>NW_026623089.1:67699925-68307703 GCF_023065955.2 Ursus arctos
TTCCTTAAAGTGGGCCGGAAATGCAGAAACAGTCGTCGGTGTCCTCTCTTCTCCTCTTGAAGATTTTCAGCTTGGTGTGTATGGAGACAGGAGTCTCATTCGTGCAAATGTTTCATGCCTTTTGTTTAAATCAGGTCATTAGAATTTCAGGTACAACTGGCACACATAGGATTAGAAACAAACAACTCAACCACTAGGAGCAGAAGTGTGCAGGCTCCCCGGGGCTCTGACCTGGCCTTGGCCTTGGCCCTGGCCCCCCAGGTGGAGAGAGGCCCAGCAGAGCCACAGGGCAGGCTGGAAGGTAGGGAGGAGAGGGGCTCCTGCTGCTTCTCTCAGTTAATTAACACTGTCAGCTTGTCAGCTGCCTTCACCTGCCTAAGGAAAGGCAGTGGACTCCCCAGATCGGCCTGCTTTCCCTCCTTTTTGAAAACTATGGAACCCCTCTCTGTGCTCCAGGGCCCAACTGTGGAATTTCTTTCACTAATTAAAAATAGGTCAGTGCTTTTGAGGAAACCCGCCTTGGGGCTCCTGGAGACTTTCACCTTGGAAAATCCTTGTCATTCACTGATGAACACGGAGGGATCGATAGGAAATCCTCACCGCCTACCTGGCAAGGAGTAACTTACGGCGTTTGTAACATGGGAGGCTTATCGGATAGCTTCCTAGTCATTTCTTCCAAGGAGCTGAGAGATTTTAAAAATCCAGGGTTTCACATTTCTGGAAAATGAATGAACCCTCTGCCCCCTTGTCACACCTAGGCTGCATCTGATGCTCTCACCTGTTGGGGGCCGGGGCAGTTAAAGTCAGGAACTTCCTGTACCCCATGAGCTGGCTGGCAGAACCCCCTGCCCATTTTAGCCTGAGCAGGTGGAAAGCCTGGATCTGCTTAGAGCATAAAGCATGCTCTCCTTGGAAAGGGTAGCAATCCAGCACCAGGACAAAACCCTGGCATTTAAAAACAATAATTCTGGTTGTCTCATAGTTGCATAGTTTACCAAAATATGTTTAGAAATGAAAAAATTTTTAATCTAAAATGAACACAGATGAAAGTTGGCATTTGGTTCTGTTCTCCTGGTCCCTCTCTACTCTGTGGTTCAGGCTTTCTTACAACAGTCAGCTTGCAGAGCTCATTCTCCGTATGCGGAATCCCTCCAACTGTGTTCCAGTCTCATTTTTCTTATTACAAAAGGGTCTTATGATTTGACGTCACTGTCCCCCAAATCTGAATGCTTATGTTAAATAGAGATTATTTAAGGACTTGCCGATGCAAGACTATTCCTTACACATAGATTTTTCCTCGAAGTTTCTAATAGAGTTTGGCCTTATTCAACTTTGATGTTCAAATGATGTGTGCCGAAAGGAAAACAATCCAAGATCTCTTGAATGATCGTGTAATATAAAATAGAGCTTTTCAAAGATTGCCCTTCATATGAACTGGAAACTGTAGGCCAATTAACCTATACAAATCATGAGCCAATTCTTTCTTTTATCAATTTTTTTGTTCTGTTAAATGGTTCTGTGTAAAAATTGTTTCTCAGCACCTCTTTTGTAATAAGTGGGCAGATACTTGAAGACAATTTATCGCTCACTGTGACCGAAAGACATCTAAATATTTCAAATGCTTTCCCTACCGCTCACAACATCTGGATGCTTTTAAGAGAAATACCCACTTACTCGGGGTATAGCCATATAACTTGGGTATTTGGATGAATACTTGTATTATATGGAGTAGTAAAGAGATGCCTTTAGTGTCTTCATTCATGCCTCTCTGCTCGTTGACATTAATGACTATAGAACGAGTGTTTATGTGGAAAGACAAGTGCTTATGAAGTCTATTTCAGGTGTGCAAGATATTATTTGTGGTGGGACCAGAGTTTGTCGTAGGTAAATATTCTTTATGTGCACAATAAAAAGAAAAGAAAAAGAACCATACAGCATTCCGGGAATGTATTTGCCAAGCAAATATTTTGGAAAACAGCCCAAAGGAACATATTTAAGGCTGTGATTTTAATAGTGAACTAAGGAAATGCTTTAATGCACCAGCTAAGCTCACGGATGGTGGTAATCACATCTGGTTTACCTCAAGCTATAGGAGCAGGAATGAAACTTAACAGCGGAACAAACATCATGAGGCTCAAGTTACATTTTTTTTGTAGGTATGTGTATGTGTAGTGCAAGGTTAAAAATAATAAAAAAACACGGAAATACTGCCATGGCTCAAGTAATCTGTAAATGCAGATGGCTTGCCAACTATAAGGGAAGACTGCTCTGTCACCTGTCCTTTCTTTATTATGTAGCCTGTGAGTTTTACTGCAGGAATTAAATGCTTTTATGGATAGGCAACTATTGCTGATGCCTTATTCCATGGCCAAGGAAAACAGGGTTCTAAGTAAGCTGGTTGAGCAAAGACTAGGGTCTCCAAGGTGGGAGCTGCTTCCTCTTCACCACCGATCCCATTCCCCAGCAAGGAGCGAAGCAGTTGATGTAAATTTAAGTATATGTAGCACCCAGCATAATGCATTTCTCACCTGAAATATAGACCTAAAAATCCTTCTTGATTGTATCAGGTTAATTTTTAAATCATAGCAATAATTCTCCCTTCAGTTATGAGGTTTTTGCATGTCAGACATCACACGGACCCTCTCTTTGGAACTCCTTTTGACAGCATTAAAAAAAGAATCAGCTATTTAAATTTCTCAATCCACTGACTCAACCCAAGGTGTAGCCCATCCGCTCACACGTGTGACGGATCACCGGTGACGATCAACAGTTCTGGAAACGTGTGCTCTCTTAGCGGTGAGAGCCTTTCATAACCGAAGTTGGCAGCATTATCTGCTAACTGGCAATTTAACCTAAATGGCTTTCTGTTCCACATGCATTTTCTATTCAGAATAAAAATAATCAATATTATTTCCTGATCACTTTAGGTGTAGCCTGGGGGATATTGTTACGAGATTCTTGCTCATTTCAAAACAATTACTTGAGGGAATATAGTCCCTCCCCTTTGGGTATGGGCTCTCGTTTTAAAACGTTAAATGTTGATATTCTCCAAATGTCACAGGTGAGGACTTGTTTATGGGAAAATCACTAGGGAAAAAAGCCCTTGGAGACCCTGGGCATGAGCGTGTGAAGGTTTGTCACCAGACTGTGTGGTTTAGGCATCTGTTCGGGTGAGCCACTGAATGCATTTCTGGATCTGAGTATAAACTTTAGTCAATAAATGTTGTAGCACGTCATTTTAATGGGAAAATCCTGCCCCACAAAGGAAATCCTCTTTTCTGCTTTAAATCATGCTTCCCGAGTTTGGTGAGTAGGACAGATATTTGACGTCAGCTCTGATTCAACACAGCTGAAAATTTCTGCCCGAACATTCAAGTCTACAGGTCTTGATCATGAGGTGAGTTTGACAAATTATATTTGAAATACCGCCTGGCCGACTTGGTGCTCTGAAATCGTACCCACGTGCGGGGGCCGTAGGGAAGATGTAGGGCTTTTTCTGAGGCCCATGAAGGACACGTTTGTATGGAAATGCTGTGGTGGACACACAGGACCGGCTCACAGCCCTGGATCCCTCCTGCCTTTCGCTAGATGCTGCCATGGGTAATGCGACCCGAGAAGCAGCATAGCTTCCTCAAGGCCATTAGTCACTGGGCTAGAGGAATGGCAGGATGCCATTCCGCCACCTCCTGGTAGGGGACACAGGCAGGTATGTGCCCAGTAAAGGACCGTGCTTGAGCCCTGAGTGGAGGTGGTATAGGGGATTCAGGAATTCAGAAAGTTCCTGGAAGAAGTGGAATCTGTGGCGTTTTGAAGAGAGAGATGGTATTAGCCTGGAGGAGAAGGGGAAGCGCTCAGCCAGGGGGCCATTTACCTGGTGAAATTTCTTTCATTCTGACCCAGAGGGAAAATACTCCTAGGGCTAAATGAGGGGATGGAGGTACAGAAAGAAAAAAGTCATAATTTGAATTGCTGAAGCAGCTGCCTGATGGGACAAATTACTGGAGTTTTCAAAGCCACTTTGAAATGCCAAACAACCTACACTTTATCCATTCAGAATTGCAAATCCTACAAAATTCCGTTTCAGCTAGGAATACCGGTGACTTCGGTGACTTGACTTCGTAGTGGGTGATATTTTTATTACCAAGTGTCAGTCATGTGGTCATGTGGGGTTTGGGTTTTTTGTTTTTTTGGGTTTTTTTGACACATTTAATGATAAAAACGTAAGCAAATGTTACAGATTTCAAACCAAGAGGAGCCCAGGGCACGAAGAGTTCAGTTTGGAATCTGCCAAGGTGATAAAAGAGATGAGAGGTCAAGGCTCTTCTATTCTTATTCAGAAAGGTGAAACTCACTTCCTTCCCGTGTGACTCACGGGCTTTCCTCTTTCCAGCCTTATGTTTTACGGACATGTGGACCAAAGGTCCCCGGCTCACCATGGCAGCTGGGTTGCCCTGGTGCCCATCACTACCACCCCCAGTTGGTACGTATCTATCTGAATCCTGGAGGACACACCCCTTAATGACACGGAGTCCTCCAGGAATCAGAGCAGACTTCGCAGAGTCCCGAGGGTGGAAGGGAGGAGAGGTGATACCCTCAGGCACCATTTGCTTCTCTGTTTTCTGTCATCATTTTGTAACCCCCCCTCACTCCCACCCTGGGCCAGCCCCACAAAAATCCCTTTCTGTCTTTCCCTTCCACATGGCTACATCAGATCCCGAGGAAGAGCCCACTAGATATGGGAGACCTGTGTCTTAGACCCCAACCCGTCACTTTCTCAGTGTGTGACCTTCACCAAGACATGGGACTCTTTGAGATGCTTTCTGTGTGTATAAAGGGAAGAATTGAACTAGATCATTCCTAAGCCCCTGCCAGCTCCGATTCTCTCTGCTTCCAGGTATTAAGATCCTCAGGGAAGGGTTCATGACATCCTTAGTGGCCCTCACTGAGGTGGCCCTTCATAAAGGCTTCCATTTGATGTCCTGGGAAACAAGGTGGCTATTGGATGGGGGCTTCATTTTCATGCGGTTACATCCCAAGCTGGGGTCTCCTGAACAGTAGAGCTGCCTTGCAGTTCACTTAACCAGAAATGCCAGAGCTGCTGAAGCTTTTATGGAAGGACAACTTCTTTGACAGAAGTTTCCTTTCTTTTAAGACAAACAAGCAAACAAAAGCCCTTTAATAGCTCCTGTTCCCTTTACTTGTTTTTAGCTTTCCATCAAGGCTTAGACAGATAAAATGGATACAGTCAGAAATGGGGGGATAGTTGACAGGCAAGCCCTCTGCTCTCCTGCCAGGGCATCTCTGCTGAGAAAAGCCTAAAACCCGCTGGCTTAGAAGAAGACACTCAGGAGAGGTGTTCTCGAAGCAAGAGAGAAAGCACACTTGACGCCCCCGCGGGGACTCTCTCATCCTCTGTGACTGTAGCGAACGCCCACTCATGTTCGCAGGAGGACGTGACCATATACGTAGTGCCACAATATTGTCCTTTATTCTGCGCAGAGCATGCCCCCAGGTGAGTGTGAGATACAGAAACCCACTGGTCTGTTCCTTCTGCCCCTTGTGGTGGAAGAACCTTGCTGTGCTGAGTGTCTACCAAAGAGTCATTTCTCCCAAAGGTAGAAGGAGGTGGGGCCCTGTTGGTCGTATTGCAAGTAGATATATTGCTCAGAATATGTGTCTGCACGGTGTCCTAGCCCTGCCTGCACATTTGACCCGGAGCCAGGGATCCAGGGACCAGGGACTTGTGGCAGTGGTGGCTCCTCGAAATCTCCATCTTGCACACCTCAGCTCAGAGCCACAGTTCCCAGCATGGCTTGGACCTTCCCTCCGTGACAAGCCTGGGCATTAACATGTTATTCAGCTTCAAGATCTAGTCAGTCTTGCGGGTGGCTCTGTAGCTGGGAACCAGGGAGAGTGCACTTCCGGCGAGCATTCTGCAACAGTCCCGTCTATCCACGCAGGACCCTGTGTAGGGTATGACCCGTCTAGCCCGCCGTGCTAGCCACTGTGGCTGTATCACAGCTCATCCCAACTTAGTGATTGAGAACAACCGTTTACTGCATGCATGGATCCGGGGGTCAGGAATTCGGGTGGGGCACCGCGGGGAGGGCTGTCTCTGCCCCAGGCTGTTTTGACTGTAAGCTGGATGACTTCAACGTGGAGCTTGGAATCATCGGGGGGCTTAGTCCTATCCATGTCTGGCTGTCAGCCGGCCCTTAGCTGGGGCTCTCAACCAGACACCCACACATGGCTTGTCCATGGGCTCTGGGCTTCCTCACAACATGGAGGCCAGGTTCAAGGGCAAGTGATCTGAGAAGACATGTCGTCTGCTGTGAGCTGGCTTTGGAAGCCAGGCAGGTCACCTTTGCCATGTTCTGTTCATTGCAGGATTCTCAACAGCCCAGCCAGGTTCGAGGCAGTGGAGGAATAAACGGCAGAGAGGCAAGGTTCTGGAAGGCTGTTTTGCTGTGGGTACACATACACTCTGCCAAACCTGGCACAGCATGGAAAACACAAGGGAGGTCTTGCTGGTCCCTCAAGTGTAAGGTTAACAGGCAGGACCTCTGCAGCTGTGTTCACTTTATACCCATGACTCCGGTCCCACCTTGGTCTCTATGGACGAGGAGGATTCCTTTGGACAGAGCAGAATTTTTCGCCAGGTTGGTAGAAATACATAAACCTGTGCTTTATCAGCTGTCACTGCTCAGGTGAGGTCTTCAACGAATTCTCTTCCCAAGATTCCAAAAACTCTTCCAATAACGCCCACCTGGGTCACACACAGGACCAGGAATTCAGGAGCGGAGTCTGTTGGGCCACCAAGCCGTGGTTTGTGCAGGAGCCTCGTAGGGATTCTATGACTTAGGGAAACAGCCCGGTGTCAGAGCGCCAGTCAGGTCTTCCGTTAGTGGTCAGAGAACCATGAGTTCGTTGACTTTGTTTCTTTTTGGCTCTTTATGGCTTTTTAAAAAAATTTTATTACGCTATGTTCATCACCGTACAGTACATCATTAGTTTTCGATGTAGTGTTCCATGATTCATTGTTTGCGTATAACACCCACTGCTCTGTAAACTTGTTTTTTAAAATAGGTGTATTTCTTCCATACTTTTCCATTCTGGCTTGAATCAGTGTCCTCGGTAAGTTTTTCTTTCTTATATTTTAGAGAGGTGGAGAATACAATAAAATATGGAGAAGAAAATAAAAATCTTCTATAACGCCACCCCTTGAAATAATAATTGTCAATATTATAGTGCTTTTTCCATTGTTTATTGCCTCCTCATCGTTAAATATTCCTGTCTTAAAAATGATTTTAATGGCTAAATATGAATTAAATATACCAGAATTTATTTTAACCACCGCTTTTATTGTTGGATATTTTATTTCTTCTTTCCCATGCTTTTCATGTGATTACTTTTGCATTTTTAAAATAGATTTTTATTTAACATATGTAACATTTTCCATACTTATTTAAAAGGTTTAATAAAAATTATTGAAATCTAAATAAAATTTATTTCTTTGTGATTCCAGGAAATGGAATTATTAGATCACAGGCTATGAACAGTTTGAAGTTGTTGCTACATGATCTGAAATTGCTTTCCCAAATTCACACAATCACTATCAATCTGTACATAATTTTAAAAGGCAAACAGGTGGGACTTGTCTGCTTGGGGGGGGGCGCAAATGTAAAGCCATATTTTAAATGAATTTAATTCCGCTTTGATTTCTATTTGTTGTAGCCCGAAGGTGAGGATTAAGTCATTTGCCTCTATCTTAAGTGCTCTCAATTCCTTGGTTCTGCATTCTGAGCCTGTTCTTTTTCTCACTTCAAGTGTATTTTCAGTTGTATGCATTTCCCCCTGGCCCAAAAACGATGCTTTTCTCCTTCGTGTGCAACTCGTGGTCTCACGGCCGCCAATCATTTGTCCCCAGATGCTCTTTTTTGCAGCATCTCCTTTATTTCACGCATGACTGTGGCGTTGCTCATTGCCCACTGTCTCCGCTTCTGTGTGATTTGTCTGCCCTGTAATTCTGCATCTTTGAATGATAATGTGATTACTTTTAGGATCAGTAAAATAAGGATGCATATGTGATTTTTATATATTTGCTGTCTTCGCATCATCACTGCCGTGGTCAATTACGGGCAAACCGTTATGCGTTCTTCGTGGGCCTTCTAGTTGTGCATTTGTCCTTGAAATGGCTTGACGTTGTCGCTAGATTTTTATTCTTCTGTATATACATTTACTTGCAGTATAAAAGGCTTCTCCAATATTTGCAATAGTTATTTATAGTTCCCCTTAGCACTGTTCTATTCTAATATAGTTGACCAATTGGGATATAAACTCAGAAGCATTCTGGAGTTAATATAATGAATATTAAATTACATATCTGGATTTAATGATTATTCATGGCCTCCAATTATAATATTACATAACTTGTGATCTCTAAGGAATTTTTAACAGTAAATATCACCACACCTGGGCATTCCATTATTATTGTTGGGCATTAATTGTAGCTTTTGTAGTAACCTTGCAGTTTAATCTAAATATGTATCTTAATTCTTTCTCTTACGCAAAATTCTTTTTGGTATACCTTCTAAGACTTTCACTCCGGGTTGAGAAAATATTACTTTTACATTTGGTTAATGTATTTATTTATTTATTTATTTATTTATTTTTATTTTTAAGTTTTTTTGGTTAAATTTTAATGACTTGCTTTTTGCTGCTTACTTATCTATTATGGTTTTTTACTGAAATATAATTGACATAGAGTAGCATGAAAGTTTAAGATGTACGACATGTTGGGGCGCCTGGGTGGCTCAGTCAGTTAAGTGTCGGACTCTTGATTTTGGCCCAGGTCATGATCTCAGGGGTATGAGATTGAGCCCCATATTGGGCTCCCCACTGGGAGTGGAGCCTTCTTAAGATTCTCTCCCTCTCCCTCCCTCTGCGTCTCCCCCACCTGCGCTTCTGTGGGAGAGATATTCTGTCTCTCTCTCTTAAAAAAAAAGATGCACAACTTGGGACATTTATATATGGTAAAATGATTACCACCCTAGTGTTAGCTAACAGCTCTATCACGTCACATAATTATCATTTCTTTGTCGTGGTGAGAACGTTTAACATCTAGTCTGTTAGCATTTTGAAGTTGATACTGTAGTGTTGTTGGCTATAATCACTGTGCTGTGCATTAGATAACCAGGACTAATTCATCTTCTAGGTGCACGTTCGTCCCTTTTAACAACATCTCCGCACCCTCATGGCCCAGCCCCTGGTAACCACCATTCTACGCTCTGTTTCTACAAATTTAGCTTTTTTAGATTCCACGTAGAAGTGATATCATGCAATATTTATCTTTGTCTGGCTTATCTCACTAAGCATAATGCGGTTTTTTTCCTGTCCCTTTGTTCTCAGATTCCCTATTTCCTTTCCTCATTTTTTTTTACCTTATTTATTCTTTTCTTTTCCAAGTCCGTGGGCTTCTATATGCCAGTTATTGAGCTCAAGGGTGTGGGATGCATGGATAGCCCATGCCTGTAGGGGTTTTATCATCACTCGTGAGAACCTAACGCATATCAGAATGACTGGAAGAATAGTGTGATCGAAGACAATGGGGCCATCCAGTTGGCCAAAATTAGGTTGCGCGTAAGAGGGGACACAACTGATGTGAGCCCTGTGGCCAGTTGTGAAGGGGCCGAGTTTGGACTCTGCTCTGTGGTGGTTTGGTGCTGGGAAGTGGGATAAAGAAGCCACTTTTGGGGTTCCTGTATGGGATATAGGTTTGAAGGAGAAGCATCTGAGAAGGAAGGAGCTCCAAGACTCGGATATTCACTCATGGAACCAATGAATACCCCATGCCCACCATGTGTCAGGGGCTCTGGACCCCACAGTGAGCAGGCCTCCATCCCCCTTGCTCTTACGGGGCCTGTCGTTCAGCGGCCCTGCTCGTCTGGGGCTTCCGCTCTGGTGAAAGGGAGAGCAGATGAACACCTGTGGCAGTGGCAGCAACAGCTGTGTACATAATAACACCTCATGGCATTTAAAGTCTCCTTAATTTTCTAACTTTCAGGCACTGTGACTCGTGTGTAAAGACATGTCCAGTGCCCTTCTGGGTTGTGTGCCCCTAAAGGAATAGCTCTGTTCTTACAGGTTCAGCTGCTTGCTCCTGTGACTCGTCCCAGCCTGACTTTGGTTCAAATTTTTATTACATTGTGAGTCTGCCCACGGATGCAGCTGGGAGACTCAGGCTTCCCCTTTGATAATTCGATGTTAGGAGTTGACATCCTGGAAATAGCACTTTGAAAGGACCGGATAAGGGAGGTCACCTGTGGAGCTCGTCATTTGGTAATAACCTGAAATCGGTTCATGTCTTCTCAAGAATGACCTCCAGGGAAGACAAAGATTCTGGGATTATTCTCCTGGCGTGCAGAAGCTGGGAGGACTCTGTTGGGAAATCTTCCCTCTGGGTACCAATGGGTAAAGTACAGATGTGCTCATGGTCCTGAAAAAGTCGATAACTTACAAGTGATCTTTTATTTTTCTCTGGCCAGGAATCTTGCGTCCTTTCTGCTGAACTTGGAGAAAAATGTGAAGCCATAGACAAGAAGTTACTGTATTTAGAAGACCAGCTTCACACAGCAATCCACAGCCATGATGAAGATCTCATTCATATCCTTTTCATCTTGCAGATTAAGCACCTGCTAGTTGTTTTGTAAGAGCAAACCTTAAAAAAATATTCAATTTTTCCATGCACTAGCAGATGGAAACAAATAGATACCGCTGTTATTTATAGCATAGCACACCTTTGATCTCCGAGATTATCCTGTATGCAGTGTTTTCTCTCTAGCTTTTGGTAAGTAATCCAGCATTTTTTATTATCAAACCTGACCACTAAAAATTAACCATGAAGTTCAGACATGCATAGAAGGCCAAAACAAAATGCAGTTTTCAGGGGGCATGAAGCTGGGTTTGTGGGATGGAGATGGTTGTGGGTCTGATCAGCTCAGTTTTTCTAGGGGCTTCTGTATATTTTGTTTACCATACAATTTTGCCCTGGAATCAGCAACAGAGTATCATAACTAATAGGACTTTAGGTCATTCCTTTTCAATATCTTCTTGCACAGGACTCCATATGCTTGGTGTCACATCTGCAGGTGCCTTCCTCAACGCTAGCCGCCACTGAGCAAGACGGCAGGAGAACAGGTTAGCTTCCATACATGTCCATATCCCGTGTGGGTCTGTGGATGTGCTCAGTTCTGGTTAGTTCTTTTGAGGGCAAAGGGATGGGTGTGCACATAGATGAAGGGGGGTATGCAGCTCCATCCTGTATCTTTTCAGTTATTCAATCAGAAGTGGGCAGTCTCTTGATAAAAACACTTCTCTGTTCATTCATCCTTTCTATTCAGTAGTATGACTCTTACTAGATGAGTTTGTGGGAAATGTAGCTATTTTGGTCTTTGCTTCTCATTGCTGCATTACTTTTCAGAATTCCGCTTCTTTTTATACTTTATCTTGAGTGACTGTGTGTGTGTGTGTGTGTGTGTGTGTGTGTGTAAGCAGCTTTGAACAGCCAAGGACTAATCTTAATCACGAGTATTCGGATCCACAGTAGTTTAGTGATGGAGTTGGGCTGTTTCCTTCCTCATTCTAACCTTATATCTTAGACCTTGGTTATTAAACTTTGCCGGAAATTTCTTCAACTTAATCAGCAATTACTTTCACGTTGCTTAAGGTAGATTTTTAAAAGCAGATATTCTGTTCTTCATAATTTCCTGCCCCTTACAAAACTGGTGTTTAAACTATTGCTAGAAAGTTGGCCAAAGAAATAGCAGAAGAGTTCTTGGTTTGCAATTTTGCTTATTCTATGTTCGTGGATCACCTAGATTTGTGTACTCACAAGGGGGCAGGAGCTCCAGCAAATGGGCCAGTGACTGTCTGAGCCTGGGCGTCTGGGAGCGGTGCAATGCAGAGAGCCAGTGCATCCAGAGGGGTTCCTGGCCCCCAGCCCAGCAGCCAGGGGCTTTCTCCAGTGGGACGTATGTCGGGCTTACAGTGCAGTCAGGTAGCAATTCTGAGGGCTGCGGGCCGGGTCTGTGCTGGTCTCTAGACCTAAATTTTCTAAATGTTATAGTCCAGTTTGGTTCTAGGGAATTGGGTTTTCTCCTTAATAGGGGTGAGTGGCAGGGGATGAGGCTGAGAGGGGGCAGAGTTCTGTGTAGATAAGCCCCTTTTAGTGGCCCTACAGCCAGTCCACGATTCAGGAGCAGCAGGATCATGGACAATGGATAAAGGCTCTTCATGCTTCAACCTTCTCATCTGCAACAGTGGACGGGAACATGTGTTTCTAAGGTTTCCACGAGGCTACATGAGGCTGTGTTCAGGAAAATTCTTTAACATGCTTGTACATGGTAGGTGCTAGCTTTTAGGTAGAAATTACATTCTCCAAGTCCATTTGCCTCAACATTTTTAGCGTTTGTGTCAAAAGCTCCAGCCACATCCCATTTATATGTAAGAGGTTTCAAGACAGATTTGTTCAATTATTTCATAATAGATGCTTGGATGAGTCAGTCTGGAACCACACAGTGGCCTCTATAAAAAGTCATTTCAGTCTAACAAAACAGCTATGGATTATTCTTTCTACTCAATAGTTGAGAAAACCGAAATTAGGTGACTGGTCCAGGGTCATTTCTAGTGAGTGGCAAGCTCCGGGGTCCCCTTTGGCTCCAATGGGGGTTAGCTCTGCCTACAAGTAAATGGACAGGCCCATTGTGTGGAACATAGAGTTATTCTAAAATTTTTAAGCTTTAACAGAAGTAGCTTATTGAAGTTACGTTTTGAGAATTTGGCTCATCCTTGCTGAAATAAGTGGAGACATACTGGGGGTATGTCAGACTGGGGTTGGAAAACCCTGTTTTAGGTACAGAAGACACCACCCTCCTCCCCTCCAAGCAAATCTGCACCACAATATGGATTTCCACCCAAACTTTCCTCTGAATCTCAGGCTTTGTTCTGTGTCCCTGATTAAGAGCAAATGCACAGAAGCGAATCTTTGAATTCCTACAAAACAGCACTTAGATTTGAGTGGAACATGGCGCTCTAAGATAGACATACTTACGAGGCTCTGCAGAGGCTCTCTCCCTCCACAAACCAAAGCCCTGTTTCAAATTAGAGTTCATGTAGAGATTCAAAGAGGCTGCTGAATCCTCCAGCCAAACTCTGACTGGTTTGTGTTTCCATTCTTGATCAAAGATACAGAGCTGTGTACGGTTGAAAGAAACAGTTTGCCATCAACAACACGAAAGAATTACACGGTGAGTGTCGTATTTTTGTTTGATTCCATTAAACACTCTGCCAGAGCCAACTGTGCCTATGATGTGTCCTGGGCGTGGAGTCCACAATGAACGTCCATGTCCAGAAGATTCAAGCCTTGGCTGCCATCGGTGCTCATGCTTCCTGTGGAAGGCCCTGAGCTTCTGCGTAAGCCATGCACGTGAGAAAGCATTGCCAGCAAGCCATCAGCACGGGCTGGGCCACTCGTTGATGGTGGAGATGAGCTTCCAAACAGATCTTCTGGGCATCCTGACTTGATTTCGGGGCTGGGACAGCCTGCGGAGAGTGTCCTGCTTTTT
Source organism: Ursus arctos (assembly GCF_023065955.2). NCBI lineage: Eukaryota > Metazoa > Chordata > Mammalia > Carnivora > Ursidae > Ursus > Ursus arctos. Next base: position 67,713,548 of record NW_026623089.1, read on the forward strand.
ATAAAGAAGACACTGGATTGACAGATCTAAGAAGCAAGAGAAAATAGCCCGTGTCTCTTCGTCATCCTGACAGACTCAGTAAATTACACGTAGCATGACCAAAGAATGACACAAACCCGCCCGCTGCTGTGGAGGCAAGTGTCTGAAAGAAGTCTGCGCCATTAATTGGAAGAGCTGGCCTCAGACAGGTGACTCGTGCCTGCTGTCTGAAGAGAGGACAGGAGGTGTGACTTCCCTGCCAGTCACGCCAGGATTTCCAAGAGCATCAGTCTGAGTCTCTAGTACAGTCTCACAGTCATTTTGGGTCCTAATTAGCAGTTATGTTTTGAAAACCGTTTTGAATGGTTCCTCCATGTTCAAAACGCTTTAACTGAAAACCATCCAGGTAGGTGGAGTTTTAAGCAGGTTTCTTCTCATTTTTTTCCCTTCCTCAACTTCTACAACGAGGTGGGGGGAGTATACCTAAGATTGGGCACATTCCAAAGCCCCCAGGGCAGGTCTGCCTGCCTCTGAGTCACAGTTGGGACGGGGACAGACTGCTTCTATTTGCGGTTCTATTTGCATCCATGTTCAGGGGACCTTCATGCAATTCTGTTCTCTCTGCTTATTTGGAATGCATGGTGCCCAATCGATTAGTTTTGGTGGTGCTCGATGGCATGCAGACACTCTAAATACATCCAGGCGCACGCACAAACATCACATCGCCTTAAGATCCCTTGTCTGGTTCAACTTTCGCACGTGTAGCTTGAACAGACAAAGGTAACAGCAGTCTGGGGACATTGCTGTGCCTTCTTGGGAATGTTTTCCACTCTAGAGCTAAAGAGCTGAAAGAGGGGCCAGGAGGATCACAGAACCCTACTTATGAATCTCACAGAGAAGAAAACAGACCGTAAGAGGCTGTCGTTGAAAGCACTGTGTGCACTGGGCTGATGCAGATATGGTGGCCAGGATTTCTTCCACTGGCTTCCGCCAAAGGGAGGGGGCTGGGGAGAGGAAGCCTAGGAGGCGGTGTGGATCCTGGGCTGTCCTGCTGCTGGCGTAGCACACGGGGAACTTGGCACTAGGTGGGCATCACAAAGAGCTCTCTGTAGAAGCATCAGGTGCATTCAAGCAGGTCACGTGCGTGCGTGAGTCCTTCCTCCTTGCTCTTCAACAGCTGCATTCCTCCCCTTCGGCTTTCTCCTGCAGGTGAATTTCCGGGCACTGCAAGCCACGGTGGCTGCAGAGCCATCACTGTTGATACGAAGAAACACTTTGCAAATGAGAAGCTGTTTCAGAGGAGTACCGTTGTCTCTTTTTGAACCAAACCAGACCTGAGGAGCTGATCTACTTTTGACTAGGCTACTAACAGGATTGCTTGGAAACCCAATTGCCCGTCAAACACTCAGTCGTTTTTATATGTAAACAAAAGAGCTCCTTCAAAGAATTTGAGAGTCTTTGCAAATGGCTGCCCTACATGACGATGTTGTCTTACCACTGTATGCCTGCGTGACATCTGGGAAAGGTGTCTTACTATCTTACCCCTTTACTAATTGCAAACACAGCTCACATAATTTTATTAGCAAGAAGTTATACACTTGCTTAATATGTAAATAGTCTACCCCAAGGTGGTAAAGAATGGTCTTGGGCTCCAAAGGTGTTTTTAAAGATATTGGCATGTCAATCCTTGTGCCATTATTATAATTAACGTGCTCGTTTTCTTGTTGGTGGCATATATGTTACAAGGGATCTCTATGTTTAGCTCTAGAGGTCTCTCTAGATGCACAGGCATCACAAGAATCGTTCAGCTCTTTGCGACTTATTCTTACACTTAGATGTAGTGAGCACCTCTAACATAGCTACCTACAATCCAGTACAGGAGTTTTACTTTATTTGCTTGTGCTTTGATAAAAACCGAGGTCAAATATGTCTGTGGGCTTCCATGTTGAGTTTATTGGACTAACAATCGGAGACGCTGATTCTAGACCTACTGTACTACTTAGTAGCCTTAGATCTCGGTTAGCTGTAGCAAATGGAATAAAGTGAGAAAGTCTGAAGATATTTTTTAAAATTATATATTTTCAACATAACCCCCAAGTACATATCTGCAGGCCAGATCTCACCCCACACCTCAGACTCATTGCTGCTTCCCACTCAACATCTCCCCTTGGCTGACAAATAGGCTTTTCCAAAAATTCCTCCCCACCCTCAAAAAAAAATCCAACTCACGCTCAGTCTTCTCCTTGATAAATTGCAAGTACATCGCTTAGATAAAAAAAATCTGGGAGTCCTTCTCAATGCCTTTTCCTTCGTTCACATTCCACATCTGGTCCGTCTCCATATGCCCTTGGCTCAACCTCCAGCACGTATGCAGAATCTGGTCACCTCTCACCTCCACGGCCACTAGCCAGGTTCAGTACGTGATCTTTTCTTCCCTGGGTTATTGCAACCACCTCCTCTCATCTCCCTGCTTCTTCCTTTGCCCCCTTGAACCTACCAGTGATGAAAGCGGCCGGAGTGATCAGTCACTGCCCTGCTCCCAACCCTCCACTAGCCCCCATCTAGCAGTCTGCATATGTGCCGGTGGGTGTGAGTTTACTTTCTGTTCCACTCACTGGCACTGCATGCCGGGATGGCCGTGAGTTTGTTTAGTTCACTCCTGTGCTTCCTTCATCCGGAATCCTTCTTTTTCTTTCTCTCTCTCTCTCTTTTTTTTTTCAGAACCTTTCTTAGTGCACAGTAGGAGCTCAGGAAATGTTTGACGATTTGAATGAGTGAAGGAAAGAACAAGGATCTCTCTATTCTTTTATTTCCCCAACTGCTTAACGAAGAAATGTTTCAAGTGATTTCTTTTATAAATATATTGATTTAAATATAAAAGTATGCATGCATTTGAATGTTACAGAAGTATGAAAAAAAAATAAAAGGCTGCATATTCCTCCCAGGATCAATACCTAGAAGTTTAGCACGGTGTCCTGCTAAGGCAGTTTTCTGGCAGAAATCACTTAGGTGCACGGGTTTTCATTCCGTATAAATTGTTCTGAAACCTGGTCCTCCCACGCCCACTGCACATTGTATCTCAGAGTCTCTTCCATTTTCATGCATTCAAAATGTTTTGGAACTTACATTGATAAGGCATCATACAGGCAGGTTGGTTAGAGAGAGGTATTTTGTAAATAAAAATATGATTTTTTTTCAGTTTTTAAAAAACATTCCAGTGTAGTAACATACAGTGTTATATTAGTTTCAGGTGCACAAAATAGTGATTCAACACTTCCATATATCACCCCGTGGTCATCGTGATAAATGTGCTCTTAATCCCCTTCATCTGTTTCATCCACCCCCCCCCCACCTCCCCCTGGTAACCATCAGTTTGTTCTCTACAGTTAAGAGTCTAAAAAAAAAAAAAAAAGAGTATTTTTGTTTGTTTTGTTTCTTAAATTCCACATATGAATGAAATCATATGGTATTTGTTTCTCTGACTGACTTATGTCACTTAGCATAATATTCTAGGTCCATCCATGTTGTTGCAAATGGCAAAACTTCATTCTTTTATATGGCTGAGTAGCATTCCATTATATATATGTATACATATGTGTATATATGTGTGTGTGTGTGTGTGTGTGTATATATACACCATTTTTTCTTTGTCCATTCATCTATCAAGGGACACTTGGGCTGCTTCCCTAATTTGTCTGTTGTAAATAATGATGCAATAAATACAGGGGTGCATGTATCTTTTCGAATTAGTGTTTTCATATTCTTTGTGTAAATGCCCAGTAGTAGAATTACTGGTCATATTTTTAATTCTATTTTTAGTTTTTTGAGGAAGCTCCATACTGTTTTCCACAGGGGCTGCACCACTTTGCATTCCCACCAATAGTGCACAAGGATTCCTTTTTCTGTACATCCTTGTCAACACTTGTTGTAATATAAACATGGTTTTAATCATTTCGATGATTATTACTGTACAGGCTCACTAAGTGAGGTTTCCAGGATTTCTGATGTCTAGTCCTGCTTCGACAGAGCCTAGGCTGTTTGCTACATCCACTGCATTGGGAAATAAACCTTAAATCTCCTAGTGCCTCACAAAAGGCCCTATATGCTTACGAGAAAAAAAATATTTCTTTTAACTCTAACCTTGGGAAGAAGGTATGAGAATATGCACTTTATTTATTTTTATTTTCTATTTTTATTTTATGTTTTTGAAGATCTAAGTGGTTTTATTAAACAATTCATGAATTGGGCAGTATCCCTTCTGAGAATTTTCCAAGTAAGACAGTGAAAACATTAAGTGATGTCTCAGTTTTCCATCACTGGTGATCATCTGCTTCAAACTCTGTCTTCTGATTCCGCCGTGTATCCTTGCAGATTGTCCTACGAAGGGCTGATGTGTTATTTTAATTATATAACTTAGTCTTTTTCCTTTGTGGCTTCGCTCTTGGTCTCTTTTTAAAAACCTTTCAGTGTGTTCTGCCAGGGCCAGAAATTGTACAAGTTCTTTAAGAAGCATCTTAGTTTGGTTCAATCCTCTCTCTAAAAACCTGTGTCATCTTTTAGCAATAATTATTACGGATAGGGGAGTGTAGTCCCAGGCTGCAGATCAAAGGTAATTACATCTCAGGAGTTTGTCAGGATTCATAAACGACTTAAGCTCTATGCTTACTCTTTATAAATGTAATGTAACTTTGTGATTAAATTGCAAACTTAGTCTGGGACCCCGTATGCTTTTACTTGTATAAAGTCGTATGTGTTTTCACTAAAGATTAGCAGAGCTGTCCAGAGAAAAGGAGGAAAATGAAGCCTTTTATTTTTTTTAAGGAAAAAAAAAAGGTAAATATGGGATTCTTTCTTTCCTTGCACCCGCTGATCCCCACCCTCATTCCCCTCAAGTTCAAGTGCAAGGAGTGAACCATCCTAGTAAATGAATGTAAATTACACAAATGATGAAGTCTGGTGAAGCTTCAAGATGAAAAGCTGCCAAAAGCTTTTCAGGGTGGTTCAGCATTTTTGCTTGGGAGAAGTTCATTTGCATAATTCCCAGGATCCTCTGGAGTTCTTTATTTAAAAAAGAAAGAGAAAGCTTTCTACAGTCATAACCTGGGGGTATCCTTTTCTCTTCACATTGCATTGACATTGTACTTAAATAAAACAACATTGTAGTGTTGATGGTCTGTGAGTGGTAAGATCTCTGCAAGCTACTTTCCCCAAAGCTTGCTTTCTGTTTTCTCCATGTCCGATCTAGGAATATTTAAGTGATCTGACCTCATGTGAGGATTTAACAGTATTTTAAGTGATGTCTAAGTGACGTATTTCCATACTTCCCCTTCATTCCTCCTGGATGAAGTGAAATTAATTTGCTTAAGAAACTAAAAGAATTTAATCTCTCTTCCTATTTGAGTTGTTCTGACTATTAGGTACAGGAGGAAACAGGGGCCTGACTGTGGATAGGAAAACACCATCTGTTAAATGTAGTCCCAGAAAAGGGCTAATTTCTAAAGAGAATGACAGTCTTATTTATTCCATATGATTATTTGCTAAGTTTTCTGTGACGGTTTTCTCTATGTGAGAAATAACTTTAAAGGTGAGGAAAATAAGAACCCAGCAGTTTAAGGAAAAACCAACCAGCCACCCCAGAAAGGGCAAGCTCCCTGCCCTCCGTCAAATCTTGAGTACCCTGAATGGCTATTTTACAAGTTCCTGGGAGGTATACTAACACAGGACAGCAGATTAGAACCTACAGGGGTTTAGAAATCATTGTTTCACCAGAAAACTGAGGTTCAGGGTGATTTGCACAAGGCGACAAGGCTGGCTCATGGCCAGCAGGGACTATGGTCCCTCACATCTCCGAGTCCAGACCTATGGTGGCCCCAAATACTGGAATTCTTGAGGAAGCTCTGATTTCCAGCCCTCTGCCCTCTGGGCTGTCCGGGCACAGTTGAGCTGCCCCGTCTGGGGCTTAGCAGGAATCCCAGTCCCACTGACCCTCTATCATGGCCCAGTTGACCATCTGTCTCGGTCTACCAGGTGACTCTTTCTTTCCCTTTTTGAAACCTTACTTGAGATAGTTAATAACTCAGGGCTCATGAAGATGGCAATCGCTCTTACAGGAAGTGTAAAATCTGTATTAATATTTAATTCCTGCAATTTGGAAGAACTTGAAACTGCAATTAGGTGTCAGTGCCCATCTGCTTCCAGCAGGCCCACGTGCTCTTATTAGACCTCTCGGAGGCTGCCGGGGGCCGCCCGTCACCTTCGCGTGTGTTCCTTAACAATGTGCGCACAGTCTCTCAAGAGGGAGCTCCAGATGGTGAAGGAAACTCTGCAGGCCATGATCCTGCAGCTCCAGCCAGCAAAGGAGGCGGGAGAGCGAGAGGCTGCAGCTTCCTGTGTGACAGCTGGTGTCCACGAAGCACAGGCCTGAGGCGGGAAAGGATGGGGGGAGGGTGAGCGGCCACGTCATCGATATGGATGCACCCGAGGCCTCTCTCACCTCCCCTGCATGAACCAATGTGCCTGAATCAATGACGGACACAGGGCCCCAAGGCCTCCCCGCAGAAAGGTGGTCCCCCTTTGCGCTCCTGGGGCTGAGAATGGGGAGACCGCGCGTTGGAATATGGAGGGGACGATGTGCCGGATTTCCTTCCAAGGGTCACCCAGAGGCACCTTTCCTGGGTCGTTCATGGGAGCTTCCTGTACAGGACTTGAAAATCTTCTCGTCTCAGCTCCCATTAGGCAGAAGTTGGGGTTGAATTCTGCTAGAAAAATGTCTCTTTTCCTGTACCATCTTGCTTTCTGCTGCAATTAAAATATCTCCTGATTTAAGAACCTGTTAAGAGGAAACTAACCGTAAGTCTCTTTCACCATACCTGTTATACTTTCCTACAGGCGCATGATCTAAGGGAGCTAATTAACCCCAGGGTCTGGAATTAACAGCTTTTCACCTTCTCCTATGATTCACTACAATCTCAGAAGAATGCATATGAAAAATTCCGAAAGACATTTCTTTAAAGTAACACGAGGTGCAGTCTTTTGGTTGTCCTATTAGAGCAGCTCCTATTTCTACTGAAAGGGTCATTGGTGTTTCCAGGACACCCTGGAATTTGCCCACAATGACAGCAGGAAGGGAGCAGGGGCAGAAAGGGATCATACGACCATATGACAAGTTTAAATTTCTGGGCCTCTCCTCTTTTCCTCCCTAACCTGTTTTCACTCAGTACCAGACAGGACACGGGTGTGGAAACCTTCATTCAGTACAGTGCGGTACTCAGTAAGAGAGCGCACACTCGGGAAGGCAGTGCATACTGTGTAAGACAGAGAAGCACTCAGCAAGGCGGTATAGTACTCAGGAAGGCAGTGCATACTCAGGAAGCCAGTGCAGTACTCAGGAAGGCAGAGCAGTACTCAGGAAGGCAGTGCATACTCAGGAGGGCAGTGCAGTACTGAGGAAGGCAGTGCAGTACTCACGAAGGCAGAGCAGTACTCAGGAGGGCAGAGCAGTACTCAGGAGGGCAGAGCAGTACTGAGGAAGGCAGAGCAGTACTCAGGAAGGCAGAGCAGTACTCAGGAAGGCAGTGCATACTCAGGAGGGCAGAGCAGTACTCAGGAAGGCAGTGCAGTACTCAGGAAGGCAGTGCATACTCAGGAGGGCAGAGCAGTACTGAGGAAGGCAGTGCAGTACTCACGAAGGCAGAGCAGTACTCAGGAGGGCAGAGCAGTACTCAGGAGGGCAGAGCAGTACTGAGGAAGGCAGTCCAGTACTCAGGAGGGCAGAGCAGTACTCAGGAAGGCAGAGCAGTACTCAGGAGGGCAGAGCAGTACTCAGGAAGGCAGAGCAGTACTGAGGAAGGCAGAGCAGTACTGAGGAAGGCAGAGCAGTACTGAGGAAGGCAGAGCAGTACTCAGGAAGGCAGAGCAGTACTCAGAAAGGCAGAACAGTACTCAGGAAGGCAGTGCATACTCGGGAAGGCAGTGCATACTCAGGAAGGCAGTGCATACTCAGGAGGGCAGTGCAGTACTCAGGAGGGCAGTGCAGTACTTGGGAAGGCAGTGCATACTCAGGAAGGCAGTGCATACTCATGAAGGCAGTGAGTACTCAGGAGGGCAGAGCAGTACTCAGGAAGGCAATGCATACTCAGGAGGGCAGTGCATACTCAGTAATGTGGGGCATTGCAGGCCCCTCCCTGCTGAGGCAGATGTGAAACAGGCTCAGTGCCATTAGGCAGCGCTTCCTGAGTTGCACTGAGGAAGGCAGCCGCTGAGAGATCTTCCAGGAACGAACGGGTCTCCCTCGGTTAGGTACGTTTGGGACATAAGCCATGCTATAATTTCCGGTTGGAGAGCCACAGTGCACATTAGCATATTAGACTGGGATGGAGCTCAGCAAAGAAACCCACTTGATTTTTTTGTGTGTGTGTGTCTAACCCAGACTTCTCAAGTTTAATGGATCATAGATTTTATTTAAGTCCTATTAATATCCCACCAGTCTTGTGTTGTGCAGCCCTGCAGTCTCTGGGGAAGTCATGGTCCAAATACTGATTTCCATCATGTGTTTAGGTGTGATAATAACCAGACTCAAGGTTTTGCACAGTGTCTAGCTTAGTAACTATGTGCTACTCTTCGTGCTGCTAATTGATTTATGGGGTTTTGTTCGTTTGTTTGTTTCTGTCCTCATTTATCCCTATAAGAATAGTGATGGTCCTGCCTTCATTAGGATCTGTGGACCCTGGACAGTTCTTGTCATTTCCTGGAGTCACGCTGTCATTTCCGAAAGGCAGCTGGTGCTTTGCTAAGCCTCCCGTGCTGGGCAGTACTTCTGTCCTCAAAGAGATGCCCTGCTTAAGCCAGCAACTGGCTAGGGTCCAGGGAACAACGCAAAAGCACAGTATGTGAATTTGCTGACTGCGTTTCATCGGTTTTATCTTGAGCATTTAAAAAATATATATAATGAATATATTGTAATAATAATATAGTTAATTTCTAGGAATTCTTGGATTTTAAATAATGGACCGAATTAGTGAATTATTTATAATCATGTCTGAAAAATATTTCATACTAGTCACATGGCACTTGGAATCCTCAAATCCTTGAGTTAATTCCAATGGAGCAAAACTTGGCAAGAGTCAGGACTGACCGTAACAGTAGGAACGAATATCTACTTTGACATACATCATTTTTAAAAGGCCCCCGGACGCAAGACATCTTAACAGTCACTAACCCAATGTTTTGTGTTACTCAGACACCACCATGAATGTTTCTGTAAGGTCATGATGTAGTTGAACATTCTGGAAGCTAATAAGAGCTGTGAGTATACCCCATATAAGAGTTCTCTGGTACCTCAGGTTGGGCAGTGGGTTTGATTTCTCACTGAGACGCTTGAACAAGTCTAAGTCTCGGGGGAGGCAATGCTACAACCCCTCCCTCAGCTACGCTGGTGTCAGAGTCAGCCAGGAAGCCTGCTAAAGGCCAGGGCATATCCTCTGGCCACACAGCCTCCTCAAGACAAGTCCTCTCTTCAGCCACTGTGACCTCGGAAGACCCAGCACCATGTATCCCAAACCACAGGACAGTTTTTGTCAGGCCTTGAATTTAAAAGCAACAAAACCCCAGTACAAATCAAAGCCTTTATGGAGATAGTCAAGACCACAAGCCAAAGTACAGACTGAAAATGGTGACGTGGAGTCTGACTTCACCATGAGAGGACGAATCACAGGTGACACTGTCTACCGTGTGGAGATGCGGGCGTTCAGTGGCTGCCCATGCATCTTTCACCAGCTTGAGGTAGGGCGTGCTCTCGGTCAGTGCCATCCGGTGCCTTCCAGCTCCCTGAAATTTCAAGATCAAAATCATCTTCCCTCACATCAAATGAGTATGTAATACTGGAAACCTCTCTTCCTCTGTAGTAAGGCTGGCTTCCCCACCTGCCCACCCCGGGAGCATGGAAGGGCTCACCTGGGGGCACTAGGACTGTCCTAAGACCTTTACAATCATTATCTCACTGAATTCTCATATCAGCCTTACGAGGTAGGTGTCTGTAAAGGACAAAACAGAGCCTTAGGAGACCAATGAACGTTCCTCAAGGCCCAGAGCTGGGAAGGGGTGGAGTGACAGTAGGGCTCAGACACAGGTGGGCTGCATCCAACTACTCCTTTTCCCAACGTGCCTTCGAGGTCTTTCTGAGACATCAAGCCAGCGAGCTTATTCGATGACCTAAGAACACATGGTCACCCTGGGGATCCTGCTAGGGAAACCTCAGCTTCCCACGCCCCCAGCTGAGCCCCACTGTGCTGCAGCCATGAACTCCAGCTCAGCTCGGACAGGTTTCAACAGACCACCCTCCCACCCCCCCACCCATCCTAACCAACCATTCATTCCCAATCCACCACGAAAGCCACTCCAGGAACAACCACTTACTGCCTGGCAATGGGCAGATTTTCTTGAAAATGCCCATTCGATTGGTATTTTTCAGAATGCCTCTGAGAAATCAACATTGCACCCCGCAGTCAATGTCTTCTTGCATAAGTGATTCAGTACTTTTATTTTCAATATCCTCACCTTATCTCATCTTTGAATTTTGTCATATAATTTATTGCTTCATAAATTTTACTTTTGTTACACGAAATTAAAGCTGATATCCAAACCATGGAGCACCTTTAACATTTTTTTTTTTTTTTGCCTCTGGAGTATAGATGATAGAAAAATTTATCAGATTTATCCATTTCGTCTTCTTGTTATAGGATGATTGATTGTACAGTTACATCACACAAACCATTTCTAATAAAGCAATGCTATAAACTGTGTATGAGTTTACGTTCAGTTTCAACAAATCAGAAGACAATGGAATTTTCTATTCCGACTCCTTGATTGAGGAAATTGAAAATAATATTACCACTAAAGTGGGGAACAAGACAAGGGTGCCCGCTTGAAATATTTTACTGGAGATCCTGGTTAATTCGGTGAGGCAAGAAAAACAAATGAGGGGTGTGATCTGGGAAGTTTTTTTTTTTTTTCAAGATTTTATTTATTTGACAGAGAGAGAGCACAAGCAGGGGGAGGGGCAGAGGGAGAGGGAGAAGCAGACTCCCTGCTGAGCAGGAGCCTGATGTGGGGCTCAGTCCCAGGACCCTGAAATCAGGACCTGAGCTGAGGGCAGCCGCTTAGCTTCACCGACTGAGCCACCCAGGCGCACCACAACATTTGTTTTTACAAGTGATGTACTTGTAAGCTGGAAAACCTAAGAGAATTCACAGAAACGTTTTTACACTATGAACACATCAAAATCAACGGGCTTTGCATATACAAACAACAATCAGAAGATAAAGTATGAAGAAAAGACTACATTTTTAAAAGCAAAAAAAAAAAGGGAAAACAGCTAGGAATAAAATTAAATAAGAAATGTGTAAGTCTTAGATGAAGGAAATACGAAGATGAAGGACACAAGAGAAGAACTGAATACACAGGCACATTAAGCTTTTGGGTAGGAAGTTACCAGAAATGGTCAAATCTCTGTAAATTAGTGCATCAATATTATCTGATCTTGACTGAGTCGCAGAGGTCTAGATACGCCCAATATCCACTATGCTGCATGCCTTCTAGCGGTTCCTCCTCTAGGTACTTGGGCTTCAGACATGTTTACACCTGTGCAGAATGTATTACATTGTTAAATCGATAAAGCAAAGAGGCCATTAGACTGATGTGGCCCGGGTGCCATGGAGGCGACATGAATAGACCAAAATCTAGGCCTGAAAACGCTTCAAGGTTACGACATTGAACCTGAGGACAACCAATCATGAAACTAGCCTTTAAGCTACGTTTCCATCTTTCCTTTTTTTTTTTTAGAGAGGAAGGGGAGGAGGGATGGAGGGAGAAGGAGAGAGAGAATCTTAAGCAGGCTCCATGCCCAGTGTGGGGCTTGCAGGAATCAAGGGGGCTCGATGTCATGACCCTGAAGATCCTGACTTGAGCTGAAATCAAGTCTGGTGTTTAACCGACTGAGCCACCCAGGCACCCCTGCCTTTTTTCTATAAAAGTCTCTCCCAGAGATCCCATCTACTTACCATGTCCATTCTGGGGCTGCTTGATTTGAACTGATTTTTGCTCAAACTCTTAAAATGTTTTAATGCGCCTAAGTTTATTTTTTAACAGAACCACGGTGTGTGAGAGCCACAATGAGAAACAACCTAATTTTGAATCAATAGTAAACTGTTTAAATAAATTAAGTTAAATCTGCACTATGGAATGCTTTGAAGTTGCTAAGAAAAACACAACTCTCTCTTTTTTTTAAAGATTTTATTTATTTGAGAGAGAGAGAGAAAGAGAGAGAGACAGAGAGAGACAGAGAGAGTATGAGTGGGGGGGGAGGGGCAGAGGGACAAGTAGACTCCCCATTGAGCACAGAGCCCGACTAGGGGCTCGATCCCATGACCCTGAGATCATGACCTGAGCCAAAATCAAGAGTTAGATGCTTAACTCACTGAGCCATCCAGGCGCCCCCAAATATCTTTCTATGTGCATATGCTTGTATCTGCAGAAATATCCCTGGAAAGGGACCCAGGCGACTTGGGAAAGGGAGGGCGAGGAAACAGCTTATCTTGTATACTGCTGTTTTTTTAAATTTTGTACCACATGGTTCTATTTACTTATTTGAAAAATAAAATAATTTCTTTAAGAAAAAAACCGTAAATCATGGCGACTGAGCGCAGGCCCTCAGGGAGCACAGGGCACACAGGCCCAGGTCTCCCTGACGCTGATGCAAGAGTCATCCCCTGTTTGGCACCCACCACACGTGCTGGGAAGACGTGTGACACATACTGGTGATAAGAAGACAACTATGACATATATGATCAGATGACTGGAAGGAAAGTAGTTGCCATGATCACTGTAATTATTGTCATTTTAAAGACAAGAGATGAATCTTACTTTGGCACTTTCTTGAACAACTATCTATGGTCAGTGGTTTAGTACAAATTTCCTACCCCATCTGGGACCCCAGTTCTCATCCTGGGTTAGGGAGTTCGGTAAAGCCTCCTTCCTCTGAATGCTGGACCAAAGAGCCCGTGGGCTGGTTGTGTGCACCGAATGAGGAGTGGGGAAACACAGTCACATCCGTCCCCTGTCGTCCCTTAGGGGAACCTGCTCACATGGTCAGGGTTTGTTTAAATAGGTAAGCTTTTGGGTATCAAACCCATTCATACTGGAGAAAGGAAGCTATGACAGACCCCAGAGTGAAGGACAGTCTGGAGAATATCTTTACTTCCCCTCATTATTCCAATAACACAAAAGAACCTCTTGACCCTACAGCTCCCTTTTCCAAGAGTCTGAAAAGCATCTGCTAGAAACAAAGCTCGTGTCTATCACTCCTCTCAGCGCGTATGTATTCACTCACTCCAGAAACACTTATTTAACTCCTACTACAATAATTGTTCTTCCTATTATCGGATGAATTCACAACTACAGGGTTAGAAACGTTAGCGGGAATCATCCAGCAAGTATTGAAAATGGGTTGAGTGTTGATTCGTAGGATCCTTGGTTTTCAATCTGCGTAAATAAGTGATTAGACTCCGCACAACATGCACGCTCAGACACACACAGACACTCGATACCAGCTCAGCTAATACTGAACAACAGTTATTTATTATTTTCTGTTTCCTATACGATTTTTATTTGTAAAAACAACTTATAGAAGAAATTATTTTAAAAGATTCATACATAACCCATTATCTTCATTTTTCTAATCCACGTCCATAAAAAACACATTTCCCAAACTATAGCCAGCATATTTTTTATTCCGCTTTTTATGTTTACTATTATGCTATTTCCCATTTTGCTACATAATCATTATAATCATTGTATTTATTGCTGTATAATAGTCCTTCACATCGGTCTACCATAACTTAGATATTCTTGTGTAACTGGGCATTAAATCTTTACAATATTTTGCTGTTACAGATAAAGTTGCAAGGACATTTTCATGCATATAGCTTTTCTTTGCCTTGGAATGATGCCCATAGGAAAAATTCCCAGGAGTGAGGAGACAAGAAAACGGTAAGAACGAGTTCCATACTTGAAATGAAGTTTGCACTGGGGAGTGAACTCAGGATGATAAACGGCCCTGCAAGCAGCTAGTCCTGGGAATTCCCAACCCGGTGTTGATCAGCTTAATAGATTTTGCGGCGTTCCCTCTCATCAGGAATGTGTCCGTAATAACTGTGTCCGTAATAACCGCATCCGGCAGATTGCAATTGGACAATTCCCACCCTTTAAAATGAGCAGTGTTACATAATACCCAGTGCTCATTATATAAGACTGATGAATCACTGACCTCTACCTCTGAAACAAAGAATACACTATGTGTGAATTAATCAAATTTAAATTTAAAAAATTAAACATAAAATAAAATGAGCAGTGTTGACTCTGTCTGCAGCTGTATGTCATTGCCCCTTTCCCATACCGCTCCCGTTGGTCCATGCCCGTGCCAAGACGTTTCAAAAGTAAAGTAACCCATATGGGCGTTTAAAACTGAGGAGAATTTCTAGCATGGGGAATGAGCAGAAGGAACCGAAGGGAGAACACCACCCAGTCCAGACCACTGTTCCCATCCTAAAAGCACATCCTGGGATGTACTGGGCTTCAGGTGGGTGGTTGTTACTGTGAAAAAAGAGTATCTCCGATTTGTGGCGCTAGCCGCCCTCCCTCCCCACAGTGCCCCCCACTCCCATGGTGCTCTCCCACGCTCAGGAGAACATGAAATGTTGAACCAGAAGGTGCTTTGGATAACTTTTACTTCATCTACTCAGCCCGCCAAAGCGTTTCTGCTAAAGCATCCTCCCCCCACTATGCAGCATCGCGTGTCCACCTGAGCTTGGCTTTGGGTGATTTTAGCCAGTGCACTCCCTCCCCAGCCTGGCTCCCCACCCATCTCTCACGCTTCACCCCTGAGACCCATGAGAATACAGATCCTGGGCCCCTGGAGGTTTCCCCAGAGTTGGGTCTCCTTCCCAAAGGCATGGTTCAATACCAGGCCCCTTGATTCCCTGGTCTCTTTTACCTCTGCCCAACATCAATGGCCTCTTGTCCTCATTTTCACCAATACTTCCCACTTGGTGCTTTTATGATTTCAACCTCGTTTTCTTACTTCCTTTATTTGCATTTCCTCTTTAGAGGGGAAAGGAACAGTGGCAGTTTCTGATTACTTGAGAGCTCCGGGGTGAACTACCCTGTGATTCTCAAGCACCCTCTTCATTTACTAACATCGAAGCCAGCGTTCAGCTCCGTGTTGGTGGGGGGGCTCCGGCTCTCAGCAGGACGGTAACATCTGTAACAGCCGCACAGCTGGGGACACTGGGCACGGAGACTTTGCTCGGCTTTTCTGGAAGCTGATCAGGCAATAAAAGCCCCACGCCCCAGTCTCTCTTCACCAGGATGGAAGCGTCTGATGCTTTGTGTGGGCCCAGAGAGTTCCGTCCTTTACAAGTAGAATGAATAAGCACTGCTTGCCCGAGGAACCAGAGAACCGGAGAGGAGTTGATAATGAACACTCTGGGCAAAGGCACTCGTGGTACGAGGAAGACATGTCAGAAAATGAAGGTGAGAGTAAAACCGTGCACTCTTACAAATACGGGGAGAGGCAGTAACGTACACACGAAGCCAGGGGAAGGCAAACGACACGTTGCAGCCTATGAGAAAAAAGGAAAATTCAAAAGCCCTTTGTGCGGTGGCCTGGACCACACAACGTTCAGACGACAATCTCTGATGTATTGCTTTGCAGCCAAATTCAGAAACACCGGCAGCATGGGCCAAGTGGTGTCTCGTTAAGTGCGGTTTTGACTTTTAAGGGCAAGTGCGCAAAGGCGTCTCTTCCTGGCCCCGGGAGCTGGCGATTGCCAGGGAGACGCTTAACTCTGCGAAGCTTGAACTCAGGAAGGGCATCTGGATATTTTATGCTAGGAAGACCCTGCATCCTTTCCCACACCAAGACAGATGCCCCACCGGCATGTCTCGCCTGTGAGGGAGAGTTTCAGCCAGTCCCCCAAATCCCAGTGAAATTGTGTTGTGGTGGTTGGTGTACTTTTGTGTTTGTGCCCCCCTGGCAAGCAGCGAGCTGCGGGGCAGGGCAGCGTAGAGGCATCTAGGCTATGTCAGGCGTCCAGGGAAGAATTCTAAAGGCAGACAGGGACAGGACAGCGGAAGGATTGACCTGAGCCAAGTGCCCCAGGGTGATTAGAGTCCCCTCCTGAGTCATTCCAAGTGTCTCAGCTGGGTGGCATAGGGGCCAAGAGAGAGCCCTTTCCTTGCTCTCCCCGCCCCGCCCCCATCCCCATTCTGCCTTTCTTGTTAAACCTCTTTCTTGTTAGGGGCGCCTGGGTGGCTCAGTCATTAAGCATCTGCCTTCAGCTCAGGGCATGATCCCAGCGTTCTGGGATCGAGCCCCTCATCAGGCTCCCTGCTCCGCTGGAATCCTGCTTTTTCCTCTCCCACTCCCCCTGCTTGTGTTCCCTCTCTCATTGGCTCTCTCTCTCTCTCTCAAATAAATAAATAAAATCTTTAAAAAAAGAACAAAAAACCTCTTTCTTGTTAAATCATTTTTTCATTTGTGATGGTTTTGGCAAATCTGAAATCACAGCCACTAAGAAGATTACTAGACTCTTTCTCAACCTGCTTAGTTCTTATTTTTCACTCTGTTATATTATCAAGAGAATACGGCTCACTTTACCATGATGTTTTTTCTCAATCATAAAGAGATCCCTCTGTCCCGTGGAGGAAGGAAAGGATTTTCTCAAGCTACTGAAAGACTTTCTAAATTAGGAGAAACATTTGTAAAGTCACACAAAATGGAGGCTTTTATTCCCTAGACATTTCCTGGGGCAGACACGTGAGCCCCCAGGACAGCCACGTAATGCTGTTATGGTAAAATTCATGCTTTGGTTTTGAACCATGATGGAGAGCTGAAGAGAACTGTCATAACCGGCATATTTCACATACTCGTAACAAATGGTTATATACATGGACGGAAGGACTAGAAGATTTATTAATGCCCATACAATGACCAGACAACCATGAAGCTCCACTATGGAGGTATCTACGATAGTTTACAGGACTCGGTACTACCAGATATCGTGGTGCTGTCCTATCACACACTGACTTCTCAGCTCCGGTGGTGTGACTCCTTCTCCCATCACTTCATTGGAAATCTTCCTGCACATGGTCTGCCAAATTCAACATCATTTCCTCGGCCCTCATTCTACTCTTCATTTTGGTAACAATGTCCAGTGTTGAAGCCAATCTCTTCCTCATTGAACCCCCCTTCTCTCTTGGGTTCCATGACACTCCATTCCGCAGTGGTCTCAACCTACAGGAGTCCTCTTGCATGATTGTTCTCTCTCTGGCTTAGAAGAGGGTTACCCCATGGCCCTGCCCTCAGATCTCTTTTCTCCCTGGGCAATTTCATTTGCTCCAATAATTTCAACATCATCTTTATAGTGATTATTCCCAAAGGTATAAGATTCCATTGGCAATATTTGTCGAGCACCCAGTACACCTTAGCTACTAGATTAGGCCCCAAGTTCAAAACTGTGAATGGTTTGGTACCTTCATATCATTCTCTGGTTTTCCCCTTTTTTTCTGAGCTTTAGACTCTGCTGGACATTTCCATTGCTATGTTTCAGGCATCTCAAACTCAACATATATAAAACCAATCTTCATTTTTTTTCCTTCTAGATGTGTACCTACCATTCAGCTGTCCTTTACCCTGGAATCTGGCACTTCCATCTTGCAAGAGACACTGACTGGAACCCACTTCACATTTGCTTTATGCTCTTTCTCCTTCCTTATCTTCTATCCAATCAAGCAAGTCTTTCTGCTTTTAACATTGAGAGTTTTTATATCTCTCTCATTCTCTGCCTACTGTCTAGCTCAGATTCTTGCCATACTGACTTGAACTATTGCAATAGATTTCTAATTGTTTTCTGTAATTTCCCATAATTCAAATTTGTGGCCAAAGTTATTTTCCTAAACCAATTGTCAGATAAGGCTCAAGACCCCCAGTAGGTTGCTGTTGCCCAAACAATAAGTTTTTATGAAAGATGATCATTATCTGTAACCAAACTATCCTTACAGACTCATTGTGAATGACATCCTTCCAGCTTCTCTGGGTCACTTACAATTTCTCAACTTTCCATCTGTATTTTTCTTTTTAAAAAAAGATTTATTTATTTATTTATTATTTATTTATGAGAGCATGAGCAGGAGAAGCAGAGGGAGAGGGAGAGAGAATCTCAAGCAGACTCCCTGCTGAGCACATAGCCCACTGCCAGGCTCAATCTCACAACCCCAAGATCATGACCTGAGCCTTAACCAGGGGTCAGACACTTAACCGACTGCACCACCGAGGAGCCCCCTCATTTATTTACAAATGGGCCTTTGCTCATGGCTGTGCTCTTAGCCTTGAGTGCTGGTCTCCACTTATCTAGCTTATGCTCACTTGTCAAGAGTGCAAGGGAAGAAAAGCAACCAAATATGAGCCCTAGGTTTTGGACCTGAGCAGATGGTAATGTCATTTATTGAGACAGTGAAGTCCTTGGAGAAGAGAGGATAATGTGTGTGTGTGTGTGTGTGTGTGTGTGTGTGTGTGTGTGTCTGTGTGTGTGTCTGTGTTGGGATGGGGACAGGCTAACAGTAGTGCGTTCATATTGAGTTGAAATGGTTATCAGACATGCAAATAGAGATGCTGGGTAGGCAGTATGAGTTTAAGTTGGACTGGAGAGTCATATCACATAGATGCTTTTTAAGGGAGTAGAACTATGAAAAGCCAAGTAGCAATAGAGAAACATTTAAAAAGAGAGAGAAGTCCAAGAGGAGAAAAAGAGAAGTCATTGGAGACCACAAGAATCAACAACCCTTGGGAGGAGTTTTAATGTGACGAACAACGCCGACACGCCCTGCAGTAGATGGCAGGGAACTTAAGGTCGGTGACCTCCCAAACGATTTGCATAAATCATTCTAATCCTAATAACCCTGCAAGATGGTTACTATTATCCCTCTTTGCAGATGAGGAAATTTAAACTCACAGGTCACTACCCATAAAGAAATATATTGGATTCCTTCCCTTCATCCAGATATCCAAAAAGAGCAATGTTAACAAAAAACATAAACACCTGGGGTGCCTGGGTGGCACAGTGGTTAAGCGTCTGCCTTCGGCTCAGGGCGTGATCCCAGCGTTATGGGATCGAGCCCCACATCAGGCTCCTCCGCTATAAGCCTGCTTCTTCCTCTCCCACTCCCCCTGCTTGTGTTCCCTCTCTCGCTGGCTGTCTCTATCTGTGTTAAATAAATAAATAAAAAATCTTAAAAAAAAAACCATAAACACCTTTCTTCCCTTTTCCTGTTGTCTTATGATTAACATAGAGCAACTTTTAGCTAATGCACAGGCAAATCTGTTTCTCTTCTTGTTGTACATGATACATTGGTAGATGCAGAACCAATACATCAACAGCTTGTGATTTTCGTGACCGAATTATCTTAGGCGATCCTTGAGACAGTAGGAGCTGATGAGTGCCCCATTGTCAAATGGCGAATAGTTGAATGGGTACTTGGCAGCAGAGCCCCTCTTTGATAAGATCACGACTTCCTCAAAATTTATATTTAGGGCCCCTCTTCTTCCTTCTGCATTATTTTCTCTCCTTTTTGGCACTTCAGTTCCTCAACCCAGGTACTCAATCCTTGGCTGCAATCAGACTTCTCTGATGCTCCACGTTTATAGATATTTGATAGCCTAACCTGCCCATAATGATGCCAACTCTGCTTCCCAACCCCCTTCCTTTTTGTCTAGGGAGCCTGGGTACCCACATCAACTATGAATCAGGTAAATCCCTTCCCAAGGTACAAGTGATGGTTGGGTCTTTGTCTGGTGTTGTTGAGTCTGAAGACAATAATCATAGAAAATGTAGGACGATGCTGGTCAGTTCAGTTCTTCCCTGTGCCTGGGGTTTGAGGAGGAGGAAGAAAAGTGATAGCACTGGGGTGGTAGGAAATACTTTTCTTCCCCTGCTTAGCAGTCTGTATGTTTTGCAGCATAGAAGGGAGATCTGACAGAATACCTCAAAGTGTGATTAAAAATTAATGGATTATATAACAATTTAGCAAAATTGATCCATAAAAGTGACTATTGTTCTTTAAAAGGTAAGGTTTGTGGGAGATGACAGTCTTACTTTAGTGAACTTAATTCCCCTTCGGGAATTGTCTTCAGATCCAATTTCTACACCATGCGTGAATACCAATCTCGTCTAAATAGTCCACTTCTTTTTTGACTTAGGGTATATTTCCCATCTTGATCACCTTCTTCTTCTTTTTCTTTTTTAGCTGCCGGAACTGTGCGAAATAAATATTTGTTGTTTAAACTGCCCAGTCTATGGTATTTTTATTATAGCAGGCTGAACAAAGTGAGACAGGCACTTAGAGTTTGTCCAACAAGCCAGATCAATACAGGTCGGAATAGTCAATAGCAACACTGAGTCAGACTGACCCTATGGTTACACAGCAGAGAGTGTGAACTGGAGTGTGAACATCACAGAGGAATCAGGACCTAACTCAGATCTTAAAGCCTAGGGGCGCCTGGGTGACTCAGTCGTTAAGCATCTGCCTTCGGCTCAGGCCATGATCCCAGAGTCCTGGGATTGAGCCCCACATCAGGCTCCTCCCCTGGGAGGCTGCTTCTTCCTCTCCCACTCCCCCTGCCTGTGTTCCCTCTCTCGCTGGCTGTCTCTCTCTCCATCAAATAAATAAATAAAATCTGTAAAAAAAAAAAAAAAAAAGCCTAGATAGGTGGAGGAGTAGCAAAGGGCATTTCTAGAATAATGTGAGCAGTGGCAGGGGAAGGTTTGATCACCTTCTTTATTTATTTATTTATTTATTTATTTATTTATTTATTTATTTAAGTAATCTCTATGCCCAATGTGGAGCTCAAACTCATGATCCCGAGATCAAGAGTCAAATGCTCTTCTGACTGAGCCAGCCAGGTGCCCCGATCACCTTCTTAATAGTAACAATACCTATGGAATATTTTGTGGCAACATCTCAAGCATTACAAATATATTATCTTATTTGATATATTCAGCGATCCTATGACAAATCAATTAGGGTTCAGTCAGAAAAACAAAACCCTGCCAAGTATTCTAAGCAGTTGGAAGTTTAATATAAGGCATTAGCAGTTAGAAGAGCTAGTGAAGAAAAAGTTACAGTTATGCTCTTCCCCATTACGGTGTCCTTGGTTGTGACTGACTCTAGGTTGTTCTCAAAGAGAAAATGTGCCATCAAAAAATGAAGCTCTGACTCTCTTAAAGATTTTCAAGAGTGACTCTGGAG
Organism: Ursus arctos; assembly: GCF_023065955.2. Lineage (NCBI taxonomy): Eukaryota > Metazoa > Chordata > Mammalia > Carnivora > Ursidae > Ursus > Ursus arctos. Next base: position 67,734,884 of record NW_026623089.1, read on the forward strand.
GTAATTCCAGGAAGAGAAGTTTCAGAAATGTTTTGCATAAAAGCAGCATCACTAGAAAAAATAAAAAGCTTCCCAAGGAGCCAGTACCACTTTGGTCATTGTATAAATTATGGAACTTGTAACGACTCTTAAAGTTTCTGTTCAAGCATGGCATATGTCACTTCTGCTTACATCCCATTGATCCATCACATGACCAAGTTCAACAGCAGTGGGGTGGAATGGACGCCCTTCTCATGGGAGGCATGCAAGTCCCATAGCAGCGGGCAATATAGGAAAGGGGGAGATCAATATTTGGAGAAAAGTAAAATAATCTTCTGCAATAGCTTATGAAAAGAGGGGGATGGTAAGGAAAGAAACTAACCCAAGAACCAACATAAATAACAAAATTAAAAAGTAAAATGCATTTTCCAAAAGACATACAAGAAAATAGAAATACATCAGTTTGGGGCGCCTGGGTGGCACAGCAGTTAAGCGTCTGCCTTCAGCTCAGGGCGTGATCCCGTTATTCTGGGATCGAGCCCCACATCAGGCTCCTCCACTGGGAGCCTGCTTCTTCCTCTCCCACTCCCCCTGCTTGTGTTCCCTCTCTCGCTGGCTGTCTCTATCTCTGTCGAATAAATAAATAAAATCTTTAAAAAAAAAAAGAAATACATCAGTTTATACATTAGACTCATGAAAAGATTAAAAGGAAAGACTTCTCTTAACTAAAAAGGAAATAAGTATTGGGGGGCTGAAAATACAGAAGTGTTCTGAAGACCCCTTGGTTATCAGTAACCTAAGTAGTGTTAAAAACAACTGTATTTCTTCCATATACTCTGAATCAGGAAAGAATATTGGTTTTTTTTTTTAAAGATTTTATTTATTTATTTATTTGACAGAGAGAGAGGTGGTGAGAGAGGGAACACAAGTAGGGGGAGTGGTAGAGGGAGAAGCAGGCTTCCTGCGGAGCAGGGATCCTGATGCAGGGCTTGATCCCAGAATGCTGGATCATGACCCGAACCGAAGGCAGACGCTTAACGACTCTGCCCCAGGAAAGAATATTGTTAAAAATTGCTCGGATTCATTGAATATGCTCAAATCTGCAAGACCCAGTGATTTACATCCTAGGTTGCTGAAGAGGCTGGTGGTAATTTTCCAAGAGCTACTAGAAATAATCTTTGGAAAATGAGAAAGGACTAGCCCATAAAGGGCAAAAAATATTGTGAATTATCATTTAATTCTTTTTTTTCTTTTTATTTATTTTAGTGTTATGGGTAAGTTCACACAGTAATAACCTTCTTCATGTTCATTCCCAGAAAAATATATGACCATGGAGTAGTTTCAAGAATACATAATGATACATTATGACCGGGTAGGGCTTATTCCAGTAATGAAAGGATGGTTAAATGTCTTTAAGTCCATTAATTTAATTTGACATATCACTAGATCAGAGGGGAAAAATCATATGACCTTTTCTGTAGATATTGAAAAGGTGTTTGAAAAATTCATGCATAAAACTTACAATTAAAAACCGTGACATAAATAGAAGTCAGATACTCCCTACACATAAAAAGTATACAAGTACCTCAACATCTCAGCCACCAAACTGGCATTTTATGCATCTTATTAGATGAGGAAACATGGACATTCCTGCGAAAGTCAAGAGCACTAAAGTCACTACTCTTTCACATTGTGTTTGGAGTTTTAGCCAACAATTAAACATACAGAAGTTTAATAGTCTTTATACACAGAAATGGGATACACAGAAATTAGAATAGAATAGAATAGAATAGAATAGAATAGAATAGAATAGAATAGAATAGGAGTAGGACATCAATTAGAAGATATAATTTAAAAACTTCATCTACAATAATAAGACATATAAAATACTAGGCGTATTTTAACAAGAAATCTCTAAGACCTGTGTGAGGAAAACTTGAAAGCACTCCTGAAAGACCCAAAGATAGAATGGAACCATTGGAAAGGACTACCCTGTTCTCGGATGTAAAGACATCACCGGAATTCAGCGTGGAGATGGACTCCACATGGTGTGATGAGGGAGGAACACCTGACCTTCAGTAAGCCCTGTGACTTCACCTGTGCAAGTCTGTGTGTGTGTGAGCATAGAGTTAGTGGAATCGAATGGCAGTGGGAGCTAAAAGTTATCTTGGATGCTAAATCTGACTATTCCTGGTGTCTAAGAGAGAGGATAAAGGGGTTAAGGTGTTTGGGGGGGATGCCTCCTGTATTGAAATCTGCCCTCTTTTCTCAGAAATAGGACCACTGTCCTGTATCTTAAATAATACAAATTACATTCTTCTTTTGGAAAAATCCCCACTACCTACTCATGGGATTAGGATTCTACCGCCTTCTAGCACCAGGGGAATAATCGAAACTATTCCCACACTCCAAACTCCTTGGTGAAGATACTACCACGGGAGGTGAGTAGGGTGGCAAGACATTCAGGAAAAGCCTGGGGCTTCGTTCAAGTCCAGTCCTACCTCCCGATGAGGTCTCTCATCTGCTCTGAGGTGTACGTAGGTCTCACTCTGCCTGCGCCCCTCCGGGGCCCATCTGCTGGATGAAACGTGCAGGCTTGCAGCTTCATACTTCACCACAACTCCTTAGTTATGAGCTAACTATGTATAAGGTGGCCAAGGCAGTGCTCAAGGCGGCTGTGTCCAGACTTCTGTAGGCTCAGACGCTCTGACTCAAAATAGACTTCACCCACATCATGTGGCAACTCCACCCCACACAGTTATTTTATGTTTGAAAGAATTTCTTCATGGAGGCAAGAAGTTTTGTTCAAGGTTGAATCTCTAACGCCTAACCCAAAGCCTTGGGTGCTGACCATCCATCAGCCCTCGTTGACTGGAAGAATGGCGGACTAGAAGTAATGTCTTTAGTTTAATGTTGGCTGTGTTTCGTCCAGCATCATTGGGTCTACTCAGGAGCTTGTTACGTTCGAAATTCTAACCTGCATATTGTCTTCAAATACAGTCTATTTTTGTGAGAAGTAAATGTATATTGGAATCAACGTAATGTCATGTGAATAAACGTTGGTTAATTTTGACGTTGTTGGGAGTATTTTGTGTGTGATCCGAAGCCAATTTTTTTTTTTCATATTTCAGGTAGTTTAATGAAGTAGCAGCTCGTTGGGTGTGTGTGTGCTCTCGCTACAGAGTCTAACGACCCGATGGCCCTGCAGTAGTGTGGGTCAGGGGGAGGCGATGTAGGCAGACTGCACGGAGGAAGGGAGGTGACTTCTTGTTGATGGTACAGTCAGTCTGAGCTGCCCAGTCCCGACGGGCTGGGTCTCACGCTGGGGTGATGGCCCGACACTAGTTCTGTTCAAGCCGGCCGCACGAGTTGTTCATGAACCTTTTGTTCACAACCAGATCAGTGGAGAAAGGAAGTCCTCTTTCAGCTCCTCTCCGGGAGCCCTGTGGGTGGCTTCCCTCCACCATATGTTCCCCTGGAACCGTGCTGCCGAGCTTCCTGCCTGGGGCTCCTTGCGAACACGTCTCGGAGGTGGAGCGCTGGGGAGGACGGAAGTGCTGTTTCCAGATGGCACCAAATTAGCCCCTTGAGATTAGTATTTGCAAGAAATATGCTTATAAGGAAGGAAAACAAAGGAGTCCCTGGAGATTTTAAACAAACTAGGGCCTTGGAAGGGAAGTCGGGGAGAGAGCTGACAGAAGGGGCCAGAGGAAAGGTAGTGAGATATTAAAGTTTAAAGTATGAAGATAGTAAAATTTATAGAAGAGCTTAAGCAAATTCTAAAAACTCATCTAAGATCTCACAGCTGGGTGAGCGGACCTGTACACCAAGAACTGTGAAACCAAAGTCAGTATTTATAAACTTGGTGCTAAACGACCACCATATCATTAAAGATCTGCCTCTGTTTTCAAACCCAACACCCTCTTTTATCTGAGCCCTGCCTTGTTGGCAGGGGACACTAGACCCTTCACAATCTTGGTCTCTGTCTTTAGGTTGTGTCCTGGTCCCACAATGATCCGGTCTTCAACACTCTACTCTGTAGGGTCAACGGACTTGTGTTGGGGTGAATATTATTTCTTTTGTTCCATCAGGATGGCCGCTATGTGGCTGTCTTAGGTCAGCTCCCCAGAAGCAGGTCCTGAGATAAAGATTTGAGGGCAGGTGGTTAATTTGGGATGTGATTTCAGGCAGCACCTGTAGCGGATGGGGTGGTGAGACACACAAGAAAGGAATCCAGTCAAAGGTCTACTACCTGGCAGGTTACTGCCATGGGCCACCGAGACATGATCCTGCTGGCTGCTGACTCTGGGACAGAGTGTAGAGAACACCCCCAACGGGCACAGAGGTGAAGGTACTTATCCTTCAGCTCTCGTCTATCAGAGGGACTGACTTCACAGCACTCCAGCCTGCCCCAGTGCAGATGAAGAGGAAGTGCCAGGCAGAGAGAGCAGGTGCCGAAGCAGGACCACTGTGCAGAGCAGGTGCGGTGCAGAACACACTAAAATGGTGAGCTCCCTGGGGCTGAGGGGGTGGGGCCCAGTATTGTCTGTATCAGTAACCTTTGGGCTCCCTCTCCAGACCATGGCAGAATCACTCAACCATCACAGCCCTTCTTTCTGCTGAGCCCAGACATGGATTCGGAATTCTTCTCAAAATCAATTCGCTATGCAGTATCTTCCCATTGGTTACCGTTGGTAGCTAAGATGGAACCCGTCTTACATCCATTCTATCTACTCTTCTATGTAACCTTTGAAGACTTCAATCCCATCATGTAATGAAGTTGGGTCCAATGACTTCTAGTCACCTTCAGTAATAATTTTCTTTGCATAACCATATATGTCCACGAATGTGACTTTGATGGCTTTAGGTGTCTTGTAAGTTTTTCTATAAACGTTGGAGTCAACTAAACACTCAAGATCCCTTCCATAGAGGTTGCTATAATTGGTTTCTTATGTCACGTACCAGTGATGTTGACATTCTGAACCTGACTTGAGCATTTTGCATTAATTCCTTTAAAATTTTATTCTGTTATTTTTGGGATCCATCATTCCACCTTTAAAAAAGCTTTTTTTTTTTTTTTGAATACAGTTCTGTCATCCAAGATGTGAGCCATCTCCCCAAATTTTTGGAAGCTGAGAATTTGATAACCAGGTTGGTTTTGTTTTACAAAAATTGTTAGAAATGTTAAGCAAGATGGGTCTGTAGACAGAGCCCTTGACTGGAAACCTCCCCTTCCTCTGGCATGTGATTCATTATTGATGAGAGGGAAAGTTCTACAGCCTGGGGTCTTAGGGTGCCCAGGGTAGGGATGTGTGGGGTGTCAGCCTGCAGGCTGGACTCCCAGCCACTGGAACTAATCTAATGGAGAGGGCTTAGAGCAAGGACCCTGGGTGCTTTCCCCATCGGTATTATTCATTGTCCTTGGTCAAATGGATCCAGTTCTTCTTCCTAAAACATCCCTCCAGCCAAAATGGGAGCGACAGCCCTCTCCAATGATGCTGGTATGGCCCTGTGAGATCTCTGACGGAAAGCTGGTATATAACCCAAATTCAGGTACCACTTCATGATTGCTACTGCAGTTTCTAAAGTTCCTTCCTCCTCCCTCTCTGGCTGAGCATGTCCTTCTGTGTTTCTCCTTCCACATTTTCCCATGGCTAGCATCTGTTCTGTTCTATTCTGACTCTCCCTCCTGAGAGCCAGCCAGCTGTCCACACCGGGTGAGTCTTTGCGAGGACACTGGACCTGACAGTGTTTGCATATGTGTGTATCTGTGAGTGTGGTCACATTTATCTGGGCGTGTTTGTGGAAGGGGTGAAGTGAAGAGAAAGGTGGAAGGTGGCTCTGGCTGACCTGGTTTGCTCGAAGCATGCTTTTGCACAATTGGCCCATTTCCAATGAGCTGTTCATGTCAGTCCTTGCAAGAGGTGATGCTGGTCCCGGCCACCTGAACAGTTCTGGACACTTGTTCGATGCGACATTCCATGTGCCTCTGCTGATGTTGTGCTCCCCCCAGACTTCCCTGCTCGTCCTTGCAGCCTCTCCCATGCTGTCTTAGCCTCAGCAGCCTTTCTCAGAGCGCGGTGCCCATGCCTTTGGGGGTGGGGGTGTAGAACTGCGATGGGCTGCGGGGAGAAGTGGCACAAGAGTCTTCAGGGCTCATGGTCATTTTAAGAAAGGCTCAACTCCGTTACCCAGTGCTTGTGACCTGAGACCTCAGAATACCTGTGTGACCCCTGTCCAACCCCACAGACTTACGATGATCATCAAAATGCATAATTTAGGAAAGAACACACAAGAAAGTGCTTTGAAATTTTTAAAGCTTTGTAAAACATATAAAGTATTCTTTGTATGATTTGTGGAGCTTTTACATGCCTGCATATTTATTTTAGATACATTTGCTCATGCGCGCACACACACACACACACACACACACACACACATGCAGAGTCACATTTTCCTCACTTCACATCTGTTGAGCTGGCCCTGAAGGACATAATCTAATTACCTGCTACCATGAATAAATAATGTTAGCAGAACAATGAAGATGAATAGGAGGACCCAAAGTGTCCATGCATATGATACTCAGAATCTCTTTCCAGCATCTCTTCAGCTCCATTTTGTTTCCCTGAGTGAGCCCCAGAGAGCTGACCGGCGGGTACAAGGCTACATCTCCGCGCCTGCACACGCCACCCTGGGATGGACCTACTCTGGCCAGGCGACCTTCTGAGTGAGATGAGAACACCAGCTATGATTATGTCCTCACCCGCAGAGCAGGGTGCTGCTCCATGGGACTGTCCTGTGCTTTCTGGGTAATGCAGCCTGTGGTCTGTGTCCATTTATGCACAATTCTTTCAAAGCTACATGACATGGAAGGGGACTGTCCTTTTCCTGCCCAGCTACATGGGCTGGCGGTGCTCACTGTCACAAGAGGTTGTTTTAAGTATGAAGGCAGTAAGAGTGGCTCTAGCCAACGCCAGTCTCTGCAGCCACGAGAGGAAGGCACTAATCAGCTATTCCCGTGTCCCCTGTCTGTTCTTTTCTTCCACCAGGTAATACTGTCCAAATTTTGTACAGTATGTTTACATTTTGAGAGCTCTTCAGCACCTCTGAACTCATTTGGCCCTCCCAGCAAACTTGTCAAATCTGTAAGGCAAGAGCTTCATTCCCATTTCAGAGATGAATGAGGCCAGTGTTCCCAAGCACCTCGAACGTCCACAGCTAGCTCTCCCCTGCCTTTTAGAACAGGATGAGCTATTGAAAAATTAATAGTAGTGCTGTTGGTTTTGCTGTTTTGACTCAGCAGAAAAGAAAAAGAGAGAGAGAGAAAGCACGGAATGGCTTGCTTCATCCTTATGGGAAGGATTGCTGGGCTCCTGTGATCTGAGCTCTGGATTCTGAACTTGCCCCCTGGCCAAGTTGATGGCTACAGTGCATGTGAAAAGTGAAATTTGTTGACAATATTAAAATATTGGGGAGATTTTTCCCATCAATTAGAGATCTCCAGTTTCTCTTCTCTTGCTCTGGACATGGCAGAACTTCCAGCTGGATGGTCGCTCTGGTGGCAGGAAGCAGCACGTGTCCGTGTGGCGGAGTCTGGTGGTGGGAGGGTGGAAGGCAGGGCACAGGAGAGAGGCATCTGCAGGTGCCTCCCGCCCAGCTTCACACCCCCAGCCAGCCAGAGCACTGAACCCTGAAACTGTGTCAGCCCTGAAGGTCTGATAAAACCCCAAGGAGGCCAGAAGCAGAGACAGGTTCTTGAAAAATGGTGGAGGTTGAATCTTTTACTAAAGTTGACCAGTTGAAAGCTTACAGCCAGATAGAACTCGATTGAAAATGAAAAAAAAATTAAATAACGTGCCAACATGGAGCTCTTGGTATTTTGTGATAGCCAGGATTTTCCATGTAGAGACTTTTTCTGGGGTCGCTACCAAAAGAAAGTCTCTCCACTCCTAACACAGTCTCCCTACTTGAAAATACCACACTCCCTGAAGATTCATTTTTCTAGTCAATAATTTTATAATTCAATTTAGGTGCATTCTCCTTATTAAAGTAATACCTGTTCATTGTACACAATCCAGAAAATTCAGAACAAAGAAAAAGAAAGGAGGAAAAAAAACCCCATGTATATTTCTGTTATCCAGGGATATTATTTAACATTTTGATACATAGACTTATAAAGAAGCTATGGAGAAAATACTTTCTCTTCTCTCTCTGATATATAGATAGATGATAGATAGATGATTGATAGATAGATAGATAGATATATGGCCTGTTATAACTTGTTATATATATATAATCATATACACATAATTGTTATATATATAAAATTATATACATATAATTATATTCATATGTACATATATCTATGTACAGCTATGTAGACAGCTTATAGGTATATACACATAAAAACACACATAATAAATGCATATCTTCATATATCTATGTACAACTATGTAGACATAATTTATAAAAATCTTCCCTTTATTTTTAATTTATTTATTTTTGAGAAAGAGAGAGAGACTGTGTGTGTGTGTGTGCGTGCACGCGCGTGCATGTGCGGGGGAGGGGCAGAAGGAGAAAGAGAATCTCAAGCAGACTCCATGCTGAGCCAGCCCCCAACACAGGGCTCAGTCTCACGACCCTGAGATGATGACCTGAGCTGAAATCAAGAGTCGGATGCTGAACTGACTGAGCCACCCAGGGGCCCCTCTTCCCTCCTTTTAAATGATAGCTGAAGGCCTTCTTCTTCTAGGGAGCCTTAGAATCTGTTTACTGGCACATTCTCTGCCCTACGTCTTCACCTCAAGATACTCCTTTCTACTAATTACTTCTTTTTTACCCTGGACTTCCGAATCAGCTTCTCTTGCCCCTCCTGCTTGTATAACTTCAAACAAAGATGGCCATGTTTATGAGGCAGCTTGTCATGGCAGAAAAACTTGAAACGTTGCGTAAGCAGCTTCCAAGCAATCTGGAAGCAATGCCCTTGACTGTCCCAGGTCACATCCGTAGCAAATGGGGCCCCTCAAGGTGTGGTGTTGTGAACATGGTCTCTGCCCACTTGTGGGTCCATTTGGGCAACTTTACCATCTTTGGCTCATTGCTCTTGCTCATGCAATGTTACTATTATTATTATTATTATTTTGTATTTTGCCATTTTTTAAATTTATAAAGTGAGTAGAAAGAGACAGGTCACTAGAAGTTCCAGTGATGAGAAGACCGAGTCAACTGACACAAAGAGCATTCAGATGGGCCCAAAGTATCGACCCTTTAGCTTTGGCAAAATATGTACTGGACTTACGCCCATCAATAGAAAGTTCAGTTGGGAAGAGAAGGAACAAGTGATCGTGTTAGATAGTAGGTACCAAGGTACGAATGACTGGATTGCATATGTATGGTATGAAGAGGGACTTGAAAATATTTTTTAGCTCCCAGGGAATGAAATATTTATTGGTCCCTGCTGTATATACTGGACATCAAAAGTCACTTCCAATCCTAAATATTTGAAAATTCAAAATTATATTTTTATGAAGTTACTATTCTGACTGTACCTAGAGGTTGGTGAATCTCTCCCTCTGGATTATTCGCCTTTTCCCCACCCCTCATTTCATTTCCCCCCCCCAAAAAAAGTATTTCTTTTTCAGTGATTTTTTTCCTTCAGACTAGGTGACATATTTATATTTCAGGGAAACTGAAACTATGAACAATGCTAGGCCTTTAGAACTCTTAACCTTTGACAGAATTTATTCAAATGCAAGCAGAAATAGGGGCTAATATCAACAAATGACATAATGATAACTTAGGAAACTCATTTTGGTGGTTTCTAACCACCTCATTGGCTAAATCGTCAAGTCAAAAGAGATAGATTGAGTCTTTTAAAAACAACCTGTATATACGGACACTTGAAAAGAAGGGTCTTTTCAATAAGTACGTGCACGTGTGTGTGGGGAGGTGTGGCGTAAATATCTGCACCCACACACACAGACTTGAATCCTACTTGACGCCATATACAAAACTGAATTCCAGATGGATTGTGGGTCTAAAAGTGCAAGGTAAAACAATACATTTCTAGAAAAACAAAATAGGAGAACAACTTCATGACCTGGAGGAAAGCAAAGACTTTAAAGGACACACATACAAAAATAGCATAAAAGACTGATAAGTTGATCTTCATGGGAATTTAGAACCCAATCTGTTGATCAAAAAGTAATAGGAGAGTGAAAAGGCAGATCACTGAGCAAGAGGATATGTATGTATCCCGACTTAGGAATCGCACATACATACAACATATGTAACTGACAAAGAACTCATATCCAGAGTATTTTTTAAAACTTATACAAATCGTTAAGAAAAAGGCAGAAATCAGAGACGGAGACAAATCATGAGAGACTCTAGACCCCAGGAAACAAACTGAGGGTTACAGAAGGAAGGGGTTGGGGGGATGCGGTAACCAGGTGGTGGGTATTAAGGAGGGCACATGTTGTAATGAGCACTGGGTGTTATACACAACTAACGAATCATTGAACACTACATCAAAAACTTACAATATACTATATGCTGGCTAACTGAACATAATTGGAAAAAAAAAAAGAAAGAAAGAAAAAGGCAGACAATTGATTAAAAAATTGGCCCCAAAACTTCAATGGACACTTTACAAAAGATGATACCAAGCAGCTCAACATCATTATTAACTGAGGAGATAGAAAATAAAACCACGAGATATTACAACACCTCCGATTCCCCAACCCAATTCTTGAATGGCAGGAATACCAAGTATAGAATATGGAACAATGATACTCTCATACTCTGGTACATATACCTAAGCAGATCTTATATATTCCCTATAAATCAGTAATTCTACCTTAGATGGATACCAGTGGAAACTAATGCATATGTGCACAAAATGCATGTGTAACACTATTTATAGCAGCATTATTTTTAATACATGAAAATTGCAAAGAGTAGAATGAATACCGCACACCTATGGAAATGAATGGATTCCTGCTATCCACAATAACGGAAGAATTTCACAAACACAATGTTGGATGAAATAAGTCATCCATAAAATAATATATACTATATAATCCCATGTATGTAAAGATAAAAAAATAGTCAAACCAAATCGATGGTATTAGAACTTAGACTATCGGTTACTTTTTGAGTTGTTCATCTTTCTGTATAAATGTTACCCTTCAATTAAAGGTAAATTTTTTTTGAAGATTCACTTATTTATTTGAAATGGGGTGGGGAGGAAGAGAATCTCAAGCAGACTCCCCACTGAGTGCAAAGCCTGGATGTGGGGCTCGATCCCGTGACCCAGGAGATCACGGCCTCAGCAGAAACCAAGAGTCAGACACTCAACCGATTGAGCCACCCGGGTGCCCCAAAGTTAAAATCTTTTTAAGAACAAGCTTTTCCATGGCAAAATCTGCCTTTTCTTCTCATCTTTGAATTTATGAGCAATCAGCAGAAACTCGTCATAATCTAACAAATCAAGAATGCTACATCAAGCTCTGCAAGATTTTTTCAATTGCTTCTGTGCCTAGAATGTTAACCACCCCCCCAAATTTTGCTTATATTTTATACTATTTTCTTGTAGTTTTCTACACTCTAAAATATTTATACCAAACATTTACACTAGCGTATGGTGTGGTGAGAATCTAAGTTGATTTTTTCCCCGAATTATGTACTTGTTATCCAAACTCAACTTATTAACTGATAGTTCCCTTCCTTTTTAAAATTCTGTATACAAAGGAGGTATATATTCTGTCCCAGATTCTTACAATTTTCATCCAGAATTGTCTCCACATTCTTTTATGTTGGTTGTTCTGATCAAATTCAGAATTTCTTGTTTGTGCTGCAAGAAGAGAAGAAATTCTATTGATATTACAAAACCATGTGATTCATTCATACAATGGTTACTATTTTCATATTTAGTCTTCTCCTGCCCCCAAATGTTCTCAAACTTCGCCAACCACAATCACCTTTATATAATAGAAAATGAGTCAGGAAATCTTAATCTTAGTCCTTGTACTTCCACTAAATACTTGTGTGACCTTGAGACAGTCATCTCACCCTAGCGATATTGTATTTCCCCTTTTGTAAATTGATTTTTCATATCTTTTACTCATTTCTTCTCTTAAAATATTTGCTTTTTATTGATTTATTATATCTATTTACATGTAAAGGATAGGACTTCTTTATCTCTCTTACATGCTTGCCAGTAGTTTTCTTAACTTGTAATTTTTCTTTAACTTCGATACATCATTATTTTGTTGTTTGCTTTTTGCATAGGGAGTGTTAAATTTCCTTTTTTGTAGGTGTATTATTTTACTGGGGTTTAATCACATGTGATGATATGTACAGGTCTTAATAATTTCTGACAAACCACATATTCCCCTGTATCACATACCCCATCAAGATATAAAATACCCCCACCATCCCCAAAAGATCCTTCTTGACACTTCCCAGCCAATCTCTGCTCCCCATCCTCCCTGAAGCAACCACTGTCTTCTTACTTCTCCAAAGACATTAGTTTTGCCTGTCCTTGAACATTGTGTATATAGAACCATATATTGGCTCTTGTCGTTTTTTGTGGATTATGTATCTGTGAATTTGCTGACTCAAAAATTTATTTGTAACCCCTAAGTGCTGTAATTTTGGTGTCACCGTTGCGGTCATTCATGGACGTATATACAGCAGCAAGAAACCTGAGTGGAGCTAATGTACACATTCACAGCTGAGATGGAACAAGGCAACAGCCGCCTTCTATTTTCAGCTCTCCTGGTGTCAACAAGAACCGTTTATTTAATTTTCACTTTGCATTTTGCATTTGTGATTTTGTTGTTTGGAATAGTCCCCAAGAGTCATGCTGAAATGCTGTCTAGTGCCTCTAAGTGCGAGAAGGCTGTGATGTACCTTATGGAGAAAATACGTGTATTAGAAAGACTTATTTCACGAGTTGCAATGCTGTTGACCATGAATTCAATGTTGTTGGTTTTTTTTTAAAGTTATTTATTTATTTATCTGAGAGAGAGAGAGAGAGGGAGAAAGAGCACAAGGGGGGGAGGGGCAGAGGGAGAGGGAGAAGCAGACTCCCTGCTGAACAGGGATCCCCCCCCCAACAAGGGGCTCAATCCAGGACCCTGAGATCATGACCTGAGTCGAAGGCAGACACCTAACCGACTGAGCCACCCAGGTGCCCCATGAGTTCAATGTTAATGAATCAATGATATATATTAAATAAGGTATCTTTAAACAGAAACACACATAAGACAAGGTTGTGTGTTGAGAGAGGAGGGAAAATGTTGTGACCAGAGGCTCTGAGGGACCTAACCTTAAATTTTCCCTAGAACTGGTTCTGTTTTTGCTAATTCATTATTCACAGCAACCTGATAGACCGTAACCACAGCAAATAACAAGAACTGTCTTTAGTAAGGCTTGTTGTGTATTAGTGCTGTGTTTCTACTCAGTGCTTAGTAGCCTTATATCGTAGAGAGATGTACCACAAATGATTTTCTCACTCCTTTGTTAGCAGAACTTTGCATTGTTTCCAGTTTGGGGCAACTTTGCATACAGTTTCCAGGAATACTCTTTTACAAATCTTTTTGTGAACATATGTTTTTGTTTATCTTAGGTGAATACTAACAGGTGGAACTGTTGAATCATACGGTAAATATACACTTAACTTCAGGAGAAACTACTGGAACGGTTTCCAGAGTGGTCAAAGTGCTTTACTGTCCCACTTTTTTGTACAGCAAATTATAAAAATTCTAGTTGTCCCATTTTTGGTCAACATTTGGTGATTGTTAGCAAATCTAATGGGTGTGCAGTGGTATTTCAATGCAGTTTTAATTTGCATTTCCCTGATGAAAGATGATGTTCTCCACTTTTCCAACTGCATAATAGCCATTTGTGTATGTTCTTTGTGAAATGCCTTTTTGAGACTTTTTTTAAAAAAATATTTTATTTACTGATTTGAGAGAGAGAGAGAGAACATCTTCCACAATGCCTCCACTCTGGTTTTCCTTCTAAAGCACGGCAGTGATCGCCGCATAGATTTAAAGCCTTGGGGCTTCCAGTGTTTGGAGAAGCACTGCTTAGAAGGAATCTGTAAGAAATGCACCAAAAGGTAAGCTCTTGCCTTCTTTATCCCGGATCTTCCCTAGAAAGGGGTAACAAAACTTACCTGCTAAGTCACTGAAAAGACTAGAGGCTTTGAGCCGACTTGTTATACGTAAAGTATAAACTAATGAAGGAATCAAAGCCATGATCCACTTGCTTTCTAGAAACTGGGTTCCAGTTTTCCAGAGAGAGAGAAGGAAATGAGAGAGGGGGTGGAGGGTTGGGAGGGGAATGTTCTGAGAAGCAGGGAAGTCTCTTTGGGAAGTAGGGCCCCTTTCTCTTGAGCTGTCTGTCCTGGAAGGGATGGACCAGCCCACCAACCATCACCCCGGTGCTGGCCTGACATCAGCAAGTTCGTGAGCACAGGTTAAATGTCCTATTAACCTGACATCTGTTCACAGTGATGTGGAGAAAGACTTAAATCCCAATCCCTTGACTACAGCTCTTGTCCAGCATCCTTACCTATGCAACGGGGACCCCACACCCCACCCTGCAGAGCTGTTGAAGGGGGTAAACACTAACAATAACCACTATGGACTGAGAGCCACCGTGTTTGGCTCCAGCCACGTATTTCACGTGAATGACCGTGTACTTCACACAGCAGGTGCTGTGTCCAGGCCCTTGAACAAAAGAGAAAGCCGAGCCAAGAGAGGCCATCTGATTTATTGAAAGTCGGTCTGCAGGTAAGATGGGCAGCTGGGATTTTGCCCCAGGCTGCCTGGCTCCCAAGTCCCTTCACTTGGCCTTCCCACTCAGTGAGGTGAGGTATCTCATCCCAGGCTCCGTGCATGGTAGGGACTGTGCTCCCCCTTCTCCTCAAGGGCCTTCATTGCTCAAATCCAGCCACTGGTTTCTGACATTGGGACCTTTCCCACCCAGTTCACCAGCAGCTCAGAATACCCCATCTCAAATTTAGCCTCTTCTCCCCGTCTCCTCATGGCCACCTTGGTCCAAACCAATAATACCTCCCCTGGGCCCATACCTCCTGATTTCACCCTTTGCTTCAAGTTCGAAGCCCTGATCACGGCCCTCATAGTCCGGCCCCTGAGCTCCTCTCCAACCTCATCTCTTGCCTTTCTTTTTCCCTTTCGGACTACCCGAATCCCGTAGACGTTCCGTTGTTAAAGCAGTTTCTTGTAGCCCAGTTTATGACAAATGGTTCGGAACAATGGAACTTCATTGCTTCCTGGAAAATCAACGTGCCTAACCCTCCAAATTGGCAACCTCCGATTTGTTGTCATGCCCTCCTGGGTGAGTAGAAATAAAACCGTGGAAGAGATTTTAAATGCATCTGCAGGATTCCAGGCTGAATTACCATTCATGCTATTCCCCAGATTAAGTAAGCTCATTTCCTTTTCCCCCTCAGATCTCTAGAGAATGATACTCCATAGCCACTTTTAATGTTTTTTGACCTTTCAACCAGGAACTTAATTCTAATTCCTAACATGAGTCTCTTCAGCTTTAGTTCAGCGTCAGTAGAAGCCGAGGTCACATGAAGTCCTGCTGACTCCGTCTCTCTCTGACCCCCCACCTCACGGGCCCTGACCCATCTTCAGGTCAGCTCTGGGGTGCCTGCTCAGCCCCAGGAGGGATTCTCTATCTAGGCAAGTGCTGTGTCAAAGCAGCAGGACCACAGCAGGGGCAAGTGAGTTAGAAGCTTCTTTGTTTCCTCCTCCTGGCCTCGCCCTCTGGACAAGAGGCTCTAAGCATGCTGTGGCTTCCAGGGGCAGGGGTTCATGGCTCAGCTGGGCACCGAAGACTCAGCGCCACCAACTCTCCCACCAAAGCAAGCCTTGTGGTGCCCCACATGACTCAGGGCCACCCCAGAGCCACGTGGGGGCATCTTCTGAGAGACATGGAAGGAAAGATCCAGGGGACAGGCAGAGCTCAAGGGCTTCTTGGTGCAGACATGCGTTTCCTTCTCTCCTCAGGGCAAGTGGCCCTATAGCTAGTTTGCAGGAATGATCTCTGACATCAACATGTAGTCTCTCAAGGATCTTTTCTTTTCCATAAAAGAAAAAAATGGAAGAGAATAGATGTGTGTGTACAGGGAAGGTGGGACACATAAATCCATCTTCATGTATTTAATTTAAATACCGCCCTTCACCTTGTGTATAAAAATAATCAGCAAATTCAGATAAATTTGCAATTTGTTTTCAGAAATAAGAAAATGCTCATACTATAAGAATTGTTGGATATACAAGATTTTTTGTGCCTGGCAAAAATAGAGGCTCAATAGATCTTACGGAGTAAATGAACATTATAAAATTAAATAAAATAAGTAAAAGTGATTTCTTCCTCCAGTTCTCCTGCAGTGAGGAGTACCCTTCATTCAAGCCACTTATGTCTGGGGTTCAAAGTACGTGTTTGACGGCATGAGTCTGGACCCACTGCCATCCTGGGAAATATTTATAAATTTGGAGATTCTCATTTCACTCAGTTACGGAATTTCTGTTCACTCGAATTTTACAGAAAACTGTGAGGATTTTTATTGTTAGTGGAACTCGGTCTAGTTCTCTTTTAGCAGTATTTAGAACACATGATTGCCTACAACTACATTTTTTTCAAACTGCAGCATGGAGACTTGAGAAGGATCTGGCAGTGCCGCTGGAAAAATCAAATTAGCAGCCATGATAGACTACGTCCTCCTGGGGATTCCATTTTACTCAAAGAATGGGAGGATGATTTCAGTTTGGCGCAGACAAAAGACATTTCAAGGACATGGCAGATGCCCCATCAGGCAACCCCCAGTGAGGAGGTGAATGGTATGAAGGTTTGAGGAGAGGACTTACAGAGAACCTTTAGGGTGTGTTTCAGAGAGAGGCAGGGTAGGGCAGTGGCAAGGAGGACTAGGTTTGAAGGACAGACATTATCCTTTGAGTTTTCTTTTCTTTGAAGCTTGAGACTTGTACTTTAGCATGGATGGAATTGTAGACGCACTTTAAATACACTTAAAAAATCAGAATTGTTTGAGAAGGGGAAACAGAAGAGTGACCCTGTAGGACCTCATGGGAAACATTTGATTCCTAAGACGAACCCGAAAAGTCAAATAATGTACAGTGTGCCCTTCCCACGTTCCCTCTCCAACCCCAATTTGAGTCAGGAAATACCCGAGGTGGACTCACAGAAGGGGGGGCACTCACAGAAGGTGGTTTTGTATCTATAAACCAGCATCCCCTGCGCCTCCGCCCTGTGACCTTCCCGGAGGTGAGTGGCAGCAAGCTGCCTCCGTCTGGTCGACTGAGCTTCCATTTTGCCATCCACAGTATGGTGCCCGTTCTTGTAGGGATGACATCGTGTGATTATAAATTTCCATTAATCAACAAAGTCAGTTGGAGTTTTCTATTTCCCCACTCCAGGTTGGAAGCTTCATGCTGAAGACAAAATTTAAAAGATCGTTTTGATGTCTTATTACTTCCACTATTTTTCAAAAACAACAATTGCCCAGAAACGTGCTGGTTTCCAGCTGTTCTCTTTCAGCCCTGTTCCCAGACCACATGACATTATAAATTCAGGTTTGATAAAGATGGCTTCACAGCATTGTCTTGTCTCCCATTTTAACAAGGATGAAATATGAAGTTTGAGCTGGGAGCAATATTACAATTTTGATATCAGCTACTCTGCACATGTGGTTTTTACCTCCCACATCCTTCCTTTCCTCCGGAGGAAGTTTTCTTAAAGATCTTTCAGCAGGCAGATTTATTACTTGTCATGATTTGGGGATTATCTGTTGGACTGTCTTGCTATTTTTTTCTGATACCAGCAACTAAAAAGAGCAGATCATTTGGCTTTAAGGGACATATATTGCATTGTAATCACTTCCGTACTGTGAACACAATCTGAAGGCGCGCAAATGTAATTCCTGTCACTAATTGGAAGACTCCCTTTTCACGGAGCTAATGTAGAAATATCAGATTGTTGACTGTCTTTTGAGGCTATTTTTCACCAGATGCTTTGTGGATGGGAGGGGATTAATGGGGTTCCCTAGTCCAATACACCGTTATCTCAAAAGAATATTTCTGATGGAACTTTGCAGTAACATGGATCATGTTTTAATTTTAATACAAAGGGCATTCTGAAAAGTGAATTCTTGTCTCATGGACAGAGATTGAGACCCTACTGCCAGAGACAATTTGACCCCTTTATCATCATCTTTCCATGACCTGCTTCCCCCTCCCTCCTATCTCCTCTCTCCTTCTCATTTTCTCTATTCTTTTACTCTGTTCTCTCCAATTCTTTCCCTCCATTCTTTCATTTAATCCTATTTCCTATCCTTTTTATATTTTACATTCCCTCTTTTTTACTGTCCTCCATCAAAGCCTTAGCCTGCCAATAGGAACCTAGTATTGCTTGATCTCATAGACAGTAGGATTTTAAATAATAGGATATTACCACGTTTTAATAATCGTCTTTATTTCTATTGTAGGACTTTGCATTATAGTGGTTCTACACCCGTTGTTATGTCTGGATATGAAATAATACTGGCAAGATCCTAGTTAAAACTCTAAGGATAGCAAAAGCAAGGTTTTGCTCAGCACGTGATATTTACACATCAAAGAAAAACAATACTGGCCCATGGGGAGAACAAACTTTTTAAAAACCCTACACAAACCAGAGATGGACTAATTACCTTGTATTCTCACTTTCCATTAAAGCAAAGTTCTTGAAATTCACAGCATTTCATAGCTGAGTTATAATTTTTATTGGAAAAAATTTAAGTAAATTCAACCATGCAAAATTCTTTACCTAAAATTTAGCAGTTTACGTAATATCATATTTCCCTCAAAACAGTGCACATTTTGTGATTCTTACTGTGGTAGTCTGCTGTTTTGCCATCTCATCCCTCAAAGTAATAAATAGTGAGATGATGATCCAAAGAAACCAAATGCTTACAGATAAACTCAGGAAGAAAGAATAAAAGAAGTATTGCCACTTTGCCCAAGGAAAAAGCATATGAAATATAATAGTAACAGATTTCAGTTCAGCAAGTATTTATTGAGAATCTACCATGGGTCCAGTCTGTGTGAGGTCCATGAGTACACGGGATTCACTATTCACCCTTGAGGAATTCACTCCTGGGAAGTTGCGTGGGTTTGAATTGCATCCCCCCGAAATTCATGTCAAAGTCCTAACCTCCAGTACTCCAGAACACAACCATATTAGGAAATAGTCTTTTTTTTTTTTTAAGATTTTATTTATTTATTTATTTTAGAGAGAGAGTGTGTGAGCAGGGGGTGGGGGAGGTAGAGGAAAAGAGAATCTCAAGCAGACTCCTTGCTGAGTGTGGAGCCCAGTGCAGGGCTCGATCTCATGACCCTGAGATCAGGATCTGAGCCAAAATCAAGAGTTGGACACTTAAGCAATGGAGCCACCCAGGCGCCCCTTCTCTGGTAATTTCTCCGAGGGTTCTGTTATGGATTGAATTGTTTTCCCCCCAAATTTATATAAAGTCCTAACCCCAGTACCCCAGAATGTGACCTTATTTGGAAATAGAGTTGTTGCAGTTGTAATTAGTTAAGATAGGAGTGGAGTGGGCCCCACAAGCTGGCTTGTCTCTTTAGTTCGCAGGTGTTTAGGTTGAGGGGACCTGACTGGAGTGGCCCCACCTGAGGAAGCGCACTTTGAGGAGCCTCGCTTGCCAACGGACCTGACTTTAATAATGAGACCTCAGACCCCAAGCTTGAGCCTTGTGCCGCATTGGTGAGAGTTTCTGGAAGGTTCAGGGGAAGGGTAAGCATCTTTGGCCCATGAGAGAAATGTAAATGATTACTGTCCAGAGAGTGGATTTTGCTGGTTTTAAAGCATGTTTCCAAATTATTTGGCATTCCTCCCACGGAGACAAGAGATCCATGTCCCTTCCCTTAAATCTGGGCTGACCCAGGTGGCACAGAGTGGACCCCAGTTTAAATGATGCTACAGAACTGAAAAAGCTGGTCAGAAGAAGCCACAAAGCTTCTGCATAGCCATCTGGGACACACACATTTGAAAGCCTGAGCTACCACGTGAGAAGTCTGACTGCGCCATGATTTCTCACGCTGTGGAGGAGCTCAGGCCACAGGGAGAGGTCACATGTATGTGTTGAGGGCCGTGACCGGGAACCCGGCTGACCGCCAGCCCCGGCTCCAGGCATGTGAGTGAAGACCCCTCCATAGGATTCCAGCCCGTCCCTGAGGCAACCCCAGCCTTCAAGTCTTCCACACGGAGATCCCAGACATCATGGCTTGGGGGCAAGACCTCGTTTTGGGGCTCTGTCTGAATTCTTGATCCCAAAATCTGTGAGCAGAACAAAAAAAATTTTTTTTTTTTTGGTAGCAATAGTAAGAGGGACACATGGCATTATTGTGTGTGTGGGAAAACTGGTTTTATTTTTGAAAGGTTAAAAACATACAGAAAGCTATAGAAAATAATGAAAACCCGATATCTACCATCCAACTTTTTCTGCCATATTTATTTTAGGGTTTTTTTTTTTTTAAAGTAATAAAGCCTCTGTTTACACTTTGCAGACACCACGCTCCTTCTTTCTCCCCCGAAGCTACAGAATTTACTATCCGTTACTTCCATGCAGTTTTTATATTAATATTTCATATGAAATTACCAAAAATAATTTGAGATGTCTTGCTGTATTTTAAACTTTATATAAATGGTATCATACAGTGTTTGATGTTTCACCACTAGCTTTTTGCACCCAACATCTTTTGGGGGTTATCCATGCTTATATCTTAGCCCATTTATTCATTTTTATTGTTAAATAGGATTCTATTGTTTGCATGGATGATTCTGCGATCTTGGAGGATGGACACTCGGTTGTTCCTAATGGTTTTCTATCAGAAGCAGTGCTGCAGTAAACAGTTTTGTGCATGTCTCCTCACATATATGCGCAAACATTTTCCGTAACCATACATATAGAAGTGGGACTGCTGGGTCATTTTCTTATGAACGTAATTGCACGTGTGCATTATATAACATACAATATTATATAAATGTAATATATTATCTTGGTGTTCTCCCTTCTCTTATTCCCTTACTATGTAATGTAAGGTACATTAATTTTATGTCACAGTATTTAAGTTATGGGATATTAGGGAGAAGAGTAAATGTCACTCAAAGACCTTGTCTCCCATCCTGGGGCTGGGGTTTGTGCATTTGTATCATCTGAGGTGGAATTATGACCTTGTCATGTATTTGTTTGGAGATTAAGTAGGTACCAAATTGACAAAGGGTTGACTTGTGGTGGTTAATTTTGCCTGTAACTTGATTGGGCCGCAGGGTGCTCAGATGTTTGGTTGTACATCACTCTGGGTGTGTCTGTGAAGATGAGATTAACATCTAAATTAGTAGACAGAGTAAAGCAGATCACGCTCTTCAATGTGGTCACGTGACTCTCACCCAATCCACTGAAGAAGGCCTGACTGACTAGAACAATAGGCTGAGGAAGGAAGCATTCTCTCTTTCTTCAAGCAGAGATATGGATACAGAACCCCACCATGGTTTCTGGTTTTGAGGCCTTTAGACTTGGACTGGAATTATACCATCGCTCTCTTGGTTCTCCGCCTTGTCAACTGCTGATCCGGGGCTTCTCAGCCTCCATAATCACATGAGCCAATTCTTTGTGGTAAGTCTCTCTCACTCCCTCCGTCTCTCTTTCTCCCTCCCTCTCTCTCTGCATATATATGTATCCTGTTGGTTCTGTTTCTCTGGAGAACCCAGACTAAGGCACTAGAAATATGCACTAGAGTAATGCCAAATTACTCTCCAAAGAAGCATTGTGCCAACTTATCGGTATATGTGCGTGACAATTCTTAGTTTTCTTTTCTTTTTTTTTTTTAAAGATTTTATTCATTTATTTGACACAGAGAGAGAGAGAGCACAAAGCAGGGGGAGTGGCAGGCAGAGGGAGAGGGAGAAGCAGACTCCCTGCTGAGCCGGGAGCCTGATGCAGGGCTTGATTCCAGAACGCTGGGATCATGACCTGAGCCGAAGGCAGACGCTTCACCGACTGAGCCACCCAGGAGCTCCAGTTCTTGGTTTTCTACATCCTCATTGGCATTCAGGCTCCCTCTTCTGGGAAGTATTTGTCTTATCTTTTTTTTTAAAAGAAAATTAGGTTCATTCATTTCTTATTATGTATATACCCATATACACGAATCTTAAACTAATTTTATGTGTCTTGAATACTCATATACTAGCTTGAATTTTATGTGTATACTGAGTTATATGTCTGTGAAGATATATACATACATGCATATATATGTGTGTGTATATATATATATATATATATGTATATATGTCTTAAATACTAATTCTTTGCCAGTTCTATAACTTGCCATATCTTCTGACAGATTTTGATTTGTCTTTTTACTTTAATTATGAGGCTTTGTGCTATCAATAAATTTAAACTGTTTAATGTCATCAAATATCTCATTTTTTTAAAAAAAATTTTTGTTTTAAGAAACACTTCCTTACTCAGAAGTGACAAAAATATTCCTTTATATTTTTACAAAAATTTTTATGTTTTATATTTGGTTTTATTTATTTATTTTTTTAAAAAGATTTTATTTATTTATGTGACAGAGAGACAACCAGCGAGAGAGGGAACACAGCAGGGGAGTGGAAGAGGAAGAAGCAGGCTCCCAGCGGAGGAGCCCAACATGGGACTCGATCCTGGAATGCCGGGATCACGCCCTGAGCCGAAGGCAGACGCTTAACGACTGCGCTACCCAGGCGCCCCTATATTTGGTTTTAAATATATTTAGAATTGCATAGTGTGAGGTAGGATATCTAAATTTATTTTAGTCCCCATGGATAGTCGTCCCAGCACCTTTCTTGAAAAACTCATTTTGTAAGTTACAACGTTGTTTGTGTTATATCCTGTTTCAGTGTGTGTCTAGATCAGTTTTTGGGTTCCCTGCTGTGTGACATTGGACACTTTGTATCTAACCACGTTACTGGACTCTCATATTAATTCAGCTAAATTATCTAATATTTCTTTAGATGAATTATACAGACATTTTACCTGAAAATAAGGACACTATTTTTCTTTTTATTTCTAATTCTTACTTCATATTTTTTCGTCCTTTTCTGTAACAGTCAGATCTCCAAGGACAATGCTCATTAGAATTGGCGATAAAGGGCTCTCTGTCTTCCCGGCCTCTGGAGTCCAAAAGAGCCACAAGAAGTTTTTATAGGTTTTTGCTAGACATCATTTACCAGGTAAGTCAGTTCTCTTCTACTTTGCGTTTGCCAACTCATCAAGGTACTCCCTGGAGTTGCCCCCAGTGGCTGCCCTCAGGGAAGGGAGGGAAGACACAATTCCCAGGCGCCTCTGGTCTCTGCAGGGCAAGGCTGCCCAGTGCCAACAGGATCCTCCAAAGGGATGGGTGCTCCCTGGACCAGCAAAGCAGGCAGGAGCTGGGATTTGGAGGCATGCAGCTGTGAAGGGGATCCAAGGGCATCTAGGCAGAGAGAACGCCCACGAAGCAGTGATCTACCCTCTAGTTGTGATGGCCTTTCCTCAAGCTCTCTGAGTTCCCTTATGGATAAGCAAGGCATAAGGAGGATATTACAAGGAGTAGTTTGCTTTATTTGTGTAACAGTGAGACAAGAGCATTACCTGACTAGCTTTAGCATCTGCTGTGGGGAGGGGAGCATCTTCAAGAGCACTCACTGGAAAGTCCCCAAGGGAGGGGAGAGATTAGACCCTAAGACACCTATGTCAGTAGGGGCTCTGCACAGGAAAGGGGGGAATTACTCGATATTTTTCTATGATTAAGGAACTGAATAATGAAGGTGTTTTGGCAGTTTTTGTTCATAGTGACAAAACTTGGAAGTGACAAAGATGTCCTTCAGTGGGTGAATGGATAAATAAACCAGTCCACCCACACAATGGAATACCATTCAGCGCTAAAGAGAGATGAGCCATCGAGCCATGAAAAGACATGGAGGAAGCTTAAATGCATATTACCTAGTAAAAGAAGCCAATCTGAAAAGGCTATATGCTGTGTGACCCCAACTATATGACGTTCTGGAAAAGGCAACACTATGGAGACCATGAACAGATCAGTGGTTGCCAGGGGTTTGGGGGGAGGGAGGGATGAATAGATGGTTAGGGCAGTGGAACTATTCTGTAGGAGACCATAGTGGTGGATACATGCCATTATTTATTTATCAAAACCTATAGAAATACACCACCAAGAGTGAACCCTGTTGTAAATTCTGGACTTTGGGTGATAAAGATGTGTCAGTGTAGGTCCGTCCATTGTAACAAACATAGCCTCTGGCAGAAGGTGCCACTAACAGGGGATGCTGTGCCTGTGTGGGGGCAGGAGGTATAGGGTGACTGTACTTTCTGCTGAATTTTGCTGTGAACCTAAAACTGCTCTAAGAAAACCCCTCTGGGGCACCGGGGTGGCTCCATCGGTTGAGCACCGGACTCTTGATTTTGAGGTTGTGATATCGAGCCCCGCGTCAGGCTCCACACTCAGTGGGGAGCCTGCTTGAGATCCTCGTTCTCCCTCTGCCCTTTCCCCTGTGCTCTCTGTCTCTCTTTCTCAAATAAATGGGTAAATCTTTTTTAAAAATTAAAAATTAAAAAATAAAAAATAAATGAAAAACCCCTGTGTTATACATACACACGCACATAAATGGAACTGAAGGGAGGTGAAAAGGGGACATAGAAAGAGCAGAGCTTGCAGGATGGATGAGGTTGTAGACTGAGTAAGAGGGAGTGAATCTGTGCAGGGATGGGTGGCCCAGGGCACAGAGAACCTTCTCCCCTGAAGTGTTGGTGCTGTGATGTCAACCTCTCTTTTTCCCAAACCTCGGGTGCTCTAGTCAACAGCTGGCTGCTCTGGGTGTGTCAGGGAGAAGGCTTGCTTATGGAAAATGAGTAGTCATTTGAGCTTGGGCTCCAAATAGGAGTTGAAAAGATGCCTCGTGGAGGCCATGTGCTAGGAAACAGAGTTTAATGTAGCCACGAGAGCAAAGCATCTGGAGAACATGAGGAATGTCTGGGGAGGGCTTGGCAGTTTCAAGTCACTGTTACCAGCATCTCAAGGAGCCCTGAGTCTCCCATTGATTCCTAGTTGGTAGACTGAGGACACACCGCAAACCAGAAGGAGCATACAGAAAACATCGTCAGCATTAGGAACTTGGCGATGTGGCAGTGATCTTGAAAGTCCAATGCTTTCCACGCTGCTTCTGTACCCTGAAGGGGTGACTACAAGGGGGCCAATCCATCCTCATTGACTCCCCCCAACTTCACAGAAATCAGGTAAAGAGGGACCCCAGATGTCTACTGTCTTCCTTGACGTGGCCGGTTAGGCCGCCTGGGCAGCGTTCTCTAGGTATTGTCCTTTCCAGAACTTGCGACACCATACCTGGAAAAGAAGAAAAAAACATTGACCAAATATCTCACTTTTATAATCCAGTCTCTTTTCTTCATAAGTTTCAAGTTATATATTTCTTTCTTTTTTTTTTAAGATTTATTTATTTGAGGGGGGGAAAGGTAGAGGGAGAGAATCTTCAAGTAAACGCCCTGCAGAGCGTGGAGCCCGATGAGGGGCTCCATTTTACGACGCTGAGATCATGACTGGAGCTGAAACCAAGAGCTGGACTCTTAACTGACTGGGCCATTCAGGCGCCCCTCAAGTTATATATTTCATATTTGGTCTTTAATATGTCTAGAATTGCATGGTCTGAGGTAGAATTCTAAATTTATTTTAGTTATTGTAGATAATCAATCATCACAGCACCTTTCCTGAAAAGTTCATTCTTCACCTGTAAATGATAATGCTACCTTTATCCTATGTCATGTTTCAACTTGTGTTCAGGTCGATTACTGGGTCCCTCCTGTGTGACACTGGAGCATACACTGAACCATGTCTCCGTCTACCTCCCCTTAACAAAGCGCTTCAGCAGATGCCTGACAAGGGATGCCTGACAGGTGAGAGAAGATAAGAGGTGGACAGAAAAGATTTTGAAAAGAGTACAGGAGGCACAGGTGGGATCCTTGTCCCCACATGTAGGAACCTTGTAACCTGGAACAAGTTAGGTAGCATTCTGCAGTTCAATGTGAACTAAAGAATGGAATAATAATCCCTACTTTGGGGACGCCTGGGTGGCTCAGTCGGTTAAGCGTCTGCCTTTGGGCTCAGGTCATGATCCCAGGGTCCTTGGATTGAGCCCCGCATTGGACTCCTTGCTCAGCAGTGAGCCTGATTCTCCCTCCCCCTGCTTGTCTCTCTCTCTGACAAATAAAAGTAAAATCTTAAAAAAAATTAACACCTACTTTGTAGGATTCTTGGAAGGATAAAGACACAGTGCTGAGAATGGACTGGCCCAGTTGTATTTCCACAATGGAGAGGCATCTGTTCTCCTCACACCCATAGTACCGTTCAGGCAGCAGACATTTCCAAGGAGGACAGACGCTTCTTGCCTGGGACCTCGTAGTGAAGGTTTCCCTGCAGCAAAGGGTCTGTCCTTCGTCTTTCATTCAGACTGCAGCTATAAATCCAAGTTCATGGTACAGATGATAGTCACGTATGTGTTCACGTCTCTGACTTCTGATTTGTCTCGTTTTACCAGTAGCTTCCCTTGCTAGTTTGCCATGGCACATCCGCAATTCTTGCAAATGGAGCTGTGACTAAAGCCGGACTCCGAGGATATGCAGTTGTCAGGGTCCAGAGCTGCGGGTGGGGACGGGTTGGTAGCAGGCTTTTGATCTGCATTCGGAAGTCGAAGCCAATTGAATTCCTTCAGTGAGCTGGAAAATTCAGAGCTCTTTTCTAAATTGCCAGGATAGAACAAGAGCATTTCCATAGTAAGTCTGGGATGTTGGGATAAAGAGCTTTCGTCTTATTTATTATGTACTTATGTGTACGGAGAACGGACTTTGTAAAATGGACCTACGACGGGATGAAAAATGTCTACCCTTGTCGAACTTAGAAACCAGTAAGGAAGAGAAGATCAAACACATGAGAGTGTTATGAGATAATGCAAAGAGTGGTATCTAAGCTCTAACTAGCTTCGGTAGCGTTTATCAAAATCATTCCTGTTGAGCTCTGCTAGGACTCTGTCAAGCACCGTACGTGGGTTTCTGCGGCGATCGGAAAAAGCAGAGGACAAACTTCCTGGAATCAAGAAGGTAATCCTGCCCGGCTACTATCAAATTTATATTTAGGAAATAAGTAAATAGGCTGTTCAAGACGGAGCACTCAGTTTGGAGAAAGACAGTAAGTAAAGACCGCAGGCCCAGAAAGTCCGTGGTTGAATAGCCTTGGCAACAGCACACCGTGTTTGGTGAAAGGCATTGTTGTAGCTTTCCCTCATTTCGGTGAAGTTCTTAAATATTAATAGAAGGAGAGCCAGCACTTACTGAGTACTCTTTTTGTGGGTTCTTGACAGTTGTGGGGACTCCATGACTAGTTTGACAAATGGAAGTAGGTGGGGTCACTTTTCCCCAAGGTTAAATATCAAGGCAAAAAGGGGTTGGCATAAATTTCTTTCTTTTGTGTATAAGATACCGGAAATTATATTTTAAAGGAATGAAGATTTAGCAGTCTTCACCATAAGGTATATGAGTAAAAGCCCATGAGAAGGAGAACATTCTTCCACCACGTTCCAGAGCAGTTGTCTCATTTACAACCGAGAGGCATGGCTCTCCCATCTGCTGGAGGAAGAGTTAGGAGACCCAGGTCCCCTGAGTTATTGCTTGACAAGGACTGCAATGCTTGAGAAACTCAGTTGTGGGTCTGTGTCTTCTTTTCAAGTGTTCTTTTGTTTTCCAGACTTCCTATAAGGAAGCTGTCACTGGAAATGTTTAAGGGTCATTCCCACATCTCCAACCTTAGGTGTTAAGAGATGTCTGGGAATAGTTCCTAAGGTTAGGTCCATTCTCTTCCCTTTTGATGTTTTGGTGGATTCCAAATTCCAACCAAGCTGCCTCTGTCTGAAGTTAAAATGATTCACTGATTTCAGAAGAAAAGTTTCTTGGGGGCGCCTGGGTGACTGAGTCAGTTAAGCGTCTGTCTTCGGCTCAGGTCATGATCCAAGGGTCCTGGGATTGAGCCCTGCATTGGGCTCCCTACTCCGTGAGGTCTGCTTCTCCCTCTCCCTCTGTCCCCCGGCTTCTGCTCTCTCTCTCTCCATTTCAAACAAATAAATAAAAAAGAAAAAGAAAACTTTTTCAGTGCAGTCCTCTAGAATAGGGCTCTTCTTTTAGCCAGTCAAGAATCAGCAGTCTTTCTTGGAGGAAGCATACAAGAGTCAAAATTAATTGTGGTCCCCTGCTTTGTAAGTTTAAAACTTATCTGACCTCCACTCACCCCCTTAGCCCCAACAAACCTTGGTCCACAACAAAGAAGAAAACTGAGCCTCAGAGAGATGGACGGACTTGCCCAGAGTCACACGGATAGTGGCAGATTCCAGGATAAAGTTTGGGCAAGATGGACCTCTAGATGTCTTAGGCATCAAAAAGTTTGCATGCCACCTACCAGCACTTGAGTCCCCAGAACACAAATAAAATGCAATGCAAAACCAGAAAACAAGTATGAAAAGTGCAACAAAATTCATGTTTTTCCCCCTGGTGATAACTTTGATGATTGTGATGACGACGATGATTTAGATTTAAACTATCAAACTCTGAACATGTTTTGACCTTGCTTTGCACATGCATTTAGCTAGCACAGGAACTGGTGAGCACCAGCTAACATCCAGGTCTTTTGTCTTCTAGTCCATGACCATTCCTACTGCATCCCACTGCCTCTAATGCTCCCCAGCTGGCACACCCTTACTATTCCTTGTCGTGGTGCTGGCGCAGACAGCAACATTGTATCCCACCATGATCCTTGCAAAGGTGGCCGGGTTGCTTTTCCCTCTTCCATTGCAGTACAACAAAGCAGGCTTTCTCCGGGCAGTCCACCTGGACTTCAGAGGATTGTCCCTTTTGTAACATACTGTAGCCCTTTCCCTGCCACTGGATTTCCTAATTAGCAGAAATAACACTAGACCCCATTCTTCCTGGAAAAGTTGTTGTCCTCTAAATTTCTTTATGATTATTCCTCTTCTCCCCTCCTCCTTGAATGTAACTTTGTAAGGGATGGACGAGAGAAGTATCACATCAGAGGTCCTGAGGTTTTGGCTTGTCCACAGTATTAGGTCTCTGCCCTTTGCAATAAAAACAGTGAGCAAGAAAGAGGTAAGTAAAAGTTTTTAAGTGGCTCAAACGTTTCAACGCCATTTTTCTCTCCTTGCACTGAAGCCTACCGGACATGGGGACGGTGTGACCAGGGGCGGGTGCAAAGACTGTCCGGTCTTCAAGAGCAGCTAGGCACCAGTCGGGATGGGGGCGGAGAAAAGATGATCCGCCTAAACCCTCCACGATGTTAAGCAACCGGAGAAAGAGCAGGTGAAAAGAAGCCTGAAGTTCGGACTTCTGAGAGGATGTCACCCTTTGAAGATCCTTTCAAGTACAAAGCACGGGGGCTCAAATGATTCTGACACAGGCGAGGAAATAAGTATCAACAAACACACACTTGCGGCAGAGCCACGCACACGAGGCATCCGGCAGAGTGAGTATTTCAAGGCTTAATCTCTTCTATCCCCCACCTCCAAACTCAAAGCATCGAACCATGAGAATCCAAATAAATAAAACCACTCTGGCTTGTGTGTGACTTCCAGGATGCTCTTTTGTCACTAGGTAACAAAAGAAAAGCCACAGCCAATGTGATCTAACTAATGAATCACTGTTCCTTGCTGGAGAACCCAGTGAAGGTTTGGCTTCTTACCCGCCCTTACCTGGAGGGCAGGTGGGGCCATGGAGCCAGGTGCCCTCATTAAGTGCCAGGACCCTGCCACTTTTTCCAAGCAATTAGCAACAGCCCTTGAGTCTAACCATTAAGCACTAGGCTCAAATTTGGCACAGTCACTACCTGGATGACCTTGGGCAAGATGCATAACTTCTCAAACTCAGTTTCCTCGAGTGTAAGATGGGGATGATAAGGGTGCCTACCTCACAGGGTTAGCGGCGGACGGAAGGGAATCTGATGAGGCAGGAGGACTACTGGACACACATGAGCTCTGGAATTCTCCCTGCTTAAATGTTGGCTACTATTATCTGTCTTTTTCCCTCCAAATCAAACAGCACTGATTCAATCACCGTCAACACGACAGCTTAACAGCCTATCGATCCAGTCAAGTCAGCAAAAACAACCAGTCAAGTTGGTTGCTTGACATTCAGTGGATGAAAATTGACCTTTTCTCTCTGGTATTTCAAGTTATGATGTCATCTAGCTACAGTTTTCAAATCTGTGATTTCAGCTAAGATCTGATGGAATGATTCATCTGACAGCACTTTGTGGGTGGTCAGGGGGTTGGACAGTGGAGCGCAGAGACGATCGATCGTGTGTGCCAGGAGCAGTGCCTGGAGAAGAGGGGCAGAAACAGTGGTCTAGTGGAGTGAGTGTGGTTGGTAAGACCCCACTCCTCAGGCATCTTCCCAGGCCAGAGGATCAAGACCTCAGGTCGGGTTGCTAATAAAGTTAGAGTGTATTTTCCCTGTAACTATAACGTCAAGTTTTTTTGTTTTTTAAAGATTTATTTATTTATTTTAGAGAGACAGTGTGAGCACAGGCATGCATGGGCATGGGAGGGGGGGAAGAGGGAGAGGGAGAGAGAGAATTTCAAGCAGACTCCCTGCTGAGCATAGAACCCAACTCAGGGCTCCATCTCGTGACCTTGAGATCATGACCTGAGCCAAAATCAAGAGTCAGGCACTTAACTGACTGAGCCATCCAGGCACCCCTATAACATTGAATTCTTGGTTTCTGCTTCAGGCCACTGGTCTGTGCTACTTCTAGGCCCATCTCTGTGCAGCAGGCAAAACTGTGGGGAAAACTGAAGGAAATGTGTGAGTTCTAGAAACCCTTTGTAGGCCGGAGCTCCATCTGATTGAGGGTTAGGTGCTCCAGTCTGGTCACGAGGACAAGACACAAAGGACGGCAAGATAAGAAAGGTCTGAATCCTTAGATAGTTGTGAAGAACGTTGGGGTGAAAATGAACTATGTGATTATAAATTATTTTCCAGGTACAGAATTTCATGAGTATTTATGCTAAATGTTAATCCAGTGGGCTGAGCTTGAAAATTACGTTGATTTGGAGTCTGGCTTGGTCATTTGCAACTCCACGGCTTTAAGCAAAGGAATTATTCTATTCACCAAACCTTAGTTTCTACATCTATTAAATAAGAGAATGGTATCGACCACAAGGAATTATTGTCAAGTTACTCTATGTCGAAATTAGCCCAACTATCTTCACTATCTTAGACTGTACTCTAATACAGTTATAGCCAAAACACTATATAGAGGTATAAATGTTCAAAACAATCATAAAATACCTTAATATGATTTTGGGTACCTGTTAAATATATTCGATACACCAGAGGATGGAATATAGTGCAGTCATTAAGGGTGAGAGTGGTGTTTATCTGTATCAATAGACATGAAAAGGTTGCTTAGATTCACTGAAAGAAAGTCAAGTGACAAAGAATATATTTCATGTGTAACCTCTGCGAAGCATCTGATTCTTGACCACTAGGCTCGAGACCTTTACATACGTACATTGCAGTAGCTTGCCATCTTCGTTCCCTGCCACCTCCAACCTCTCTTGACAAGGTAGTTTATCAGAAATTTAAGTATCATCGCATTAGTGCCTTACTTAAAATCAAATCAGGGGTTCCCGCGAGTGGCCGAGTGGCCTCAACAGTCTCTCCACCTCTCGCCTCTTCTTCCCACCCGACCCACCACTCTTCCAGGAACTTCTATACTTTTGCCTGGGATGTTATTCCTCTTGGTCAACCTATAAATTTTTACTTGTGTTTCCAATATCCACCGATAAATTTCCTCTGTGAAGTCTTCCTAAATTGATTCCTCTCTCCATCCCCATCTTTCCATACATCCTCATCACTGTAACACCTGCCTCAATGTCCTTCACTTATTGGGTTACAAATTTGCTTCTCTTATTAAGCTAGGAATTTCTTTCCTTTTTTTTTTTTTAAGATTTTGTTTATTTATTTTAGAAAGAGAGAGAAAGTGTGTGTACATGGGGCAGGGAAGGACAGAGGGAGAGAGTCTCAAGCAGAAAGCAGACCCTGCTCCGAGCATGGAGCTGGATGCAGGACTTGATCCTATAACCCTAAGCTCACGACCCAAGGTGAAACCAAGAGTCAGATGCTCTACAGACTTTGCCACCCAAGTGCCTCCAAACTAAGAATTTCTTGATATTAGAGAATCTACTGCATTTACTTTTTTGTATTCCCAGCATTTAGTCCATGTTCAATAAATGTTTCTCTTTTTTAAAAATTTTTTTGAAAGATTTTATTTATTTATTTCACAGAGAGAGACAGCGAGAGAGGGAACACAAGCATGGAGAGTGGGAGAGGGAGAAGCAGGCTTCCCGCCAAGCAGGGAGCCCTATGCGGGGCTCGATCCCAGGACCCTGGGATCATGACCTGAGCCAAAGACAGATACTTAAGCATTGAGCTACCCAGGTGCCCCTCAATAAATATTTCTTTAGTGAATGAATGAACTGATGTGTGAATGAATTTTAACTGACTTCCAGAGCTGAGGAGCTGAAATAAATGTTTGAAGTCATTCATCTTATTTTTCTCCCATCACATTTGAAAAAAAAAAAAAAGGAGAATTAGTAATGCTCAAAGGTTTGAGACTTTCAAAAGATGACCATGGGGATATGAGTGGGAGATGATCTAGGGAGAGGAACCAGCCAATGATGAATCTTGCTGTGAAATGGACCTAATGAACAGCCAAGAGGCCCAGGGTCCATGGCAGAGTGAGCGGAGGGATGGTAGGGAGAGGTGGGTGGGACACCAGAGAGGTAAGGGGTGGGGAGGGGAGGGCAGGAGGTAGAATAGGCTGGACCTTGTAGGTCATGTTAAGGATTTTTGGTTTTACTCTGAATGAAGTTGGAACCTTTAGAATGCTCTAGGCGAAGGCATGGCATAATCTGAATTATGTTTTAAAATGTTATGCTGGCCAATAAGTATAGACAGTAGGAGGGCAGGAAACACACAGGGATCCCAGTTAAGAGACTACAGTTAGTAATGCAGGCGAGAGAAGGAGAGAAGGCGTGTTCTAGATCAGATGATTGCACTGGGGGTGGTGGAAAGGGGTTAGAATATATTTATGTATAGTTTTACATAGGTTCACATATATATATGAATATATGTATACACACATACATATATATATACACACATGTGTACATATATTACATATGAATGGTAGAATCAGCAGAATTTCTATCCAACCGAATGTGGAACAAGAACACGCAGAGATAGTGTGCTTGAGGTCCCTGACCCTGTTAAGTGCTTTACGTGAATTATCTCAATTCTCTAAGCACTTTGGGAGCTAGGACAAATCAGGGTTTCCTCATTGCATCCCATCAAGCATTCAATTACACTTCAATGTTTCTTTGAGCACATTTTGCTTTAATTTGCAGGCTTGGGGACAACAGATCTCAATGAGCAATGTTGACTTGGACCAGAGAGTTGTAAGAGGCATTAGGCAAACTTCCTCATGCCCAAAATAGGGTTTGAAACTAATAGCTACTATTTGTTGAATGCTCACACATGCCCTCTTAAATCTCCCAACAGGGGTGCCTGGGTGTCTCCGTCGATTAAGCGTTTCACTCTTGATCTCACCTCAGGTCTTGATCTCAGGGTTGTGAGTTCAAGCCCCACATTGCCCATCCATGGGCATGCCCATTCATCAAGCTCTCCATGCCCAGCATGGAGCCTACTTAAAATAACAATCTTCCAACAAAGCGTGGAGTGCACACTCTTTCCTCCATGTTTTACAGAGGAGAAAATGGAGGATAGTCAGAATTAAGTAATTACTCCCAAGTCACACAGGTAGCAAGTGACAAAGTGGAGATCTGTGCGAGGGTCCCTGATTCTCAGCCCTTCCCTTCTATGCCTTTCCAGGAACCCTGAGGTGGAGAGGGGGGGTGGAAGATGCTAAGTGACACAAAGCAGGTGAAAGCCTACAGAAACGAGAAGAAAGGACCCCTCTGAAAGTAGGTCTAAGAAAATGTAAGTTTTTGCTCTAACTCTTACATTGCTGTTGCTGTCACTGTCCCCGGTGGGGAGGAGCCAATGGATGATTGTGCTTACAGAGTGACGGAGTCCTCTCAAGTCAATGAGAATATTTTTCTTCCCATCTTCCCATTGAGCTAATTCTACAAACAGTTGATCAAACCAAGGGTCTAACCAAAGTCAACCGTCAGTTCTTTCTTACTTCTCTTTTCTACCGTCTGTCGATCCTTCAGAATTTTTGTCAGTCTGTTTGTCTGTTTGACTTGAATCAGCTCAACTCCTTTTATAGACTCTGCTCA
Organism: Ursus arctos; assembly: GCF_023065955.2. NCBI lineage: Eukaryota > Metazoa > Chordata > Mammalia > Carnivora > Ursidae > Ursus > Ursus arctos. The sequence goes on from NW_026623089.1 coordinate 67,769,387, forward strand.
AAAATCCCAGGGCACCCGTCGCATTATCATGGAGTGCTAAAGAATGTATATAAATAACACAATGGAATCTGAAGCAATTTCTCAATCCCCCCAAAATCTCTAGGAAAAAAAATTTCCTTCTGACCATGTACATCTGGACCCCACATGCACTGAAGGAATTATGCTCACCATTCAGACCTAGCAGCATGAAATGCAACTAAAGAAATAACATGGCACCAGGACTGGATCAGACTCACCATTGCCCCAACACCACTAACTTAGCTTGAGTAAGGGGACTGACCCCTAGCTGTGATCGTTCCCCTCGGGGGTCAATACCACGCCCTCCACCCTCCTAAGGGGAGAACGCCAGTCTCCTTCACCATCACCAACAAGCTGTCCCTCTCACAAGCACACATCTGGTGGTGGCTCAGGGTGGTCACCCATCTGCAGTGATGCTGACTCTGGTCTGCTGCCAACACCAGTGGAGTATGGTGCTGGCAAGACACCCCCGAGGGGAGGAGAAGGAGGAGTGGAGTGGAAAGTGGGACATCTGGGAACTCTGCCCTTTTCACCTCATGGCTGTCGGAGCAGTTCGCAATTCCAGGTCCTAGCTGTGAATCCCTCCAGCCTGCTGCAGAATGCTGTGGATAAACAGCCAGAGCCCTAGCAGGGGCTGAGAAAGGAAAGATGCTTTACCACCAGCACCACAGCACACCGTGTCTGTGTGTGTGCAAGGGGGAGTATTCAGGGTGACCTGATGATTTGGGCAGTGGAGCTTCGGAAGGGGCTGAAATTCTGCCCCCTGCCTTTCACTGACTCACTACAAGGAATTTCACCTGGGAGAAACACTTCAGATTAGGTCAGTTGTCAATAAAGAGATGAAGATGATCAGATAATACACTGAGCTGTGCTGCTAGGAGGTCAGGACAGAACGGGTGATTATTACAGAGGCAGAGGAACCGGGAGTGCTTAGCTCATTTGCTTTCCTTTCTCGTTTCTTGGGGAGTGGGGTGGGGAGGGGGGGTGTTTAGCCCAGTAGATGATACAGAAGGTAGCAAGCATCACAGAGACTCTCGAAGGTGAACAGATAAAGTGCCTTTAATTCCAGGGGGGAAAGCTGAGAGGCTGGCTCTCTTCCTGTCTTAACTCTTTGATGTAAATCTATCCGATTAAAACTCAAACACTTCTTCTTCCAGGAAGACTGGAAGGAAAGGACCTTTAATTGTTAACAAACCGAGGAGACTGGCTAAGGCCCGCGGTGTGTAAACCCTTGAGTTTAATGGTGGATATTTGCTGTCAACGAAGATGCTTTTAAGTTTTTCCTGGGCCTTTTATTTTTCAGGTTGAATTTGTTTCCACTACCTGAAGAAGAAAATCTTAAAACTGTGCAGACTGCTAGTTTGAGACATCTTCAATTGCTAATTTAACGTACAGAGTCAGGAACTATTTATTCCAATGAAAGCCTTGGGTTCTCTACTAATCCCAATTGTTGATAGAGAACCAGTAAGCCACAACGAGGCAGGAAGCCGAGGATGGGCTGTGACATTCCAGAAGGGTAGCACCTCCTCCACCAAAATATTTAGATCAACAACCAGCCATGGGCCGCAGTGTGATGTAATCATGTTGGAAGAGCTTCGGACAGATGGCTAAGATGTTCTGTGCACAGAATAATCCTCCTCCCACCCCACCGAATATATTTATTTGCTATCAGACTAAGCATATTGAAATGAATAAACTATTCATTTTTTTCCTTTCTCTCTGGGACTCTTTTACCCCATTTTGCCCTGAGTTTCATGGATAAGAACCTGCAAAAATGAAAAGTCCTGAAAAGTAGCTTTTACACCTACTAGTACACCCAATAAGCCAACCAATAAAAAGCAAGAGGGCACCAGAGCATTGTTAACCATGACAAGATAATCTCAGAAAGAGATCCTGCTCAAGTTCAAATTCAGTACAGATGGAGATTTTAAAAATAACGTGTTCTGGGAAGTAGAATGATCTTAGTTGACCCAACTCCAAAGCAAAAGGCATGATCTGGCCCAAATTTTAAAAATAGAGAACTGTCCAAGAATAATAATAATATCTTGCTGGGAACGACTTTTTATCTTCCCTCAGTCAGAAAAATATAGAATGTAAAGCTTTTCCCAGTCTCTCCAGCCCCACACTGGGAGCCCTGGGTCTTTACCAGTTCATTCCTAAACCATGAGTGGGTGTGAATGGTCACGGGTAAACTATGCCAGGAAAAGACTGTGGGTAGGTGGAGGTGCAGAGACAGTAGAAGGTGGCTCAAAGTCAGGGGCACAGGGATGAGTTAGGACCATGTGAATAAGATCCTTTCCAGAACAACTTGAACAACCTGCTATGTCCTTCCATTTCCTCTGAGGACCATTGTTTCCTTGTCCATCCATCATGAGGTCTGACTTACCCCACAAAGTTCAGCTCAGTGAGGGCTTTCTCTGGGAATCCCTTCTTTTTTTTTCTGGTTGAATCAACAACCAGCCTTTCCTTTTTACTTCCCGCCTCTGTCTCAGCGTCTGCCTCCTGGAGTGGATTTCATGTTGACTCATTGTCTTAAACACTTGCTTGTGAGTTCTTTGAGTGCAGAGACCTTTTCCCTATTATGTCTGTGTCCCACATGATGTCAAGCTGTCGTAGGCACACAGTGAATGCTTACTGAATTGGATTGGATTAGAATGGAGTTGAATTGAATTGAGAATTCGATTCTACTCAGTGGCTTCCATAGAAGAAATGCTAGAATGATGGCATTTCTTTACCTGAGTTAGGTCAGGGATTGAGATGCCATCTGGCTATACCTAAAACCTTAAACTAAAGTGAACCTCTCTCCTTTCAACCAACTGAGACATCATAGGCCCATGTATCCCAGACTGGCAGGTGATGGTTCAAAACTGACTGCAAATAAAGCTCATGGACATTTCAAGGTCAAACCTTTAATAAATATGATACTCAATTAATAGTATGTTAAAGATTTTGTTTCCTCTTTTATCCATATCTTGTCAGGAGTGTGGTGAGGAACCACAGAGATATGTAAGAAGGTCTACCTAGTTGCACAAAGTACCTTTTTAGTTCCTAATGATCTTTCCTTAAAGGAAATTGAAATTGGCTAAAGAGAAGATCTCACTCCATTTCATGTCTGACCTCTCTGGGGGCTAATGGAAATGCTATGGTTTGGGAGGCTCTGGAACATGGTGATAGTTAAGCATTCAGACTGTGGAGCCAGACTGACCTGGGTTCAAATCCTGGATCTGACACATAAAAGTAAAGTATTTCACCTTTCTGTTTCTTTCTCCATAAGATGGAATTATATGGAATAAATCATTTAGCCCAGGACCCAGCATGTAGTAAGACTTTAATACATGGACATTATTGTTACTACTATCTGCTACCAGATATTCCAATCCAAGTTGATGAGCCCAGGTAATTTGCTGAGCATTTTTATTCATCACCACCTCCTGAGTAAACTTCCATATTTTTGACTCCTGGTATAATACTTGCGTTCCATAAATAATACAATTTGGACTTAGTATCTTGTCTACCATGTCAGGGTTGGTTTTTTTTTTCCACCATCTTGAATGTGATTATGACATTTAATAGGGAAATAATTAGAGAAGACCAGTTGTCTCATAAAGGAATCGAAGAATTATCATTTTAAAAGATCTAATTTCTGCCTTGCTTGGCAATGGCATTAACTCAATGCTCAACACACACACAGCAAAGCAGGTTCAAAATGAGGTGACCAGATGCGGAAGATACAAGCATCCATCTACATGTCCAGGTCTCCCCACATAGGTCATTCTGCTTTGTGTTACACAGTTACAATAAAGTAAGGACATGTCTCTGTTGATAACATGTAGCAAACAAATATTTCTATACAGTAAAGTCCAGAGAGGACAGATGAAAGCAATCACTAAATTCCCAAAAGACTTCACCAGAAATGAAAAGACACATGGTTAGTGCATTTGCCTGGTTTGGATAATTCTTTTGAGATCTGGATTATGCTTACTGTGAGCCTGACCCAGACCTGACAGATTATGAGATAAATAGAAGACATGATGGGCAGCTGCTGTCTAAATAACACTATGAAACCACTGTAAATATACACACACCCATTACATACAGGAATGCTTAATTCCTGGCAAGATTTAGCTACCATCAGGGTTATCTGGTTCATCAAATTATTAACTAGGGTCCCAAATAACATCAGGAAAAAATATATTCTTGAAATAACCAGATAATGTCCTCACTGGCTAACTAGATAAAGCAAGTACTGATACATGTGCTTGAAGATCCATTTTCAATTCTTTTGGGTGTATACTTAAGAGTGGAATGGTGGGGTCATATGGTAACTCTATGTTTAACTTCTGGAGACACCACCAAACTGTTCACATTAGCCAGCTAAATATGAAATTATTAATTTCTTTTTATAGATTGTTTTCCACAACAGCTGCACTATTTTTACATTCCCATCAGCAAGATATTAGCATTCTAATTTCTCCACCCTCTTACCAACACTTGTTGTTTTGTATCATCTATCTACTTACCTACCTACCTACCTACCTACCTATCTACCTATCTCTATCATTTATCTGTGTATTTGTGTATTTATTTTTAATTATTTGTTTGTTTATTTAAATTTATTATAGCTTTCCCAGTTGGTGTGAAGTACTACCACACTGTGGTTTGAGTCGCATATCCAACTAATGATGTTGAGGATTCTTTTGTGTATTTGTATATCTTCTTTGGGAAAATGTCTACTTGAATCCATTGCCTGATTTCTAATTGGGTTGCCTTTTTACAGTTGGATTGCAGGAGTTCTTAAGACATTCTGGCATTAAACTCCTATCAGATATGTGATTTGCAAATATTTTCTCCTGTTCTATAGGTTGTATTTTCGCTTTCTTGACATCGTCAATGTTTTTTATTTGATGACATCCAATTTATCTAGTCTTTTTTGTCTCTTGTGCGTTGGGTGTCATACTTAAGAATCCAATGCCCGAAATCAAGATCAAAGATCAAAGATCCATGCCTTCTTCTAAGAGTTCTATGGTTTTAGCTCTTATATGTAGGCCATTGATCCATTTTGAGCTGAAGATTTGTATATGGCCTGAGGCAGAAGTTCAAATTCACTCTCTTGCACATGGATAAGCAGTTGTGCAAGCAACATTTGTTAAAGAGACTATTCTTTCCCCATAGAATGGTTTGGGCACCCTTGTTGAAAATCAGATGGGCATAGCTGGGTTTATTTCTGGACTCTCAATCCTATTTAATTGATCTATATGCCTATCTTTATGCCACCAACACACTTGTTTTGATGACTAGAGCTTTGTAGTAGTTTGAAAACCAGGAAATAAAAGTTCTCTAACTGTTCTTTTTTTTTTTTCAAAATCATTTCGACTATTCCAAGCCCTTTGCAATTCCATATGAATTTGGGGAATTATTTTTTTTCATTTCTGTAAAAAATGAAGTTGAAATTTTGATAGGATTGAATTGACTCTATGGATTGCTTTGGGTAATATTGACATCTCAACAATATTAAGTCTTCCGTGAACACAGGATGTCTTTCCCTTTATTTAGCTTTTCTTAAATTTCAACAGTATTTTGTAATTGTCAGTGTATGTCTTTCACTTCCTTGGTTAAATTTATGCCTCAGTATTTTCTTCTTTTTGATGCTATTATAAATAGAATTTAAAATTAATTTCCGTTTCAGTTCTCTTTTGGATACTTTTTCCATCCCTTTACTTTCAACCTATTTGTGTCTGGGGATCTAAAATAAGTCTCTTGTAGACAGAACATAGTTGAATCATATTTTTAAGTCCATTCTACCAGTCTTTGCCTTTTGATGGGGGAGTTTAATCCATTTACATTTAAAGTTGCTATTAATAACATATAATTTGCTTTTGTCATTTTGATATGTGTTTTCTGTATGTCTTATCCTCTTTATGTCTCTCATTTTCTCCATTATAACCTCCCTTGGATTTAGCTAATTTTCTTATAGAGTACCATTTTGATTCCCTTTTCATTTCCTTTTGTGTGTATTTTTATAGGTGTATATTTTAGTGGATATCATGGTAATCAAGTTTTATATCCTAAATTTATAGCAATCTATCTTGAAATGATTCTAACTTAGCTTAATTTTTTTTTCATTTATTTTTTTAATAATGATTTTTTATTATATTATGTTAGTCACCATACAGTACATCCCCGGTTTTCGATGTAAGGCTCGATGATTCATTAGTTGTGTATAACACCCAGTGCACCATGCAATATGTGCCCTCCTTACTACCCATCACCGGTCTATCCCTTTCCCCCACCCCCCTCCCCTCTGTAGCCCTCAGTTTGTTTCTCATAGTCCATAGTCTCTCATGTTTCATTCCCCCTTCTGATTACCCCCCCTTTCTTTATCCCTTTCTTCCCCTACTGATCATTCTAGTTCTTATGTTCCATAGATGAGAGAAATCATATGATAGTTGTCTTTCTCTGCTTGACTTATTTCACTAAGCATTATCTCCTCCAGTGCCGTCCATGTTGTAGCAAATGTTGAGAACTCGTTCTTTCTGATTGCTGAGTAATATTCCATTGTATATATGGACCACAACTTCTTAATCCAGTCATCTGTTGAAGGGCATCTCGGCTCCTTCCACGATTTAGCTATTGTGGACATTGCTGCTATGAACATTGGGGTGCATATGGCCCTTCTCTTCACTACGTCTGTATCTTTGGGGTAAACAACCAGTAGTGCAATGGCTGGATAATAGGGTAGCTCAATTTTTAACTTTTTAAGGGACCTCCACACTGTTTTCCAGAGTGGCTGTACCAACTTGCATTCCCACCAACAATGTAGGAGGGATCCCCTTTCTCCACATCCTCTCCAACAATTGTTTCTTGCCTTGTCTATTTTTGCCATTCTAACTGGCATAAGGTGGTATCTCAGTGTGGTTTTGATTTGAATTTCCTTGATGGCTAATGATTTTGAACATTTTTTCATGTGTCTGTTAGCCATTTGTATGTCTTCATTGGAAAAGTGTCTGTTCATATCTTCTGCCCATTTTTTGATTTGTTTATTTGTTTCTCGTGTATTGAGTTTGAGAAGTTCTTTGTAGATCTTGGATACCAGTCCTTTATCTGTAGTGTCATTTGCAAATATCTTCTCCCATTCCGTGGGCTGCCTCTTAGTTTTTCTGACTGTTTCCTTGGCTGTGCAGAAACTTTTAATCTTGATGAAGTCCCATAAATTCATTTTATCTTTTGTTTCTCTTGCCTTTGGGGATGTATCATGAAAAAGGTTGCTTTGGCCGATGTCGTAGAGGTTGCTGCCTATGTTCTCCTCTAGAATTCTGATGGATTCCTGTCTCGCATCGAGGTCTTTCATCCATTTGGAGTTTATTTTTGTGTATGGTGTGAGATAGTGGTCAAGTTTCATTCTTTTGCATGTAGCTGTCCAATTTTCCCAGCACCATTTATTGAAGAGACTGTCTTTTTCCCACCGGATGTTTTTTCCTGCTTTGTCAAAGATTAGTTGCCCAAAGAGCTGAGGGTCCATTTCTGGGCTCTCTATTCTGTTCCATTGGTCTATGTGTCTGTTTTTGTGCCAGTACCATGCTGTCTTTGTGATCACAGCTTTGTAGTACAGCTCGAAATCCGGCATTGTGATGCCCCCAGCTTTGTTTTTCCTTTTCAACAGTTCCTTGGAGATTCGGGGCCTTTTCTGTTTCCATACAAATTTAAGGACTATTTGTTCCAGTTCTTTGAAAAATGTCCTCGGTATTTTGATCGGGATAGCATTGAAAGTGTAGATTGCTCTGGGTAGCATGGACATTTTAACTATGTTAATTCTTCCGATCCATGAGCATGGAATATCTTTCCATCTTTTTATGTCTTCCTCAATGTCTTTTAAGAGTGATTTGTAGTTTCTAGAATAAAGGTCCTTTACGTCTCTGGTTAATTCCAAGGTAACGTATGGTTTTTGGTGCTATTGTAAATGGGATGGATTCCCTAATTTCTCTTTCTTCGTTCTCGTTATTCATGTACAGAAATGCAACTGATTTCTGAGCATTAATTTTGTATCCCGCCACGTTACTGAATTGCTCTATAACTTCCAATAGTTTGGGAGTGGCTTCTTTTGGGTTTTCCATATAGAGTATCATGTCATCTGCGAAGAGAGACATTTTGACTTCTTCTTTGCCGATTTGAATACCTTTGATCCCTTTTTGTTGTCTGATTGCTGTTGCAAGGACTTCTAGTACTATGTTGAATAATAGTGCCGAGAGTGGGCATCCTTGTCGTGTTCCTGATCTTAAGGGAAAGGCTTCCAGCTTTTCCCCATTGAGAATAATATTTGCAGTAGGCTTTTCATAGATGGCTTTTGTGAGATTGAGAAATGTACCTTCTATTCCTACACTCTGAAGGGTTTTAATCAGGAAAGGATGCTGTATTTTGTCAAATGCTTTTTCAGCATCGATTGAGAGGATCATATGGTTCCTGAGTCTTTTCTTGTTAATATGATGTATCACGCTGATTGATTTGCGAATATTGAACCACGCTTGCATCCCAGGTATGAATCCCACTTGATCGTGGTGGATAATCCTTTTAATGAACTGTTGGATTCTATTAGCAAGTATCTTGTTGAGGATTTTGGCGTCCATATTCATTAGGGAAATCGGTCTGTAATTCTCCTTTTTGAGGGGGTCTTTGCCTGGTTTGGGGATCAAGGTAATATTGGCCTCATAGAATGAGTTTGGTAGCTTTCCTTCTGTTTCTATTTTTTGAAATAGCTTTAGGAGAATAGGTATTATTTCTTCCTTGAATGTTTGGTAGAATTCCCCAGGAAAACCGTCCGGGCCTGGAGTTTTGTTATTTGGAAGGTTGTTTATCACTGACTCAATTTCTTCATAATTAATTGGCCTGTTTAAGAAATCAATTTCTTCCTGTTTCAATCTTGGTAGTTTATAGGTTTCCAGGAAGGATTCCATCTCTTCCAGATTGCTTAGTTTATTGGCATATAGCTGTTGATAAAAATTTCTAATAATCCTTCCAATTTCAATGGTGTTCGTCGTGACCTCTCCTTTTTCATTCATAATTTTAATAATCTGGGTCCTTTCTCTTTTCTTTTGGATATGTCTTGCCAGTGGTCTGTCAATTTTATTGATTCTCTCCAAGAACCAGCTTCTAGTCCTGTTGATCTGCTCTACTGTACTTCTGGTTTCTGCTTGATTGATTTCAGCTTTAATTTTGGTCAACTGCTTTCTTGTGCATGGATTAGGCCTGTCCCTCTGTTGCTGTTCCAGCTTCTTGAGGTGAGAATATAAAAACTGCATTTTAGATTTTTCTATTCTTTTGAGTGAGGCTTGGATGGCTATGTATTTCCCCCTTAGGACTGCCTTTGCAGTATCCCATAGGTTTTGGACTGTTGTATTTTCATTCTCATTGGTCTCCATAAATTGTTTAATTTGATTTTTGATTTCCTGGTTTATCGAGTCATTCCTGAGCAGGATGGTTCTTAGTCTCCAAGTGTTTGAGTTTCTTCCAAATTTTTCCTTGTGGTTGAGTTCCAATTTCAGAGCGTTGTGGTCTGAGAATATGCAGGGGATAATTTCAATCTTCTGGTATCGGCTGAGACCTGTTTTGTGTCCCAGAACATGGTCTGTTCTTGAAAATGTTCCATGGGCATTAGAATAGAATGAGTATTCTTTGGTTCTGGGGTGTAGTGTTCTATATATATCTAGGAGGTCCAACTCGTCGAGTATGGCATTCAAAGCCTTTGATTCTTTGCTTAGTTTTTGCCAGGGTGTTCTGTCTATTTCTGAGAGTGGAGTGTTGAGGTCCCCTACTATTAATGTATTTTTATCTATATGTCTCTTTATTCTGGTTAAGAGTTGGCTTGTGTATCTTGCTGCTCCCCTGTTGGGGGCATATATATTTATAATTGTCATATCCACTTGTTGAATACTTCCTTTAAGAATAATATAGTGCCCTTCTGCATCTCTAACTATAGTCTGTAGTTTAAAATCCAGTTTATCTGATATGAGAATTGCTACCCCAGCTTTCTTTTGAGGTCCATTTGCGTGAAAGATGGTACTCCATCCCCTTACTCTCAGTCTGAATGCATCTTTGGGTTCAAAATGAGTCTCTTGTAGACAGCAAATGGATGGGTCATTTCTTTTTATCCAATCTGCAACCCTGTGGCGTTTAAAGCAAGAATTTAAACCATTAATGTTAAGGCTGAGTACTGAGAGATATGATTTTAATTCTGCCATGTTGTCAGTAAAGTCTTTGTTTGTATTGGCTGTGACTTTCTGTTTTGTATCACTCTTGGGGCCTTTTTACTTTTATAGAACCCCCCGTAATACCTCCTGTAGGGCTGGTTTCGTGGTTACGAAATTGGCTAGTGACTGTCGATTCTGAAATGTCTTTATTTCTCCATCAATTCTGAATGACAGCCTTGCTGGATAAAGGATCCTTGGCTGCATGTTTTTCTCTGAAAGAGCTTTAAAAATGCTCCCCCAACCCTTTCTCTCATTCCAGGTCTGTGTAGACAGGTCTGACGTAATTCTGATGCCTTTGCCTTGGTACATGAGAAATTTCTTTGCCCTGGCCGCTTTCAATACTGTATCCTTGGATCTCATATTTGCGAATTGCACTATGACGTGACGTGGTGTAGGTCTGTCATGGTTGAGCTTGGGAGGGGTCCTCTCTGCCTCTTGGACACGAATTTTTGTTTCCCTTGCTAGATTAGGGAAGTTTTCAGCTACAATTTGTTCAAATATCTCTTCTAGGCCTCTGTTTTTCTCCACCCCCTCGGGGATGCCGATGATTCTAACATTGGATCGTTTCGTTGAGTCAGTAATCTCCCGTAGCCAACATTCGTGGGCGTGGATTTTTTTAAGACCATCTTCTATTTTTATTTTTTCCTCTATTAACCCATCCTCCAATTCACTAACCCTTTCCTCCGCTTCGGTGACCCTGGCCGTCAGAGCCTCTAGTTTTGCCTGCATTTGGCTCATAGAATTTTTAATTTCTGTCAAATTCGCTCTCATTTCCGCCCTTAGGGATTCTATATTCTCAGTAACATTTTCCTGAATACTTTTTTCAAGTCTACTCATTATCTTAACCATTGTTACTCTGAATTCCATTTCTGATAATTTGGTTACATCCATATCCATTATTTCTGTGGCAGAGGCCACTGACTCACTGTCTTTTCTTTGCTTGGGGGGGGCTTCTCCTTCTTGTCATTCTGATGAGGGGAGGTTGCGGGGTTGTCCAGAGCCCAAAATTATTGACTGGGTCCCAGGCCGTGCCCCTTGTTTTATAGGGATCTTAGAGATGTGGGCTTCTTCTTTAAAGATTTTATTTATTTACTTATCTGAGAGAGGGAGATAGACAGTCAGCAAGAACGGAACAGAAGCAGGGGAGTGAGAGAGGAAGAAGCAGGCTCCCAGCGGAGGAGCCCGATGAGGGACTCCTTTCCGGAACGCCGGGATCACGCCCTAAGCCGGAGACAGGCGCTCAATGACTGCGCCACCCAGGCGCCTCGGGTTGTGGGCTTCTTGATTTTTCAGCCTGCCTTCTGTGTTCTGGGGGAGGGGCCTGCCGCGCCGATACTCAGGCAACCCTGTTTGGTTAGAGTCTCCGTGTCCCCTGCGAGGGAGGATGGGGATGGGCACTCTCTGGGCCGGTATTTCCAGGCTTTTGTTCTCTGGCGGCTTTCCCTGGCGGCCGGCTATGCCTCTTCTGAGGGTCAGAGCAGCAGAGGCTGCATTGTCGCAGAACAGAGGGATTGCGGCCCGTTCTCCACTGATGTTCTGGCCACTTTAACTCTGTTACTGTTGGTGCTGCTCAACCCTGCAGCGTCCTGGGATGTGCGCCCCACACCCGGCGTCCCTGCCCTCACTTCCAGGGCCGGCGCGTCTCTGTCCTTTGTGTTTCTAATGCCGCCAGCCACCGGCCGCCCCGCGCGCGTTCCCGGGTCTCCCGGTCTCAGTCTATTCCCGGTGAGCACACCTCGATTCCGGAGTTTCGGGAGAAGCCTGGTGGCGCGCGCACCCGGTTCAGGGTCTCAGTCTGCTGTTTCGCGGGTGCCGACCGCGAGTCCGCCCGCTCCCCCGTGCAGGTGGCCCGCCAGCCGCCAGCCGCCCCGCGCGCGCTCCGGGAGTTCCCGGTCTCAGTCTGGATCCCGTGAGCACACCGGGATTCCGGTGTTCCGGGAGATGCCTGGTGGTGCGCGTTCACGGCTCACCGGTCTCAGTCCGCTCTCTCGCGGGTGCCCTCTGTGAGTCCGCCCACTCCCCCGTGCAGGTGGCTGCCGCTTCCCGGCGCCCAAACGCGGCGGCTCCCTCCCCCTTCCGTTTATCTTCCGATATCTGTGCACGGTTTACAGCTCCCCTCTTCGTACCTCAATACTCAGCGCTGGAGATGTTCATTTGTAGAGATCCAGATGCATCATCCTGCGTCTCAGGCTGGTTCCGTGGTTATTTAGGCTGGTCTGGTACCTATCCAGCTCGACTCAGGGGACCGGCTGAAAAAGGGGTCCCCTACTCCTCCGCCATCTTAACTCCACTCCTCTCTAACTTAGCTTTAATTGCAAACAAAATCTCTGTTCCTATGTACCACAATCTCCCTTTATGTTGCTGTTGCCACAAATTACATCTTTATATTTGGTGTCCCCAACAATATGGATTTATAACTGCTTTATATTATTGTCTTTTAAGTCATGTAGGAAACAAAAAGTCATTTCAAGTAAATATTGTAATAATACTGGTTATTATCTTTACCTATGTAGTAACTTTTACAGTAGATATTTATTTCTTCATATGATTTTGAGTTACCATCTGGTGTCCTTTCTTTCAACCTGAAGGAATCTTTTTAGCCTTTCTCATAGGACATATCCACTGGAAACAAACTCAGCTTTTGTGTTTATTTGCCTATGCCCTAATATCTCCTTTATTACTGAAAGGTGGTTTTGCTGTATATAAAATTCTTGACTGGCAGGGTTATTTTTTTCTTTCAGCACATTAATTATGTCGTTCCACTGCCTTCTGAACTCCACAGCTTCTGATGAGCATTCAGCTGTCAATAAGCTGACCTTACTGAGGATACCTAGTACATGATGATTGCTTCTCTCTTGTGTCAAAATTCTCTCTTTGTATTTAGGTTCCAGTTTGATTACAATACATATTGATGGAGTTCTCTTTGAGTTTATTCAACTTAGAATTTGTTGAGCTTCTTTTCTTTGTACAGAGATTCGTGTCTTTCACCAAATTTGGCAAGGTTTCAGTCATTATTTCTTCAAATATTCTTTCTTCCCCTTTCTTTCTCTCTTCTCTTTTTGAAACACTCATAATGCATAGATGGTGTCCCATAGATCCTTATGTTCTGCTCACTTTTCTTCATCCTTTTTTTCTTTCTGTTAGTGCACTGGATAATTTCAATTGTCTTGGCTTCAAGTTCACTGAATCTTTCTTCTGCCTGCTCTAATTTCTTCTTGAAATCTGTGATCATTAATTTTATGTGTCATCTTGACTGGGTCAAGATATGCCCACATATTCAATGAGACATTATTTCTGGGGATATCTGTGAGAGTGTTTCTGGAAGAGAATAGCATTTGAATTGATGAACTGAATAAAGCAGATGATTCTCCCCAATGTGGGTTGACACCACTGAAAGTCTGAATAGACCAAAAAGGTGGGAAAGTTTGAATTGCCCTTTCCTTGATTGTTGAGCTGGGACATCAATCTTTCTCTTGCCTTTGGTGCTCCTGATTCTCATGCCTGGAATCTACATTATCAGTTCTCTAGCTCTTAGGCCTTCAACTACACCACTGGTTTTTCTCAGTCTCCAGCTTGTACACCACAGATCATGAGACTTCTCAGCCTCCATAATTGCATGAGCCATTACATTGTTTTATATATATATATATATATATATATATATATATATATATATATCTCACATATATATGTGTATATATATGCAGTGTGTATATACTGCTTCTCTAGAGAATCCCCACTAATAAAAAAATCCTCTAGTTTAAGTCATTTTACTTGTCAGCTCCTGTTTAATATTTCTATGTCTTTACTGATATACTCATTTTGTTTGCATATTGTTTTTCTGATTTCCTACAACTGCATGAGAATAATTAAGACACTTGACTTAAAGTCTTTGTGTAGTAAATCCAATGACTGTGCCTCCTAAAAACATGTTTCTGTCAGTTTGCTTTTTTTCTTGCAAATGGACCAGGTTTCTCTGTTTCTTTTTGTGCTTTGTAATTTGTTGCCAAAACCTTGATATTCGAATATACAATATTGTAACCTTTGAAATTGGAATTGCTCCCTTCCTTAGGATATGATTCTTTTAATCATTGGAGGTTTCAGCCATTTATTTCTTTAATGATTCTTTCAAGCTGTTTTTACAAAGACTATATTCTTTGCTGTGTGTGGACCCTAAATTTCTGTTCTTTTAGCTAGAGTTCAGCTAGGATTTTTATAGAGATTTTCTTGAATGCCAGAGCTAAAACAAACAAAAAGCAAAACTTAACAAAACAAAAAATAAACAAAGACACCCCCCCCCATCCCCACCTTCTCGGGTTTTGCAGATGGCTCTGTGCTGACACACTCTTGACACTTACCCACACTCTTAGAAATCTGCATCAGCCTTCATTTCCTGCACTGAGCCTAGATATTAACTAAAGCTGAATTTTAGGATTGCCTTATGTCTTTTCTGAGTATATATACCACCTTCAGCTTGAAATGTTTACTGCGCTGGGGAGAAGGTAGAACAAGGCCAAAAAAAAAAAAAAAAACAATCAAAAAACCACAAAGCTTTTCTACCATTTTTAAATTGCCTTTTTCTTTTCTTTTTTAAGATTTTATTTACTTATTTGATGGGGGGGAGCAAGCATAAGCAGGGGGAGAAGCAGACTCCCCACCAAGCAGGGAGCCCAATGGGGGACTCGATCTCAGGACCCTGAGATCATTACGTGAGCTGAAGGCAGACACTTAACCAACTAAGCCACCGGGTACCCCTAAATTGCCTTTTTCTTGATTCAGCATTCACTTGGTTCAATAAAACTTTGACTATTTTCCAGAGTTCTGTTGAAGCTGGTTCTGGCAGTTCTGCTTGCTTTTCAATGTTGCTGTGGAGGGGTGTGAGCTTGGAACCACCTACTGTCCCATTTTGCTGACATCACTCTGTGATGTTTTTCTTGATAAAATTTTTCTCTGTTCTACGTGTTGATACTGATGGACTCATATTGCCCAGTATATTTTATATCATCTATGGTAACTTAGCCATGTGATTGCTTAAATTTTGAAAAGACTTCCAGCAACAAAGTAAAAGAGTGAACTGTGAAGTAATTTGCTTATTTACCTTTTCAACTTTGCTTTACAAAAAAAAATAAACAATCATGAATGAAGCCAGGAAAATCAAAGAATTTAAACAACACGAACACCACTTGTGATAGTTGCTTGGATATGGCAGACTATGAAAAATGCAAGCAAAGATAAAGTTAGATGTGAACTGAGAATCCAGAGCCATAGGATTTCATCCCAATTCCTCCTGTACCCAGCTGGGGGACCTGAAGCCCGTCCCGCCCAGTGACTTCTCTCTGGCTGTTTTCTCATTTGGCAAATGAGTGGAATGGAACTCATCAGTGTTTTCCAAACTGATTTCCAAGGATTTTGGAAGAAGTTCCTGGGGGCAAAGGGAGAACTGGAGGAAGTTCCAGATGCCGTCTACCCATCTGAGGTGCTTCCATTTTAAGTGTTTTTATATATTTGAGTCCCGTGTAAGATTTTATTTGACAATATGATATCTGATTGAAAAGTTCGCAACCTGCAAATCTAAAAGTTTGAAACTATTGAATTAGATAATCTCTAGGTTTTTTTCAAGTGAAAAAACTATTTTCTGTCCTTCTACCAAGTGCACAGCCCAATTTAGGAGATTAGGAGTTGGGAAAAAGGGATACTAGGCTGGCTCTTCTGTTTGCAGCCCTGAGTTACAGATAATGTTTAAATAATCATCATCTCTGTCTTCTTTTGCTCCATCTACAAAAAAGAGGTATTAATAATTCTCTACATACTACCTGGAGTTATAGAGAAAGTAATAGAAGAAAATAGGTCTAAACCACCTTGAGAAGTTAAAAGTATTAGGCAAATGTGAGGGATTACCAACTGTTGTTAAAGCCTTCGATCATCCTAACCTCAATATGTCCAAGATTTTGGAAGACTAGGCAGATTCTTGTAGGAAAAAACAAGAAATAAATTCTCATTTTCCAAGAATGAATCAGTATAATACACTATATCAACCTAGCTCTAATGTATTATTGCCTAGCAATCTTCCTTTTTCTCTTCCTTTTTCAAGTTTTTATTAAAATTCCAGTTAGTTAATATACAGCGTAATATTGGTTTCAGGTGTAGAATTCAGTGGTTCACCATTTACATACAACACCCAGTGCTCATCACAAGTGTCCTCCTTAACCTCCATCACCCATTTAACCCATCCCCCTGCCCACCCAGGAATCTTTCTTTGCCACATCAGCCCACCTGGCTTACCCACTCTAGCTCTTTGAGAGAATGTCCATTGGTAAGAGAAAAAAGCAGGAAAAGCAAAGAGAAGACTAGCTGTGGAAGGGTATCATGCTATCTTTGATGCTGGGACTCTTTCTGACATCTTGGGCACAGCTGGCTCATATCTGGTCTTGACTTTCATTCCTTCTCCATCTTGACTAATCATTCCCTGAAATTTCTGATCTTGCTTTGGGGGCTTAGAACCAAACTGCTGACCACACTCATCACCCAAGTATTTCCATGAGATCCTTGTGACCACCTACTCTCTTCCATCAACCCACAGTTAAGCTTTCTCTGGTTTTGGCAGCACACTTTCTAATTGCATTTACAATCATGTAAATAGAGTAACCAACTCATTCTGATTTGCCTGAAATTTTCACAGCTTTAAAACTGAAAATCCTGTGTCCTGGGAACCTCTTCAGTCCCAGAAAAAAACAGAAGAGTTGGTCCCCTCACCCCGCCCACTTGTAAAAACACTAAAAGAAAACTATTAAAAAAGGAGAGAGATCCATAGATCAAAAGTTTCTGGGTCTTGTTATGAAGATCCTGGTCTTTAATATAAGCTCTCTGGTTGGATCTAATTCATGTAGACATATATGCCCCAAAAGTCCTTATCTGATTGATTCCAAATATTATGCCTACTTCACTGAGTGGCCAAGAGATAAAATAACCAATACTGGGTATAGTTGCAAGAACTAGGTTGTGCAAACATAGAGAATGGAAAAGAAAGGATCTTTCCTTAAAGCAGGAAGGATGGAAAGACAGACATTAGTGACATGGTTGTGGATAAGAGTTGGAGGCAATGGCAAGTGTGCCAAGTGTTTGTACAACTTCGAACCCTATGGGCATTGTATCTGGACGTGAATTTCTATAATAAACAGCAGTAATAATAACTTGTTCATGTTTTGTGTCATTATTTAATAAAACGTTGGAGTTTAACAAACCCATTTGCTTTTCTCTTTCTTTTCTAAAAACTTTGGAGGCCTAACAGCCTGCTCCTAATAGACATTTACATTTACCTTGCAGAGATTTCGTGGACAAAGAAATGACCAGGACAACCCCTTTGGAGAGAAATTTGACAGGCTTTCCATAAATTTTAAATGTGCGTCATTTCCAATCCGGCAAACTCAAGTTCTGTGATTATGCCAGAGAAACCCTGGCATGTCTGCCTGCGAGACACGCAGAAGGATTTTCATTGCAGAACCAGTGGAGGACTGTCTAAGTAAATGTAATTCTTCTACTGGAACACAATCTAATCATGAGAAACTACGGAGAGAGACGGTATAGAAGGGTAGATCTTTAAAAACGAAACGAGCTGCGCAGTACCGCTTGCAGCATGAAACTGTTCATGTAAAAGCTTAAAGCGCAACACTCATCGGGTTCAGGGATACACGGAGATGCAATGTAAAGTAATAAAAACTGGGCTAGAAAAACACATCAAACTGATAACATTGGTTAGTTTTAGGAAGAAGGGAAATGACTGGCCTGGAATAGGAGATGACTAAATCTGTAGTTTTACTTGCAAATGTTTCATTTCTTCTATTTTTTTTTTAAGACAAAACAGGGCGCCTGGGTGGCTCCGTCAGTTCAGGCTCCAACCCTTGATTTCGGCTCAGGTCATGATCTCAGGGTTGTGAGATGGAGCCCCGAGTCAGGCTCCACGCTGAGCATGGAGCCTGCTTGACATTCTCTCTCCCTCCCCCAGTGCCCTCCTCCCCCCCAAATAAATAAATATTAAAAAAGGACAAAACAAACATTACAAATGATAATTGCTACCCTAGGAAGAAGCCACTCATGTATTTGTTTTAGGATTTTCTATACTTTTCTAAAATTTTTGGTGCTTTCAAAGTGGGAAAAATGTTCTAAAGAAAGCAAAGCACAAGTAGAGGGAGAAAGCAGGAAAGGAGACAGCCTCTGCAAAGCTGGTCTGGTGAATTTGAAAATCAGACTAAGAGAGCAGTGGCAGGCATCACAGGGATGCCCAAATTGGCTTACAAACATCCAAAGCAACAATAGTGAACCAAACAGCAAATTCATGTAAACCCCTCTGAAAATAATAATATACCTTTTTATTAATAATAATAAATGCCTTTGGAATATTTTGCTTGGGAGCCCAGGACCATCAAGAGAAGGTTGGACCCCACGAATAGAAGGGTTTCTGCCGCAGAGAGGGAGACCTCCCAGGGCTGGACAGTGATGTGCAGACGTGCTGGTCCTGGGCCCCTTCTGGGTGCTGGGCCTTGATTGTCAGCCCTGGGCTTTGTTTTTGTTGTTTTCCGTTGCTGTCTGTGTGGAAGCCCAGATTTTAAACCTGAGGCACACTGCCCTCGTAGAAACACCGTAGCCGTCCTCAGGGACGTACTTTGGCTTAGATTTATTCTAAAATGCAGTGTATTAAAAAAAAAATTGAGCTACAGTAAAGCCAACACATCAGGGGATGACTGCCATTGAAAAGACAATTTACCGTGGTTCCCAAGAGGAGGGGTCACGCGGTGCCATCGGTCGCATAGGGAGGCACCAGGGGCCAACAGGAGGCCGTGGGAGCAGGGGGAAATCAGGGTAAGAGTCTATATTGTGGCTTCCATGGGAAAGAACAGGTGAGGTAGGGCGAGCAGGATCAGGGTTGGTTGGTTTGGATAATTCTGGCAGACTCTGGGTGTAGGGCTGCCCCTCGTTGTCTGCTACGTGGCCCCAGGTGATTAGGGCAGGCGGATTATGGCCCAGAATCAGAGCTCCATAGAGGAGGGAGGTGGGGTGTAGACCAAGGATCCATAGTATGTATTTGAAACCCTTGCCTTTGCCATCCTCAGGAGCTGCCTAACCCGGGGAGGGGCAGTCCTGCCAGGGGCAGCAAGACCCTGGATATCAGAGCATCAGAATACAGAAAGAAAAAAAAAAAAAAAACACGGTTAATATAATATTCTCCTGAGATGAAAATAAAATCCTGAAATAAAAACTTAAGGGGCCCCTGGTTGGTTCAGTCGATTAAGTGTTTGCCTTCAGCTCAGGTCATGATCTCAGGGTCCTGGGATCCAGCCCCACATCAGGCTGTCTGCTCAGTGGGGAGTCTGCTTCTCCCTCTCCCTCTGCCTGCTGCTCCCCCTGCTTGTGCTCTGTCACTCTTGCTTTCTCTCAAATAAATAAATAAATAAATAAATCTTAAAAAAAAAAAAAAGAAGAAAACCTTAAGAAAAAAATGACCAGCACTAAAAAGGCCTCTGTCATCCTGGCTTGGCCCCTGAGCATCCACACAGAGCCGGTGTCTGGGGACTTGGGGTGGCGGGGCCCCACAGCAACAGTCACTGCAGGAGGGCCCCAGGCTGCTGTCCTGCCCTGGGTGGAGAGCTCTCGGGGGGTCAGTTTCTGAAAGGCCCACCATGGCGGGGTCTTCTTCCTCCTATTCTGCCAAACCCGGCGCCCGGTGGCGGGCATGCATGTGTGAGGCAGGGAGCGGGCCTGCAAGGGGAGCTGTATCCCCAGTGATGAATCCCATCACTTTCTAGTATCCTGGGAGAAAGAGGAAGACGGGGAGGCAGGAAGACGACTTGCTGTGCCAGCAACTTAGATTAGTCACACTCTCCCTCCAAGGAACTTCACCGTAATTACTGTCACTGGGGTTGCTGTGCTGGGCCTTCAGACCTACCTCTCGCCCTCGGGTGTGGGCTCTTGCCTGCCAACCTGCTATTTTCAGCGATTGCCATTGAGAGCGGTGTCTGATCTTTCGGGGGCATCACTGGCTACGCAGAAGTGCCACCACGTTTATTTCCTTGTGCTGGTCCGGAAGGGGGAGGCCCTTTGTTCGTCGGCTCCTGGTGAGCACAGATCCTAAGCAAAGCCTCCCGATGAAAGGAGGGAAGCAAGACCCACACCCAGGCCCATGCACGCACAGGATGCCGAAGGGTTTAGGAAAACAAACACTTCTCCCTTCCTGCGAGGAGGTAGCCGAACCTTCACTTTGGGAGAAGTGGAGAGAGAGCCAGGTCAGTGGAGGACCCACACAGGGAGACAAGGGCATGCCACGCACTGTGTGGCCTCTGCCATGGACCCCGCTGACCACGCACAGTCCCTCTGCCTCACCTGTCTCGTAGGATATGAGGTGTTTTCTTCATGGGTGACGGTTCCCCAAAGACTGTCACTCTAGAGATAAAGAGGTCCTGTCTATTTAATTTCATCTGACGTCTTCCTTTTGTTTTAAAGAACGCCGTGGGACACCTGGGTGGCTCAGTGGGTTAAGCTTCTGGCTCTTAATTTCGGTTCAGGTCACGAACTCAGGGTGGTGAGATCAAGCCCCAAGTTGGGCTCCATGCTGGGTGTGGAGCCTACTGAAGATTCTCTCTTTCTCTCCCTCTCTTAAAAAAAGAATGCCTTGATCCATCTGTGATATATGCAAGAACATAAGCCTTGAGTCCATTTTCATAACGGCCTTTAACTGTTTACTCGGGAAAGTGTTACTTGCCGTGAAACAGAGGCAAAGTGAAATGGGTATAGAAATGGGCTGTGCCTTCTCCATTTCTCTGTCCTTTCATTGCTGCGTGAATGAGTCAGCTGCCATCAAAAATCAAGGGCTGGGGCTGTCTGCCAAGTGGGTGCCCCTCAACGTTCTTTTGTTTTCACATTTGGCTTGCAGGAGCATTTCCACAGAACCCCGGTCCCTGCTCCCTGTATCCTGCCCCGGCTGCCCTCGCCTGCCTCTGTTCCGTGTGGAAGGGCCACTGTCTTTGGACTACTGTGCAAAGTCATCCCTGGTATCAAAGCCATAGAGGGAGCTCATGTGCACCTGCAGGCCGTCCCGGCTGAGGGAGGGGACCCCGTCTGTTGATAACCTTTTTTATCTGTGGTGTTCGGCAGGCTACTATCCAGCAGTTTCTTCTGCTTTCTGCCTAACTCAGGCTGGCCAACACCTGAGGACCTCGAAAACCATTCTCATTGTAATTTCCGCATTTCTTTTCTACCCATGTATCTAAACATCTATTTCTAATTTCACCAGGAAGTCCTTAGTTTCTTTTAGCCTGTCCCCTTTAAAAAAAAAAAAAAACTTACATTTTGTTCATTTCCCTGAAAGAAGGGCCATCAGCTTTTCTAAGAAAACTTTAAATAAGAGATTAAAATGGTAACTAGAAAAAAATTGTAAAAGAACAGGAAACCATCTGCGAGGAAATGCGGTGTAATTGTGTACCGTTTTTGGCACTAGAAATGTTTCTGAAAAACTGTCGTATGTAAACTATATGAAGTAATGCTTTTAATGTGCTGGGAGGCTTGCTTCTGTGAACATTCTTTATAAATTGTTTCTAATGAGCTAATGTAGCTCCTTCGAAGTCTTCTGTTCTGGCAAAATGTATACGTAGGAAAGCCTGTGGCTTTAAATATGGAGATCCTTACAGAATGGCGGAATAAATAATTTTTGCAGTTTGTAATGTGACATGTTATGCATTTCACTTTTTCTTTGGCAAATAGTTTATCCAGCGGCTTCCTGTTCTACACCAGGTGCTGCTCAAGCCCCTCGATGGTTCTCTCAGCCCTAAGGCACCTTATCTATTTCAGGGCACTGGTTAAAAAACTTTGTGGTGCGATCTATAGAAAAGTGAGATCATTCAGGACAATGAAAATAATTAAATAGTACTCTGTTTCTATTCAGTTATACCTAAAAAATAATGTTCTTTGCTTTATTTAAAAATCAGATGTATTGGTTTCCATCTCGCAGCAGCTGGAATACAGTTGTAATTTGTATTCTGTCTCATTTTGCCATTTCTTAGTCTGACCATGAGGTGGAGTTGGGAGTTTGGGGGCACGGAGTAAGAAGGAATCAAGATTCTGTGTTATGTAGCTGTAACTATTTGGGAGGGAAAGTTTTAGGGGAAAAAATCAATATGAGTTATTCAGAAAAAATCCCACAGGAATTTTGACAAAATGAGTTCCCCAAATCTAATCTGACAAAGTCGTGGGGTAGCTTAAACCCACAACATCTCTCTGAAGACAGGCCATGGGCTCAAAATGTAATTGCAGAGGCTTTGACTCCATTTCTTAAATTTTCTCTGCAAAGTTTCATGGAAATTAAAAAAGAAATGCAGAAGAATACAATACCAGAATAATCACGCTGTTCAGTGACTTCCTCTTGAGTATTAACAATGCCCCAGATGCATTCCTTTGACTCAGTGGCAGGAGCTGTGCCCACCATGTGGGCCTGGGGTGAAGGCAGAAACCTTTGGTTCAGTGAGGAGGGTGGTGATGGTCTCTCCGATGGGAAGGAGTTTGCCTCTGGTACTTCTGTGGGAAAAGAGCAGAGCTTAGGGGAGGCAGTGGGACCATAGACCTGTGATTATGTAGTATGTTTTCTCAAATTTATCCATTTTAGACTGTTAAAGTATCAGAAAATTGTCTGTGCATTAGGGGATTTTGAGTGGCTCAGTCTGTTAAGTGTCTGACTCTTGGTTTTGGCTCAGGTTATGATCTCATGGTCATGGGATCGAGCCCCACATCAGGCTCCCAGCTCAGTGCAGAGCCTGTTTCAGATTCCTTCTCCCTCTCTCTGCCCCTCCCTGCTCACTCTCTCTCTAAAATAAATACATACAATCTAAAATAAATAAATAAATAAAATACATTAAGCGAGTGTCCATGGCTGGATAAATGGATACACCATTTGCAATGTATCCATACAATGGAATATTACTCAGCCTTAACAAGGAAGGAAAGTCTGACACCTGCTACAATATGAAGGGACCTTGAGGACATGGTGCCAAGTGAAGTAACCAGTGACAAAAGGACAAATATTGCATGATTCCTCTCATACCAGGTCCCTAGAGGATTTAAATTCATAGGTGCAGAAAGTACAATGGTGGTGGCCAGGGCCCGTGGGGAGAGGGGATGGAGAGTTAGTGTTTCCTAGGTACAGTCTAAGTTTTGAAAGGCGAAACGGTTCTGTGGATGGAGGGTGGTGACCATAGGTCACCATATGAACAATATGAATGTACTTCATGCCACTGAACTGTGCACTTACATGAGCCTAAGACAGTAAAGTTTATGTCATGTGTATTTAACCACAATTTTTAAAAAAGTAAGTTAAACGTAATTCTCAATGCTCACAGGGATGAGGGTTGGTGGGGCTCTGATTTTCCAAATGGTTTTGGATGATAGTCAACTTACAATCCACACACAAATGATCCCATGGCTAGAAATTCACCAACTTGCTGAGATTGCTAAGTGTTAGGAAGCTCATTGCCCCAAAACGTCATAGCCAATACCCGGAACATCCCGAATTTCCATTAATATGAGGCCATTAAATGAATGGTAGTGCTTCCATAGAAGAAATGCTATGCAACCCTTCTAAAGGCAATTCTGCCAATGAGGAAAGAAACGCAAAGTTAAAAGTGAAAAATAAAAAATGCAGGTCAATACGCATAGTATAATCCCATTAAAAACAGAAAAACATAAATATAATAAATATGTAAATGTATGTGTATACATATATATGCCTGGAAAATTTCTGGAAGAGTATCTAACAAGATAGTAATACTGGTCACCTTCTCTCTCTTAAATATGGCATAACAGACTCGCACACAAAAAGTGAAAAAGACAAATCAAAACAGAGATTAACTGAAAAATGTGAGTAAGGAAGGTTTTGTTGGTGGAGGGATTTTTACTTCCCATTTTCCATGCTTTTGTATTGTTTAGAAATTGTTATACTAAACACGAAAAGCAAATAAAAATAATCAAACCGTTCAAAAACCCCCCCAAAATTACACAAGCTTTATTACTTTCTAAAATATATTTACCTAATAAAAATAGAAGAAAAAGGCAATGTAAGTAAACAAGAAACAGTGTCTGCCTG
Source organism: Ursus arctos (assembly GCF_023065955.2). NCBI lineage: Eukaryota > Metazoa > Chordata > Mammalia > Carnivora > Ursidae > Ursus > Ursus arctos. The sequence continues at coordinate 67,793,768 of NW_026623089.1, forward strand.
AAGACAAGCCGTGAGGAAATGGTTCTCTCCAGACCACAGGGATGGGACTCAAAGACCTCAGTGGTTTCCTGTCCCTAATGTCTGTGATTCCCACAGGACACTGGGTAACACAAGCGTGTTTGACCAACCCCCAGCTGAATAGTGGCTCTTGTTTCCCATTGTTAGGGAATTTGCCGACTCTTACTCTTCGCTTTACAGAGGACTTTGTGAGCTCCGAGCATGAAAAGTGACATTTATAACTCCTGCTGGAATTTCCATGTACCCAGGACCTTGCCAGGCCAAAGGATGAATCACGGCTCCTTAGAATTGTGGGAGCCATTTTGGAAACAGCTGCCAAGTAACCAATGCTATTAAAAATAGCTCGCGCTCCCTAAAAAATGAATTGCTTATTTTAAGAAGACAACAGTGGCTTGAATCTGTCCTGCTTGCGTTTTTCATCTACTGGGCAGAGTGCCAGTGGGTCCAAGAAAGCCCTGCTTGTCAGATGGGAATACCATCTGTATGGATGATGCCATTCCCATGAAAGAGCTTGGCATTTCTAGACCAGGGCTAACTGGGGTAAATTCTGAATCACCCTGTATGGAATCCATGTCTTATGAGGTGTGGCCTGGGGGGAATGAATTTTAATTCAGCTGCTCTGCACGGAAGCTTGCTCTTCAGATCACACTGGTCCCGAAAGTATGGTGGGAGCACTGGGGGATGGGAGAGATGGTCCACTGGAGAGCGGAAGGAAACTCCTAGGTCAGTTTACATGTACTTTTTGGTCTAATGAAAATAAGAAGGAAATTAAGCTTTACTGATATGTAATACGTAGATGCATATTGGCATCTTGACACAGTCTATATCAGACCATTATCTTTCCCTGGAAATTCCACATGGCCGTGGTTTCGACGGTGGAAATCTGCTGTGTTTATTTATTTTTCCTATGTTGTGGTCTACTGCAGTTATCTTCTTCTTGGCTTAAATAGTGCCAGAGATAAACAAAGCTGGATGCAAGTTAAAGTGGTAAGGACATATTTTAATCAGTAACATACCATTACAATAGGGACCTGAACTCCACGTGGACGTGTGCAGCGGTGGCTGGGAATTCTAAAGGGAAAATGAGGGGATGGGGTGGGGCTGAGTCAGGGAGAGGAAAAATTACAAAGAACTGGAGGGAGAGGGTTGATTCATCTGAAAGCCATCAATGTTTGCCAATTGCCACTTACCCAGTTAGACCCCTACCCCCCCACAGAGGATGGAAGACAGGAAGGAGTCCTATTCTCAGGTGTTGGTTGGAACACAGTGAAGTCTCTGTCAACCTTGAGTCTTCTCAGGCAGGCACTGTACGGGGAGCTAGGGTCATCCTATGGATGTGGCCTTGAGCTGTTAGAAACCGTGATTATTCAAGATTTTATAGGCCAGACTGAGCCCTAATTGAGAAGAGGAACCTGACGAGAGTTGGGGCAAGGACAGGATCTTTGTCAATAGTCCTACAGATAATCATCCTCGAAAAGGGACTCATTGTGATATTTTGAGATGGGATGGGGGAATAACCGTGAAAATAATTTATACCTCTTAGAGGTTCTCAAGGAATCTCAGGGCACAGAGATTGGAGTTGAATGAAGTTTAATGATGAATTAGACATTTTTCATTTACAAGAAGACCAGTGGTTCAAATTTGGAGAATATTTGGTGATGACATCATTGTCAGTAAGATGTTGATGTTTTTAAAACAAAACAAAGCATGTGCACAGTAGCACATATACACACACGATATAGAGGTGACAATTCAACAGTCAGAAAGGGAATGTTTTTCAGGAGCATCTCATGGTACAGAAAGAGCAGTCTGCAAATATCTCCATCGGTTAGGTGATCTAGTTTTCCCAAAATTATGTGCCTCTCCTTCCCCAACCCCATTATCTGTGATGACACTGGATTCAGTTAAATGTACCTGCTTTGAGGTATTCCACACCTGCTCCACACCTGCGAGGCCCTTGCTCCATGGAGGGGCCTCGCAGCCACCTCCCCTCATCTCCCACACTCCCTGCTGTCTGTCCTACCCCAGGGGGTTAGTGCCAGGCTTCAGACAGCCTCGCCCAGCACAGTGGGAGCCCCAGCAAAGCCAAGGTCCGGTCCGATGGCTCTCCCCAAACCTATGGGCTCTGTGGTCTCTGCCTGCACCTGGGGAACTCACCCAGAAAGTGGAGGAGTTAAAATGTCTCAATCCCTCTTTCCCCATTCTGTTATGTTTTCTATTTTTGAGCAAACATACATCACGTAATATATTTGCTTATATTCATAGTAATACATAGGGACCCCACACTCAAACGTTTTTTACTAATAGAGCGGCACAATCAGAAAATTTGGGGTTCCACTGCTTTAGATTGTGTGCCCTGAAATAATTCATCCTTTTGGATGGGGGCAGGGAACGGGAGGACTGGCCTTTCTGTCATACACCTATGGGTAAAAGAGCAGCTTTGGGGGGCCTACAAGTGACGGATGGAGTGATCGTATCTAGATGTCAAGTCTTTACAGGATCCAATTCACGATAATACCTAGACTACCATCTGACGGGGATTAGATGTGACACCACAGTAACACATAGCGTGCTGGCTTCGTACCTTAATAAATATCCTTTCGGAGTAATAATCCTAAGTAGTCACCCAAACCTTGGCGATCATTGCTCTGCCTCTCTGTTCATTCTGATGTTCTTTTCATTCTCCCTGTGGCCATGTTACGTCTCCATTAGATTCTACATGCATAAAATAAGGTGACAAATCACCCTATCCCCCAGCCATACTTAAAGTATAGTGTTAAGAAACTGAAACTCCTGGGTGGCTCCGTTGGTTAAGCGTCTGCCTTCAGCTCAGGTCATGATCTAGGGGTCCTGGGATGGAGCCCAGCATGGGGTTCCCTGCTCAGCAGGGAGCCTGCTTCTCCCTCTGCCTCTCCCCTCAGTTGCTCTCTCTTGTTCTCATTTTCTCTCTCATAAATAAATAAAATCTTTAGAAACATATATAATGTAAGAAATTAAACTTAATTCTCTTTGATGACTTTGAAGTGTTTTTTTTTTTTTTTTAAATAATCTACATCAAGTTTTAGTCTAGGGGCACCTGGGTGGCTCAGTCGTTAAGCATCTGCCTTCGGCTCAGGGCGTGATCCCGGCGTTCTGGGATCGAGCCCTACATCAGACTCCTCCGCTGGGAGCCTGCTTCTTCCTCTCCCACTCCCCCTGCTTGTGTTCCCTCTCTCGCTGGCTGTCTCTATCTCTCTCAAATGAATAAATAAAAATCTTAAAAAAAAGTTTTAGTCCAAAAATATTGACTCACTTGCTTTTTGGTTTTGTTTTTGTGTTCCTGATTCGCTGTCACCTCACTGTGTCTCCCTGTGGTTAACCTCGCAGAGGCTCTTACCATGCTGTAGCTCTGCAAAGTGAGCAGGAACCAAAGCTGATTAGGTGGGGAGACCTCACGAGATCAGGGCACAGAGCTTGTGAGTTCTCCTTTCCGCTCACAGATGGGTTTTACTCTACTCTTCTTGTGCATTCCTTAGGTGACGTTGTGCTTCTCGCCACCAAGGTCTTTTTCACCCACGTGTACTCTACTCTATTGCCATGGATACTCATTTAGTTGGGTCCAATGATGGCAATGCCTTGACACTGAGAAGATTAATGGCTCAATAATTGTCAAGACAAGATAAATGTGAGGTTAAATTGCTCGTACTAATTGTTTCCTCGAGAGCTGGTGGAGCATGTTGTTACCCTTCACCTTGGTACATGGACCTTGCATGATTGCATCCCGGTGGCCTAGCACTCCATTATGTTTATAGTCATCAGCACAGTCACGTGATTCCTTCTTTCCCCCTAATATTGTTTGTAAGATTCAAACTAAAAAAATAATCATTTCAGATTGCTGAAACTAGTGGTTAATGAATGAGTTATTAAGAAGGAGTGACAAGCGAAGTATCTGCTTGTCTAATGAGCAGACACTGTGCTTACAGAGCCATTCAAAGATTTTAACCACATATTTTGCTAACTCTATGAATTGAATAAATTATTCCTCACAAGCCAGGAAAATGTGCTGTGTGGTATTTTTAATTGAGTGGAGCTTTGGTTGAAAACACATTTTGATTTTGGAAGCAAAAAAGTAAAACACGATAAGGAAAAGGTGGTCCAAAGGAGAGAAATAGAGACGTGTATCTGTGCATAAGTAAGCTCCAGAGAAAGGCTGAGTCCTGAATACAAGCCTCCCTCCCAGAGGCTTCCGATGACGCAGAGGGGGTGGACAATGTGGCATTTGGAGAGAGGACACAGAGCCTCAATCTGACTCTGCCCTTTGCTACCTTGGCCAGTTCACTTAAGTGGTCAGGCCGTGACTCCTCCTCCAGCGACCGGGATGATATTCAACGTATCACATGCCTGGCACTGCCCTCCCCATAACCAGATGGGGGCAGAAACGCTTGTTTTCAGCATCTTGAGTAAACTGAGGCACAGAGCAGTTCTATGATGTACCTGAGATTACACCATTGATAATTGGAGGAGGCAGGATTTGAATCAAACAGTTGGGCCCTGGTAACTATTTGTAGGTGGTGCCCCATATAGTTAAAGCAAGAATTTTATCCTTCCTTTGTATTTTATTATTTATTTAGCATAATTGACACATGCATCTTCTTGACCCCATCTCCCTTCCAAATATCTCCAGCCAAAGAAGAGAAAGGTGGGGTTAAAAGTCTTTCAGTGGTGACATGGGGCAATGCAGAGTGAAGAAATAAAGTCAAGATCATTGAGAAATATTCATCCAAAGAACTCCCTCAAGATTTCTTTACCTCAGGGGCCCCTGGGCGGCTCAGTTGTTAAGCGTCTGCCTTCGGCTCAGGGCGTGATCCTGGTGTTCTGGGATCGAGCCCCACATCAGGCTCCTCCACTGGGAGCCTGCTTCTTCCTCTCCCACTCCCCCTGCTTGTGCTCCCTCTCTCGCTGGCTGTCTCTCTCTCTGTCAAATAAATAAATAAAATCTTAAAAAAAAAGATTTCTTTACCTCAACTCTGGGTCTCTCTACATAATCCCTTGTAGGTCATATCTGGAATATTTGGGGTGAGAAAATAGCAGTTGAATATTTCCAAGTAGGAAAAATATTAAAACACTATGCCCCTGTGGGGAGGACACATAAGAGAAGAGAAAATGATGGGAAGACAGAAAAAAACAGAGGAACTAGGAAGGAAGGAAGGAAGGAAGGAAGGAAGGAAGGAAGGAAGGATGGAAGGATGGAAGGGACAGAAGGAGGGAGGGAGGAAGGGAAGGAAGGAGGAAGGGAGGTGGGGGAAGGGAGGTGGGGGGAAGGAAGGGGGAGGGAGGAAGGAAGGAAGGGAGGGAAGAAGGGAGGGAGGAAGGGAGGCAGAAGGGAGGGGGGAAGGGAGGGAGGGCAGGAGAGGGAAGAGAAGGAGGGCAGGAGGGGGGAAGGAAGGGAGGGCAAGAGGGGGGACAGGAGGGAGGGAGGAAGACCCTTGGGCATTTGTTCCGGTTGAGGACGTCTAATAAAGGGCAGACTAAGGAAAGAGTTCATCTAGCTTATGTTTGCAGGCACTCAATAAATACTTGTCAAACGCACAAACTCCTCTGAAAGCCAAGTTCTGTACATTTACTAATTTAATGTGTTTTTTCTGGAGGCGAATGGACACCTGCGGTTGGTGAATTTGGAAATTCTTCTGATTATCCAAAGGCTTTACATTTGTTGCCTTACACCCATCTACCCGACTTCGAGTTTTTCTTACAAAATCTGAGGTTTGAGATGAAAATGATTCTCGTCTTGGGACTGTATCCTCTCTCTCCCTCCGTGGTTAAATGTGACCTTCTTCCTCCACGTAGGACTTCGCCACCCCTCCTTGATTTCTGTGGAAGCTAAAACGCAAAGTTTCCTTTACCTCGGGAGGAGATGGAAAAGTCAAGCCTGGGGAAAACTGAGGAGCTTCCCAAATGTCTTAGTAAACAATGAGGACACATTTGTGAGCTGCAGTGATATTATCACACAAGTCCTGAGAGGCACGGTAGACTCAGGAATGCTGCCGCTGAGAGTGGTCGGAACTTCCCAGAAGGCAGTCATGAAACTTCCTGTTGGAGGAAGACCTAACTCCGTGGGAGTCCTGCCTGCTTTCCTCCTGGGCCCTACCTCCTGCCATTCGTGTTGGGCTCTGCTCCTGTCTTGCTCTCCTTCATCTTCTCTCCCTCACTTGTCCTGATCATTGATCACTGCTGTGAACATCTATTTCTACATTTTCTCTACTTCAGATCAACTTCCTGCACTGATTCCTGGCCTTCCTCAATGCATTCTGCACACTGTCATTAGAAAGATCTTATTAAAGGGCGCCTGGGTGGCTCAGTCAGTTGAGCATCTGGCTCTTGAATTCAGCTCAGGTCACGATCTCTGGGTCCCGGGATCCTGGGATTGAGCCCTGCATCAGGCTCCACGCTCAGCAGGGAGTCTACTTGGAGATTCTCTCCCTGTACCCTTCCCCTCACTCATGCTCTTTCTCTATCTCAAATAAATAAATAAATCTTAAAAAAAAAAGGAAAGATCTTGTTAAAATGCAATTGTGAGCATGTTTCTTCCCTTACTAAAACACTCTCAGGACAGTGAAACTATTCTGGGTGACACTATAATGGTGGGTACACATGCCATACGCTTGTCAAAGCCCACAGATTGTACAACACCAAGAAACTGGAAACTCTGAAATGTTTGCTCAAATTTGCTGTGAACCTAAAACAGCTCTAAAAGATAAAGTCTATGAAAACAATAGCAATAACGCAATACTTAATGGCTTCCCATTGCATTACCGTTGTCACTGCTGGGGAGGGCAAGGCGCTGGGCCCTTTCCCACGCTGCCTCCTTTGCCTGGAATGTTCTCCTCTTGCCTCCCACCCCCATCTCCAATTCCTACTCAGCTCCATAGGCACCAGCCCAAGAAAGGTTGCCCTGACTCCCCAGACCCAGCCAGGTTAAGTCCTCCTGGTAGAAGCTTCTTGCTCGATGTCTACCTTCCACCAGAAGGTGTCGTCCATCTGGCAGGACAATTTCTCACCTATTCACGGCTGTGTCCCCAGCAATTAATGCAGAGGCACTTAACACACTCTTGAGGAATGCCTGAATAAAGCAATTTAATGTACAAAAAGTGGCTACATCCATTTCCTATTTAAACCACTCAAACTGGGGTGCCTGGGTGGCTCAGTCAGTGAAGCATCTGCCTTCAGCTCAGGTCACGATCCTGGGGTCCTGGGCTCAAGCCCCCCCTCAGGCTCTCTGCTCAGTGGGGAGCCTGCTTCTCCCTCTCCTTCTGCCTCTGCTGCTTGTGCTCCCTCTCTCTCTCTCTGTCAAATAAATAAATAAAATCTTAAAAAAAAATAAACCACTTGAACTTGGAAAACAGGCATATTTACTTCATTCTATAAATAAAGAAAACTGAGTCTCAGAAAAGATGACTCTTTAAAAAGTGATGGAGCTAGGATTTGAATTTGTATATTTTAAATTCTAGTCCAATATTCTGTCCGTTACCCTATAGTGTCAATCTCCAACAGTTAAAATTTATCTGACACTTAAATATGTTCCATGCATTTGTTCTAATGGAAGCTTTTGTGAGTGTCAGGGATTTTATTACTCATATTGCCAGCTAAGGCACTATGATTTCAGCAAAGTGTCTACATCATCCATGCAAGCTTCACCCACTTTATTCCTAGTTGTATGCATATAAACAGCCAGAGCTGCATGCACAGCAAACATCGACAAGAGTAAATACACGTGGCATATCGGCTGTATGGTTTATAAGATACAATGATATCTTCAACATCCTGTGTATGTCCTAAGGATTAACAGTTGGCTTGCAGACTTTATTAAGTATACTCAGTGTGGTAGAGGGCCCCTTTTTTACAAGGTAAAAAATGAGAGTCTGAGTATGTTTAGACATGCTGGAGAAAGGGGGAATGTCAGGAACCCAGGCCCCATCCAGGAGAGTTCAAGGAGAGGCCAGAGAAGCAAGACCTTCCCATGGGTCCCTCCCTGGAGGCTGCAGTCATGGAAAACTATCAAAAGTGAAAAACAAGACTATTGGACTCATTCTTTAAAAAGTATTTTATTTATTTATTTATTTATTTATTTATTTATTTATTTATTTAGAGAGCATGAGTTGGGGGGAGAGAGAATCTCAAGCAGACTCTGCACTGAGCATGAGCCTGACACAGGGCTCAATCTCAGAACCCTGAGATCAAGACCTGAGCTGAAATCAAGAGCTGGATGCTTAACTGACTGAACCACTCAGGCACCCCACTACTGGACTCTTAAATGGAAAAATAAGTTACTGTTCAAAGAAGACTGACTCCTACTGGTCATGCATTAGATATTTATTCCCATAGGGAAAACTGAGGCAGATGTTTTTTTAAAAAAAGTCAGTGTATAGACATACATTCCCAAACGAACTTTGAGAGTAAACAAATATTAAATCATTTTCAAATTGACTTGAGGACTTGTTATGAGTCTGGTTCTGTACAAGGTATCATGGGTAAAGCATGAGTCACAAAAGTCTCTTCTCTCAGGGATTTGATAAAAATATTACCATGTCACTAATTTTGCATTTTACTACAAGTGCTTGAACCCAGAAAACATTTTCTCATGCAGAAAAAAAAAAAAGCTTATTCTTCATAATGTAAATCAAACCTATGCCACATATGCTTTACTCCAGCTATTACCAAGTATCAGACCATAGCAGCCGAGCTGCGTAAAATAAGAGCAAAAAACTGATAGCTCATCAAAACAGCCCCATCTGTTGCACATTTCAGTGTCACCTCAAAACATAAAATATCGCGAGCGGTTTTCTGGTAGCTGGAGATGGTATTAACATTTTTTTTAGTATAAATTTAAAAAGTATCTTTCAAACAAAATGATACTTTGAAAAAATTTCAAACAAATGAGCACAGTAAGACATTTCAAACTGTCTTGTGTAATGTAAATATCCCTTAGGGTACTCTAGGGTGGGGGGGGCGGTGGAGTAGGGGGGTGGGGGGTAGGTGAATATCTTCCTCGACCTGGTCTTCTGGAAAGTCTAGTCCCCAGATTCTGCCGTGATCATACAGGGCCTGGCTTTTCACTGTTAATATGTGTAACTGCAGGTAAGAGTAGCAGGTAAGAGTAACCGTGAGTGTGAGTCATAGCCGCTCACGGTTCATACCTGGATGTCCCTGGGTCTCGGTGGGAGCCGCCATCAACCCATCAACCTGGCAGCCACCAATGTTTCCTTACCAGGCATTTGGTTCCTCATGTATAGTTCTTCTTGGATGCTATTCAGTTTTCATTTACAGTGATTTCCGATTTTAAAAAAGTTGCCGGATAGTAAAAGAATGTTTGGTACAGCCCTCACCCCGATTCCCCAAATGTTAAGATTTTCTTTGACCACAAGATAATTCTCAAAAGCAAGAGGCTGAGACTGATTCACTACTGTTATCTAATCTACAAGCCTTCCTCAGATTTCACCAACCATCTCATGAGATTTTTCTAATCCGGGATCCAATTTGGGATCACACATCACATTCTGTTGTCATTTGTCGTCCGCTGCCTTTACGCTGAAACAGTCCTTCCGCCTCCCTTTGTCATGACCTTCACACTTCTCACGAATCCTGGTCAGTTCTTTTGGATAATATTCCTCAATTTGGGTTTGCCTGCTGTTTCTTTGTGAGTGTGCCCTGAGCTCTGGGCAGACACACCACAGAAGTCATGTGTGTGTCAATAGCATCTCATGAGGGAGCACACAATATCAATCTGCCTGTCCCACTCCTGGTGAGGAGACTTTGACCACTTGGCTAAGTGGTGTGTCTGCCAGCTTCCTTCACTGCAAATAGATTATTTTTCTCTTGGTAAGTAATAATGGCTCGTGGGAAGACACCTTGAGACGATGTAAGCTTCCCATTTCTCATCATGCTTTTGCCCATTAATTTTAGCCTCCACCGATGGTTCTTGCTTGGAATAATGATCTCAGTGGTGTTTGCCAAACAGTGATTTTCCACTCTTCATTTCTTCTACATTCGTTAGTTGAACATCTACTGACCAAAGAGCTTCTCCTTCTCCACTGGTTTCTTTATTCGACTATATATTCTTATCAGCATGGAATTGTGCACGCATTCCTAGCTGCACTCGCTGAGAGGTCCTGGAAGTGATAGCACCCCAATTCCAAATGAGGACATCTAGTGCCCCAAACTTCTATCCCATTCGGATCCAGATCTAAGGCAGGGAAAGTACCAGAGAAGCCTGGAACATCTTGAGGTGACGGAAAATAAGGAAGATCTAAAAAACTGGTGGGGACATATCCAAAGGACATAGACTCAACCAGAAGGTGCTCTTACTGGTCAAATCTGGGACAATTTAAGAAAAATAAAGAATCACAAGGGACTATAACCCATAAGAAGAGTCCAAACTAATATTTTAAAAAGTAATTAGATATGCTTTTAAATGACATATCTCACTGATTCATATTCTCAGAAGCCATGCATTTTAAGAATATATTTGTATTCTGGGGAAGTTTATCTTCTTGATGGCACTAGCAAAAAGCTGCTTATGATATTTAGCAGAAGCCAAATGGAGCTCATCCATGTCCCTATCTTTTTAAGGTTCACCTTAATAAATGGCAGAATGTAGTGGGGTTTTTTTTTTAATTAAACATAACAATTCTAGAAAACACAAAAAGTCCCAATAGTAGGCCAGAAACTGTGTGGAATTCCGCAGATGTGGAGACAGCAGAGTCAGATCTTGTTCCTTGTCTTCTGTTTAGTTGAAACAGATGTGGCATTTACATTTTATACTTACCGCGGTATGAGTTGATCAAACTATGTTAAGTACTTAAAATATTTAGACAAATCTTAATTATAATAGCTTCCTTAGCATTTAAGTTAGTCTTATGTAACCTTTATGAGAAACATACCCAAATTCAATCGCATCTAAATATTCTTAATGTGGATGAACCATACCTTCAATAAGTCAATTATGAAATTGGTACCCAGATGAAATTGATACCCTTTTGATTCTCTGGTTCTCAAACCACGCCTTGAATGGAGAATTTACAACCCTGATCTTGTTATTTTCTTTCATTAAGCTTTCCAGCACCATCAGAAGCAGCTGGATGATCCCGCCATGCTAAGATACCTCCTGCCCTTAGACTGGCCTGTAGCCTAGCCTTACCTTCAATCAAGCTCTGAACTTCAAATGAACATGACTAATAACTTAAATGTGGCACGGTGAAAAGCACATAGGATTTGAATCCATAAACTTGTGTTTGGTATCTGTCACTTACAGTTTGGGCTCTAGATAAATCTTTTAAATTCTCTGAGCATCTGTTTTTCCTACCCCCTCTCTTCTTCCCTCTCATCTTCTACTCCTGGTCTGCTAGATTTGTGGAGGTAACATAACATAGAGGATCATAATATGGACTTTAAAGTTAAATAACCTAAATTCAGATCCTGCCTTCCTGCTTACCAGCTTGGGGACCTTGAGCTACTCTTTGCCTCCATTTCTTCATCATAAAATGACATCAATGACAATAGAATTCTCTTCAAAGAATTACTATGAGGATTCGTTTGAATGGAATGGGGCTGTTTTGTTGTAGAAAAGTATCCATTCTAACTAGTTGTAGCATCGAAAATGGTCTATTAAAAGATATTAGGTTTTATAAAGAATTTCTCAGAGAGCCATCCAGGGAACCAGGCTTAGAAGTTACACACTGCAAAACAGAATATCCAGAGAATATTCCAATCATATCACATACAATAATGCCACTAGTATACTAAGGATCGGATACCCAAAACTCTGTTACAACTGTCAGGCGATCCAACCCCTTCATACATGGTCACTATGTTAGATTACTCAACTCCATCTGCAAGGCTAAGAAGCCCAGGTCACAGATGAAATTTTAGCTACAAGGGAGACTGGAAAATGCGCTTTATAAACTTTCCTGTCTTCAAAGCATATGTAGATAAATTAGAAGGGGATCATAATGAGTGCCAAGTGAGTAGTATCTGCCACAATCCATAGTTTTGGGTTCTTAATATTAATACCGGTGCCCTTTTTCTCATACTTGAGATTATAGACTAATATACATCTACTTCACCATTCCTAGTAGGAATGAAAAAATCTACCAACTTTTCCCTCCAGAAGGGGGCCCAATGTCTTCACGGTCATTGCATCATACCTGGATGATGTCTGCTAATTTTCTAATGTTGCCACGATGTTGCCATGTTGCATGTATGGGCAAAATTGACAACTGATTCACTACTGATATACCATTAGAAAATGGCAGTAGAAATGGGAGGGAAAAGCAGGAAAGAAAATGTGGGTAGTTTTTATAGTCCTCATTTCTGCAACTGGTCACAAGCCTCTAGTTGGAATTTACAACTCAACAGCCAATGTAGGGAGGCCTCCTAGGGACCGCCTGGTTTCCCTCATGCCGACCATGTCCTCAGCAGCAACCTCATTTTCTTTTGACCATCAGGATCCGATATCCTACCATTTGTTGCTTTTCATAGAATGGCATGAGGAAGGTCAAAAAACTTGGTGGAAGTCTTAACTTCCAGCCCAACAGAACGAATGTTGTGACCGCAGACAATGAATTCCTTCTCTTTATATTAATCCGGGAGTGCCTGAAGTCCTGGGGATAAGAAATGAACATTTTGCAATTGTGTCATTCACTGTAATAGTGCAAGAAGCCACCCCCACTTCTACCCCCTTGGTTTTGGGATTCTTGTATTCTGGCTGTGAAAACGTAGCAATAAAAAGCACATACTGTATCCTGTAGGACAACACTTCAACTTCATGCAATGTCTCCCAGGTATTGTAATTAACTGAGTCTTTGATACATTAATTTTTATGTTCTCTAATGCTGTCTAGGGAAAAGGATGCATGCTGGAGCAGAGATTCCTATCTGTACCAGCCATGCCTTTTTATTTTTGGTATTCTGATAGGTTGACATTTGAGGCCTTACTGACACTGAAGAGACTGCCCCTTCCAGATTAGCCAGTTTCAGGAGATAGTAAAAGACCAGCCTATGATGAACCTTTCATATGCAAACCAACCTGTCTTGAGCCCACACTCTCTCCAACTCCCCTATCTGGCTGTTAAATTACAGGCCATTCTTCCCCTGCCCTGGTCATCCCAGAGCCAGATATCAGACAAGTAGGGACCACCCTTATACCTCAGAACTTGCTGAAATTATTCAAACTAGCCAATCCCGAATGAGCCTGCTCACCCTGCCTCACCTATTCCTTTTTGTAGAAACCACAAGAAAGACCCTCAACCATGATTTTGCCTTGCTCTGTCTGTCTCCTAGTTGACCCTGGTGCTTCCCCATGTGATCCACCCCCGCCTCCACTGCATGGTGTGGCATGACCCCTCCTCTTGGGGGTGTAGGAAACAAGCTACCTTTTCAATAGCAATTGTCTCCTGACAATTGTTGGCCTCACCATACCTGGATCATAATAAAACCCACATTTGAAAACACCATATCAGCTCACTGCCTTAATTTGCTCACTGTAAAGTCAGTTCCTTGACAGGAGCAATATCGTGCAAGACACTGTTATTACTATCAGTAATAACTGCAGGGATTGTGTTTCTTGCAGAAGCACAGCAGGCAAATTTAAACCTAGAATACATGTCTAGAATACATATAAATCTAGAACTAATCAATCCCTTTCTCCCCAAAGGTAGAGGGGGTAAAAAAGAAAAACCTGCCTTTAGGTCAGCTAGGTCCCCAGGGGGCATGGTGTTATACTCAATTTGGTTTCCACTGGGAAGTAGCTAGAAAAGCCTTAAAGTGAATTTCAGTTTTAGAGCCCATGGGAGCCCCTGTCCTTGCCTCTATGGCCACTTTATTCAGGAATGCACTGAGCAAGAGCTAACGTGGCTGAGCAAAGAAACGTATTGACATTCCTCTTGTCCACCTGATTTTTTATGGATCCTCTGCAGGGGAGGACTTTTATAATCCATCACCTTGCAAAATCAGATTCACAACTCAGTTTTTGGCTCTGTCTTCCCAGGGGCTAACACAGGTAAGGGAGATTCTTTCAGGATCATCAAAGAAAAGACTTGGTCTTCAAAGAAATCTGTATTAGTTATCTATTGCTGTGTGACAAACTACCCAAAACTTAGTGGCTCAGAGCAACAAACATTTATTACCTTGTGGATTTTCTGTGGGTCGTGAATCCAAGTGGCTTAGCTAAGTGCCTCTGGCTCGAGGTTTTTCATGATGTTTCAGTCAAGCTGTGGTCCGGGGCTCTGCTTTCATCTGAAGACTCACCCGGGGGCGGGGGGGGGGGAGTCTGCATCCAAGCTTACTCTTGTGGTTGTTGATGGGCCTTGGTCTCTAAACACATGGGCCTCGCCACAGGGTTCCCTCATGATATGACACCTGGCTCCCTCGGGTGAACTGTCCAAGAGAGCAAGAGAGTAGACCCAAAATGGAAGCCACAGAAGTGATACCCATCACTTTCACCATATTCCATTCGTTAGAAATGAGTCAATAAATCCAGCCTACACTCAAGGGGAGGGGATCACACAAGGTATGAATATTAGGAGATGGGGGTCAGTGAGCCCACTCTAGAGGCAGCCTACCACACTGTGCCTTGCATTGAGAGTTCAAAACTTGAGCTTGTTGTTTTTTTCATTAACATTTCAAGCAGTTAGAAGTAGCCAGCCTGTCCCACATTCTCATATTCTTTATGTCCTTCATACTGGTCTACAGCGGGAGGCTTGCCTTCAGTGGCTCTTCCTTTCAGATGAACATGGACAATAATGTAAGAAACTGTTTCACCACCACATCCCACAGACTGTCACTGCTCCACCTTCTAACATCAACGGGACCCTTGTGTAATCAATCCTAGATACCCATTTGCTCAGTGCTCTATTCCTACGCCATTTCTGCTACTCACTGCAGTACTAGTTAGGGTTTTTAACAGAACAAAACACAAACAGCGTACATAAGCAAATGGGAAATTAAAGTTATTTATTAGCTTTGAGAATTTCTGGGAGTGCCAGAGAACCACACTTGGCCAGGGAAAATGCCCAGTGTGGCACAGGACCGACCTAGCAGAAAACAACTACCGTGAGCTCCTACCATTTAGCTAACTTGACAACACATACCACACGCCGGAAATTCTGCCATGTCAGCCTCGGAGGGTCTGTTTGCTCCAGCAGACAATGCACTTCCCCCTCTCGCGTAGCTCAAGGCCACTTCCCAGACGTCCCTGGCACCTATGCTCATTGGAACCCAGGTGACAGCAGCACCCTGTCTGCAGGGAAGTTTGGCAAATACAGTTTGTCTTGCAGCCTCTGTCGTGCAGAGCGAAGTTGGAATGCACATTGAGCACGGCAACTTGCGATATTTGCAGCAACGTGCCGAGTACCTACAATAGTGGCTGGCGTGTAGCAAAGCCTCCATAAAGTCTAGAATTTTTTATATGTTATTTTTCCTACTTGACTGACCTCACCAACCTGTTTTACTGTGACCTCCTTCCTCATATCATTGAAGGCTCTAAGACAAAAGACGCATTTTTCTGAAAACTAAAACAAAACAAAACAAAAAACCCCCCAAAGCCCCAAAAACCAATAACAAACAACCCCTCCTCCCCCCCCCCCGCAAAATTATATAAAGATGCAGATGGAAAAGAAGGCAGGGAAGTTAGTTGTCTTTGCAGAGCACCTCTTAGGGCAGTGCATCACGTTGTAGGCTTTCACAAATGCTGTCTCTTTGGGCTACGAAAATGCTTAAAGATGTATCTCACCGAAAGGAACCAAGATAGGAATAGAATAAACATTTCTGTGGCAGCTCCTCGTCCAACTCTTCCCCTACAGGGTTAATTTTTTTTGTGCTTTCACCTGGCTGTCATTGAGACATGCCAAGGTCACCGCGAATAATGAAATATTTAAGTCTACTCAGCCTCAGAATAATATTCTGTACGTGACCTCACAGGGTGTTCAACCGCTTGGTTCTGGTTAAGTAAAGATTACGCCCAAGCCTTAATTCAATTTCTGATCACTAAATGTGAACACAGAGAGGACGGGAAGTAAGTTCCTACCACGTATGCCACAAGGAGCTGGGTCTTGGGGTGACCCCGCAGAACTGGACCTCTGTTGTTCGGGCCCGTTTCTTGCCTGTACCAAGCTCTCCAAATGATGTTGCAGGATGAGGTGGGGTGTTGTGAAGTACTGATCCTCTGAGCCCTCGGGGCGGTCCCGGAGACCCTGGGGCAACTGGTCTTGCAGCATCAGCCACCCCCAGCCAGAAGCAGCCTTGGCAGCGTGCCCCGATATGTTGCAGAAGCACAGTCTCTACGGCCCATAATGGCAAGGAAGTGGGAAGCACTTTCCTAGGTACCTGCTGGTTTCCCTCCCTGGTGAATCCTCCCATCGAGTCCGCAACCGCACACTTAGTCCTCCATGCTTTGAGGGCATCTAAGACAGATCTGGTAACTGTGCGCAGAGAAATCAGCCTGGGAGAGGCAGGTAAGAGAGAAGCACTCTGTATCAGCGCATTGAAGATATACATTTGCCCAGAGATTAACCCAGAGAAAACATTTTCTGTTACGATTGCTGAGACCTTTCGTGACATACGCACCAGTGAAGGAAATCTATTCTATTTTCCTCCAAAATGAGCCATAAGGCTGCTCTGCCACTACTCACCTGTAGGGCAGTGGACAAGCCCATAGATGGGGCCTCCGCCTCTTTGTCTGTAATCAATACTGACCACATGACCTCAATGTTACTGCTAGTTCTAAAACTCCACGGATCTACATGACAGCTAAAAACACTGTCCACGTGCTAAAACTGGGTAGAAGAATGTGTGTGTGTGGTTTTTTTTAATGGCACAAGGGCCTTCAATTATATTTACTATATTGAATTGGAACAAATGATATCCCAGGAGGAGACAGTGGCTTTCTGCTTACCCCAAGCGCAGTAATCATTATAAAAAGCATTAATATTTTCCTGTAATTTCCTTCTCGAACAATTGCAAGAAATTACGGATCCATTTTAATCATTCAGCATCATGTTTATCACGTTACTCATTTCGTATTTAGCATCGAAATGAAACGAATGCATTATCGCAGGTAAATGCATTTGTTTTACAACGTGTATGACATACCGTGGCATTAGCACTGTAAAACATAAATAGCAACGACATTAGTGTTCATTTTCTTGAGCTCCGAGAGGAGGTAGAGAAAAATGAAAGGGGATTTCAATGCACAGTCTCATCGGTGCCTACAGCAAAGACCACCTGCAACACGGGAGCCTTCATTACCATGAAGCTTAAGGCTGAGTTTAATAACATTGGCAAAGGCTTCTGAACTTGTGGGGAGAGGGCATTAGCAGGTGTAAGCCAGACTGTCTCTTCTCCTTGGCTGAGAGATCAGTCTTGCACGCTGCACAACTGGAGAGGGTCCCTCGGACTCCTGAATGCCTGCTGGCTACTACAAGGGTGTCTATTTCCAGACCCTCCCCAAAGCCACGGGCACTGAGTTTGAGATCACGGCAGGGGAGGGGGTGCTTACTTCTTTCCCCACCCATGGTTGGGCAGGTGATCACATACCAGAAAGATGAGTAAGACAAGAGTACCCTCCACTGGAGAATCTCATCATGGAGCCGAACAGGAAACTGGTGCGGGGGTGGGGGGGTAGTGCTAAAAATGTAAACTAAGACAAAAATGGAACAATGCCTCAAGTCCAGGCTCAGGAGTTAGGACATCATCGTCTACAAAAGTCGGAGTCAGCAAACGTTTTCAGCGATGAAGTTTTAAAGGCAGGTAAGCAGAAGTGCCAGGTTTATAGGTCATCAGTTTCCATCTACTGCAGACCTCTCTCTCTCTCTTTCTTCTCTCTCTGTTCCTGGAGCAGAAAGAAGGCTGTCTGGGGTGGGGGTAGAGTGGGCATGTAATTCATTGCAAAGGCATCAAATTATAGCACTGTTGCTGCCGCAGAAGGCTGCGGGACGGGGGCGGCAGCTCCTGCGCAATTTGTCTCCGTTTAGGGTAGACCCGAGGTGATGGATTAGTTAGGCGGGTTGTCTGGTTTCCATCCAGCTTTGGGGGCGCTCACAGTTCAGTCTGAAGATCAATTTGAGTAAAGTGAAAAATAAACATGTGTAAGAGAAATCATAAACTAAGCTCTATGCCTTCATGGCTGGGGTTGGGGCAGTCTGTGGGACATCTCCCAGGTCCACATTTGGGGGTCATTTGGGATGCCCCGCCCCTCACCTCCCCCAAATCCATCAGTGCCCTGACCATGGAGGAAGGCTGCCGGGCCCCTCACGTGACTGGGATGGTCTGTCCCTGGTGGTGGCGTGTAACCTCATTTCTTCGCAGAAGTGAGTAGAGGAGAAGAGATACATGGAGCTGAAAGAAACGCCCTTGGCACTGGATACAAAGAAGGCAATTTCCCTTTCAGTTCCCAGTTCCTTTGTTGTTGCTGTTTGGGGTGTTGCTGTTGTTTTTCTGATTCCGCTCCTTTGCAAGAGTCACCTCGAGGCTTTAACCTTTTAAGTATAAAAAGTCCGCTGATGGGCAGCAGAGAAAGGCAGCCCTCCTGCAGAAGGGAAAAAACCTGTTTGCAGCACCCTGTCCCCAACGCTGGTAGGAGGGAAGGAGCGTGGGCTGTGTTCCTACCCGGTTGTCACCTAACGCACGCAGTCTGTGGTCCAGAGCATTATCCCAGCGGTGACGCGAAACTCCTTGCTCAGGATCGTGTTCCACCAAAGTGGAAACAGTTTGTGGAGCATTTTATTCTTATCTAAGCATTCCTCGGTCCAGAGCAATCAACCAGAGCCTAGCTCTGACAGCCAGAGAGAAAGCTATTTTATCGAGAAGAAAATGGAGCTTCTGACTTTTCTTAGGGATGCTATTAGTAATCTGTGGGGTCAGGGCAGAATCCCATCCCGACTGCCGCTTTCAACCGACTCAGGGACCCACAGGATCTTAGCCCCTCGTGCAGGAAGAAAGGAATTGCAAACGCGTCTTACCTTCAATCTGGCACGGAGCTCCTACAACTACTTCCATATCATTTTTCTCCTCTGTGGCCCTCTCCCAGGGTGAAGGAAAGCAGTGGGGGCTAAGACAAGGAGTGTTGAGAAAACAAGGCAGAAAGGAGAAGTACCGGGACGCCTGGGTGGCTCAGTCGGTGAAGCGCCTGCCTTCAGCTCAGGTCATGATCTCAGGGTTCTGGGATCAAGTCCCACATCGGGCTTCTTGCTCTGCAGGGAGCCTGCTTCTCCCTCTGCCTGCTGCTCCCCCTGCTTGTGTGTACTCTCTCTCTCTGACAAATAAATAAATAAAATCTTAAGAAGAAAGAAAGAAAGAAAGAAAGAAAGAGAGAGAGAGAGAGAAAGAAAGAGAGAGAGAAAGAAAGAAAGAAAGAAAGAAAGAAAGAAAGAAAGAAAGAAAGAAAAAGAAAGAAGAGAAGCATTAGGAAAAGAGGCAGCAGATTGGCTTCCTCTGAATCCTGGGGTTTGGGGCAGCCACTCTGGAAAGCAGTTACAATAGCATCACCATATGACCCAGCAGTCCCATGTCTGGCTATAGACTCAGAAGTACTGAAAGCAGGGACTTGAACACATATCCCCACATCCATGTTCACAGCAACATAATTCACAGTAGCCGAAGGTAGAAGCAGACTCAAGTGCCCATCAGCAGATGAGTGTCTGCACATAACGCCGTGTGCACACAATGGGACACGCAGCCTTACAAAGGAAGGGAATTCTGACACCTGCTACAACGTGGATGAACTTTGCAGATGTGCTAAGTGAAACATGCAGTCACAAAATGACGAATATTGTGTGATTCCACTTAGAAGAGGTGCCTAGAGTCATCAAATTTGTGGAGACACGAAGCAGAAGGGTGGTTGCCAGGGGCTTGAGGTCACGGAGAAACGGGCAGTTAGTGTTTAATGCGGACAGAGTTGAAGTCTGGGGAGATGAAACGTGCTGGAGCTGGTTGGGGATGATGCTTACAGAACAATGTGAATGTGCTTAATGTCACTGAACTGTACCCTTAAAAATGGCTAAAATGGTAGATTGTATATGTATCTTGCCACAATAAAAAAAAAAAGTCAAAAAATTGCTAGGTCATTCTGGGGAAGTTATCGCAGCATAGGAATCTCAGGCTGGCTGCTGTCAGACCCTGCTGGAGGGTGGTCACAGCCACCACCTTAGATCGTGGTGACGTTTAAACGGAGTGATGCACGTGAAGCATTTCGAATACCAGCTGGCGCATGGTCAGCATTCGATAAAATTAATTCATATTATTGTTCTGAGGTTTTTATTATTATTTTCCTTAGAAAGTGAACTATATTTGATCCTTCATATGCAGACTCTCATTTAAAAACAAATTGCCTTTTTAATAATAAAAAAAGGTTGTTCTAGAAAATTCCAAAAATACAGATGTCAAAATCACCCACAATCATATCAACCGACTGTAGTCATTGTAATATTTTGGTAAACTTTAAAGTCTCTCTACTATGCATGTATTTAGAAAATAGAATTATATGGTATATATTATTTTACAATTTGTCTTTTCCAGTTAATTAATTCATCCAGAGATTATTTATGGAGCAATTTCTATGTTTCAGGTTTTCCAGGCAGAAAGAAGAGCACATACAAAGGCCCTGAGGCAGGCACTTACACTGTGAATATCTTCCATATATCTATGCATTTTGAAGATTTTCTGTTTGATCCATTTAGTGTCAGCATTTTATTTCCCTCTGTGGATATAGCATAATTTCTTTAATAATCTCTTATTTAAGGACATCCAAGTTGTTCTTGTTTGTTTGTTTTTTTCTTGGCATGAATAATATAGCTGCAAAATCCTTGTTTACAAATCCTTGGCCACATCAGTTTTTCAACACTGTTTACTTAGTGCCTATCAGAATGTCTGGCAGATGGTCAGAACTCCCTAAACATTTGTTGAATAAGTAAATAAAATCTAGGACTATGACCTTCAGATGATACTAAAAGTGGAATTGTGGATTCAAATAAAAGTTAACCTGTACAGTCCCTTGAAGCTTAACTCTGTTCTAAAAGCTTTACAGATATTAATTCACTGAATCCTCCCCGCGCCCTTTGAAATAGATACTGTCAGAATACCTATCTCATGAGTGAGGAAACAGAGACACAGAGTGATTGCGTAACTTGCTCAAGGTCACACAGCTAGCATGTGGTGGGACACCTGCCTTTGGAACCTGTGATCTTAGCTGCTCTGCAATGGATTAAATGATTCATCATGTGACAAGGCTGTGGTATATTTCCAGACTGTACCCCCCAGGACTGCCACGTGACATAACTTTTGGGGGAAGCAGTGTTTTCATGCATGTAAAAGCCAGCCGGTAGCAGAGAGGGCTCTGCCTCAGTCACAGAGGGACCGAAGCTCCTTCTGTCCTCTAGTGGCATCTCCAGGGCCTTAGACTCCTGTCCTAGATCCTTTCCATGTACCTGCGGCTGCAGGAAAGACAGCTGGAGGCCAGGCCAGGGCTGGAAGTCGAATGCATCTTTCCAACCCCATCGCCTTGCTTGAGCTCATAGTCTAGGCCATGGTCTGCCCTTCTGATGACCAATTATTTATTTTCTCTTTTCTTTTTCTTTGCCGCATGGAACACACTTAACTGCTCCATGGGGCACAACTCAAAGAGCCACCCAGTCGCTGGAGTCTAGGATCTCTGGGCATGAGCTCTCCTCTCTATGCAGGACCTGCACCACTCCTCGTGATCCAGCAACCTGTGAAGTCAAAAGACAAGTTGCCTTCCCCTCCTCACATCCGATATATAATTGTGGACCAGGGACAGGATACCACAATAAAACTCCCGTTCAAAGGAGGGAAGAATTGGAAACACAGGGTAGCCACGGGCTCAGAGCAATTTTGAAATCCTGCCAGGCAGGCATTATAAAGGCACCCTCCCCTGGGGACAGGGGATGTTCCTCCTCAGTTACACCTGATGCTGTTCACTGGGAGGAACCCGTTTGTGTATCTCTCTCCATGGCAACACCTAACATGGATACTAATATGTTGGCCTTAGCTGTCGTTTTAAAACTGATAGAAAATTTGAGCTATAGTAAGGTCAGGGTATCAGGAGACCACTGCTATTGAAAAGACAGATCCTGGGGGGGAGAGGAACAGGCCATGCCCTCAGGGGACAGACAGGGAAGCACCAGGGTCAGTCAGGAGGCAGAGGGAGCCAGTGGAAACATGGCCAAGAGCCTTTACTGTGGTTTCCACGAGAAGAAATGGGGGGAGGTGAACAGCAAGCAGGCTTAGGCTGCGCTAGCTTCAAGTTTCAGCAGACTCTGGCGGTGGGGCTGTTTCCAGTTGCCTGGTGCCTGGCCCTGGGTGATTAGGGCAGGGGCATCCTGTCCTAGAGAGTTAAAAGCTGGGAGAGGAGGAGGCTGGAGGTGAGGGTTCCTCGGACTGGTTAGTTTGCATTTGAAAGGCACCCGCCTGAGTTGTTTCCTGTGTCCAGGAATCTGCTGTCCCTGGGCAGGGCAATCCCTTTGAGGGTCAGCATCAGAACACAGAAAATAAAAGACAGGGTTAGTAGTCTAGACTGCCCAGCTATCACAGCAGACTGCATGCTCCAGCAAATTTGAGGACCCAAGTGTTGTTTTAGTCTCAGATGAAAGACCTTTATGGTGTGGACTTCTAATTTCCATGGTAGGAGAATTCCCTCAAATCTTTAGTCACTTCTTACTCTTTTTCCAGGCAGTTCCCATGGACCAGCAGCCTCACTGAGGGCCTTTCCTAGCAAAGCCCTCCAGGACGCCTTATCTCTGTGTCCCCTCCTCTCTCAAGTTCCCAATTACCTGGATGTCATCTTTAAAATCAGCCTTGGGTGACTGGATCATAGCCACCATCCAAATCTCTTTGTTTAACTGGAAAGTGTGACTAGAACTTTCCAGTCTTACCTCTTATTATTCGGGGTCCAGAAACACCAACTTTTCTACCTTTAAATTTTTATTTGTAGACTTTTCTCATGCCTTCTCTCTTTGCTGGAAAACCAGGTGATTCTTGCTGGAGGTCATCTCTTCCCTGTAATACCTTATAAAAAGTATTTACATACCTAGGTCCAGGTGGTCATAGGTCTACGCAGTCACTCTTAACTCTTGCCACCACTTTTTCTGGAGCTGAGGTCTCCCAGGACGTTCCAGGCCGCAGACTGACCAAATAGTTGCCATGACTTACCACGGCTTGTGAACCATCTGGCCTCCACAGCTATCTTTGCCACCTGTCACTCAGCCACTAAATCACTGTCACATATTTAAGTTTTTCAAAGCACCTGACTTTGAGGCACCATAAAAAAAAAAAAATCCCAGGCAGTAATGCTCACTAGCTGAAATAAGAAGAAACCTCCATCTTCAGTGGATTAATACAGAAGGATTTTATTCCTTGTCCATGAAGAACAAAATGGCACAAAAGGTAGTGAGAGGGAACTTGTTCTACTCAGGGTTTTTTTTTTTTGTTGTTGTTGTTTTTGTTTTTTAATCTCGTGGCTTCCTAGAGAGAGACGATAGGGTCACACGTCTAGTATCTATGGGTGGGCCTAGAATGGTGGGCCTCACTTCTGGTCACATCCCTTTGGCCAAAATTTAGTTGCATGGCCACATCTCTCTTTAAGGAGGCTGAGAAGTGTAGTCTAGCTATAAGCCCAGAAGAAAGAAAGATGGGTTTGGTGAACAGCTGGCCAGTCTCCATCCCAGGGTACCAGTATATTCCATGTGAACGCAACCCAGGGACAGTGACTACTAGCGAGCCATGCATACAGAATGGGTTCGTGCTTCCCTCAAATCTTTACCAACATTAAGTACTATTTAAAGTAAAATCTTCTTTATCCCATGTGGTCCATATATACAATGGAATATTACTCCCCCATCAGAAAGGATGAATACCCACCGTTTGCATCGACATGGATGGAACTGGAGGGGATTATGCTAAGTGAAATAAGCAAGCAGAGAAAGACAATTATTATATGGTTTCACTCATATGTGGAACGTAAGGAATAGCACGGAGGACCATAGGGGAAGGGAGGGGAAATTGAAGAGGGAGAAATCAGAGGGGGAGAGGAACCATGAGAGACTATGGACTCTGGGAAACAAACTGAGGGTTTCAGGGGGAAGGGGGTAGGGGATGGGGTATCCCGGTGATGAGTATTAAGGAGGACATGTGTTGTAATGAGCACTGGGTGTTATATGCAAACAATGAATCATGGAACACTACATCAAAAACTAATGATGTACTGTATGGTGACTAACATATCATAATAAAAAAAATAAAGTAAAATCATTTTTAAAAAGATTTTATTTATTTATTTGAGAGAGAGAGAGCACAAGTGGGGAGCAGAGGGAGAAGCAGGCTCCCTGCTCAGCCGGGATCCCAGGACCCCAAGATCATGACCTGAGCCAAAGGCAGACGCTTAATGGACTGAGCCACCCAGGCACCCCTAAAGTAAAATCTTTGTTGGACCAAAGTAGTATTTCAAATGTTTCCACTTGTGTTTACTTAGATTTCTTTATGAGGTTGGACATTTTTTCATCTGTTTACTGGTCAATTTTATGTCTTCATTTATGAGTTGCCTGTTTCTGTTCTTTATTTCTTTTTTCATTAGGGAATTCCTCCTGTATTATTTATAAGCAGATTTTATAGAATAAAGATATTAAACTTTGTCTCCAGAAATAACTCAAATTTTTTTCCGGTTTGCCTTTTTTTTTTTCACTTAAATATTTAATTCTTTTTGAATTTATTTTGGCATATGAGATGAAGTAAGAAATCTAATTTTTTCCCTACATGCTTAGCTTTGTCTCTCCAAAATCTTAGCATCATTTATTGAATAATCCATCTTTCCTCAAAAGACTAATTGCTAACCACGTGCCCTTCATCAATGAGAAGTGGGTGACATAAGTAGGTTGATTCAGCCCCCCACCAATGCTCAAAGACCACTCTGAAAACAGTCTTCAGAAGCCCTCGTTATTGTTGTCATTTTAGGTTTCAAAAAAGAAGATATTATTGTATAGCACCTGCAGTTCTATTAAGACGTGACCTCCATGCCATGTTAAGCAACTTGGATCTGCTGAGAGCGGGGACCCCAGGGTACGCCCAGCACCCGTGGTGTCGGGTGTGATCCATTCTCCGGGAGTCGTTTCTCAACCAGAGGTCATGTACTCACACCCACCCCCCAGGCTTGCCTGCATCACCAGGGCCAGTGTGCGGCTCTTTGCTGATTTTCTCATCAAAACCTTGGATCCCTTTGATGATAATTCTAGTTTCCCCCATTTGTGCCTCTTCCTGATTTAACATATCCTCAGGATGTTTCCAGTGTGGCTGGATGGCTCTCTCACTAGGCTCTCCCCGCTCCCACTGAAGGAAATGGGAGACATTTGGCCACAATGTCTGATTTCTGATTTCTCCATGTGCCCTATTATTAGAACTTCCATATTACAGGAACATAAAACGTTAGAGCCCTGAGGGCACTTGGAGACTATGCAGTCCTATCCTTCCATTTGCCAAATGGGGGAACAGAGATGACTTTGTCCAGAGTCACAGAGCTAGTTAGTGGTCGGGCCAGGATTCAAACCCGGGACTCTTGTCTCTTAATTCGGCTTTCTTTCTGAGCCTGTCATATTCTGTATCCAGAATGATCTTTTTAGTACAAGAACCCAGCTGATCCAGCGGGAGGAATGCCACTGTTCTGGCCAAATGCTCCTACTGCATTGGAGTTACCCATAGTCTAAAGGAGGCAATAGGCATCAGAGTGTAATCAATAAATGGGTCTAAAAAAGGAAATGACAGTAGTGATGCTGGGATTCTCCACTGTTATTACATTATAGATCTTTTATTTATTTATTTATTTATTTATTTATTTATTTATTTTTTAAAAGATTTTATTTATTTATTTATTTGACAGAGATAGAGACAGCCAGCGAGAGAGGGAACACAAGCAGGGGGAGTGGGAGAGGAAGAAGCAGGCCCATAGCATAGGAACCTGATGTGGGGCTCGATCCCATAACGCTGGGATCATGCCCGGAGCCGAAGGCAGACGCTTAACCGCTGTGCCACCCAGGCGCCCCCATTATAGATCTTTTAGACCAAGGAGAGGCGGCTGGAAAGAAAGGACCCAAATTCAATGCCTATAAAATATAAATGAGGTGATTTTATAAATTCATTACATGCCATCCACTTTGAATATCATTAACATTTTACCTCCACCGTGCAGATAAATGCACCACCTCCACATTTATGCACAAAAATCTGATGAGCTTTTCTACCTTGTATTCAGAACATCTTATGAGAAAGCCCTGGGAATTTTTCTGAGTGTGCAAATAAGAAGATGCAGGAGTTCCCTTGATATTCTGAGGTGTATGTAACCCCAGGCTCGGTCCGGCATTGGTTAAGGGAGTCAGTTGGAGCTGGCGGTTGATGAGCATCCCCTTGGCTGCCTGCAGATAGAGGTGCAGAACAACTGATGTCATTGGACATGATTCCTAGCTCTACCCTGGGTGTGTCTCTGCCTCTTCTGCTTCCGTGTTTACTTTGATCTTTTTCGTTTATAAATATTGTGATCACATTTTCCAAATCTCCCATCAGGGTATATGATATAAGAGCTTCCTGGGTTTCATAGCACTGGCAGCTGCTAGGAAGTGAGCTGTTAGAAGCTGTAAAGACCAATATGAAGGGCATCTGTAGTTAGACAAGAACGTGCGAGAAGATGTTTGGGGCAACGGACGACATCGAGGAGGCCTTTCCTGGTAATCAACCAGGAATAATGTACACGAGTCATCATTTAATTCAGTGGGAAGAGATCATCTTTCAAGGCTCAGAGACTCCCTGTCCAAAGAAAAGCCAAACAGTGTTGCCAAAATGTTATCACTTCACCAAAAAAGATAGGCAGTGGGGGCGCCTGGGTGGCACAGCGGTTAAGCGTCTGCCTTCGGCTCAGGGCGTGATCCCGGCGTTATGGGATCGAGCCCACATCAGGCTCTTCCGCTATGAGCCTGCTTCTTCCTCTCCCACTCCCCCTGCTCGTGTTCCCTCTCTCGCTGGCTGTCTCTATCTCTGTCGAATAAATAAATAAAATCTTAAAAAAAAAAAAGATAGACAATGAAATATCTAGCTCTTTCTCTCCCTTTCTCTACTGACTCTGTGATTGTCACATAGTATTTTCTGTAAGTTACACATCTTAATTCTTTGTGAAGAGTGTTTCTAAAACATATTCTTACATGGCAGTTACAGCCAGCCCAGAAATTATAGATGTAATTGTTTCACATTTTTAAGACTGGAAGTTTTTGGACTGGCTCATAAAAACAGCAATAAAGTAACAGCCAGTGACCTACAGATACAGTAAGCCCAGATAATAAATAAGTGAGCTAAAAGGAGCTGAAAGCCCCCCTTTGGGAAGCTGGGGAGGAAATTGCAGTCCAATCTATGAGGTTACGGGCCTCCTTTTGCCCAACCACGCTGAACCAGCAACATTTCCATCTGAAATGGCCCGCTCAGGGCTCCCTGATCCCAGTCAAAATCAGAAGCAAAATGAGAAAAACAATTTGCAGGGAAGGGACTGTTATAACAATATGACTCAGTTTCCACCAGGTCCTATTTCTTTATAACTACCTACCATGGGGAGCAAGATTGATTTGTTTGCATGACCTGTCCCCCAGGGAGCATCCTTCCAATGGGAGGTTGATAAACTAACTAGACTGGCCTTCACTAGGACCTGGATGGTTTACAGGAAGGAATTTTAAAAAGAAAATAAGACCAGGAAGGAGAAATTTACTACTGGCTTAAGTCTATGTAGCTACCGTATATTACATAGTACTATGTGCACTCATACCCACACGCACATGTATGCAGTTACAGTGTGTAAGTCTGCACATTCAAGTAAACCGTGTTATAAATAACAGCCTAAATATCCTAAATGTAGAGGATCCTCATTCTTAAATAGGTATAATTATAGGCTTTGTTTAAATAGCAATATTCCTTAGTGCACTTCAGAATGGTACATATTTCTATTTATATATGAGTTTTCAAGAGTACATCTGTTACATATAATTTTCATCAGTACATGAGCTCCAGGCACACCTAATTATGTTTTAGCAACATTAATGCCATAATTTATAACCACATAAATCTGTTACCTAACATGATCATTTTTGGTGATAATATGTAGGGATTCATACACATGAGATGACTTCATTGTCATCTCTCCCTTTGAAAGATCAGTAATGAAATAATTGAGATATTAAATAGGACTTAGTAGAGATATGAGTCAGACTTCCTTTTTGCGTCCCTCATATATGTACGTGGGGCCTCTGATAAAGCCACAATCCTTGTCCGGAGTGTAACTGTAAGTAGTGCCTGCCAATGAGTAAGGGTCAACCTTACTCACAGGCAACATCTCTAATATGAGACTCCCAATGGGCCTGCCATCCCTAAACCATCCCCATCACCTTGCTACAGAGCCTGAATTAGCACTGGGAGTTATTTCTCTGGATTAAGACTCTATCGCTTAAAGGGCCTTGCTAACACTGACACGTTAGCCCACTCCCTATTTAACATAATTTAGTTTGTCACCCCATAGCAGGCTTGGCCCTAAGAGCATAAGATTGGAGGAAGGCCCAGCCTCAGGGGCTTTGCAGGGATACGAAGGATGTCCCGAGGAAGTGAATGGTGTGGGGACCTAGGCGGGGGGCACGAGTGAGAGCAATAAATGTGCCGGAGAAGAAGGGGAGTCCAAACAAGGAGGTGGAAAAGAACTCTATAGAACCCTGGCCATGGGGCAGGTGCAGGGCCTGGGGGTGGCTATCGTAATGGTAGGGCCCTCAAGCTCACAGAGTTCGTGTGGGAGTGTGCGGGCTGTCTCGGCGTTCTTCTACCTCTGTGGTCGGTGGACTGTGCAGACACAAACACACCAAAAATGCAAGCAGATCCAGTTAGCAGCACTTTTCTTCATTAATTTGGCATTTTGGGTGGGAGAGAGGGGACATGAAACCACATTTTTTTAAAAGATTTATTTATTGATTTTAGAGAGAGAGAGAGCACACACACAAGCAGGGGGAAAGGCAGAGTGAGAGGAAGAGAGAATCTCAAACAGACTCCCTGCTGAGCGTGGAGCCTGATGCGGGGCTTGATCTCATGACCCTGAGATCCTGACCTGAGCTGAAATCAAGAGTCTGACACTTAACTGACTGAGCCACCCAGGCGCCCCAGAAACCACATTTTTAAATGCAGCTCGATTCAAATCAGCATGATGGGAATTTAGGCTTTTGAGCATTTTGTGACCCTCCATGTGTGTGATGAGTTTCCCCAGTAACTGACATCAGACTTGACAGATAGGATCAAAATTTCTTTTGTTTCCCTCCTTTCCTCTCCTATGTCCACCAAGAATATTGGACGTCTTCTTTCAGGACATTCTCTAACTTTACTCATTGAAAGTAATAATGAGGATACCAAAGCCATTTTTCAGGCACTGCAATAGATGATCTGGGAGCTGCTGATCCCCATAATCCCTCGGGAGCTTGCCTGCACCTGTTCAGTGGGGTCCTTAGATGCTCCAAGGGTCCTGCATTTGCTTCTGCCAGTAGCTATTTCCGGAAGGTTTCTATTACCCCTTCAGTGTTTGTATTTCCCTTCTCATCCCTCTTGCTAAGGATGGTTTTGAAGATTGGGCTCTGGGTGTTGGCCATTTCAGACCCCTCATTGATTCCACGCCTGCCTGAGTTCATACAAGATCCATTTTCAGGTCAGTGTATCTTTTCCCTGATACATTAGTAAAAACCCTGCTATTCTTTACTCATTTTTACAAGTGTTATCTTCACAACTTCCTCACAAGTCGCACGTGGTGTGATACCTGCTCAATAACTCTGCCTCCCTCCAATTCCCAGCATGGATTTCCTTCACCGGGAAACCCATACAGAATCTCTTCCCCACAAACAGCAGGCATTTCGGGGTCCTTTATGCTGTCTCTCCTCGGTAGAATTGATTTTTCTGTCACTTGGTTATTCCAATAGATAGCTTCGTCTTCGCTCACCAGGGTTGGCTGCTTTCTTTGCTTGTTCAAAATGTGGGACACACATGCCTGCTTCTCATCCGTTTCTGTTGCAAGGGAGTTGAACCTGTGACATGGCCCCAAGCCACTGCGTTCTCGGGGGCAGCCAGTTGTCCTGGGAAGTCCACCCTGCTCCGTGGTGGCATGGCCAGCCTTGACCTTACAGAGACTCTTCCTTCCAACTCTGGGATGAACAAGGCCTGGGCGTAATGGATGCTTGTCTCTTGTGTTCTCCGACCCATGACTGGTTACAAGGATCCAATTTCCCTTTGGGTGTCTCTAAGGTCAAAGTGAAACAAATGTAGACTAATGTCTTCAAGTATCTGCCCCTCCCAGGTGCCCAGTTCTGGTCCCCTGGTGCCTTAGGACTTTCCACAGGCACATCACGCCCAGCTCTGCCTCCCAGGAATGTGTGGGCCCCTAGGGACTCTCTTCTATTCTGTCACTGTTCCTATATGTAGATGGCATAGGAGTTGAGCTTAGTCACCTCTCAGATGAGATTGACAAGCCCATGGGGTGCCTGATGGCTCTGAGCCTTCTCAAATGCTTCTTGGAGGAGTAATGGTGGCCTGGGTCTCCACCAGCCCCAGGATAGCATAGGTCAGATAGGGGACTCTTCACTTGCTTAACAGAATATGTTCAAAGAAACAAATTCCCCCTCAGCAGCAGGCCAGACTGGGTGGGGCAACAGGGATGGGAGAATTCCTGCCCTGAAGTACACTTGACCCTTGAACAACATGGGTTAAAACGGCGGGGATTCACTTATGTGCAGATTTACTTTTTTTTTTTTTGATAAATATAGTACAGTCCTATAAATATTTTTTCTCTTCCTTATGATTTTCTCAATAACAGTTTCTTTTCTCTGGCTTACTTTGTTGTCGAACACAGCATATAATCCATGCAACATACAAAACATGTGCTAATGGGCTGTTCGTGTGATCGGTAAGGCTTCTGGTCAACGGCAGGCTATTAGTAGCTAAGTTTTAAGGTAGTCAAACATTGCTTGTGGAATTTTGACTGCACGGGATCTTGGTGCCCCTAACCCCTGTGCTGTACAAGGGTCAATGGTGATTACAAAGGGAAGTGGGGAGAAGAACAAGACAGAAAGAGCAGGAAGTGGATGGTGCCTCAGGATGGTGTCTCTTGCAGAAATTGACAGAGAAATCAGAACTGACTTCTGTTGTCCTTGCCTTTGTCCCTGGGACTGGGGCTGGTTCCCTGCTTTACCACGGGCCTCCAGCACTCTAGGGGTTTGAAGGGGCCCCCGCCCTCCAGTCTTCTGCACCCATGGCCCATCCTCACCCTCAGTGCCCAGGACCAGCCCCAAGAAGAGCTTCCTGCTTCTCCCAGCACAGAAGCCTGGGAGTCATGAGGTTTGCTCCAGGGTGTCAGGACCCCCTCCTTGGTGCCACGACACCCCTTCTCGCGGGCCTGTGCTGAGAAGTCCAGACCCGTTACCCCATTTAATCCCTACAAAACTCAGCGATGAAGATGGTAGTCTTCTAATTTGCCCCAGATCGGTAGGAGGTTAAGCCATTGTCTAGGACCCACGAATGTATGTGTGCAAAGTTTGGGATTGTGACAATTCCATCATCTCTTGTCCTCTGGCGGGCATGTGCAGGACAGGGCCCCATCAACAACTCCACGCTGACTAACTTCATTCCGCCTAAAGTAATCACACATGGAAGGGGAGGTCAGAACTGACAGCTAGGTGGGCTTCTAGTTTTTGACCCAGTTACTAGCCTGGGATCTGTGTATGAAGGGTAAGGAATGCTGATATCACTTTGCAGGAAGACAGCCACAGGGCTAGTTATCCTAAGAAGAGCAGTGTCTACATATTGCGAGCCTCCCAAGGCCAGACTGTGCATATATTACCTGAATCCTCTGGATAACCCAGTGAGGTTGGGACCTTTGCCTTACTACAGTCGACTAAGCCTCGGTTCAGAGAGGCTGAATTATTATTTTTTTAATTTTATTTATTTATTTGACAGAGAGAGAGAGAACACAAAGCATGGGGAGTGGCCGGCAGATGGAGAGGGAGAAGCAGACTCCCCACTGAGCAAGGTCCCGACATGGGACTCGATTCCAGGACCCTGGGATCATGACCTGAGCTGAAGGCAGACGCTTCACTGACTGAGTCACTGAGGTGTCCCAAGAGGCTGAATTTCTTGCCAAGCTCACAGTTATTAAGGGGCTGGGCCTGGATTCAAGCTGGGCAAGTTTGCATCCAGGTGAGCATTTTTTCCCCTACATGTGCTATTAAAGTGGCAGAATTTGGTTCAGGAGCTCACCGTGGCCAAGGTGCCTGGACTGAGGACAGCCCCCCAAGAGCTGGAGGGAGAAGAAGAAGCCCAGGGTTGTGAGAGGGGCCAGAAGAGTGGAGAGGTGCTCCCTAGAGCAGGGGCTGGTGGCCCCATCAGGCAGCTGGAACAGAGGACACACCCGCTGGGCAGCACCCGAGAGCACAAAGTCATCTCCAGGAAAATCCTGGCACACCCAGGTCGTCTGAGCCCCGCCTCACCTAACTGTGTGGCTGGAAATGGTTCTCACGCTGACCTCAGTGGGTTAAGCTGGACCGGACATTTAAAAATAAACAAGCCGGGGCACCTCGGTGGCTCAGTCGTTAAGCGTCTGCCTTTGACTCAGGTCATGATCCCAGCATCCTGGGATCGAGCCCTGCATTGGGCTCCCTGATCCACTGGGAGCCTGCTTCTTCCTCTCCCACTCCCCCTGCTTGTGTTCCCTCTCTCGATGGCTGTCTCTCTCTCTATCAAATAAATAAATAAAATCTTTCCAAAAAAATAAAAATAAACAAAACAATGAAAAAAATTAAAAAAAAAAACAGGATAAAAAATAAAAGAACAAGAAAGAATAAACACATTTCTCACCCAGGCAGACTTCCGTGCTCTGTACCTTCTTGCATTCACAGGCACTCACGGTCAGCTAAAAAATTTCAAAAATAAATAAAGCATAGCATGAAATTAAAAACGAGTTTTGTTTTGTTACTTAAATTTTAAACTCTGGTTTCTGCCTCTTAAGAAGTCACCTCCTTTCAGAAACTACAGGAAAGACTGAAAATAGAAGAATTTACAGAAAACAATGTCTTACCAGGTATTTGGCTTCTTCTTTTTAGAACATCAATTCCTTGGCCGGTGGAGAGGAATGATAAAGGAAAGATTTTTCTATAACCATTAATAGAACATCAGTTTCTCTTCTGTCCTACTGAATTTTTATTGAAGAAATATTTAAAGTGCTTTGTCTTGAAGGTGTGCCAAGAGGCGAGCCTGCCTAGGGTGTCCACATGCCTGTCTGGCCCCAGTTTCAGATAGGAATTGGAGCCAGCCCTGCCAATCTGGCCGGGTGGACAGAGGGAAGGTCAGAAAAGGTCAGCCTAGGACCAAGCTGGGGGCAGGGCGACAGCCAAGCCTATTCCCAAAGGCTCTGGGTGACAGGGTGGAGTTCCATTGCCTGCTGTCACTTTTCCAGGACGGCACACAACATTCACAGGTAACCGTGCCCTGGGGGGAGCTTATCTAACCAGGTTCCTTGTGAAGCCAAGTCCTCCACGGTGCTCTGCTTCCTCCCCAAGAAATGAGGGGTACACGAAGGGGGCTGGGATGGCAGAAGACGAGATGGGTCTTTCCTTTTCCAGGGGAATACCTGCGTAGGCAGCAGACTTGCCAGGTGACCAGTGGAGAGGAGAAGGGGCCCCAAAGGCTGGGCGGAGAGAGGAGGCAAGGATTGGGCCGTCGGTGCTCCTGCAAAGAGGGTGAGGGCTCCTTGGGCTGTGCCACGGCTGCAGAAGGTCACTGGCTTGGTCCACTCTCCAGTGGCCACAAGAGAGGCAACACCTGTCCCCCTGCCACTCAGGTAAGCCGTCCCAGCCAGAGGGAGCACCTGCCAGACCTGGAAGGGACCCTGGTTCTTTTCCCAGTCCTTCCTTCCTGAGTGAATTCCGCAGATGAGAGACCCAGCAGACAGAGGGGAGGAAGAAGGGAGAGCAGACCATCCTCCCCCTTACCAGACCCCTGCAGACAGGTGGTTGTGGGCAGGAGGGGAAGGAGGGATTCAGGCAGTTTGATAAACGGGTCACCCGTGTGGTGCAGGGTCTGTCCCTGGAGAGCCGTGCTCTGTCGGTGGGGTTAGAGGTAAGGCTATGAGGGCTGCGGGTGCCGTGGCAGCAAATATGCAGCCAAAAACCAGTGGGCAGATCTGAGAACCAGAGGGGACAGTGATGAAGTGAGGGGAGGGGACAGCAGACACACCATACCCAAGGCACAGGGGCAGAAGAGAGCCAGATGAAAAACCTATGTTCAAAAATAAGGTCTTCACAGGGACTTTGCTCCTGAATTACTTCTTTTTTTTTTTTAAAGATATTTATTTATTTATTTGACAGAGATAGAGACAGCCAGCGAGAGAGGGAACATAAGCAGGGGGAGTGGGAGAGGAAGAAGCAGGCTCCTAGCGGAGGAGCCTGATATGGGGCTCGATCCCATAACGCTGGGATCACGCCCTGAGCCGAAGGCAGACGCTTAACTGCTGTGCCACCCAGGCGCCCCTCCTGAATTTCTTCTTAAACCCCAGAACCCAGGACCCTGGATTCTTTGGTGAATGATAGCAAGGTCTAGTTCCTAATGTTAATAATAGCAGCTAGTAATTTGCATGATTACCACTCAATCTCACGCCAAACATATGAGCTAGGTATTATTCTCCTCCTCGGTTTAGTGACCAAGAAACCAGCCCAGAGAGTGTGGCAGAGAGGTGACTAACTGTCCACCAAAATGCGCCCCCTGCTCCTTCTCTAGTAGACTCCGCGGTCATTGCTGAGAAATGGCCACCTGGCCAGGGATGACGTTTCTCAAATGTGCCTTCTCCGCTCTCTCTCCCCATCTGTTCACTGGATGCTGACAACTCTGAGGCCCTACGGCACAGCGGGGCAGCAACACGGAGGGTGTCAGGGTCTGCAGATCAGGGTCTGGAGGGAAGCTGTGCTCTCATCAGGCACACTGGCAGTGGGATGCAAATGTAAAAGAAAAGGAAACTTCTATTATGCCCAGTGTTAGAGGGCAGCTAGCATTATCCCCACGAGAACAGAGAAGGGGAGTAACTTAGCCAGGGTCACACAGCCAGTGAGAGGGAAGACCAGGGATACATTTGGATGTGCCCAACTCTCCAAGAGCACCTGGACCACTCAAGTCCCAGTCCGGCTCCTGCTCCCCTGTGCATACAGGCTCCGCATGGGTCTCTGCATCACGTGCTGTTCATGAGGGCGGGACCTGTGGCTACACCGAGGAGGGAGCCAGGAGAGCCCTTGAGTCTGTAGGTGCATCTGGAGCCCTTCAGCTTCGCCCTTTGGCGAGGACAGACCTGAACAGCAACAGTGATCATTATAACGGACGCTTACTCAGGGCCCCCGGGGCTCCAGGCCCTGGGGCTGTGCTGCCTGCTTCCTTTCCATCCGTATAATCTTACGAGTGAGTCTTCTATCAAGTGCATTTTGTAAATGAGGAAACGCAGTATCGAGGGGGCTCAGCACGGGCCCAGAGTCACTTGAGTAAAGCAGCAGAGCCGGGACCCAAGCAAGCTGTCTGACCCAGACCCCTGCTCTGAATCACTGGTCTCCAGATGCGCCGGATCGTGTACTCCCCACAGAAAAAATAAATACACCATAAGCACATTTTAAAATACATTTTATGTGGGTACTATGGTCCCTATGTACATCAGTGTCAGTAAATCATAACTCGTTATATATAGAGAGAGAGAGGGAGAGAAAATGAGTAAATTTCTGTATTTCTTCCTTCCCTTTGGTGGATTGCTCTGTGCCTGCTCAGGGTGGACACGCTCCCTTGGGAGCTGTGCTGTGAACCGTGCTCTAGATCTCCACTAGGTGCTGGGCCAGGCACTCTTCCATGCCGGGTCCTTTGCCTCCATGTGCAGTTCTCCAGGAGAGGACGCAGGCATTGGGAAGGCAGAGGGGCACCCTGATCCTGTAGATTGTCTGTGCTGTCCGCTTCGTCACCACAGACAGCGCCGTTCTAGCGCTCTGTGGTCTCCAAGGCCCTGTGAGTGGCAGATGGCCACTAGAAGGTATGCGTATTCTACAGAAACACCCAGGCAGGGCTGAGGGATGGAGGGGCTGGGGAAGGCCTGTGAACCCCAGGAAATGTCGGGGCCCAGGAGCTCTGGTTAGCACTCCATCCACTGAGCATGACATTGATTGAGTGGCAGGCCAGGTAAGTGCTCCCCAGGGAGATAAAATACCCTGATAATCCTACTTCCCTGAGGTCAGAAACCTGCACTCGTCTAGCTTGGCAAGGAGAAGGTGCTGGTGGAGGGTGGCCAGGGCCATCTGGACCTTCTCAGTGTGCAGAGCCCCTTGCCGAGAACACATCAGGATGTCAGTGAGGCAGGCGGTCCCAGTGCGGGCCAGCAAATCTTGGAAGGTGTCATTCATAAAATATTGAACCCCTGAGGGTGCAGAGCATACACCAAATGGCATCGGCAGGTCATGTGTATGGAAGCGTGTGATGGAGCCCATTCCCCATTCATTCAGACTCTCATCCGGCTCAGGCAGCACCTTCTGGGCTCGAGTTTGTGTGGACTCAAGCCAGGGGAGATGACCCGACGATTCTGAAATGAGCAGACGCACGCATTCACTGGCTGTGGATGGTCACTTTGTAAGGGTGCCTCATGCATTTTTAGAATGTTGTTCCATGCATTTTGTAGAAAAAAAAAATCTACGTATATGATTGGGACCTTGGGTCCCAGTCAAGGAGAGAATGGCAGATAAACCGTTGTCCTCAACATGTTTTTTATGAGCTCTGAAAAAGCACTGGCGCAGACCTT
Organism: Ursus arctos; assembly: GCF_023065955.2. Classification (NCBI taxonomy): domain Eukaryota; kingdom Metazoa; phylum Chordata; class Mammalia; order Carnivora; family Ursidae; genus Ursus; species Ursus arctos. Next base: position 67,830,677 of record NW_026623089.1, read on the forward strand.
CCTTCTGGCCATGCCCAGGACTTCAGGGTAGTAACAGTCCTGGGAGGCAGGGGTAAGGTGCAGGAAAGAGGGGTATGAGAGGACATTAGAATCTACAAAGCACCACATGTCCTGCGAGTGCAGACTCAGGCTGCCTTTCCCCCATAAGGTGGTGTTGACAGTCGGGACCAGAATAGGCTCTACTGAGAGTCACAGTCCTATGTGAGCCTCCTAGAGATGCTGTTCACTGTCTCGGGCAGGCGGCCCCCTCTGACCGCTGGTCCCCTTCTCACAGAATCTGCCGCACCCCTCTTTGGTGAGTCTTTGGCACCCAGCTGGGTGGACAGAGAGAAAAGAGCATCTGCCTCAGGCCACAGTTGGTCTGACCCAGGTTGGACAGGGCACTCCTCTCTCCCTCACCAAGATGGCGGATCACGTCCTATTTCTTACAGTTTGGAATTAGGACTAAGAGACTCTCATAATTCCCTCCGGATTCTTGAAATAGGAAGTGATTCAACATGGAGGCCGGGCCAGCCATACTCAATGCACACTCAGAAAAAGGAAGACAATGACTTCGCAGAGAAAGAGACGGAAGAAGAAAACCAGAGGAGGGGGTGGGGGTGGGGAGGTGTGCAGGGATGAGCTCAGCAGCCCTGGAGAAAGTGGGTTGAGGAACCTCTGTTCTTGAGTCTCCAGATCCTGGATCCAGCCCTGCATGGGCCCTGGGGTTCTGTGAGCCACCCGCGTAGCCTCCAATAAGTCCCTCTGACCTTAGCTAGGAGCATTTCTTCAGCCACGTGGTCCTGGTCTGAGACAGAAGGTTAACCTTGGTAATCTACATAGGGCCAGTGTAGCTGTGGGGTTTCAGACCTGGGTCCCCTCCTACCTGCGTCGGCACACGTTTATCGTGTCCCCTCCCGTGCTGAGCACAGAGAAACAAGGAACGATACACAGGAGGCACACGTGTGCACCCACGTGCCTTCCCTCAATGCTTGTTTCAGTTACCAAAGAATGAAGTAGGGAATCATTTCCCTTTAACTGGTTGACATCAGCGTTCATGCTTCGGTGACAGTGCTCGTGACTCCAACATCTGTGATGGCAGCGCCCCAAAAGGGGATGTGAGCTGGGACGTGGGCGGAAATGGCAACAATAGCGTGTATTTACGTGCTTCTGTCTTAAACAGGTGGATCTGGAGGAAATATTCTGAGCTCCGCTTAATGCAGCGCCAAGCTGGGATAATTTGCTTCTTTTCGCTGCCTCGGATGCAGAGTTGAGGAGGGAACATCACAGGTTCCCTGGGTTGCTCACACTGGGCAGCTGAAGAGGACAAGCAAACACAGAAGACCCCCTCCCTCCCGCCCCCACGCATGGCTCTCAGGAACGCCTCCCCCACCCCCCGCCCTCCCGCGTGGCCCTGCATCGCCAGGGATTGAGGAGCAGAAGACAGGGTTGTGTGCGAAACGTGCGCACCCCCGAAGCAGAGCCTCAATCCTGGGTGCGGGTGTGAATGCCACACCCTGTCCCCACCCCAGAGCTTCCAGTTCAATCCCTGTCCCAGCACTTTCCTTGTCCATTTCTGGGTGCTGGTGGTGTGCTCCATGGCAACACTTTGAGAAACCAGTAGAGTCATTCGGTGTCTTCCTGTCCTCAAGAGTGAGGTCCCAAAGAAGCACCAGCTCAAACATCCAATTTACATGTTGAAGTTCAGGTTTATGGTCCCTCTCGCCCTCAGATGCGGGAGTAACCGCTGGACAGAAGTGAGCCACACTCCCACGCACGCAAAGGGGGTGCACATGCGGAACCCCGGGGCTTGTTCTCAGTGGGAGAGCCTTTGATTCGCAGTCTGCTCCTCACTGTCTCGAGGTGACACTTCTGGCTAAATTCTTGGGCAGGGGCTATGATGGGCGGGGTGTGCCCTGACTCCCCCTGGACTCCCTGCCGGGACCCTGCCTCTACAGCCCTTTACTGGCTGCGGCCGGGGGTACGAGCTGTGGTTCAGCTCCTTGGGGGGATTGGTCCCACCTTCGTGTTGCTTCTAAGGCTTATTCTGCTCTGAGTCTTAGTTTCACCAAAGGGCTCACCTTTTGTGTCCATGACCAAGCCTCATCTTAGGTCAGGGCTCTCTCTGGGGAGTTGGTCCCGCTTTATGTCCTACACTTGTTTTGTTTTTGCTTTTGTTTTTGTTTTTCCCTGATCATCTGCTCACTCCTCGGTTTCCCCAAAGCTGGGATGTTACCTCCCTGTCTTTCTAGCACTCCTTTCTGGAGGCTGGGCGTCTGAGTCTTGTGGACAGATCTCGGCATTAAGCTCTACTGCCAGTGGGTTGTCCCTGTCACCAGACTCTGCCTGTGTGCAGTGACACCTCCTGTGGGACCCCCAGTGCCGACTGCCTGCCTGCTTGCCTCCCCTGTGGGACCATGGGTCTCTGGACCTCTGCCGGTCTGGCCTCGCTTACTCTCATGCTCTCCTGATGCCGGGTCTGTCTCGCTCAGTGACTGTTGAGTTTCTGGGTCCCGGTTCCTCCTCACCAGGCTTGTCTAAGATCTGGATCGGACAGAGCCAAAGCCAATCAGAGACATTGATTCCTCAGAATAAATTATTGTTTCTCATCTAGTTTCTGAACTGGGTTGAGGGTCAGGGCTCTTGTTGGGGAACTGGCACCACTGTTGTTTAAGCCAAAACTAAGATCTTGCAAAGGACAGAAAGCATGAGGTTGGGAAGTGGGAGGGGGGGCGAAGAGAAATGGAGGGAATAGTGGGATTTTCCCCCAGGCTTTCATCACATTCTGGAATCCCTTTCCACTGAACAAACTATTTACGAATGTTGATGTGTGATGTGATTCTTGGGCCATGAAGTCACTACCCATCAGAGAAATGCTGAGTGACCCTCCTCCACTGAACCAGGGGATGCAGGGGACCTGTTGCGTCTCTGAGCCCTTCTGTGGAATGCATTCTTGCTTTATTTTGGAGGCTTTTTAATGCAGGGAAGGGCAGCTCTTTATTCAACATCATTTCAGTGTGCTGCTTATGCTTCTGTTTAGTGCTTACATTCTACCCAGGAAGGCGGCCAACACTTTATCTGCGTCCACTCTATGCTCGATATCTGAAGGACTAATAGAAAATCCCAAGCATTTATTGCTGTCTGCCAGGACATGAGCACTGTGTTGACCATTTAGAACATGTAACTTCACCCCTGTAACCACTCTCCACATTGTGTGGCATGACCCCTACTCTACAGGTGAGGAATGAAGGGGGAAGTGACTTGTCCAAGGTCACCCAGCTCATTGGGATGGAGTGGGCAGACTGAATCGACAATGCTAACTCTGAGTCTGTTCTCTTTCCATGCTGTGTTGTTAACTATTAAATGATTTTCCAACTGGATTTAAGGCAGCTAAAGACAGAAACAGAGTTCTCTATCTTATGTTATTGGAAAACAAGTTCCTTCTCTGGATTCTTAATCGCAGCCAGAGGAGGAAGGAGGTGGCTAGTGTGGGAAGGGGGTCCTTGCCTGATGAGCGGTCATGTCTGACCTGTGCTGCCCCGCGAGTCAGAGGGAGGCTGGGAGGGCACTGGTTTAGGACTCCTGAAGTCTAATGTTTAATTTTAAGTTCCTGACATGGCTGCTACTGAAACCCCCCCAAGGTAAGTAACCTTGTTCAAAGGCATTGGATGAGAGTCTTTGAGTGATTCAAGGAAAGAATCTAGAAAAGCCCCACATTTTTGTTGACACCAGGGTAGACATAAAGAGCTAGATTTCATGAAGTGGGTGGCAGGTGTTCAGCTGAGACTGGCTGCCCAGAACCAGAGGGATCTGAGGTTGCAAAATCCCAGCCACAGAATCTTAGAAAGGCGACAGGTTCTCTGTGGGGCCTGGAAGAGGGCTTTGAGCTAGTTCCTTCTAACCTTACAAAGAGGGGCTCCTGGGAGGCTCATTCGGTGAAGTGTCTGCCTTCGGCTCAGGTCATGATCCCAGGGTCCTGGGATGGAGTCCCGCATCCTTGCTCAGCAGGGAGCCTGCTTCTCCCTCTGCCTGACACTCCCCCTGCTTGTGTTCTCTCTCTTTCTGGCAAATAAGTAAATAAAATCTTTAAAAAAAAAAATAAACCTTACAAAGAGGCTTCATTGCCCCAGGCCTGCCCGCACCCCTTGTAGGGTCTGTACATCTTTGTTTGAAAGGCCTCCTTCAACATCCTGCTGGGCCCTGGAGTTTTGAAATGTTGATTTTTCCTTCAATGCATATCCCTTATATTCCTGACACTCGGAAAAAGAAGGCAGTTTCTCAACCGGGATTCCCCTGGGAAGAATTAAGTCCCAGTGCCCAGCCTGAGGCATTCCTAGCATGTAATAAATTAACTTCATTACATCTAGACGGTCTGAGTTATGTCCTGTTCTTGGGAGAGAACGGTCAGGCAACTGACCTCTGGGTCCTGCTCCTCTCTCGCAGACATGCGGTCCTGGCAGAGGGTGGGGGCTGACGAGCGGGCCGTCCGAGGACTTCTCCAGCTGAGCACGTGCTTGTATCCCTGTGTCTCCTCAGGAGGCTGAAACCGGTGCTTGGTCCCGGCCCCCATCCTTCCTCCACCAGGCCTCCCACCCGAGATGAAGAGCACACTGCTAAATGGACGGGGTGGCGGGAGTGTTTGTAGGACAGGCAGCACAGTGGAGCTACAGCCTTCCAGATGGCCGTATTGCTCCAGACCTGGTCCCTAACTCTGCCTCCTTCCGTACTGCCCTGGGGGGTCCTGGGGCAAGCGTTGTGCCAGGGGCTCATTCATTCCTATGGCCAACTCAAAAGGCACCCACCTGTTTTCTTTTAGCTACCTCGTCAGCCTGCCCCATGGTACTTTAAAACTCCTTTATTGATAAGGTTAGGACTGATTTCAAGAATAATATCATTTATTTCTGCCACGTCTCGGGCAGTCTGAGGCTATATCTCGATGGTCAAAGGGCTTCGTTCCCCATGAGCTCTCTCCTCTGCCCTTTGAAAATCATTGAATTTTCTTGATAGTTTAATAAAAAGGGAAACAAAATAACAGATCCTTTGGGCCCGGGCAGTATGGGACAAGGGCTGGCAATGCCGTGGGTCTCATATGTGAAGGCTTCATTTATAGCTGTGTGATCATATTCACAGCTACCCCTCACCCCTGCCTGCGTCTCCCTACCCCTGTACTACAGAAGGGTCTCTACAGCCTGTGATTGAGACAGGCCAGCCAAATGCTGGCTGCATTCAGAGGAAGACACTTGATAAGCTTTTTATCAGTGATGATGGGTCAAGTGTAGATGACTTAACATTTTCCAAAATGAAAATGAATGCCAAGCAGGAGAGTGGTCGGGACCGTTTGGCCCAGACTGCCCACCCACACGGCTGCAGGTGTATCTCCCTGCCCTGAAGGAAGGCAGCCTCACACACAAACACACATGTGGGACACGGGCAGTTTGAACAAGGAGCAGGAGCAGGTGGGAAACAGACTGATCTTTGTTTGTTTGTTTTTATATAAAGGGTCCTGAAAGCCATGTTGGAGGATGCTAACCCAAGATGCTGCCCAAACAGGGTCTGGAAAGAAGGCTGTCCCATGACAGCTTAGATTTTTCCACTACACTTTCCTCTCTGTGCCACCTGCCTCTTCCCTCAGCAGTAGGAGTGATTGGCATGCTTTCTAGAGACAGGCAAATAGACAGAGTCTGCCACCATTCACTTACCTTGTAGACATCAGTGACTTACATAACCTCTTTTAATCTTGTGTCCCCATCTGTGAAAGGGACCTAGTAATGGGACCTGTTTTGCAGGTGAGGCTGGAAGAGGTAATACAGGTAAATTCCTTAGAACAAGGATTGGCACTTAGAACTCCTCGTGTTTTCACCCTTGCCTTTAACATCATTTCAAGTGTTAGCGTCCTCAGAACTCTTCCCGACTTGGTCACTGGTGTGCTAACCTCTCCTCCTCCACCTGCTGGTCACCACATGGCCAAAATCCCATGGAGAGAAAGGAGGGGAGCAGTAGGGAGCTGCCAGCTGCTAGTCCTGTTTGCCCAAATCTGCTTCCTCTCATCATCTCACCTCTGAGTTTCCAGGTTAATGCTACACACACCTTTCTTTCCTGCCACCTCAGTATCCCATCCCGTCCCAATATATACCTCTGCCCAAACCAGCATTCTCGTTGGTGGCTCTACTATCAGGGGGGATTCCTCATAAGTCAGGCTTTTCCAGAAATAAGAGGGTCTGGTCATAGGGTAATCTTGCCTGCATTATGGCTCCATGCCACAGGCTCCGCAATGGATGGAGCTGCTCTTTTTGTTTCTTTTTCTTTTCTTTCTTTTTTTTTTTTTAAGATTTTATTTATTTATATTTTAGAGAAAGAGAGTGTGAATGGGGGAAGGGCAGAGGGAGAGAATCTCGAGCAGACGCTGCCCGGAGTGCAGAGCCTGACATGGGGCTTGATCCCACGACCTTGGGATCTCAACCTGAGCCGAAATCAAAATTGGATGCTTAACCGACTGAGCCACCCAGGCGTCCCCCCACACCTCTGGCGCTACTCTGCTAATGACTGCAACACAATGGAAGTGTCACAGAGCTGTTTTCCCTGGTGAAAGTTAGCTAAACAGTGTGAACTCCTCTTGCAACTGATGGAGGCTTCTCTACCCCCCCTGCATTCCCCTGGAGTGGGGTCTGCAGTGTGGGCACTGGGACATTTTTAGGTAAGTGTCTTTTTTGCTGTTCTTTAAACAGCTGTAGAGCTTCTGGCCATCGTGCCATTGTCCCCCCCCTCCCCCAAGCCCCCACCACCAGACCCATGCTTCTTTCCTCCTTCTCCACTGAACACCTCTGGGGGGAGAGCTGGGATAGGCATTGTACTTAGGCTAAAAGAGAAAGGTAAAAGTGGGTGGAAAGTGAGAAATAGTTAGTATGAGTGTAAGATTTCATTTTGAAATTATCTGAACACAGAGAAAGAATGTAGAGTCATAAGTAATTGTGACTCCAAGCACATCCATTTGGGATGCCTCTGTTGTTTATAACTGAAGGAGGTAACTGATGTGGTCCACTTAGAGATCACTAATCTAGATGGAATAAAGGAATCTGACCATTTGACCCAGAATTTAATTGCAATTTTAGTTCTTGCTACAACATAATCTGAGAAATTTTCAATGGCTCCCGTCAATAAAGCTGAAACTCTTTGTATATTACCCCAGGCCACTCCTCTATCCTTAAACTGTTTTCCTGTTGTTAATCTCTTATGACTTGCCTTATATATATATCATTTCCTTAAGCCACACTGGATTGCCGCTAATTTTCCAGAGTCCATGTTCCCAACCCGTCAGCCACCCAGGACTCAATATTCTTCCTTAGGCTGTTTTCTCTGCCTTACATACTATCAACTACCATCACTCTGTGTTGAAACCTAACTTATTTTCCTTCAACAGACTTTATTTTTTAGAGTTGTTTTAGGTTCAAAGGAAAATTGAGTGAAGAATAGGGATTTTCCATATCCCCTCTGCCCCATTTCTGTATTCCCCACCAGACTGGGACATTTGTACAATGGAGGAAGCTACATTGAAACATCATTATCACCCGGAAGCCATAGTTACATGAAGGTTCACTCTTGGTGTTGTACATTCTATGGGTCACATGACACATATCCACCGTTATAGTACTATGCAAAATAATTTCACTGCCCTAAAACCGACTTATTTCTCAAGGTCCAAAACAAATCCTTCTTTCTTTCATTCAGCATTTATTCAATAAGCCTTTAATGCATGCTTACTCTGTTTAAGGCACGAGGGACACAAAGCTGAGCCTAAGCTGTAACAGAACAGGAGGTAAGAGACATAAATGGATAACCGTGACACAGTGTGTCTCAGACAACATTGGTTGGAACATATACTCCTCCAGCGAATTCCAAGTATTTGCATCCTTTTGAACACACTACAGCTACCAATCCATAACTTTACCTGTCTCATGGACCTCGTGATGTCTCAGGTCAATGGCCAGCATCAGTTCCTAGGCTGATCTTCCAATGGAAGTTTTTTTTTAAAATTTAAGAAGTGTTGGGCCCGTTGACTGCTCAATTCTTTATCTTCTGAATTGATAAACTAGTCTGGGGACTTGGTGATCCCGGCCACAAGCCTGCAGTTCTGTGGGGGCACCTGAGTCAAGGTCCAGCACTGCCTTGAGACAATTCCTCCAGGTTAGGACCTAAGGAAACCTTTGCAATTTACTGCCATTAAATGTTCCTGAGGGACATATGCATATGCATATGCAATCAATATGTGGGTAAGTGGCAAATGAAGGTTCTTCATCAACATGAAATATTGCAGACACAGTTATCACGGGTACCTTCTGTGAGGAGAGCTGGAAAAATTCTGATATTGCCAACGAGGCAAAGAGGGCTTGTTAGCTACTTTGCCTGAGGTTTAAAGGAAGGTGGTTTCCTCCATCTTTAGGCTTGCCTCTCAGATCCCTGCATGAATCAGAGCTCCGACAGAGCAAATTCCCATAATTTCATTTCAGAGCGAGTCCCTGCCTTACTCAAGTCTCTTCTCAACCTGCTTAATTGCTGCCCCCTGGCAAAAGTGCCACAGCCTGCCACCACTTTACTCACACTTTATGAAATCAAAGTTAAATTGATGGCCTGTTAACATTCTTGGCTTGGTGTTGGCTGCAGAAAAAATATACCTAAAAAAAGAAAAGAACCTATAGCCTGCCAAAAAATATTATCTCCCCTACTAAAGACCCAAATTACTGAAACATTGTGGCCTGAAGGGGAAATTCTGGTGAACTTATGTGAATGCTGTACTTTGAGAGTAATCACGCCTGAGGCTGTAGTTTTATGAAATTTCCCTACTTAACTTTGATCCATAAAGAGTCCTGGCAAAGGGCCTGGAATTTTGGACCCTGGTAACCAGCTTAAAATGGGTTTGTTTCATTAACTGGGATTGATAAATTCTTCTGATGGGATTCCTCATTATAGACATTGTCCCCTCCCCCTTTTTAAAAAATAATTTCATCATGCATTTGTGGCAATCACAGAGCTGGGGAGGTGCTAGCTATTGGTCAGACCACCTAGGTTGGCATCTGCAAAAGATGACTGTGGAGTGTGTCATAAAAGAGGGCAGTGCTTATTAATGTGTTCAGCTAGTGTGCTGGTACCACAGGAGACAGGCCCTGAGAAACATAGAGAAACCCTGGGCACTGCCTTTGCCTCCAAATCTGACTGCTCAGATAGCAGAAATTTGACCACTTCTTGGGTAAATATGAATTGCAATTGAGGCTCATAACAAGAATGACCACTTCCCATTTGCTGTGTGTAGGATTCCTTCTTACAGGAGGTAGACCCAGAACTGAGCTGAAATTAAGGGATGATACTGTGGTGAGATGAGAAAGGTTAAAAGAGATTATTGAAACCTTATGAGAATGTGTGCAGACCAGATTGGAAGAAAGGGGAGAGGAAGGGAAAAGTGAGCTAGAGTGGACAGAGAAATGATAATAGTAGCTGATACTTGCACAGTACCTACTGGGGGCCAGGCACTGTTCTGATGACTTTACACATCCCTGATACATTTAATCCTCACAACAGCCCTATAAGGTACATGTTATTTGCATCCCCCTTTCTGGATGGGGAAACTGAGGTCGGAAGTGTTGAGTGACCTGCTTGAGGTCAGACAGGTGATAAGTGGCAAAGTTGAGATTCGAAAACACGTGGTCTCCCACTGGAGTGTGTGCTCTTAGCTCCTTGGTCATCCCACCTCTCAGACCTAAAAGGTAAGATGTACAAAGCAGCTGGTAGAGAGGATGGGCAGGCCGAATGTAGATGCCACATGAGACCAGGCTGAGAGGAGAGAAGTAGCTGAAGCATACTGATTGCTGGGACTGTAGGGGTGAGCAAGAACAACAGAGCCTACAGAAGCAATGGTTTTCTAAGGGCCCAAGTAGCCCCAAAGAATGGGAGGGCATTCAGCAGGAAGAGCTGTGAGCAGAAGGAGGGAAGTACTTGTGGAGGTGGGTAATGTGGAAATGTATAAATGATCAGAGTAGGGACTTTGGGCAAGCAAAGAGAGGAAAGGGAAAGAATCTGGATGGCTCAATGGGCAAAGGGGAAGTGATTCAAATCTAAGCTTGTATATTTTCTAAGCTTCTGTAAGAATCAGAAGGAACATGTCCCAGAGAGATGAGAGTTTATTTATTTTTTAATTGCTTTTAAATGTACTTATAGAGGAGTGTAAGCTCCTAAGGAAAGAGAGTGCTTCCTGGACCAGGGGCTTGTGAACCAGATCCCCTTGCTTGTGCATTTGGGAGGGAAGTCTGAAGCTCACAGGACAAAAAGCCTTTCTGAGCCAGGCTTTGGTTGTGCCGGAACTGAATCCCCTGGCTGGTGACACCTGGCTGTCTGGCGTCTCAGGGTGAGGGAAGGGGAGTGTGAGACCAGCAGAGAAAGACACTCTCCCCTGGATGCTTATTTTTAGCAGGGGTCCCAGTGGATTCCATTTGCTGGTGCTACTGGGCTCATATGGGGTTGCTAGCAGAATTCCTTATCCTCATACCTAGAAGACACCAAGTGGACCATTGCAGTCTCAAACAACAACAGTGGGGGGCAAGTGGAGCTATAGCTGACCAAAATAACATCACAGGGGCTTTGAAAACTAGATTGTCATTGGAATCCCATCCCACAAAGTAGGCCAGGAACTGCACACTAAACTTAGACAGGGCTACTGCATGCTAAATGAAATATTTAGATAGGACTGAGTCTCCTAACATAATAGCCAAAATGGTCAGGATACAATAAAAAATCAACCATCATAATAAGAACCAGGAAATCACAACCTGTGTGGGAAAAGACAATCAACAGAAACCAACACCAAGATGAATCAGATGTTGGCATTATCTGATAAGGATTTAAAGTAGCTATTATAAAAATGCTTCAAAAAGCAATTGCAAATTCTCTTGAAACAAATGAAAAAACAGAAACTCTTAGCAAAGAAATAGAAGTTATACAAAGCCCCTAGTGTAAATTCCACAATTTAAAATACAATACCAGAAAGAAAAAACTCAGTGGATGGGCTTCATAGTAGTGTAGAGGCGACAGGGGATGGGACTGGTATCCTTGAGGGCAGACCAATAGCACTTACCCAATCTGAACAACAGAGAGAAAATAAACTGAACAAAAGAGAGTGAACAGATTCTTAGGGAAACCTGTGGGCCATTTATATCACCAGTGTCCCAGGAGGAGAGTACATGTGATGGAAAATGTAATGAAAGAAATAATGGCTGAAGATTTCCCAACTTGGTGAAAAGCATAAACCTGAAGAATCATGAAGCTGAGAAAACCCCAGATATGATAAATCCAGAGAAATCCATGGGAAGACGTATCATAATTAAAACTGACAAAGAAAAAGAGAAAAAGAAAAAAAAAAACTTTGACAAAGAAAAAATCTTGAAAGCAGCTAGAGGGAAATGACACATTACCTGTAGAAGGACACCAGTTCAAATGGCAGTGGATATTCCATTGAAACGATGGAGACCAGAAGAAAGCACAACATGTTCATTAGGTGCTGAAAGAAGTATCAGTTGCAAATTCTGTGTCTGGTCAAACTATCCTTCAGGAATGAAGGGGGAATAAACATTTTCTCAGATGAAAGAAAATAGAAACAATGTGTTGTTGGTTGACCTGCCCCTAAACAATGGCGAATGGAAGTTCTTCATGCATACGGAAATGGTAAAAGGAGGAACTTTGGAGGGGCAGGAGGGAAGAAACAACAGTGGAAAGAGCACAAATGGGGGACATACAAAACACTGTTATTCTCCTCATGAGGTTTCCAAATCGTGTGTGATGATAGAAGCAAAAATGACAACACCATCTGACACCAAAGACAATGGTATCTAACAGTGGGGAAGGTGAACGTGCCTAAGTGGAAGTAAGATTCGCATGTGTCATTCAAAGTAGTAAAGTGTCAGCACTAGACTGCGAGGAGCTATGCTATCATGTATGCTATCATACCCAGAGCAACCACTAATTAAACCACAAAGAGAATTAGACTCAAAATACTATAAATGGATCAAAATGGCATCCTTAAAATTATTCAAGTAACACATGTGAAGGCAAGAAAAGAGAAATTGAAAAATGAGCTCCAGAAGAAATAAATGGAAGATAAATATCAAAATGGCAGTTCTATCAATAATTATGTTAAAAATAAATATTCTACGGGTACCTGGGTGGCTCAGTCAGTTAAGCGTTCAATTCTTGGTTTCTGCTCAGGTCATGATCTCAGGATTGTGAGATTGAGCCCCACATCTGGCTCTGTGTTCAACATGGAGTCTGCTTGAGATTCTCTCTCTCTCCCTCTGTCCCCCATCCCCCTGCTCACTATCTCTCTCTCTCTCTCTCAAGATAAATAAATAAAACATTTTTTAAAGTAAATATTCTAATTATATCAATCAAAAGACATAGATTAGGTGAGTGGGGGAAAAATGACCTTTTTTAAAAAGAAACTCACCTCAACTTCAATGACACAGGTAGGTTGAGGTAAAAGGATGGAAAAAGATCCCTCAGACAAACATTGACTTTAGAAAAAAAATGAAGCAAGGGTTTCTCTGTTAATACCAGAGAAATTAGATTTCAGAGAAAAGTTACTGGAGACAAAGAGGGACAAAATGATAAAAAGGATCAATCCACTAGGAAGACATAGTGATTTGAAATAGGTATGCCCCAAATAACATAATTCTCAAAATACATGAAGCAAAAATCGATGAAGCTGAAGGGGGAAATAGACAAATCATGATTATACTTGGGGACATCATCACTGCCCTCTCAGAAAGTGATAGATTTATGAGTCAGAAAATCAACAACAGGGTAGAAGACCAGAATACCTTAATCAAACAACAGAATGTCATTGACACATACAGAACACTCTACCCAACAACCAAATACACATTTTTTGTAAGTGCGTACAGAATATTCACGAAGATAGTCCATACCTGGGCCATAAAACAAACTTCAATAAATTTAGAAGCATGAAGCCATAGAGTTTATTCTCTGATCATAATGGATTCAAGCTAGAAATCAGTATGAGAAAGACAACAGAAAAATCTGTAAACATGTGGAAATTAAACAACACATTTCTGCATAATTGATGGGCCAAGCAAGAAATCTCAATGGACATAAGAAATACAGAGAGTTAAATGAAAATGAAAATACAATAGCCTAAGTTTTTACGCTGCAACTAAATGCAGAGAGGGAAATTTACAGCATTAAATACTCACGTTAGAAATGAAGATTTCTCTCATCTATGGAACATAAGAACTAGGAAGATCGGTAGAAGAAAGGGATAAAGAAAGGGGGGGTAATCAGAAGGGGGAATGAAGCATGAGAGACTATGGACTATGAGAAACAAACTGAGGGCTTCAGAGGGGAGGGGGGTGGGGGAATGGGATAGACTGGTGATGGGTAGTAAGGAGGGCACGTATTGCATGGTGCACTGGGTGTTATACGCAACTAATGAATCATCGAACATTACATCAGAAACCAGGGATGTACTGTATGGTGACTAACATAATATAATAAAAAAACATTAAAAAAAAGAAATGAAGATGATCTCCAATCAATAATCTAAATTCTTACCTCAAGAAACTTGGAAAAAGCAAACCAAAATAAACCCAAGCAAACAGAAGGAAGGAAATAATAGTGATAAGAGCAGAAATGAATGTAATTCAAAATGTAACCAAAAAACTACAATTTTCCTCTGTTGTGGAATTCAGTGAAATAAAATGTTTATTTTAAAAAAGGAATAAACTTAAGAAATCATTATTAAGACTTACAAAAATTTAAAGCGAAAAGGCAGCCATCACCAATATCAGGAACGAAACAGGGAATATCATTACAGATCCTGCAGCCATTAGAAATACAAGGAGGGACCCTGTGAACAAAGGTTCTACGCTCAAGGATCCAACAACTTAGAAAAACCTCCAACTTCCTCAATAACCACATACCACCAAACCTCAATCGAGATAAAGTAATCTGAATAGTTATAAAGCCATTAAAGAAATATAACCTTTAGTTAAAAAGTTCCTGGAAAAGAAATCTCCGGGTCCAGATGGTTTCATTACAGGATATTCGCAAAGATTCTGGTAGAAGAATAAAGAAGAATTAGTGCCAATTTCACAAAATATCTTTCAAAAAATAGAAAAGGAGAGAAATTTTCTAACTTAGCTTATGAGGCTAGTATTACACTGATACCAAAACCAGACAAAGAAAGTACAAAAAATTAAAACTACATGCTAATAGCCCTCATGAATTTAGGTGCAAAAATCCATAATAAAATACTAGTGAATTGAATCCAACCATATATACAAAGATATCACACCATGACCAGGTGAGATTTATTCCATTTATGTGGGGCTGGTTCAACATTCAAAAATCCATTGTATGGAATAGCACTCAGCAATAAAAACAGAATGAGTTCTGGATATACACAACAACGTGGCCGAATCTACAGAGAATTATGCTGTGTGACTAAAGGCTAGCCCAGAAGGTTATATACTGCAGGGTGCCATTTATGTAACATTCTTGAAAGAACAACATTTTAGAAGTAGAGAACAGATTAGTGTTTGTCACGAGTTAGCGATGTTGGTGATGGAGTGGAAGAAAGATGGGTATGATTATCGACGGGGAGCAGGAGGGACCCTTGTGGGAACTGGACTATTCTGTATTTTGCCTTGTGGATACACAAATCTACACATGATGAAATTGCATAGAAGTAAACACACACACACACACACACACACACACACACCCCTAAAACTGGGGAAATCTGATAAAAGCAGCTAATTGTGTTAATGTCAATATCCTCATTGTGATATTATACTACGGTTTTGTAAGATGTTACCACTGGGGAAATGGGCAAATGATATGTGTGAACTGTCTGTATTACTTCTTACAACTGCATGTGAATTTACAATTACTTCAGAATAAAAAGATAATTGAAATGATCAGTTGACCCTATTTAAGTGAGTATCTTTTTTTTGAAAACATTAAAAGAAAGAGCTCTATATTTGCTCTTTGGCATTTCTTCGCTCTGGTTGAGGGTGTCTGCCTTTCCTCCTTCCACAACCAACTCCCTCCCACCAAACATTTCAGAGAGTTAAAATGAAGAATAACATCTGATATAATTTTGTTGTTTAGAGTTCTGTGTCTTTCCTGAGCTAACGTGGTCAGTTACTCTCTCCTCCTCTTCAATGTCTGCTGGGTCCAACAATATTTTACTTTGAAGCAGAATGCAAGTTAGTATCATTCCTTGTTACATTTCATTAAGAGATTTATATACATCATATCTATGTTTTATATACAGCATATACATGTGCATGTGATTATATATGTATCTATAACCACACACACATTGACTAAACAGGCCACAGTGGAAATTATTTTTGTGTTCCTTGTCCACAAGTAAAGAGTTAACTTGTAGACTCGCAATTGCTCCTGAAATCCATACTCATTGCTGCTGACACCAAGGAAATATTCTATATTCATGTCCTAAGCTGACAAACCTTGAGAAACGCTGTTGCTGGAAATTTGAGTAAATTTGCTTTCACCTGCAGATCTCTTTACCGTGCAGCTTGGCACGTGAGCTCTGGCGTTGTTGGGGGCTGTCAGTCACAGCAGCCGCTCCATGGTTGAGACTGGATTTGAGTCACAGAAACTCCAGATAATGGTCTTAGGAGCAATGCTATCTCCTTACCTACCTGAGGGGAATCTGTCTTGGAAGAACTGTCTCTTTCATTCTTTACTCTAGACTTTAAAGGAAAGTTTGGACATCACTGGAGTCTCAGAGATGACAGGTATTCGTCTTCTTCAGCGATATGTCCAAGTCCCACAAGACTTTTCAGAAAATCCAGGTGATTTTAACTTATGAGCAAACCACCAACATTCTTCAGAGTCTGTTAGCATTTTCCCATCCTTAGTTTTGAAAGGCTGTCTACCATGTTCTGGAACTCTCATTTATAGCAGGATGTAACTGCATTCCTCAGCTTCAGGCTTCGTAAAGAACCAGTGTGTCATTTTATACCAAATATAGTTGATAGAGATAAAAACTTCTGATCCGTAGCTTTCGCTTCAGACATTTGCTCCTAAAGCTACTTCTCAAACCATTTTTTAAAAATCTTTGTCCCCTAAAACACTCTATCATACTCTTTTCTGCACATTTGCAAAAGACAAAAATTTTGTGCAAAACCTGTCTATGGGGATGAAGCACGTGATGCTTTTTCAAACTACACGAGCCTCACCTTCCCCCTGTGATTCTGATAGATTTTCCACCTCCAGTGTGTCCCCTTTGAGAGTCATTTGCTTAAGTGTAGACATTGGAAGCACATCACTCAAGAGCCTTTACATCTCTGATGCTGAGATTTCTCCATAGCCCTCACAGTGATTTACTATAGACTATTGACTCATTTTTTCTTCCTAACAAGTCACTAACTCATGTACAATTTGATACCAGGATGAAGAATGACATAATTTTCTTCCACTATGATTTCTCATTGACCACTGTCAGAAAAAAAGAACAAAACAAATGTCCACCTGATGCAAAATCCTTCTCAGGGGTCCAACAAACTCAAAACACAGTTGATCAATTTCTCAGTACCCTGGACAGGCAACTAGACCTGTTTTGTTCTCTTTCAGCAGAAATCTGGAAGATTCTGTGTGGGTTAGGTGGAGGGAACACAGTGTAGATGGCCTTCTGGGGAATCACTAGTACTGGATTTCTTTCCTGACCATAGTCCACTCAAGTTTGACCTCACTTCCACGTTATCGCAGGACATCATCAACTTGTTCAGTGTTTATGTAGGAATACTGCTTTTCCATGGAAGGAGAAACAGGTCTAAGCAAGGTAAACCCTGATCCAAACAAGAGGATGACTCAAGATGGAAATCAAATGGTCTGACCCCATGCTTCGCTTCTCATTATGCCTCCCTCAGGTGATCCCACACTGATCCAGCACCATGGGCCAAATCACAGCAGAACTAAGCAGTGTGGTAAAGCTATGGTGCCCTTATGTATCTTTAGGCATTCATTCGTTTCCTGAGCTGCTGGACTGTTGGAGGCAGAGCTACTTTGTCCAAGGTCATGCTTTCACCCAAAGGACGCTGTACATCTAATGGCTGCTTGATCAAGAGGGTATAAAGAACCGGTCTATTGGCCCTAAGGCAGACAACTCTGAAAGTTCATCTAATTCCCCAGAGATTGGCTAAAGCCTGGGTTGTGATTGCATTGATGGTAAACTCCTCTCTGCAATTGTCCTTCCTTCACTCCCCCCATATCTGCCCAAATTAAGAACACTCCCCAGTGAACTTCCTTTATGCAAATCTACATTCAGAGTCTGTTTTCCCAAGGAACCCAATTTAAAATAACAAGCATACCTCTGGACAGAAATGTTTTCTCTTTAAAAATTCATTTTTGGGGTGCCTGGGTGGTTCAGTTGATTAAGCATCTGCCTTCAGCTCAGGCCATGATCTCAGGGTCCTGGGATTAAGCCCAACATGGGGCTCCCCATTCAGCGGGGAGTCTATTCTCCCTCTCCCTCTTCCCCTACCCCTGCTCATGCACTCTCTCTTGCTCTCTCTCTCAAATAAATAAATAAAATTTTTAAAAATGTAAAAAAATAAACAGAAGTTCATTTTCTTTATTCACGCATCCACTATTTATTGAGCTTCTATAATGTCTGATACTGTATTAACTTTTGGTAATTATAAGATAAATAAGCACTATGTCTTGCCTTCAAAGAGGTCATAGTCTACTAATAGAGCATAAGATTTTTAAAAAATAATATACATATCATCCATAAGAGATGATTTTGTGAGATCACAGAAAAGAGTTACTTAAACCCAACCTGGAGAAATGAAGAAAGGTGGGGAAAATTTCTGAAGAAAGTGATGATAGACATAAGATTACATAGTACTTTATTAGTTTCAAATTTTTATTGATATATAGTTCACATAACATAATATTCACCCCTTTAAAATTAACAATTCAGTGGGTATCAGTAGATTCACAGTGTTGTACAACTATGACCACTATGGTAGTGCCTGGGTGACTCAGTCAGTTAGGCGTCTGCCTTTGGCTCAGATCATGATCCCAGGGTCCTGGAATAGAGCCCTGCATCAGACTCCCTGCTCAGCAGGGTGTCTGCTTCTCCTTCTCCCTCTGCTGCTTCCCCTGCTTGTGCCCTCTCACTCTCTATGTCAAATAAATAAATAAAATCTTAAAAAAGTATATGACCACTATCTAATTCCAGAGCATTTTTATCACCTCAAAATAAACACTGTACCCATTAGCGGTTACTCCCCATTTCCCCCTCCCATGAGCCCCTGGTAATCATCTTTCTGCCTCTATGAATTTACCTATTTTGGACATTTTCTGGAAATTAAATCAACAAAATGTGGTCCACTTTGACTTTCACTTAGTATAATGTTGTCGAAGTTCACCCATGTTGTATCATGTATCAGTACTTCATCCCTTTAAAAAAAATATGTAGTAAAATATACATGAGATCTACCATTTTAACTATTTTTAAGTGTATAATTCAGTGACATTAAGTACACTCATGGTGTTGTGAAAACCATCACCACTCTCCATTTCCATGCCTTTTTTCTTTTTATCATCCCAAACAAAAACTATACGCCCATTAAATACAAACTCTTCAATCTCCCCTCTCCACACTTGCTTTGTTTCTGCCTTTGGGTTATTGCAAATAATGCTGCAATGAAGATTGGCATACAAGTCTCTTTTTGAGTCCCTACTTTCAATTCACTTGGGTATATACCTAGGAGTGAAATTGCTGGGTCATTATGGTAATGCAATGTTTGTCCCCTTGATGGTGTCCCACAGGTCCTTAGGCTCTGTTCATTTTTATTTCTTTATTTTTTTGTTTTGTTTTTGTTCTTCAGACCGGATGATTTCAATTGTCCTATCTTCAAGTTTGCTGTATTTTCTCAAATCTTCTGCTTAACCTCTCCAGTGAATTTTTCATTTCGGTTATTGTACTTTTTGTCTCCAGAATTTGTTTGGTTCCTTTTTATAATTCCTATCTCTGTATTCATGTTGTCTGTTTGGTCAGATATCATCCTCATACTTTCATTTAGTTTTATAGACGTGGTCCCTTTAGTTTTCTGAACATTTTTACAAGAGATGATTTAAATATTTTTGAAGTTTTTGTCTAATAATTTCAATGTCTGGGCTTCCTCAGAACTGTTATGTTGATTGCTTTTTTTTTTTTTACTTGTATATAGGTCATACTTTCTTATTTTTCTGGATGTCATGCATTTTTGTTGTTGTAGAAAACTGGACAATTTAAATCAAAAATAGGACAGCTCTGGAAATCAGATTTTCCCCACTCCTCACAATTACTGCTGTATTTTTGTCTGTTAGTGATTTTTCTGAGCTAATTCAAAGAAGTCTGTGTTTCTCATGTGCAGCCACTGAGGTCTCTACTCAGCTTAATGGCCAGATAACGATTAGAGATTTCCTGAAACAAATGGAATTGGTAAGTCTCCCAGTTGTTGTGGGGGAGTTCTGTGTGTATTGTGGAATGTGCCTTCAACACTTACCCTGGCAACTCAAAACTCCGCCTTAGCCTTCACTTCCTGTTTGTATAGAGACTCAAGGGCAGGCAGAGGGGAAAGAATAGGGTTTTGTCAGGTCTTTTTTGGGTGTGCACACATCCCTACACATAAGCATGGCCTTATTAGATTCCCAGGAATATGTTTGAGCTCTTAAAAACCTTATGGATATTTCATTCCCCAGATTTATTTTTAAGCTTCCTGGTTAACTTATTGTTTGCCTCAACTGTTAGTCACTGCTTCAGGCAGCCAAGATACTAAAAAATTGCCTCCGATGATTTTCAGCAAATGCTGCCACCCCACTTTCTCTCTGGAATAAAACTCTTTGCATGTCAAATAATAATAATTATCTGGAAATGGAGTTTTAAGACTAAAATCTTTACATGACTCCCCATTACTTTCAGGGTAAAATGCCAAATCAATAATGGAGTATGTAAAGTCCTTTAGAATCTGGTCTCTGCCTAAATCACCAGTCTCATCTGCTGATAAGCTAATGATATCTAAACACCCCCTGCCAGTGGCTGCCAGATTGCTGGTTTTCACTTGACTCTGGCTTTTGGTTAGAAGACTATTGTGGAGCTGGGAAGGGGTGGTGGCATTAGGTCAAGTTACAGCAACATAAACCTCTCCGTTTTTATTGAGATTCGGCTATTTTTCTTGAAAAAAAAAATGCTTCCTGCATTACTACAAGTCTTTGATCAAATTTAAGACCTCCAAAAATGGTCATTCTTACCATTTTCACCAGTGTGTCCACTGGTTTTATGGAGGAGAGAATTTTCAGAGGAATGTATTCTGCCATTTTCACTGCTATCCAAACTAAGTTTTAAAGACAGAAGAGAGGGGAAAATTGATTATGGCAGAGGTAACAGCTTGGGAAAAGAAAAACAATGAGACCCACAGTTGACTTATGCAGGAGATCTACAAGCAGCTTTGTCTTAGTGGAGGATCAAATTGAGAAAAGGAATGGAAGGAAAAAGGGGGAGGAATAAGAAGGGGCCAACCGCGAATGCCCTATTGGCTACATTTAAAAATGTTCACTTTTTTCCCCCTGTGAGCTGTTTTCTGCTGAGGGCCAATTTCAAATCTCAGCAATTGCAGGAACACTGGCATAGCTGCTCAACCCTGCAAGTCTCTGACATTGGTACCGTCCCCCACCCCACCATCCACACATTGCTTACCTACTGTCAACACTTTATTGAATTATCTTTTCTGAATCTCCCAAGTGCATTCTTACCTGATCCTAGCACTCAGTACCTACCACTGTGTTGGGAAAATGTTAGGTGCTCAAAAGATCTGTATTAATTGATTATTGGAGAGGTTATTTAGAAGTGCTCACGTGTTCTTACTTTAGGTATAATTCTTGATGATGCAACTGTACTACTCCATGTTAGGTCAGAAAAACAGGTGATATTTAAAAACTGTATTTTTAGATATTTTAAATAGTAGATATTTTAGGCAAGAAGAACCTAACTAACATAAGGACTTAGACCCTCATATAACTAACTTTTGGAATATTGGGAGATTGAAGACCGGGAGGGTCCGTGCTTGCTTCCATGAATCTGGAAATGGAGAAATCACAAGGTGCCATCCCTGATGATCTCAGTTACCTGCAGCAACAACTAGGCAATTCTCAGGAAATCCCTGAGAGCCACTGACAAAAACTCACATCTACCATTTGCCAGTGCTTACTTGCCTACATGGTAGCTGTTATAAAAGAATAATAGTAGTGTATTTTTTTTGTATCTTTGAAATCTCATGCAAATACCTCTCCTTTGTGATATGGGATGCTTGTTAAACTACTGAGATCCACATTCAGTGGTGAAGGACTCACATCTCAGCCACTGGGAGCAGTACCAGCTGAAACTCTTCAGAGTCCTTAGAAATTGAGAGTCCTTGAAAATATCAGCTGTCCTTAGAAAGACCCTCTGCTGAAGAGAGCCACCTTGCTAAGGTCATGTTCCCTTCTTGAAGAGGCCTACATTCAATGATTGGTTACTACAAGGATGTAATGATCCTGTCCATTCCTCCCAACTCAGGACATTTCTAAAGAGCTGGTCCAGCTTCAGAAATCGCCTGGAGCTTGATAAGGCCTTGTTTTGCATTTCCAAAGACCCAGGATGCATCATAGAGCAATTTCTCCCTTCTGCCCAGTCCTGCTGCCTTCACTTTGCCTATAGGTATTAATTCCAAGAACACTTCCCCCTAAACATTTTGCTTACTAATCTTTATCTCAGAGTCTACTTCCAGGAAGAACCTAACTTGCATCTAGGTCAAGTAGTTTGTGAAGGTTAAGATGGGATTCTAGAGCTGGATCACTCTCTGGTCATCTCAAAGTGAGGACCTCATCACGTGGTAGGTGAAGCATGGATAGCCCCTGGTCCAACGTAGGGGAGCAATTCATTATTAAAACTTTCTTTGGTGGTTAATTAAATAACATACCAGCAGAAGAAAATGCCTTTGCCTAGTACAATGTTTTAAGTGTTTGAAAAAATATGGAGAAAAGTCATAATTATAGGAGCAATTGAATTGGTTGGCTTTTGCCTGGGTCAGTTGAAGATTTGGGGAAAAATAAAAAAGGCCAATAGTGATTGATCAATTAAAGGCTAGGAAGGAAAGCTGGCAGCATAGAACGAGGCTATCATTGATGAATTGCTATGTACCCAGCATAAATATTTTACATAACTCATGCAATCCTCACAACAACTTTGTCAATTAGACATTCTCTCCATTTCACAGATGAAGAAATGGAAGCAGAGAAAGGTCAAGAAAGTTGCCCAGGATTACCCAATGATTATACATCTACTTGAGTGCTGTTTTGATCACACATCCATTGCCCTCAGGAAACCATATGCTCCAAAAGAAGAACGACTTCTCTTTTTGCCCCCAGTGGCCCTAAGCCTCCCTTCCCAACTACCCCAACTATTTGCCATGAAGTCATCAACAGACTGAGGAAAGATCCAGCTACAGGACTTCCATGAGGCAGGAATCAGAGCCTCTTTCCATCACTTTGGACAAGTATGTGGACCTCAGATGTGTGAAGGATAAATTGTCTGTGGAAGGGGTTTTCTTTAGGTGACTGACTCTTCCTATTCCCTCCCTCTCTCTATTGACACAGTCCCCTCTCCAAAATGAAATCCAGAGTGGCACAATATACAGGCCAAGCGGGTTTCCAGGATAGAATGCTGATCAGGGAGCAGAATGGGGCCCCAGATTTTCCTCTGGGCATCAGGAGCTCATCTTATCAATGGCAGCTGGAGTTGGCAACAGAAGGACTGTGGCAACCTCAGGCCAAAGGCTGAGGACAGACTTCCAGGAGGACTGACCCACCACAGTCTCACCGGAAGCCAACAGCCAGGACTTCAGAGCCAGCCCTCTCAGCTGCCACTCAGGTCCTGCCAGACAGGGGTAGCCATCCCAGCCACCCAGGAAGAAGAGATAATGGTGAGCAGGAAGGGAATAATGCCAGATAGCAGAGCTGGACAAAGGGCCAGCCAGCCGACACCAGTCGTGTGCCAACTGTTAGCAGAGCCGGAGGAGCACAAGGGCAGGCAGGAAGTGTGGTGGCGGTCCCAGCTCCCCCCGAGGCTGTGAGCTGCCTGCCCTGTGAGCCTGGTGAGTGCTGCACAAGGAGCACTGGTCCTGCAGTCATAAGACATGAATTCAAAAGCAATGACATCCCAGTCATGTGACCTTGAGCCATGACATTACCTTTCATGCTCTAAGCAGAGGGCTGCTGTGGGGACAAACTAAGTTACATGCATGGAAAGGGTTTGCAAACAACAAACTATAAATGTGTATCTATGGTGTTTTTATGAGGTTCTAAAACATTCATCTTGGAGTTGGTTATGTTTATAGTCCCCTTTTATTTTTTTAAAGATTAATTGATTTATTTGAGGGAGAGAGAGACAAGTGTTGGGGGGAAACAGAGGGAGAGGTAGAGAGAATCTCAAGCAGACTCCACACTGAGCACGGAGCCCAACATGGGGCTCAATCTCATGACCCTGAGATCATGACCTGAGCCAAAATCAAGAGTCAGATGCTTAACCGACTGAGCCCTCCAGGCCACCTTGCAGTCCCCTTTTAAATATGAGAAACATGGCCCCACTAAAAGGGAAGAAAGGCTGAAACAACACTGAAGCATTCAGTAGTGATCACAGGTCAATCACTGCCACCATTAATAGTCTCAATCTTTGTAACAACAGGTGTGGCCTTGCTATTCCTGGGATCATCCTCTTCCGAGTCCCTCTCTGAGATGTTCCATTGGCTGCCCTAACAACCCTCTCGCACAGCTTGAGGCCACGGGATTGCTTGTTGCAGAGAATTCCCCCTGGCTGTGACCCTGGCTGGGGTCAGTGAGCTCTTGTAGTTCTCCCTCCCAACAAGCTCACCTCTGTCCACCCCATTTCCACTCAATGCTCCTTTCTCAAGTGCTCCCTGATAGACATTATAGAAACAGCGTGTGTACTGAGTTGTAGCAAAAATAAATTTACTTGTTGATCAAAACTGGGCAGCTTGCCTGGGGAATGTTTTCAAGACACCTGTGTGTGCCGCGTGTTGTTGGAACTCATTTGCTTCCACACCAGCTCTGTGATGGAGACGTGTGGACTCCCCGCTCTGAGAAGAACCAGAAGGATGGATCCAGAAGGAGCTCCAAGGTCCCTTCTGTTATTTCTACACCTTGAAAATGTCTAGCAATTTGACTGTCGTTTCAATGAGATCTCTAGATTTTGTAACTCTGGAAGGTTTTTATTCAGCTAACTTGCTTCCTCTAAACAGACAGTTGCACTTTCCCCACTGGGAGCCAGATATTGTGCTAGAAGCTGGGCACCAAATGGGAATGACACAGCCTGGCCTGCAGGGTGCTCACAGACCCCAGCAGAAGGACTTTAGGTGAAGAGGAATGCCCCGGAATGTTCCAGAAGGTTCCACCAGGAGGATGTATATTTTGCCAAGTATTTTATTCTGTTTGGGTTGTTATAACAAACCACCACAGACTTGGTAGCTTATAAGCAACAGAAATTTATTTCTCACCATTCTGGAGCTGGGAAGTCCAAGACCACGGATCAGAGTGGTTGGGTGAGGGCTCTCTCCCGGGTCATGGCCAGCACCTTCTCTCTGTGTCCTCACATGGCACAAGGGACAGGGTCTGGTTCTGTGGAGCCTCTTTCAGAAGACATCAGTACCGCTGATAAGGGCTCCACCCTGATGACTTCAGCACCTCACAAAGGCAGCAATCACAAAACCGTGCCTCTGTCACGGCGATGGTGATGGCGGGTGCTGGGTGAGTCAGGCCTGTGGTGTGCAGGAGTGGAGCAGGCTACGGAGGCTCGTGTGGAGGAGACAGCCAACCCTCAGCTCTGGTTAATTGTCATCATGCAGGAAAGCAGCTCCAGAGTGAGCTCAGCTTGGATCTTTCAAAAGATGCCAGCAATTCAGATTATGAATAAATTTTCTGATTTTTTTTTGCGAAATTGAAAATATTTTATTTCATGATAAATGGGTGAAAATAACTGCCTGATTTTTTATTGTTGGTAACCAATTTAAAAAAAGATTTTTCAGGCCAACTGTATTGGATGTCACCTTACGCACCCAGATTCCCTCAACCCTCAGCTCAACACTCTCCGTGTTAGCCAGTGCTCACCTCCTCAGCCTGCATTTCTATCTGTATCAGAAACATTTCCTGAAGAGCAAACAAAGCTGGCCCCGGGCACTACGTCTGTTGAACCTGATCTGTCAGCTGAGACACCCAGCATGCAGGTCTGCAGACCAGATGTGGTCATGAGGCCACTTGTTTGAGACCTTTGAGCTAGAGTTTGGGAACAGCGGGCTGCTAGGCAGGAGTCGCTGGGGGTGGGGGTGCCAAGCTATGGGGCCAAAAGGGAAGATGAGAGCCTTGTTAGGATCAGCCCATTGTCCCCACAGGGAAGTCCCTTCTCTGAGAACTGTGGAGCCACTGCAGGATTTCTTTATTTTCACCAAGAAGATGCTAGTCAAATTAGGCTTTAGGAAGATTACCTGGGCTGCAGTGAAAGATGAAGTAGAGAAGACCCACCGTGGGGCCTCTATTGCTTGGGTCATTGAAACAACCTCTTCCTGGGTACCCCTCTTGTC
This sequence comes from Ursus arctos, assembly GCF_023065955.2. NCBI lineage: Eukaryota > Metazoa > Chordata > Mammalia > Carnivora > Ursidae > Ursus > Ursus arctos. The sequence continues at coordinate 67,856,365 of NW_026623089.1, forward strand.
CTGCTTCAGCCCATCCTCAAATTAGCAGCCAGTGGGACCCTGGGAGATGGAATTCAGGTTCTATGCCATGGTCTGCTATGACGCCTCACTCAGCCCAGCCCCTACGTGCCTCCCTTCCCCTTGCTCCCGGCAGACTCCCGCCTCAGGCCCTGCACTTGACCCTCCTGTATCAAAGGGCTGCCACCCCACTCCCGCAGATCGCCATGAAAATGACACCTCTCCAGGGAGGGCTGCCCTGGCCTCACTACGTGAAATCACACTATTGCGCGCGCACACACACACACACACACACACACACAGAGTCTGTCATTCCCCACTTAGAACTGTGCCACCCAATGGCACCTGCTGGAGTGAGCAATCAGGTTCTGAAATCCCACCCTCCCTCCATTGCCAGGCTTGAGCTCTGTGTGGGCTGCACCCCCCCGAGGAAGGGGGGCTTTCACCAGGCACAATGGCCAGGCTGTGTCCCCACACAAAGGAGGCACGGTGTTTGCATTTGTCTGTCTAGGAACCTGACAGTGTACCTCTATTAATTTGCACAAAGGGACCTCTTCCTGCACTCTGTCCTGCTCCCTGTTTTATTTATCATCATCCTACATGTTATATATTTTATTTCTTGATCTTGTTTATAATCTATCTCCCCCACTAAAATACAGGCTCCATGAGTTTCAATCAATGCTATTTCCCCAGGGCCTAGAATAAGGCCTGATGTAGTAGCTCAATGATATATGTTGAATGACTTATGAGTGTTTAGAAGGAAGGAGGGAGGGAGGGAAGGGAGGGAAGGAAGGAAGGAAGGAAGGAAGGAAGGAAGGAAGGAAGGAAGGAAGGAAGGAAGGAAGGAAGGAAAGAAGGAAAGAAGAAAAGAAGGAAAGAAGGAAAGAAAGGAGGGAGGGAGGGATGGAGGGAGGGAGACAGATTGGAGGCAGAGAAATCCATTTGCTGGCAATTTTAATAATTAATAAGAGAATAATGGGAACTAAGGTGGAGGCAGTTAATTCAGAAAGGGCTGCAATTGTTCTGAATATGACATTCATTTCTTTTGACCCTCTCCAGCCAATTCTGTCACCAATGGATCCCTGGAAACACCTTGGTTTCCTGATTTTCAGTATTGTGACCCCAAATTCCTACACTCTGCAGTTGGAGGCAGCTTCTCTGGGAGCTTCATGCGTGACATTTTAGTCACTTGATTCCGGGTTAGCTTTTTCATGTGAAAAACAGTGTTTGACATCCCTCTCTCCATTTCTCTTTTCTCTTTTCTTTCTTTCTTTTCTTTTTTTTTTAAAGATTTTATTTATTTATTTGACAGAGAGAGAGAGAGCACAAGCAGGGGGAGCAGCAGACAGAGGGAGAAGGAGGCTCTCTGACAAGCAGGGAGCCTGATGCGGGGCTCAATCCCAGGACCCTGGGATCATGACCTGAGCTGAAGGCAGACGCTTAACCGCTGAGCCACCCAGGCGCCCCTCCACTTCTTTCATTTGAACTTCCATCTAAGTCCAACTGATTTTCTAATAGCTTGAATTCCTTATTGAGTCCTTTGTCTCGGGGCCATATGCAGGGTGCCAGCTCTGTGGTCCTGGAGCAGAGAGGTTCCTCGGGCAGTCTGCCATCGGGAGCTACTCAGGAAAGGGCCTCCAGGCTGTGGCCACCTTCCCATTCTGAATGCCCCCCCCCCCCCCCCCCGCCAGTGACCTCCCCAGGGAAGGGAAAGGTATTCCTGGCCTGGGGGAACATCCTTCCCAGTTCTGCTCCCCGCCCAGCGGAAATACTTGCAATCGCAGAGTGGAAGTCGATGGTGATAAGGTTCACAGATGAAAAGCTATGTTCTCAGGCAGCCGTAGCAGCAGAGTCTGGGAACCACGGTGCACCTGCTGGTCCAGCTTAGTCGCCTCTGTGCCAATGGCGTGTGGTGGGAGGCCACCTCTCCGGGCCCAGGGTCTCTTCCTTCTCTAGGGACCAGCTTTGGAGAGGAGGTGACTGCGATCTCTAACTGAAAATCCAAATGTCAGAAAGGAAATCACTGTCCGTGAGAGCTAAAAACCGCTCCACCCACTTCTATATATTTGAATATATATGCTTTTTTTTTTTCTTCAAATTTGTCATCTCACTCTCTGGCATAAATTTTTAAGATAAAAGATCAAATTTTGATGGCTATGAATATCTCTTCTTCTCTTTCAGGGTGGGATGTGGTAAACAGTGGGTTGGAGAACTCCGAGGGTCAATTTCTTAATTCAGAACGGGGGTGAAAGCAGCTGTCTGGGCAAACCCAGATTAATATATCAAGAAGAAATAAAACAAGAAGATCACTGGAACGGCTTTACTGGTAGCAGATTCTGATTTGCTGTATTACTGATGGAGAGCTAGATGGGGATGATTTCCTAAGCTTTCCTGGTATCCCCAGAGAATTTTCTTTGGTTTTTTAAATCTAAGCCTTTATATTCCTGGCCAACCTCCAGAAAGGCTGCATGGGGGAACCTGCTTCTCTCTCTTCCCCATACTGAGTTTACACCACAGGCTCTTTCAGAGTCAACAAAATGGCTCTCAATGAGTTTGCATTCAAAGGAGGCAGAAGCTGGAACTTAGCTGAAGCCCTTTGCGTGGGGCTCGGGCAGCCTTCGGGAGGAGTCCTTCCCCGTGGTCCTCGGTGGGGCTCTTCAGGCTGAAATGCTTGTCATCTGATACAGATTAAATACGGGGCTAATTGGCACTCCTAAGCTGACGCATTTTTGGATGAGTTTTCTTCTGATTTTTTTAAAAAGCATCTCAAAAGCCTCTTCTATAAATGATTCTCAAGAACCCTCACAGAGAGAAATTAGTCTCTTAACTATAACAGGGGTAGGCTTCGGTCCAGGTTTATAACCGTTCCGCGTCTTTTAGAACTGTTTCTGTGTTTCCCAATATTGAAAACTAAAATCTAAGTTTAGTTTAATTCCAATTCCTTTTCAGTGCAGCATCTTAGAAACAATCAAGAAGAAGAGAATGAGGGAGGAAATCCATTCCTTCTCCTGTGTCAAAACAATAACCTTAAAAATAATTTCAGACATGGGCAAATGGGATAGTTTAAATGTTTTCTCAAAGTCAATGAGGAAATCCAGACATTATCAGCTTGAAACTTTATGAAACTTGCTCAGAGGGGGCAAACTTCTTTTTTCTCTTCTTTCCTTGTTTTTTTTTCAAATAAAAACAATACTAACTATTATAGGGTCTCAAGTATGACCAAATACCAGGCTGGACTTTTTAGAGACACTAACTTTTTTAGTCCTCATAAAGCCTTTTCAAAGTAGATGTTGTTCTCCCCATTTCACAGATGTGGAAACTGAACCTCAGAAATGTTAACTCCCTCACCCCCTCAGTAGACAGTAAGTAGAGTTGAACCCCGTGCTGTCCACCAAATGCACATCCTTCCTCTTAACCCAGCTGTCTGGTTAACCAAATCTAACAACAGCGACAACGAGAATAATAAGTCAAGACCAGAAATTTGGAAGCACAATTGTCCTCATATATCTTATACTTTTTAACACCGGAGCCACTGAAGGTTTTTGAGCGTCTACATGGACACTAACCAGAGCATTTCTGCCATGATATAGGTTTTACCTGGGTGGTCCCCAGTCGCCCAGTCAAGGGCCACACGTGACCCTTGAGCCCTAGAAACATAGTTCGTGTGACTGAGAATCTCAATTCTTAATTTTATTTGATTTTGATTCATTTTAATTTCAATTTGTTAAAAAGAAAACCGCAGGCTCAACATGGCATTGCTTAGGCCAAGTTACCAAAATCAATACCTAAGGTCATTGAAGTAAGTCCTCACTGCTCAGTCAGGAATTTTCTGGTCAGCACCATGAAGTTATTTGTCTCCTGGGCCTTCGCCACCCCACCCCTACCCCCCAAAGGGAAGACCCCCTGCTCTTTCCCTTAAGAGCACGTGACCTTGCCTGAAACAATCCTTTCCTTTTCTTTTCCTAGGAACTTCCTTACCCCACCCTCTGTCCTATAAAAACTTTCCATTTTGTATGGCTCCTCCGACCTCCCCTCTACTTGCTAGATGGGATGCTGCCCCATGCATGGGTCACTTAATAACACCAGTTAGATCTTCACATTTCCACTGTTGAATTTATCTTCTTTAATGTATTTAAATAACCACATGTGGTCTGGCAGTTCCCGGGGCGCTGGGCGCAAAAGCGCTTGGCTCAGAGGTCCCCAAACAGACCAGGTCCAACCATTCACTGCTGACAAAATCCAAAGGCACAGAGACGAGTGGTCGTGAAACAAGAAAGGGGTTTATTCCAGTGAAGCAGCACCGGGAAGACAGTGCACTAGAGTCTCAAAGACTGTCTCCGAAGTGCTGCAAATACTTCTGGGTTTATGTCAGGAGAACGTGGGACAGAGGTCACTGGGTCCATGCAGCTGGGCGTGAAGGTCAGGTCGATCATGGTCTGCTTGAGAGGTAATATCGGTTCCCGCCATGGAATGCTTGCCTGCCAGGTCTCTTGCCTGCATTAAGAGATAAGCTGGAAATTAGGACTTAGTCTATTAGAAAGTTAGAGGTCAAAATGAGGTGGTAGAAGTCCTCTTTCAAGGCAGGCAGCACACATCTACATACACATAATTGCAATGCTTACAATTGCAGACATGAAGTAAAGGAGAAAATTTTAATGTAAGCATAATATCAATGTTGATTTTTTCCCTCACTAATATTAAGGAAATTTCTGGAAAATAGGGGAGCCTGGCCCATGGGCATGTGTACTGTGGATTGAGAGTTGCTTCTCCTCCTGAGTTCCTAAGCGTCATCACCACCTAAATGGACTTGGGATGCAATTTTAATTCTGCTGTCTACATTGAACTCCTTGGTCTACAATTCTCATCTCTACAAGGGGCACATTTTACTGGAAATAAAATTGGAGCACATTTATTTTGGCAAATATAAATATGGCAAAGGAAAGATTTTTCTTCTGTTTTCAGTTTTGCTTTTTACACATCCACATATATGTATACAGATAGGCATACATACATTTATATTGCTTTCCTGAAAGATAATTCTTTCCATTCTGAACATACAATCCAGACTGTGGCCAATGAGTCCTCAGTTCTTCTAAAAACAAAGCCTCTCGGAGATAAGGACTTCCGTAGTTGTTGATTCTGTACTATATGCAGGGTATAGAAGTTTGACCTCTGAAACGTTATCAGAGAAACTCCGACCCATATTCTCTCAGACGGATTATGGTTCCCCTCTGTAGAGCACGCCATGTCTGCCCCATCCAGACCCCTTCACGGCTACGTGTTCATCCCTCAGCTGCTATGAGTGTGGCCTCTGTCAACCAAGAAAGAATTCACTGAAAATTTAAGCCAGCAGACATTTATTTGGGCAATGAGGATTGCGATTGGGGAGACCCCGATTGAGGAAGAAACCGGAGTTCTGTTCCAAGGAAGACAAGGAGGGTTGTAGAAGTGAAAGTGAAACGTCACTCATTTAGGTTCTCTATGCAGAACAGGGATTGAAGCTGGTTAACTAGGATTGGTTGGGGTAATATGCAAATGGAGGGTCAGAACGTGTCAAATTGCATCGGCTCCTTTGGAAGTGAAGAGTGCCAACGATTCAGGCATCTCCGTGAAGGCAGAGGGAGTCAAGTCCAGCCTGAGAGCTTACAGCTGGCCAAAAGTTCATGCTTCTTCCGATGAGGATGTGCATAAATTCCTCCTCCCTTATGACCTTTCAACCCTATTTTCGAACAGATTCTCTTAGCTAGGCTTGCTTGCTCCATTTTGAAATCTTTCATACCTGCAGATGGCTCAAAGCTGTCCCTTCTCCCAAGAATGGTCCTTGGACAAATGAGAACCCCAGCCTAAGAGATACCTTCCTCCCCTGACTTTGCCCCCCATCCCACAGGTGATGATGGATTGATGGAGGAGCAGGACACAGAAGGCCAACCCTCTTGCTCAATGTGGGGCCACTTTATGGTACAGTTCCTGCTCCAGACCTCCCACGGCATCAGGCTGGTGATACAGCACACCCTCCCCACATCACAGGCCTCTGAATCCCTGTCTCAGCTTCTGCTACTAAGCAACTTGGCCTAAGTCACTATCTCAAGGGCCTGAATTATTTGCATAAACAAGAAGTGATATGCCCACATCTAGACTAACGGGACCCTCCTCGGAAACGTATAGAAGGTGTTTCCACTAATAAGCTTTGAGAGACAATAAACTTTTGTTCTTTTCTTTTCTGTGCATAACTTCTAACCAGGACATTCCAAGGGTAAAAAGAGTTCTGCCATGTTGCCACAGCCTAGATTTGGAACCCAAACCTAACGACAGGATAGAGGCTGTCGCTTCTGCCAAGTTAGTCCAAATGGCAATGGCTACAAGATGATTTAGAGAGGGAGATTTTTCGTAAGGTGATTATTGAAGATGTAGATTGAGCAGACAAAGAGGAGAAAGAGCACAACAGGGTAGAAGAATGAGGTGTGTCAACATAAAAAGTGACGATACCTACACTTCATTTCTTACACGTGCATGTAAACAAACACACAAATAAAGAGGATGGGTTAGGCCAGAAGAAAAGGAGCGTGTGTTTTGCATGTCCTTCATTGGCCCTGGGCCCGCTGAACATTGAGCTAGAACAACAAAAGCTCTCATTTAGAATATACAATGATTTTGTAGAAAATAAAGCCTTAATTTCTTCATTCATAATGGATATAAAACCATCAAGCCAACCGGATACTCATATTTGTTGTTTGGTTTATTCCAGCCCTCTAGGCACATTTAGAGGGAAACCAAATTAAAATCAAAATTTTTCATTGTGAATATGGACTCTGAGAAGCAGAGGGAGTTTGGCTGACTCGGAATGCTGAAGTCAGGGATCTGGGGCCGCCTGACTCAACCCTCTCCCCCATGGGCATTCCACCTCCAAAGGGGCCACCGATGTTCCTGGACTGTCTCCTGGAGCGAGGGTGGAGGCCCCTTGCCAGTAGGGATCTCTCATTTTCCTTTTCCTGGACTTCTTTGACTGGCCAGCTCCCTTCTTTCTGACTACCATATTTTATAAATTGTTTTCTATAACAATACTTTAACTTCTTATTCTACAAAGATATATGATCATTGTTAGACCTTTGGACAAAGCAAAGCTCCCTACCACTTAGAGCAGAGAGTATACTTGCCTTGCAGTGGGGAATAACAATAGAATTGAGGACATTGCCCGTGACATCAGGAGAGAATAATCTTTCTCCTACCCTTAAATATTTTTTTTTACATCAATATTCAGCAAACTTTTTCTTTAAATAGCCAGAGAGTAAGTAAGATAGGCTTTGTTACCGCTACTCAGTCTTGCAGTCGTAGTGCTGTAAGATATACATAGTGCTATAGACACTACATAGATGGATGGGAGTGGCTGTGTCCTAATAAAACTTTATTTATAAAAACAGACAACCTGCTACATTGGGCCCCAGGCTTTAGTTTGCCAACCTCTTTTCTACTTCATCATCTAAAATGGATCCAGAGTAAAGCATAAATTTTACTACTAAGAAACTTTTTAATTGAAGTGCAGTTGAGATTCAATGTCACTATTATTTAGATAAGTTTTTATTTTTCTAGTTAAACTATTTTTAATATTTCTTTATTTGAGAGAGAGGGTGAGCAAGACAGAGAGAGAGCAAGAGCATGAGCGGGGGTGAGGGGCAAAGGGGAGGGGAGAAGCAGACTCTCCCACTGAGCAGAGAGTCCAACACGGTGCTCAATCCCAGGACCCCGGGATGATGACCTGAGCCAAGGGCAGACACTTACCTGTCTGAGCCACCCAGGCGCCCCCTCTAGTTAAACTATTAAAAATGCTTCTCTCCTTAGTTTCTGAAATACATATTTTGTCCAGTATTTGGATCAAGTTATAAATAATTGCTCAATATCATTGCTGGAAGTGCTAGATGCATGAGGAATGGAGCATGTTTTCTGCCTGCAAATATTAACAGTGCATTTATTGAGGTAGAAGATGTCCAGTGATCCAGCCATTCCTGTTCTCGGTATATGCTCTCCATGTGCTCACTAAAATGCAAGGATAGAACTATTTATTCATGGAAGAACTCAGCAATGTCCCCAAACCGAAAGCGATCTAAATATCCACAGAGTAGAGATGATAAATGCATTTTTGTGTATCATGTTGTAAAATATTATATGGCAATGAGAATGAGCAAAACACAACAGCACGTAATGGGTTCTGCCACGTTGCAGCTCACAAATAGTGCTGAGAGGGAGGAAAAGAACATATGGTTTGGTTCCATTTTCACGAAGTTCAAAAAATAATCCACGATATTGATGGCAGCCTAGTGATTTCATTTGGGAGAGGCTGGTTAGTGGCTGGGAAGGGCAGGTGAAGTTCCTGGGGGTGTTGGTAATACAGTATTTCTTAATCCGGGTGCTGATTTCACAGATAAATTCCCTATTCTGTGAGTATATATATATTTTTTAATTGCAGCAGCTGTAATAACAAACGACCTTTACTAAAAGGCAACCATGTGCTGAGCACTTTATACACATTGTCTCATTTAATCTTCACAGAATTCCAACGTGGTTTCTCAGCCCCATTTAAGAGTGAAATCAAGGCTCAGAGCGGTTAAGAAACTTGCTCAAAGTCGCACAGCTAGTAAGGGGCCAAGCAGAAGTCTACTCCCTTGATATTTACAAACAGATACCAAGAGATCAATCCAGCTTTATGAAATCAGCCACTGGATTGGATATCGGAGAGGGAGAGCCATGTGAGATTTCCGGGAGGGAGAACTGTGGGCTGAGTAAGAGATGAGCTGTTTGAAAGACAGGTGGAATGAGGAGGGGAGTTAAATATCTAAATGTGTCCCCTCCACTTTGTGCTGCCACCAGGCAGACAGATGACTGCAAATAGAAGGTTTCTCCTACTCAGTTCATTGGGCCCAAATCAAATTCACAACAGCTCAAGCATGGCTCACAAGCTAAGGGTTGGTTTTCTTCTGGGAGTAACACATTGTTCCAGAATGAATCCGTGCACAGACACAGCCTCTGTGGGCCATGGCCTTGACTGTCACATTTGAAATCAAAACAGACAGAAAAGCATCTCAGAGCCCTGCCTCTGAGTGATAGGAATAGGGGAAACCAAGGACCCCAATTAACCAGCTTTCTCTAGGGCTGTCGTGGATCTGTCCTCCCTCCAGAATTCCCCTGCCTCTTGCAAAAACACTGACCGGAGAGTCACCATCTGCGAGCCCAGCGCTAGGCACTATAACATCTTATTTCTTAAAAGGATGGTCTCAATATAACCTGACATATATAAGCTTGTGAAATTATTCCTATGTCCCCAAACAGAGATGGGAGAATCTATGCCCCCATAGCAATTACTGCAAAAATTAGGAGCTTTCAAATAAAGCCCATTTACAACATAGCCTGTGGAATGGGAGCATTTGAAACATTTATCTGATACCTGAAGGTATCAATAAACTTTTATACGGGGGAAACAATGTAGATACTAGAAAATATACACTATAACATTTTATGCTTTATTTAGCTGTAGTACATAAACTCCCCCAGGCTCCGCAGAGGAACTCGGGTGGGCTCCGGCTTCCCGGCTGCTTAAGGGACTCTCAGATATTCATCTTAGGAATCCCAGCCCACTGCTTTCTCCCTCCATTGAAGAATCAGTTCCTTCTGGCTCCAGGGAATTTGTGATTGCTGCTTTCAAAACACTCTTTGCAAAATTTTGCGAACTAAAAATTATACAAGAGCTAATTATTTCCGAGAGAAGTGAATCATCTATGTTCTCCATCGTAAGTGTGCATAGGACTCTGTTGCTTTAATTGTGTCTAAATACCTTCTCTTTTATACCAGTTTTGTTTATGTATGTATATGCTGGCAAAGAGATAGCTATTATGGCTGTAAATTGTGCCTGATACTGAGATTAATAGCTATAAAAATAGTGCTTGAGGGGATTAGGGGTCTGGTTTAACCATCTCTGTAATGTTCCCACTCCAAGAGCAGTATTTCATGAGTGTTGTAAAATTTATAAGCCTAGATTCACGAGGTCTGCATGGTTCCAACCAGGCAAGGCTGGAAGTTTATTCTCAGCATCCAGGATCTAATAGGGGCTACCCCAGGTGTCACAATGAACACACTACCAGTGTTTACAGAAGCCGAACTCAATGCTGGGTCTCGGAGCCCACACTGAAGGTGAAGAAAAAGGTCAATTGAAAAGGGTTCTTCCCTTTCAGTAAGCAGGAGGGTGGAGGGAGGGCGGGCTGGCAGGCAGGAAGAAAGGGTCACATCACTGTAATTGCCTTTTCATTAATCCCACCCCCACAGGCTGGACAGGAGGAGGGGAGAGGGGTGACGCTGTGTGCCTGTCACTGCAGGGATGAAGGCAGACTGCTGGTGTGCTGGAGACACCCGCTCTAGAGAGTTTATCCTTACATTTTCACGAATTTTGTGAGCCTGTTGTTAAACACAGCTATTATTAAAAATCGGATTACAATGAAGTAAGATGCATTTAAAACCAGAGTTCATAAATGCTCCAAATTCTTCATTTCTTAATTTTGCAATTACCTCTGCTCTGCAGTCCTCTTGGTGTCTTTTATCTACGATGGAACGCTGTCACTGTGTGGCATGCACCCCTGTGCCCTACTCCAAACTCAGCCACGTCGGAGTGGGAGCTTGGAGTTGTCCATGGTGGAAGGGCTTACTCCGTAGACACTGGCCAATGCTAAATGTCAGCGGGTGTGTGTGTGTGGGGGGGGGGGGGGGTGCATGCATTTGTTCCGTTTTTTGGAAGGTCAGTTGTTAAATATCTCCCAGCCACCATTATGGAGGCTGGGGTGTTTTGTTACCATCCTACTTGCACCTTCTCTCCTAGACCCCCTACCCCCTTTACTGCCATAAATAACTCCCTTTCGCTGCTATTCTCTGGCTCATCTTTCATGGAACAGTTGCAATACAGCTTTCCTGGTATAGCTCAAGGGGAACCAAAAGAAAAAGGTAACCTATCATAGTGCACAAAATTCCCATTAATAGTGTCCCTATTGTTATCCCAAGGCCCATATCCTCTGCCCCTTTCTGGAGGGCCGCAGACCACACTTCGGGTCTGGGGAGGAGGAGGCAGGAGAGCAGGGCTCAGAAGAAGGGGCGTGTGTGTGGGAATCAGAAACTCAGGATTGGAGCCAATGGTTTGTTACTTTTTAACCTGTGACTCTTGAAAAGTCAGATACTGTGTGAAGCCTTATTTTCTTATCTGAAGAGTGGGGGTGAGGATAATATCTTCCTTGCTTACTCTGTAGAGCTGTGAGCTTGGCCACAGTCAAATGCATGCAAGAAGATATTTTGTACGCTATCAAGTGTTACATAATGGCCTCCTCATTTCTTGCATTGGGGAGGGGGGTCTTCCAAATGTCCCTACTAAGAAGCATTTCTCATAGTTAACAGGGATATTTCAGATCATCTACGCGTTCCATGTTCTAACTTAAAAGTTTAAGGAACTTAACATTCACAGGAGCCGTAGAGCAGGAACCAGATGTGCCTCAGACCCCACCTTCTCAGAAACTTTAACCCACGAGCAAGGGCTTATCTGGGATTGTTGGGTTCATGAAGAACAAAGACCACCTCAGCTCCCTCAGGAAGGCAAATAGGAGGTGAGGGTAGGTCATTACGAAGATTCATGCGGATTTTTAAGGGAACAGCCCGTGGCAACCACAGCAATGCTGATAATATGGCTGATAATATTGGTTTATTGCTTTCTGTGTGTCCATTTGATACTCAAAACAAACCTGTGAAGTCTCCGCTCCATTTTACAGATGCTTAGTTAGACAGGTTAAGTATTAACCTGTTAGACAGAGGCTTAGTTAGACAGGTTAAGTATTTGCATAATCACACAGCCAGTGCCTCGCCAGGTCACAGGATGAACTTGGATCTGTCTAATCCCAGCGGCCGTGCCCATAAATTGAATGACAGGCTCTTCCATGAACTTGAACTGCGGGACAGCTGGTCCCATGGGAACAAGGTTGGGAGGGGTTTGCTGAGCTGCATGGAGAAGTACACTCTCTCGTAGCGTCTGCTTCTGTCACAGCTTTTCTGCTGTCCTTTGCTCCCTGGCTTCTACCTTCAGCTTGCCTGCAGACTACGGTGGCGACTGGAGCTCCAGCTGAACGCGTCCTTCCATTAGCTCCGTCTCTGAGTTTTCTAGTTCCAAACTGCCAAGGGTACATTCATGTTGGCCCCGTTCCTCTTTTCCAGCCGGGCTGTGTGCAATGACACTTGCAGCCTTGGGTCACTCGGCTTGGGTCTCCACTTCTGGTCCAATCCGCTGTGAGCGTGCAGCCTAGACTAGCACATATAGAACACTCACCCTTTTATAATTTGACCTCCTAGAACCTCTGACCGTCTTTCTTGTTTATAGCTGTTTGTGCATTCACTGTGTCTTCTCTGCTAGACAGCAGGGACTGTGAGGACAGAATGTGTCTGCTTCAGCTTTGTGTCTCAGCATTTAGCACAGTAGCAGGCTTGGCTGAAGAGATGAACTGTATCGTTTGGCAACTGGAGAGACCAGATCTACACTGGTAAAGAGAAGTGTATAATTTAAGTAATAATCCAGAGAACGGAAATGCTTACGACCTGACCTCAATCTGACTGTTTCAGGGCAAGTATAAAATCCTTGGTCTTTATTATTTAGAGTATGAGGTCAACTTTCAATTTCACATGGCTGATATCCACTTGACATAGACCCGGAGAACAAATATACTTTTTGGCAACAGTAACTGAGTATATCAACGACCCAGAAAAGGGAAGCAAATTCTAGTGTCTCCTAGCCCACGGGTCATTCCTGACAAGAAGCAAGCAACCTTGCTAGGGCCTACCACATCTGGTTCTTCCCTCCTTCATGGGCACATAGGAAAGCTTCCTGTCCCTCCTTGTAGTTGTGTTGGGACCACGTGACTAGTCAGGCCAGTGCACTGGGCAGAGGTGAAGTAAGTCATTTCCAGGTGGGGGCAGCTGGGAGTGGCTGTGAATGTTCTGTGGTCCTTCTCTTTCTTACCATGGCAATGGTTCAGGGCTATAAGTTGAGATGGCAGAACCACAAGACAGATCTCCATGGGCAGACACCCTAGAGAGTCACCTGACTTGCATTTAACTTTGTACGAGTCAGAAATAAAGTGAGAAAATCCATACGTGGTATGCTTCCTATTATTTCAGAGTCCCTCCGTTTCTCTCCCTCATCTATCATGTCTCAATGTCTCATAAAGTAACTCAATGCAGGGACCTTCCCTGAGTCTCCAACCAGCACAGTGCTATGCCTCTGCTTCCAACCTCATTGGATTAAGTGACAGTGAACTGAATTAAATTGGAAAATGAGGGAGATCTGGGAGCACTTCAATGGCTAACCTTGACAAACCCTAGACATGAATCAATATGGCCATGCCTTGGTTCTGCAGTGCCCCCTAAAATGAATGCTGATGACATTGGTCATCTACTTGCCTCCTCACTAGGATTTTGGAACAATGGATTGGTCTGGATGCATGTCAGGAAGCGTTTGATGAGTGCCTTCACCTTAGCCTAGTTCCTAGCCCAGTTTTTACCCCTCAAGATTAAATAACAGGGTATAATCCAATGATTCTGATTCTCATTTTATTTGTCCTGTAGAAGTGACCCTGTAAAAATCCCAAAAGCTGAAGTTCAGAGTTGTATCCCACATGATGCCATGTTTAAGATTATGTAGGTAAGAATTAGTTCCTGAAAAAAGAATGTGTGTGTCCATTTCATGAGACTAGATGTTCCCTAAAAGTCACACTTGATGCATCGAGATAGCTCCCCTCTCAGAGGATCCCACAGTTTTTGGAAAGAATGATTCTAGGTAATTCCAAAAAATGACCCCAGTTGAGAAAATTTAACTTGAGGAAAAAATTCAATCTCTCATGCATTCCCCAAACAGAGATAGAAAAATTACACGTGGGCAACTGCATGTACAAAACAAGTGGGAAAAAGTCTACTATTAAAAAGCAAACAGAATGTTCTCTGGGCTTTAATTAAATAAGGTATCAAGAAAAAGTGCTCCATAAACTACAGCCTTCAAGCATTCATCAAAAGAAATCCGGAGGCAGCAGCATATCTGGACAACCCTCCCCAGCCACAGTTCTGACAAGCGTGTGTTCAGGGTTGGCCCCATGTCATCTCTGGCACTAAAGATGGGTCATGCCAGGGGTTTGTCTACCAAAATCCTAACCACTACTTCACTGGGTAAACTGGAGTGAACACCAGAAGAGGGGCCAAAGGGTCCTTGGGTTATCAGTGAACTGAAACACATTCTTGTCAAGTGTCTGTTTATTCCTCAGGGGAGTCACCAGACAGGTCAAGGAGCTTACCTTCCGCAGAGCACTCCTTTCATATCTGTTCATGGGACTGTTGGTTCCTACTAGAAAGTGGCAAAAACCCAAAGCTTCTCTCCCGATTTCCCCCCTTGAGGCCTTCAGCCATTGGATTTGGAAGAAAGGCATTTAGAATATCATTTCTGCAGAATGCACTGGACTCGGGCGACGTTGAAATCCAAGTCCACCGGGATTCTGGGTGGAAACATGAGCCATGCCCTCATTGTGCTGGGAACTTCCCTCTGTCCCGACCAGATGGAGTGAGAACTAACTCATGTGAGGCCTTTGAGAATCCAGTGACTGGGACAGCACCAAAACAAAGCGCTTGCAGGCCCGGGGTCTAATGAAAAATGTAACATCCTGCCTCTGCCCTCCATTGCCTTTGTGCTTTGATGAGAATCCATGTTTACAGGGAAGCTTCTGTCTGCTTTGGCTCCAGGCAGCGGCCTGTGCTCCCTTCTCCTAGGGAGAGGGCCGCTGCTACAGAAGAGAGATAAATGGGCACAGGGCTCAAGCTACACTCTTGCAAGCCTGATGGAATTTTTCTACACAACATTCTTTTGAAAATTCCTGTCAAAGGAGCCTGTTTGGTCTTCTTGTCCCTTTTTCTGTTCCTTCACGTTTCCGTGCACATAGAGGGGGCAGAGGTGATCGACATCAAAGTTGCCCAGAGAGACTCCACATCTGGAACCGGACCTGCTTGTGAATGTGAGGTGTCAGCAAGTTCTCCCCAGTATTAAACCAGAAGCTCTCCTCGTCTTGTCTGAAATCCTTGATTATTTTTTTATGGAATTCTAATTGACGTACCATATTATATTAGTTTCAGGAGTACAGCATAGAGATTGGCTATTTTTAGACACCTCAACGTAATCACCTCGCAAAGTCTAGCTCCCCTCTGTCACTTTGAAGAGTTATTATGATATTGACTACATTCCCTTGACTGTACTTTCCATCCCCATGACGTATTTATTTCAAAACTGGGAGTTTGTACCTCTTAATCCCCTTCCCCTTGATTTCGCCCATCCCCCTCGCCCCCCGCTCTGGCAAACCACCACTTTGTTCTCTGTATCTATGAGTCTTAAACTTTCTTTTTAAAAATTTCATCGGTAGTGGATGTCAACAGGTGCAAACTCATTCATTTTGATACCTCCTCCTTCTTCCTCTTCTACCTTTACTCTTCGCTTCTCCAAAGGCAGAATTCAGACAGCTGAAAATCAGAAGGCACCACACACAGACTCCACTGTGAGCCAGGGACAAGACGATGACACCAGAAAATGCTCGGCTCTGCGGGTCCTCCCTCTGTTAGCCGGGTCGTCTAATTAAACAGCTGATTGAGTGCATCCGCCCACATCTCCTACTGTGGGCATTGTGAAATCTAAGCACTAAACCATGACGCTCTGGCTGAAAGATTTTCCCCAAGGTCTTAAGGGGGAACAGCCTTTATGTCCACACAACAGCATCTCCCCCCTGCTGCTAACCGCTGGGTTTCAATATGAAATATCACTTTCGTGTCCTCTGTCCTTTGAGGACACAGTGTTCATCGACCTACACAAGTTTCAGTGAACGCCAAGCCAAATTAGACCTGAGTGAGTGAAAATTACAAAACCAGCAGTTCCCTTTCTGCCCGTCAGCCAGCGCAAAGTGCCCGCTCTCCCTGCGGTGTTAATAACCAAATATGAAATATTTAAATGGCTGCAAATTGCATCAATTAAAATTGTTTCCATTCCAAGGAAGCTCAGAAGACTTGCATGTTTTGACCCAATGTCTTTTTATGTTTGATATACTTTCTTAATTAAAAAGTGCACCATGATAGAAAAAAAAAAAAAAAACTAGGGGAAATTGTAACATAAATGTTTCTTAAAGTACCAAATTTAAAAAAAATTTAAGAAAAGAAAAGCTGAGGTAGAATCCTCCTGTGAGATATAAACTTTAGGTATTACTGCTTCATTATTTTGTCAACATAACAAGCCATGGATCTAGGGGGTGCTTCTTAATGCTGAAATTGACCTTGGTTTCTGCCTCTAGGCATGCCAACCCCTTGGTATGGCTAGGCCTTCGGAAGCAGGGAAGACATGGCAGGGTGCCAAGAGAGGATAGTACAAGCTGAGTCTTGGGGAAGCAGGTCACTTCCAGAGTTTAATGAGGTCTTGCAGAAAAGTAAACCAGATTGGTCTTTCTCTTACCCAGTATGCTCCCATAGCTTCCCGTTGCATTTAGAGCAAACCTAAGCCATTGACCACAGACCACAGGGCCCCACACATTCAGACCCCACTGCCTCACTGTTTCCCTTCCGCACCCCCTCTGGCCATGTTGACTGCCTGGTGTTCTGGGAAACTGAGATTATTCCCACCTCAAAGCCTTTGTTCTTTCTGCGTCCTCTGCCAAGAGCACCGTCTTCGGGTATTTTTGGGTTGCTGGCATTCTCTTACATCAGGCTCTGCTCAAAAATCATCTCTTTAGAGAGATCTCTGACAGGAAGGTCTCCCTCCTTGTGTCCCTCCCTCTGAAGGCATGATGACACCCTGTTTGCCTCCTTTCCCTCATCACATGCAAGGAGACTCAGAAAGGGTCTTCTCTAACCATCATCCACTTGTCCAATACCTGTTTCCCCTGATGGAAAGAAAGCAAGGACTTCATTTTTTTCTTTCTTTGAAGGCCCACAACCTGGAACAGTGCCTTCCCAGAGCACACATTCAATAGATATTTGTTGAATTAACAGGCACATCCACAAATAACAATGCAAGCATGGGATTAAACCAGCCTTATTTTTATGATGCCACTGAAGAGTGTGCTGGTCTTATTTACTGCCTTCTGTCCAAGCCTCTGGAGAGGCTTCAACAGGTCTAGCCATCTGGCCAACACGATGTCTATCCCAGCACCATGGGAATTGCACAGAGTCCATCAGAATTTAATATTTTAGATAATAATGGAATTCCCCTTTGAGGTCCCTTGAGAAAATATTCTAAGAATGGCACTTAAAGTGACTGGAAATAATAGAAATCATGTCTGAGATTCAGACCTCACAATGATGCTATGTACTCACCATAAATGTGGCATGTCCTTTGACTTGTTTTCCTGCAATGGCAACTCATTTAAGTTTATCGTTACCAGTTCCTTCAATTCCATTTCTCCTTCTTACCAAAGGTCAATGACGTAATGGCAGATGGGGCCCTTCGCAGGCATGGGAGAGCTCTAGGTGTTCTGAGATCTGTGGGAGACAGGACAGTACAGTGGGAAGGAGGACAGTGTCCTGCGGCAGAAAAGTCCTTCTGCAGGAAAGTCTCCTGGCCTGGGTTGAATCATGACTCCTCCACTTACTAGCTGTGTGACTTTGGTCATACTCCTTAACCTCTCCCTGCTCTAGTGTTCTCAGCTCTAAGATGTAGAGTAATAATGGCACACCGCTTGCTTAGGGGTGTTGTAGACTAGAGAATGGGTGTGAGTAAAACACTTAGAACAGCATAGAACGGTGGCTGGCCCATAGTAAGTGCTGTGCCCTGAAGGAATTTGCTGCCCAGGAAGGAAAAACAGGACACAACGAGGAAGAAGCAATCAATGGCTGCACCTCTGATGAATGCCAGAGGAATGCTAGTGACCGGAAGTATCATAGGACCACAAAGAAAGGGAGAAATGGCTCTGCACTGGGTGCTTAGAAAACACCTTCACTGGGGTGCCTGCATGGCTCAGTTGGTTGAGCAACCGACTCTTGATTTTGGCTC
Source organism: Ursus arctos (assembly GCF_023065955.2). NCBI lineage: Eukaryota > Metazoa > Chordata > Mammalia > Carnivora > Ursidae > Ursus > Ursus arctos. The sequence goes on from NW_026623089.1 coordinate 67,874,438, forward strand.
GGGTCATGATCTCAGGGTCATGGGATACAGTCCCATGTTGTCTCCGTGCTCAGTGAGGAGTCTGCTTGAGATTCTCTGTCTCCCTCTGCCCCGCCGCCTGCTTTCTCTCTCTAAGATAAATAAATAAATAAATAAATAAATAAATAAATAAATAAATAAAATCTTAGAAAGAAAGAAAGACGAAACTTTTACTGAGCTAGATTTAAGCTAAAGCCTTGAGATGGGGACACGAGCCTGCCCCCATTTTGGGGACAATTGATTGGGCTGGAATACAATTTCCAGACTTTCGATTCTGAGGTCGCTGCCTGACACTTGGGATAACCTAAGGGTGAGTCAGATAGATCTGCCTCAAGGTGTCAATCACACACACAGAACCTGATAGTTGAGGTCACATTGGAGTTGTTGCATTGACTGAAGATTTTAAATTTGTTTCAAGCTCAATATTTGAGAGACGAAAGCTCTATTTGAGAAAAGGGTGATCTTTTTCTTACAGCTGCTGGAAACCTGCCAGTTTGGATTTTCTTGTTACAATGCCTAAGGCTTCTTGGGGTTGGCTTTTGTGCAACAAGTTAGCAAATCTGATGTTTGCTCTCTTGCCCAGTTAAAGAACAAGGAGGTAACACCTCGAAGAAGGGCCCTACTCACGTAAGCATGCCAGTGTGGAATCATGGTTCTCCTATCACCTCTGCCTCCCTGTCCTGCTCTCCTTCCCTTGGCTCCAAGCAGGACGCTGCCCTGATCACTGTACCACCTGACCTTGGCTCTGGCGACAGCTGCCCTCCTGTCTAGGGCTCCTGCTGCTGGATACCAGAGGATCAGAGGCTGGGAGGGGCTGCATCTTCTGAATTCCCTTCCATTTTAAGTCAGAGAGAACCTCCATCTGTTGGCTTCCTGGGTGTGGAGCCAGTCTTAATCATCTTACTGGAGTGTTTGGTGAGGTGTTTGATGATGGCTTCTTTGCTGTTGGAAGACAAGAGCCAGAGGAGTTTGCCTGGAGAATTCCATCTGAAGGATGGATGCTTTATTAGGGACGGTTTGTTAACTATGCTACACACACACGAGTATAGATGTGAGGATGTGAGTATATACTATTTCTTTTCTACCCAAATGTTGAATGTTCTGTTAAGTCATCTGATGAAAATGGTACCTCAGAGGGAAATGAAAGATTGTCTCTTCTTACAGGCTGTTTCCATGGTAGCTCAATACCTCCAGGCAGCGCCCTAATGATGAGTTATTACTTTTCAGCTAAAACACATTGTAGGGAACTGATTAATAATATAACTTGCATAGCAAAACAACAGGTTAATTTTTCTTTCGTTTATTCTCAGATGGGAACACACACTGATATATCTGATAATTTATTTCAACATCTGACTCACTCATCTTAACTCTTTCTTCATGGAGTTAACAAAGGAAGTGAAAGGAGGAGGTATGGATCCTCAGGGACTCCCTCGGGCCAAGTATGTTGTAGGTGGCATCCCGGATGCTGCCCTGAGAAGGAGTGTTTTAATCAGGAAAGTCCCTTTTTTGAACCACCAGACCAAGTATTCTAGCAGCTATATTATGTCCGGTGTGATTGGACCCTTGGCACATCTTGAGCTCAACATCAGAACTGATATTACAAAATGGTTTGGCTGTTTACAAGGGCTTCTGGGAGGAAATGTGCCTGACATAATGAGAAAGCTCTTCCCCGAGGAGTGACCAAATCTCTGTGGTTTTTGTGTTTGGCCAGCCAACCTCAGAGGCTTAGGGCTGCGTCCTCTTGTAGCCAAGATGTACCGAGGGCCGCAGGCCCTTAACAGAATTCCTTATGTGAGAGAGGTGGTGAGAGGGGTCAAACAGACTACAGCCCAGGACACAGCAACCTGGGCCAAGCAGCTAAGGGGCTTATGGCATTCTCTCTGAGGAATTGGAATGTATTCCATAGCTTAAGAGGTTAAATCCCTGGATTTCATGCTGCTTCTACATTCCTAGGATGCTTCCTCTTCTGCCTTAGAGTCCCATTTCCCCAGGCAAGGCTTGATTTAGGGAAAGACCATCTAACAAATATTATCAACAAAGAAAAATAATTAAGAGAAGTATTTCACATGTTCACACGGGGACAGAAAATTTAAATCTTCCAAATGTCTAGAAATCAGATTATCATCTTTAATTTAATGTAAAGATTTTTCAGGCCACAAATTCATCAGATATAAGGAAAATAAAAGAGAATGAACAGATAAAATTATAACCAATAACTAAGATATCTTTCGTCTTCTGCCCTGGAGCCGCAAATATATGAAAATTGAAAAACAAACAAATGAAAGTCTGCAGCAATTTTCTTAGTTACTAACAGCATGTATTCCAAAATTGATTTTATATATATATATATATATATATATATATATATATATATATATATATATATATATATATATTTACAGCCTGTAGAGAAAGTTGGGGAATAGAAAATGTAATATTCTTTTATTTATATCATAATCTGGTTCAATTTAACATTCAAAGTTAAACAAGTAGAGAAATTTATTGACAGGTAATGTTTAATTGGCCTAGAGGATTTTCAAAAATTTCTTAAAACTGAATTGAGAATTATTTTAATATAGTCTGAAAAAGAAGATATGCCAAGATATTTTATCTAGAAATGGTGTCAGGTGGCTACCAGGCAAAGAATATAAAAGAAAAAGTACTGATATATCTGAGAGAAGGGAAAAGATTGATGGGTTTATAGAAGAGAGAACAGTTATTCTTTTTTTTTAATTGAGATGTAATTGACATACAACATTATATTACTTTCAGGTGTACAACATAATGATTCGATATTTGTATATACTGAGAAATGATCACTACAATAAATCTAGTTAATATCCATCACTATAGTTATAGTTTTTATTCTTGTTATGAGAACTTTTAAGATCTACTCTCATAGCAACTTTCAAATATGCAATACAGTGTAACTAGCTCTAGTCACTGTGCTCTACATTACATCTCTAAGACTTACTTATTTTGCAACTGGAAGTTTTTGTTTTTTGACCCCCTCCCTCATTTTGCTCACCCCACCCCCTGCCTCTGGCAATTACCAATCTGTTCTCTGTATCTATGAGCTTAGCCTTTCTGGGGTTTTTGTTTGTTTATTTAGATCCCACATATAAGTAAGATGATACAGTATTTGTCTTTCTATATCTGACTTATTTCACTTAGGACAATGCCTTCAAAGTTTACCCATATTGTCACAAATGGCAAGATTCCCTTCTTTTTATGGCTGAATGTATTCCAGTGTCTATGTACCACATCTTCTTTATCCATTCATCCATCAGTGGACATTTAGGTTGCTTCCATGTCTTAGTTATTATAAATAATGCTTCAATGCACATGGGATTACATACACCTTCTTGAATTAGTGTTTTAGTTTCTTTCAGATAAAGATCCAGAAATGGAATTGCTGGATCGTAAGGTAGTTCTATTTTTAATTACCTGAGGACCCTCCATACTGTGTTCTATACATTCTTACAAACGGTTCTCTTTTCTCCACCTCCTTTCCAACCCTGTTGTTTCTTGTCTTTCTGACCATAGCCATTCTAACTGGTGTGAGGTGATCTCTCACTGTGGTTTCGATTTGTATTTTTCTGATGATGAGTGATGTTGAGCACCTTTTCACATACCTGTTGGCCATCTATATGTCTTCTTTGGAAAATTGTCTATTCAGATCCTGTGCCCATTTTTTCATTGACTTGTTTGTTTTTGCTATGAATTTATATTCGTTCTTTGTATATTTTGGATATGAAGACTTTATTGCATATATGATTTGCAAATCCCATTTTCTCCCATTCAGTAGAATGATGGTTTCGTTTGCTGTGCTGAGTTTTTGCATCCCCATTTGTTCATTTTTACTTTTGTTACCTTTGCTTTTGGTGTCAGATCCAAAATACCATTGCCAAAATTCATGTCAATGAGCTCACCATCTATGTTTTCTTCTTGGAGTTGTTTGGCTTCAAGCCTTACATTCAAATCTTAAATCCATTTTGAATGATTTGGTGATTTTATGTAAGGTAGTGGTCTGCTTTCATTCCTTTGCATGTGGCTGTCCAGTTTTTCCCAGCACCATCTATTGAAGAGACTGTCCTTTCCTCATTGCATATTCTTGGCTCTTTTGTCATTAAAAAAAAACCATATATGCATGGGTTTCTTTCTGGGCTTTCTTTTCTGTTCCATTAATTTACGTGTCTGCTTTTATGCCAATACAATGTTGTTTTGATTACTATAGTTTGTTTTTTTTTTTTTAAAGATTTTAGAGACAGCCAGCGAGAGAGGGAACACAAGCATGGGGAGTGGGAGAGGAAGAGGCAGGCTCATAGCGGAGGAGCCTGATGTGGGGCTCGATCCCAGAACGCTGGGATCACGCCCTGAGCCGAAGGCAGACGCTTAACCGCTGTGCCACCCAGGCGCCCCTGATTACTATAGTTTTGTAATAACAACAGCTACTCTTGAAAGAAAGGACAAATATTTATGGAACATCTCCAGCTGGATTAAAGAGACTCTTTTATTTCAACCTCAAGGAGCTCTGCTGGGCTTTTCTCTGCCCTCTCACAGAGGGAGAGTGGGGTTAGAGCAGTGAAATAACTTGTCCAAAGGGAAAATGTTGATTTTGCAGAGGGCTGGGTTCTGAGCCCTGTTCACGTTAAAGCACAGACACTATTGAATTTGGTAGGTTATATTGGTTAAACCTTTTCACAAAGAATACTCCAGACCCACATGGCATCACTGGTGAATTCTACCAAACATTTAGGGAAGAAATAATGCCAATTTGGCACAAATTCTTCTAGAAAAGAATAAAGAGAAAGAACTACTTCCTGTCTCATCTATGAGACCAATGTTATCCTGATACCCAAACCTAACCAAATAATTACAAGAGACAAACAGCCCTCATAAACATAGATGTGAAAAACTTAAGCAAAATGTTGGCAAGTTGAATACATCAATTTGTAAAAAGATAACGCAGCATAACGAACTGGATTTTATCTCTGGGTTGCCAGGCTGGTTCGGCATTCAAAACCCAGCTTTCTTTGGATTAGAGTTTGAATCATATACCCTTATTCATCCTTTTATCTTTAAACGTTCACTATCTTTATATTTAAATTGTGTCTCTTACAGGCAGTGCTGAATGAGATTTTGTTTTTCATCCAGTTACTGGTGAAAGATTATAGATTTTTCTATATCTTCCTTCAATTCTGTATATTTTGCTTTTTAAGTTTTGAAACTATATTAATAGTGGCAAAAAAATGGTATGTCTTACGAGTTTGTTGAACATTTTTTTCCATTATGAAATATTCTTATCTACTTTAAGTAATGATTTTTGCTTTAACAGCTCTTTGTCTGAAAAATTAGACTAGATGAAAATTAGAAACAGTTCATCAAGTGATGCCGTGAAGACCATTTAAAAAATCAAGTCATTAGTGAGAGAAGATATATACACACATATCTGAAAAGAAGCATGTCCCAAAGTATGTAAAGAATATATAAATCAATAAGAAAAAGTCAGATACCCAATAGCAAAATGGACAAGACATTTGAACAAGCACTTCAAAAAATGATATCTAAGTAGCCACTAAACATATGAAAATGTGTTGAACTGTATTAGTAATCAGGGAAAATTAAACCATGGTGAATAGCCATCACACTTACTAGAAGGGACAGTCTGAAAATGTTAGAATTGGCAAGGATGTGGAGTATTGGGATCTTTTATATAAACCTGGGAATATATTAGTCCATATTGGTATGTATAGGTACAACCATTTTAGTGAACTCTGACATTATACACTATATTTTACTATACACATATCCTGTATTCTCGAAATTTCATTCTTAATTATACGCCTGTAAGAAATATGTCGCACATGTGTACCAAAAACTATGTATAAGAATATTCATAATCATCTCTCATAATCTACTCATAATCATCAAAAACCGCAAACCCCCCAAACATTTATCAACAGTAGAATGAATGAACTTAGGCATACTAATAGAATAGAGTACTATCCAGCAACGAAAATGACTGAACTATTTCATGCAACAATTTGGATAAAAATTGCAAACATGTTGAGCAAAAGAAGTCAGACACAAGAAAATGCATAGTGTACAGTTCCATTTATATAAAATTTAAAAACCAAACAATCTATTGTGTTGGAGGTCAGAATAGTGATAGAGCGTAGGGTAATTTGGGGAAGGGAAGCCAGGGGCTTTCTGGGGATAAATAAAATTCAATTTATTGAAGTGGGAGGTGATTATATTTACTTTGTAATACTTCATCAAGCTGCAGGTTTATGATTTTTGTACTTTTCTAAATGTATTTGTACCTCAATTAAAAAGTTAACAAAAATTCTTAACACGTAGAATGCAACTAAACTTAAATCTCTTCCTGTGTTTCTTGACAGTGAAGCCATAAATAGAAGACATTAAATTATGTCAAATTTACTTTCTAGTGCAAGGAAAATCAAGCTACTTTCAGTGGACTTTGTTCTGCTAGCCTTGCTCCTGGGTTATAATATGCTTCCATTAAAAGAACCTTTATGTAATGTTCCTGTGTCAGTTCCAGGGGGGAAAGATTCTGTCTACTTGGTTCATCATTGTGGGTCTAGTACCTAAATTAATTTCTAGACCAAATAAGGTGCTCAGCAAACATTTGTTGAATGAGTAAATGAATTAAAGCAAAAGGAAAACTGTCTATTGAAGTACTTATATGAGTAGATCTGGGCTCCAGCATCATTACGGAGGGACAGGGAATGGCTCAAACTAGGGAGGTACCAGAATATGAAAACTAGTTCTTGACTATTTCTCTTGTGGTCACATGTACACTGTGAGAAGCAGCTGCGGAAATGTCAGAAGAGAAGGTTTCCCTTCTTTTCAAGTAACAATCACCTATTTCGAGACCATCTCTGCTTTGGCTGAGTTCAGTGTACCCACTTGAAGTGATTCATAATGACCTCTACGAGAGCCACTGCAGGAAGGGCCATGTGTCTTCCATGGAGCCCATTGCTTGGCTTCCCACATGTCAGAATTTATACATTATAAGTAATATAGTGACATTCCTTTGAAAAAAATTCTTAATTCAGCCTTGCCCTTTCCATGAGCTATCCTTTATCATTTTAGAGTGACTTGTGAATGGACAGGTAGGAAAAAATCCATGTGTGACACAGGTATAAGCTGTGGAGAATAGCACAAATCGTTCTTACCACACATCCTGGCTTTTAATCATATATTGCCTTGAATTGCTATTTATTCTTTTCATGAAAACATTTCTGCATCTCTCGTCTAAACTGTAGGCTCATTTAAATCCGGGGCTATGACTGTTTCAGTTCTCAGGTATCCGACCTGGATTACACTAAGCCAAGAACATGAACTGATTTGAGCCCAGGGCCAACTGTCAGAGAGGAGGACAAAATAGGGAGACCAGATGGGATAAGTTCACAATAGTACAGACAAGAATGATGGCTTGAGCCAGGAGTCAATAATGTTGGTGAAGAACAAGGGTGGAGCTCTGAGGACCTCCAATATTATGTGTCAGGAAGATAGCAGAAATAAGGAAGCATATTGATAAGGCATGGCCAACGCATGGCCAAGGCATGGCCAAGGCATGACCAAGGAGGAGAAAGAACAGGAGTGTGGTGTCTTGAAAGCCAACTGAGGAAAGCCTATCAAGAAAAGGGAGTGGCCAGCCTGATGGCCAAGTAGGAAGAAGACTGACAACATCGGATTTAGCTACATGTGGTTTTTGGTGCCTTCAACCAGAGCCGTTTCAGTGACACAGTGGAGGTGAGAACTGATGGTAAAGACACAGTAGCTAGAGGACCTGGAGACAGTGAGGACAACTTCATCCAGTGTTCTGTTACAAAATGGAGGAGAAGAATGGTGAGTAGTTGATCAGAGAACTGAGTTTTGCTTATTTTATTATCATCATTGAATGTGAGAAATACGAACAATGAGCTAAAAATTAGGATATACTACAAAGGGGATGATTGATGTTTTAGGATGGGGAGGAGTTTTGCTAGAATGATGTCCTTGAAAGGTTGACAAGGGTGGAATTGTAGGAGTGACTCACCCTGCCAGTTTCCCTGGAACTTTCCCAGCAATGGAAGTCCTGTGTCCCAGGAAGCCCTCAGGCCTGGGCAAACCGGGAGAGTTTGTCACGCTAAGTAAAGAAGGAAATAAGGTCAACTGACAATTAAATCTGGGAAGAAGGTACTGGTGATTTGGGACTGAAATGAGAGTGGAAATAGTTGTCCTGAGATGCACCTCTGGCTGAAACACACAAGTCACTAAATCCTAGGAGAGCAGGAAAGAATGTAGAGAGGTGACCTTTTCATTATAGTTTTTTTTTTTTTTACCTTCTGATCAAAACAATCAGTAATGAGAAAATCTGTATCAACAAAGGCTTTGATCTCATGGAAGAGAAATCCAACTGATGTCCCAAAAGAAAAAAACAGAGCCTTAGCTGGCAGCTAGTGAGAAGAGAAAACATTCAAAATAGTATCCACGTCACTTACCATATCTCCACAGTTAATGGAAAATCACATCGTCTGTGAGCTTTTGGGAAAGAGGTTGACTAGATAAGATACTTTGAAAAAATCGTACATGGAGAACTATTGACCATATCATTTGTTTTCCTTCTGTTCTCTTGCTGTTATTATAAACTTGGCTTACTTGATAAGAACCCTTCATGCGAAGGCTCCGTAGATAATGCCCTCATAGGGTGCTGGCTCATGCTCAAATGATAAATCATGTCAAGATAAGGAAATCATTTGGTTCTTTAAAGTTGAAAAGGCGATGTGATTAAAAATGTCATTTGGTGGATATATGAGAAGGTTTCCTATCATCAGTTATCCAAAATAAACCATGTTATTTAGCAAATGTCTGTAGGGAGACAACCAGACAGATGTTTAAGACAATGAAGGAAAGCTGAAAATATCTTGAACATTGAGTGCTTTAAAAAAAATATATGTATTGATTTTGGAGTGAGGGAATGAGAGATATATGTTTATTTTTTAAATGATTGGTTGATATTGCTTTTATGGGACAGATTTTTTTTCTACATAATATAGAAGAAATTAATGCTATGAACATTTACTTTAAGACTAGGAGGGAAAATATGAGATGAAAGCTATGTGTAATCAGCATTTCGATTTATAGAGAACATGACTTGTGTGGAAAAGAAGTCTCTTTGAAATCCACAGAATCGCAAATTAGGAATCACAGGTAAACTGTGTCCAGGAGAGGTGTGAAGGAGAAGAGAACTGAGCACATTTAAAGGCAGGGTTATTTCATTGCAATTTCACCCCGGAACATAAGGCAGGGGGTTTCTTTCTTGGATGGGAGCAACCATGCCCACATGCAGCAGCACCTTTTCTTCCTTCCCCCTCCCTGCCTTTCCCCAAATAACCCATCCTTCTGGTCTACCCCAAATAACCCTTACTTCTGGAATACTACAGGATGCCCAGCTCCTGAGGGGCTTAGCGAAGGCAGAGGGCACACCAGCTTCCCCTGCACAGAGACTGAGGTGTGGGAGGATAGGCCCAGCAGGTAAATGATTCCAGAAGTGCTCTCCTTGCAGCCATGAGGAGATGGGGAAGAAGCTGATATCTCAGTGCTGAAGGGGCCAAGAGTGGGCACGATCTAGAATCATGAATGTGAGGGCACTTTATACAAATTGGATGTTCCCAATCTGTATTTCCCCCTCATGGCCAGGTACACATCGCTGAGAATCAGGCAGACAGCAGCTGAAAAGCCTGCTCAGTTTCCCTCAGGAGCACCAGGTTGGATTCCAAAGTTTGGGACAGATAAGTATTAGAAATCTCATTCGAGAGCCCTGAATTCACGTGCTCTGAACTGAGGACAAATTTGGGGGAGACTAGAAGGCATTCCTGGGTGACTCAAGAATCCCCTGTCCATGTTCTTTCCCAGCTTGTTCTTCTAACATCATGTCCGACTATGCTAACATGCTCCCTAAGTGGGGGGAAGGGGGTCCTTGAGAGGCAAGGACAGCACATCAAATACATGAGTCTCTTTTGTGCCAACCACACTGCCAGTCACTTACACAGTCAAGGACATTCCAGCTTCAGGGCAGCACAAGTTCCACACAGACTCACCTTCCAGCAGACTTGGGTGGGGAGTGTGATGGAGACTCGGCAGTACATAGTGAAGACAGGAGGTCTGTGATTCTGTCCAGGTCAGAAGTAACTTCTGAGCATGAGAAGGGGGGATTTGAGGGAAGAGTGCACCAGGTGCTTCCCCTCCTCCACCATTCTGAGTCCTCCACCATGCTGAGGAATGCCTTTCTCCCTTCTCCCCTTCCCTCTCCTCCTTTCCTCTCTTCTCTTCCCCCCACTCTTGCCCCCATCAAATCCCAAGCCCAGTGGCAGACAGGAGGTATGTGCTAGTTCATGTGGGAAAGTGTGATTGGTGAGGGTTGGGTGTTTGAAAGGAGGAGAATAGTCAGAATTATTTGGGGGAAGGAAAGAGGTTTCCATTTTGGGTTGTTTTTATTATTATTATTATTATTATTATTATTATTATTTACCTGGAAGTCTGGTGTAACTTCACCCTTTGATCACCACCGAACACCTTGCCCACAGGTCAGTCTCTTCTCCCCCTTCCATGAACTTAAGCATTTTTGCAATTCCCTTATTTATTGTAGTGCCTGGCAAATAGGAGTGTTCAGTAAAGATAGTTTGCTGAATAAATGCATAAATGAACGAATGAATACCCAAATGAAGATAACAGGCTGAATTTCTGGAAAATCTTTCTTATCTCTCCTGCCCCTACTTAGGAGCAGCCAAGTGGGGGGCAAGAGTGGTGTCTTCTCATTTTCCTGCAGACATTGGAAGTGCTGTGTTGGTTGCCAAGGCCAAGAAGTGCCCTGAGGCTCAAGGCCTGGCCTCTGATCCGGCTGTCCCTCTCCACGTGCACATGGAGTCACACAGTTTGCTCCACAGGGTCCTTCCTTTGAAGAATAACACAGCAGGAATATCTTGTGTGCCTGAGATATTATGCTATCAGCCCTTGGAGAGCAGAATTTGAGGAGCCGAGAAAGGGAATGGAAAGCAAAAAACATATCTGGTCTCAGTGTCGGACGTGAGGAACCAAGCCACACAAATCAGCTAAGTTATCATAATCTGCAGCTTGGGTCCCGGTAGACGGTGGACTCAAACATTGATGAGACCGATTGGAAAGTCCTTTAGATTATCCCTGAGACCCTAAATGGTCATTAACGAAAAACACAGGACCTCATCACTCAGTGATAGCCAGTGCTGTGTTTCTCTGGCCAGTTTCTTCTCCCTCCCCGAGGACATAAATGTGCTTGACCTAGATACCTGAAAAATGGGCTAAATAGTGTGGGCTCTGCCCTCCTGATGAGCTTCTTCCTCTACACCCAGGCCCTTCTTTTTCTGGATGGTAAACATCAGGTTCCTTTTTCCTGGCCTATGGATCAGGTCAATCCAAACCTAGCTTTGGTGTGGGGGCCGAGGAGCAGTGGCACTAGTACCCAGCTGAGGTCTAGCAGCAAGCAATCAGTGGTTGCCCTGCACTCTGAAGGAGCCCTCCAGGCTCCCGTTCCCAGGCTAGCCTGTGTCTCATTGCTCTGTGTTCCCAGAGCTCATCCCAGGGCCAAAGGCGTGTGTGATGACACATACCTGGTTGCGCAGTGCATCTCCCCCTGCTCTGCTCTCTCCATTGCCCTGGGCACCCTGCTTCTGGGGGTTGACCTTCTTCTGGGTCTTTTAGGATCCTTTGCAAAATTTACTGGTGCTGTGTTCCATTCTCTTGCCATGGTGCCTGTTTTCCAGATTAATCACAGAGATTAAATCAGTGTTAATTGTTTAATGCTTAACCCCTGCTGAGAATAGTGGCATTGTAGTGGGGACTCATTGAAGGGCTACAAAAATGGATCTAGAAATTATGTAGTGTAAGGAATGGGGAAAGAAGTGTCAGAAAGGGAGGGAAGAACAGTTAGAAGCCTACCATATTCAACTAGACTTGAAATATTGAGAGCGTAGGCTAGCATGATCATAGCAGACTGGTGAACATTTGTCATTTCGTGGATGTCACGATCTTAAGCAGTTTCCTCTATTTGGGGAGCACTGGAATGAATCCAGCCATCCCTTGGTAGAAGTTGGAACTTTAACACAAGTTAAATCTTTCCCAGTGTCCTTGGCTCCTGAGGTCCAGCCTTGGACACTTGGCTAATCAATGCACCCACTTAAAAAAGAAGAGACATCATTTGCTGGCAAGGGGGTAGAGTCTAAGGAAGTGACACCATGATTTCAGAGGCCACAGGCAGAGGTCCTGGTGGGTTCACAGTGTGAGCCATGGTCAGTGTCCAGAGGAGGCTACAAGGGATCTCTGGTGCAGTAATCTGCTGGAAAAGTGCATGTGAGTTCTTCCTGGCTCTGGACATTTCAGGCTCGAATCTCAGGAGAGTCTATGAGTTTCCTAATATCTTTTCATAAATTCCTTTTCTGTTTAACCTACCCAACATGGGTTCCATTCTTGCAACTCTGATTAATACAAGAGGATACTGAAAGGATTTGATGTCAAGTATCCTGTTGATTCTTTAACAAGATGGTAAATCCTTGAAGGACCCTGTTTTGTCTTCTTGACTATCCTACAGGACTTAGAATATGACAGGCATTTCAGAAGGAGAGAAGACTACACAATCTGATTGAGAATCTTCTGAAAGTTATAAAAGACCCTCTGGTTTTTAAAGCCAGACTTGGTATAATTTGTACAAATTCTCAGCGGCCTCCAGAGCTCTCAGCCAAACCGGGCATCCTTTGGGGTAAGTAATCTTACTTTATGGCTCTAGGGGATATCCAACAGTACCTGTTGAGGAGATGTCTTGGAAAGAGCACCGTTGTAGACCAAACATGGCTCAGGAGGCCAGAAAGGCAGAATCCTTCCAAAAGAAACTGAATTGTTCTCCAACATTTGATCTGACTATATGAATTCAAGAACAAATTTAGCACAAGGGATGTTTAAATAGGATCCTTTATTTGCCTGAATGACTTGCACACCTTTGAATTTCATTTTCTGTTTTGTTTGTCTCCAGAAGAAAAGAACACAGCAAAGTCTCCAGCAGAGTTGAGGTGAGAAATGCTCAGATGAAAAATCCTATTTGCTTGCCTGCCCCACCGTGACCTCCGCTCTGTGGGTAATATTCACTGCCTCTGGGGAAGCTGTGGTCGGCAGTCACAGTGGATGGGCAGAACTGTTTGCACGTGAGCCCCATTTTTCCATCATCATCCATCACCCATCCATCAGATGTCTGTCTTCTCTGCTTCTTACCTGACACTCCTTTAGTCCGCTTGGAGAGAAGCTGTAAAGAACTAGAAGAGTCTCCAAAGAGTGTGGGTCAGGTGGGTCACCGCCATGTTTGAAAAACCAGGGACCGAGTTCGCAGGCTGCAGAAGCAGAGCCCTTGGAAGAAGACCCACACTAGGGTCACGTTGATCCTAGGACATGTGAACAGGGTGATGTTGGCCTCACCTGGAAGTAACTGAACACCAGCCATCTGGGGAAAGGAAGACACCAAGGAAATTGAATGCAGGGGGTTAGGTGTCAAAATAGAAGCTATCGTCTGAACGTAGAACACACTCATTGTAATGCCACGTTGTTATCTTTGCAATTCTTTAAAGTTCAGTGGTATCATTAAAGAGAAAATGTAATGAGTTGGTGCTGGATTTTCAGTCACCGAAATGTCTATTTGGGTGACCTTTGCTCTTTCCCTGCACTGGTTTGCTAATAACTTTGTATATAGCTTTACTGTTTAAGATACGTCCTGAGCATTGATCCCACTTCTTCAACCCCCTGCGTGATAGCATGTCTAACTTCCCCACTTCACAGATGAGGAACCTGGGGCTCAGGGGGGTACAACTGCCTCCCCAAGTTCTTACAGCAGGAAGACAGACTTCCAAGCTGGCCACTTGCCTTTGACCTCAAATCCCAGTTCTTCCTTCTGTGCGGTGAAATCCTAAATGATGCTAATTCCCGATACCACGATGCCAGCCTCAGTTTTATGATGGGATTAAGGTCAGTATTGTCTCTCCTACAGTAAAGACAGGGAAAACTGCCAGGGTAGGATAACAAAGCACATTAAAAAAATGATAAATCTGCCATGATTGACAAAACAGACAAGAAAGCTGGGGCGCCTGGGTGGCTTAGCTGTTAAGCGTCTGCCTTTGGCTCAGGGCGTGATCCCGGCAGGGATCGAGCCTCACATCAGGCTCCTCTGCTGGGAGCCTGCTTCTTCCTCTCCCACTCCCCCTGCTTGCGTTCCCTCTCTCACTGGCTGTTTCTCTCTGTCAAATAAATAAAATAAAATCTTAAAAAAAAAAAAAACAGACAAGAAAGCATTTTCTTTCCCCCGTATAGCTCCTGCACTGGGGCTGCCTTGCGGTTCCCCAGCCCATGCATGGCTCATCCCTGCTGCTCAGAGTTCACTGCCCCAGAGACCCGAGGTACAGTAGAACCATGCTCAGCAATGGATTGGCTGCATGATTTTTGTCAAATCACTTATCATATCTCCAAATTGGTGTCCTCAAGGGTAAAATGGAAAATAAAGAAACACATGGCACCATAAAGTGCTATAGAAATACTTGGTGCTGTCATTAAGGACATAAGTCAAGTAAGCAAAACTGTGTTCAATGCATGGGAAAGCACCTTCACAATTACCCAGGACTGAGCTCCAGCCCCTCTTCAGGCATAGTGCTAAACCTCAATGGAAGTGCCAGTGAACTCGGAGGGAGTGGCCACCACAGCTCGAAAGAACCCTTTCCTCACACTAAGAAATCCAACTCTAGAACATTCTTCCCAACTAGTTTCCATTTGTCTTATGAAACCCCAAGGATATTTATAAAATAGGATGGAGGTGACTGTGTGGCTGTAATAGACCCAGTTCAGGATGGAGACCCGGGCAGGTACCCAAGTCCTCCGTGCTGGCAGACACAGGGCTTTGATCTGGGGTGTGCATCTTCACTCGCTTTGCTGTTCTCAGTGGCACTGGGAGGTCAGAATGGTGCGTTAGCCTCCAAACCCAACCCTGGCTGCTCTTGGAGAGAACTGAAGGGAAATCGAGCTGGGACTGGCCACCACAAAGAAGATGACTTTAAGTCAAGGTTTGTAGAGCCCCTGCAGCAAATCCAGACTAAATCTCTCTGACAGGCTTGCTCTTGTTCCACTGCTCTGGGTGGACATTTCTCTCAAAAAAAAAAAAAAAAAAAAAGCCCAAGATTTGCATAGAGCAATTTCCCACCCTGTCTTCCCTCCTCCCTTCCTCCTTCCCTCCCTTTCTTCCTCCCTCTCTCCCCACTCCCTCCCTTTCTTCCTCCTTCTCTCCTCCTTCCTGTCCCCACCCTCCCTCTTTCTTCCCTCCTCTTTCCCTCCTTCCTTTCCCCCCTTCCCTCCCCACTCCCTGCTTTTCTCTCTCTTCCTTTCCACCCCCCCACCCCTGACTGCTCCCTGCTATTGGCTCCTATATAAAAACTGGCTCCTATATATAAAAATCCTTCTAGAGGTCATTCTAAGGTCAGTTTTTGGATGTGTTCTCATAGCTTTTCTAAAACTGAGATGGCCATTCATTATATTAGTAAATCCACATAATGAAGCACTTCTCTCTGCAGAAATTGTGGGACAAAGCCAACGCCTGGAAGCTGCTTTTGGCTGAGGATAGAGGCAGGAGGGACAATATGTGTGACCCTGAGAGGTGGGGGCTGTTGGCCGGGGAATGGATTTGGAGAAGGGTCCGCTGTCAGGCCTCAGGGGGTGCTTAGAGCACAGTCCTTCGGGTGTAAACGATGGGCACATGGTTCCTTTCTGCAGGTTATGGCAGGTGCCGATGCCAGCTCAGAAGAAAGAGCAGATTGGGGCTGTAGGTCAGAGATGCTGCTAAAGGTTAATTAAATCTCCATGGGATGGTGGCAGTTGGAGGAATGCATTGACATTTAACTGTGAGTCACAGGTATGTTTATCCTCCTAAACGCCAAGAACTAACTGTTACTTACTTAAACTCTCTCTAAGAGGGTCCTGTTCGGAATTTGTCCAACAGGATATATTTCTGACTTATTAGAGGAAAGAGGGTTGTTTTTTTCCCCACCTTAAATTACTATCATTGTAATTGCTGTTGTTCGCAGTGTACTTTTTGGTTATTTTATCTTAATGAATTTATCCTAATACATCATCAAAATAATTTTGTGGAGGAGCTATCATCTCCACTTTTCCAGTCTCTGCAATCTACAGGTAAGGAAAAAGTCAGGCAGTCACTTAATAGTCACACATAAGATTTTCCTGGTTTTACTTTCATCCATGATTTTAAGACCTCTACTCCTTGATTTAAAAGCCACTTCCAAACCCAACACCTCAATTGCACAGTGGGTATGGGAGTTGGCATTTAGGCTCCATTCCACCTTACTTTTTGTGTGTCTTCCTGAATGACAGGATCTAGAAAGATAAAAAATATATTTGACAGACTCTTTTGCAGCTAGGATTCTGGATGGTTCCAAAGGAGCAATGATTTGGAAGGTGGTGGTAAGGTGGGGCCTGCCTGTGGCCTCAGCTGAAGCTCCTGGAAGTCCTGGTGATGCTGGGCTCCCTGACTCAGCATCCAGGGTCCAGGCACCAGTTACAGTGGTGCTGAGAAGCAACTGTGGTTCCCCAAATGCTGGACAGTGGCCTGGTGATATGTTCCTGACCTCCACCACTCTGCTGCTGGCCTCTTGACCCCCATGTCCTTAGCAGAGGCACCAGCTCTCCATCTGGTGTTGCTCCTGGAGTCATTCTGTTCTTTCAGACTTTTCAAGGAGTCTGCCAACTCCTGATTTCTCCTCTCAAATCCTCTTTTTGTTGAAAATAGCTGGGATATTTTCATTTTCATGCACTTGAACCCTGACTGATACACACCCCCACCCCACAGTGCCAGCCAGGTCTGGGAGTCCCCATCAGTATGTCATGTCTGCCTATAGTCACAGCCGTCCCACCTCCCAGGTGATGAAGGCCATAATTCCCAAACTTTCTTCTGCTCCAGCCCCTGTTAGTGACCCTCACTGTTAAGACTTCTGATACTCATGAAGACCCATTGTTGTTTCCACTGCAGTTGGAAGCTGAAGGCCACCAAAGGTCCAGGGGTATGCCTGGCTGGAACTCCTCCACAGGTCTGTCCATCCTTATATGGACAGTGTGGTGGTAATCTCCAGTGAAACGGGGAGAATCTCTTCTCCATTCCACCATCACTCTGTCACAGCTCTTGCATATCTCCAGTGACTCCCAGAGACGACTGCACAAGTGTGCTTTTCAGTCTGCTCCCTGGTACTTGCCCCATATTCACTAATTGAATAACCAATTCTACAAATACTTGTTGGGCATCGAATGTAGAGTGGGCATGAGGCTACACCTAAGACATCTGTTTATTCTGACAACTGAGAATTGTCACTTTGTCAAATTTGTGTCCCAATGCTCTTTTCCCAAGAAAAGACCACACTTAGGGCATGAATGAGTCCCTTGGCCATCAGAGCTGTCCCACAAGTCTGCCAGACATGCCTGCAAGCTGGGGTATGTACAACTAATACCACCTGGACTTCCACCAGGAGAAGCACGTGGAGGTTGGAAGGTGGCTGGGGAGGGTGCCTGTGGATGCTGGATCCTCTTTCCTCCAAGAGTGGCCTCCCCAAGGTCATGATCATGTCTGTGATGTCATTTAATGGATCCCAAGAAGGGAATGTAGCTAAGGAGGGACTCCTCTAGACAGCAGAACTTAGGAGGTCATTGCATTCCTGAACCTCTTTTTTGCTCACCCCAACATTAGAAGGTGAAACACAAGTCCAGAGGTCCCATAACAAAATGTGTTTCCTGGAGAGTGACCCAAAGCCCTTCGGTACTAGAATTAAAATGCTAGGTCTGTTTTACTCTTTGAAAACTTTCTCTATTTCACAGAGGATACATTATTTTAGATATAATGATCAGGACAAAAGGTCACAGAATCAAAGAAGAGAAATGACATTTAAAATGTATCCTTAACTTTATCTAAATTTAAAATTCTTGGGTTGTTTACAGAACCCATGCCACACTCTGCTATAGGGAAAACAGCAGGAGAAAATGAGAGGAAAACTTTCTAAAAATAGTCTTTGGAGGAAAGTTGTCTTCAGAAATATATTCAAGGATCTCAGGGTAGACCAGGAAAGAGAAATGTCTTTGGAATGTTTGAGGGGAAAATGTTGTTAGTGAAAAAACAGTTCAAGGAATATTTATTTATTTGCTCAGTTTCAAAAGATGTTCTTTAGTCTTGAGATCCTGAGGAGAGCCAGTGTGATGTCTCCTGAGGTTGATGGGAAAAGGAGGCAGGAATTTTGACATTGAAGTGGCTGATTCACAGAGGGGCTAAGAAGTACCAGAATTGGCTGCTGGTCCCCTGCTCCCACTGACACCCAGAAACTAAGAGATGGTAGTTAAAATTGCAAAACATTTCCCTGAAAAGATCCAACTTGTAGACAAAGGGATTGTTTACTTGTAAAATGTGCATGTCTGAAGGAAATTTTAGGAAACCCTGAATCTGTGTGTGTGTCCATTTCTCTCTCTCTTGCTCTCATAGATTTTAGGATTTTTCTCTTTACCCTTCTTTGTTCCTAAACTTATACAAAAATGTATCCAAGTGTGGATTTTTAAAAACATTTGTTCTGGGGCGCCTGGGTGGCAAAGCGGTTAAGCGTCTGCCTTCGGCTCAGGGCGTGATCCCGGCGTTGCGGGATCGAGTCCCACATCGGGCTCTTCCGCTATGAGCCTGCTTCTTCCTCTCCCACTCCCCCTGCTTGTGTTCCCTCTCTCGCTGGCTGTCTCTCTCTGTCGAATAAATAAATAAATAAAAATCTTTAAAAAAAAAAAAAAACATTTGTTCTGCTTGGCAGTTTGTGAGATGATTTTTTTCTAAGGACTCAGGCATCTCTCCTTTCTGCTGGAAAAATCTTAGCCATTACTCTTCAAACACTGTCCCTTAAGGATCCTCTCTATTTTCTTTTTTTTTTTTTTAAGATTTTATTTATTTATTTGACAGAGATAGAGACAGCCAGGGAGAGAGGGAACACAAGCAGGGGGAGTGGGAGAGGAAGAAGCAGGCTCATAGCAGAGGAGCCTGATGTGGGGCTCGATCCCACAACGCCAGGATCACGCCCTAAGCTGAAGGCAGACGCTTAACCGCTGTGCCACCCAGGCGCCCCTGGATCCTCTCTATTTTCTATCACTAGAACTCATCGGGTAAATATCTAGATTGATCCTCCATGCCCTTACCTTTTTCTTTCATGTTTTCTTTTTCTTTGTTTCTTTGTAATCCATTCTGGAAGATTCCTTCAGTTTGATCTCCCATTTCATGAACTCACGTTTGAACTATACTGAGATTCAACTCATCTATTGAGTTTTTGTTTCAATGGGAGTATTTCTCATTGCCAGACTTGCTAATTTGTTATTTCTATAACCATCCATTTCTGTTTGATGAAGCAAGCCATTTCTTTCTTTACTTCCTTGAGGATATGGAAATACTTCTCTCGGTTGTAAGTTGGCCCTTGTTGGTGCTTGCTGCCTGTCCTTCATGCTGCTGGTCTTTCTTGGGTGGCTTCTCCCTTGCTTCTGTGAGATGTGAGATGTGAGAATGCCTGGTGAGATCATGTCATTGTGACTTCAGCCTGGGACCTGGCAGGAGCAGGACTCTGGTCTCCCACAACACATGGAAGCCATGTTCTAGCCCCAGCCATGTGTGGGCATTTTTTGCCAGGTGCATCCCTGGATGGACAGCTTAGTTCTGACTGCCAGCCCTCCTGCCCCCCTGGGATGGAGGCCCCCATCCCCTGTCCCAGGTGTTTGGCCTTGCTCTAGACCAGGTCCATTGTAGGAATGTGGGGCAGGCCCGCACTTACAGTTGTGGTATAGGAACAGTGCTCATTTCTTATCTACAGAGATTTCCTTTTCTTGTTTTTGTGCATGACTGTGTGCTTATAAATACATTAAAAATATTTTTCATATGTGGAGAGGAGGAAGGGTATCTCATTAGGAATTTCTCAGGAGAGGGTCAGGAGATTGAGGTGCAGTAGCAGGCAAGCTGGTTTCTTCATTTCCTTACACTCTCACAAAGGTAGGAATGGAAAGGGGAAGCAATATGAGAGCTAACACAGGGATGAGGAGAAGCAGAATCCCCTACAGAGGGCTGGAGGAGGATATGAATGGGAGTCAGGAGGATTACAGGTGGCAAAGTCTAGTCTCTCCATAGTTCCTATTGAAATAATGATTTTAGTTTCCCTATCCTGGGGAAGGGAGTTGTAGCATGTTTTTATTTGTAAACATTTTTCTCATGATCCCTTCTTGTTGCAACATATGTCTGGGCAACATAAGTCTCATAGAATAAAATCATTCTCTTGACTATGTGGTTAGTGACACGTGGTTAGCCTATGTTGTTTCATTGTTTCTGCCTTTAAAAGATAAATTACATGTAAGCAAAGTTGTTGCGGGTTTTTGATAGGAGAAAGATGGAGAGGTGTCTTCCAGCCTTCCAGAACTCCTTTGGTAAAATTTGAATCTAATATTGAGGTTCACTACCTCATCTCAGTGTTGCTGAGTAAGAAATATTTCTTTCTAGCCTAAATATAAATGGAGCTAATAATTCAAGCCAAAGTTAACCCCTAGGAAGAGAAGTCTGGCTTAATGCCCAGAAAGTAAGTAGACTTGTGATCGTGAATGCTATTTTAGAAAATCAGAAGGGGGAATGAAACATGAGAGACTATGGACTCTGAGAAACAAACTGAGGGCTTCAGAGGGGAGGGGGGGTGGGGGAATGGGATAGGCTGGTGATGGGTAGTAAGGAGGGCACATATTGCATGGTACACTGGGTGTTATACGCAACTAATGAATCATCAAACTTTACATCAAAAACCAGGGATGTACTGTATGGTAACTAAGATAATATAATAAAAATATTATTATTAAAAAAAAGAAAACCAATCTTTGGACAAGAGCTCTTCACTAAAAGGCAGATTCTAGATACTTCTGAATTTGCCTCTGCTATGATTGACAGATAGATATAAGCAGATAAAGACCCACTGCACTGGGCTCAAGTGACCCTAAAACAAATGCTCATCTGAAACCTCAGAAGATGACCTTGTGGAGAATGGGGTGTTTGCAGATGTAGTCAGTTAGGATGAGCTCACACTGGATTAAGATGGGTTCTAAATTAAATGGCTGGTCTCCTTATAAAGAGAGAGCGATTGGAGACACAGAGGAAACAGAAGGAGAGGGCCATGCGATGATGGAAACAGCGATTACCAGTGCCAAGGATCACTAAGGATGCTTGAACCACTAGAAGTTAGGAAGAGGCAAGAAAGAATTCTCCTGTAGAGCCTTTAGAAGGAGCATGGCCCTACTGTCACGTTGATTTCAGATTTTCAGCCTCCAGAACTCTGACAGAATAAATTTCTGGTGTTTTGAACTCCTTGTTTGTGGTATTTTGTTCTGGCAGCTCTAGTACTTATACACCTCAGGGGGTGATAAGCAAACACAGAGCTCATGTAGCAGTGTACTATCCACCATTAACATCCTACACCAGAGAAGGTAATGGATCACTTCCACAAAGGGGCGTTGTCAGGCTCCCTGGCACCTTGGAGACATCTGCCTGATGACCCAGGATCAACTCTTATTACAGTGTCCTCATCATTGTTTCCTGGGGTCCAGATCAACACACAGTAACAGACATCCACTCCTTGCTTGTGAATCCTGCAAGGTAGGATAACTCATATCCTAACTTACAAAATGTTGGCATGAGGCAAGGAAAATAATTTGAAGCAGTTGTTTCAAATGCTTTACTCTACATACAACACATATAAGAGTTGTACTCAAAGCCCTGCTTTTGAGGTTTGGCTGTCTAACTTGCAAGTTGCACGATTTCATGTCAGTTGTCTGATTACTTATGTCTTATGTCTGGAGCTTATCTTCTCGTTTGTTTTATCAACTTACTTCACTGGGAGGAGGATCAACATGGGAAAGAACAATAAAAGATGTAAACAAATTTATCTGTTACTGTTATGTAATAAGTTGGCACATTTTTACTATCTAAATAAACTAAAACTCCTAGAAGAAAATATAAGCAGTAATTTATTTGACATCAGCCATAGCAACATTTTTCTAGATATGTCTCCTCAGGCAAGGAAATTGAAATCAAAATTAAAGTATTGGGACTATATCAACATAAAAACTTTTGCACAGCGAGAGAAACCATCAATGAAACAAAAAGCAGATACTGAATGTGGGAAGATAGATCCAAAGGATAGATCCAATAAGGAGTTAATATCCAGGGGCACCTGGGTAGCGCAGTGGTTGAGCATCTGCCTTCGGCTCAGGGCGTGATCCCGGTGTTCTGGGATCGAGCCCTGCATCAGGCTCCTCCGCTAGAAGCCTACTTCTTCCTCTCCCACTCCCCCTGCTTGTGTTCCCTCTCTACCTGGCTGTCTCTCTGTCAAATAAATAAATAAGATCTTAAAAAAAAAAAAGAGGGAGTTAATATCCAAAATACATAAAGACCTGAGACAACTCAACACCAAAAATAACAAATAATCCAATTAAAAATGGGCAGAGGACCTGAATAGACATTTTTCCAACGAAGACATCCAGATGGCCGAGACACATATGAAAAGATGCTCAACATCGCTAATCATCCAGGAACTGCAAATCAAAACCACAATGAGATATCACCTCACATCTGTCAGAGTGGCTAGTATCAAAAAGACAAAAAATAACTAGTTTGGTGAAGATGTGGGAACAGAAGGAACCCCTGGGTACTGTTGGTGGGAATGCAGATTGGTGCAGTCACTGTGGAAAACGGCATGGAGTTTCCTCAAAAAATTAAAAATAGAATTACCATATGATTCAGTAATTCCACTACTGGGTATTTACCCAAGGAAAATGAAAACACTAATTCAAAAAGATACATGCACCCCTATGTTTATTGCAGCATTATTTACAATAGCCAAGATATGGAAGCAGCCCAAGTGTCCATTTATAGATGAATGGATAAAGAACTGGTATATATACCACTTCTTTATATATATCATATATATATATATATATATATATACACACACACATCATATATATATCATGAATATATACATCATATATATATGATGGAATATTAATTAGCCATAAAAGAGAATGAAATCTTGCCATTCGCAATAATATGGATGGACCTAGAGGGCACAATGCTCAGTGAAATAAGTCAGTCAGAGAAAGACAAATAGCATATGATTTCACTCATATGTGGGATTTAAGAAACAAAACAAATGAACAAAGAAAAAGAGACAAACCAAAAAGCAGACTCTTAACTATAGAGAACAAACTGGTGGTCACCAGAGGGGAGGGGTGGAACAGTGAAGGGGATTAAAAGTACACTTATTGTGATGAGCACTGAGTAATGTATAAAGTTGTTGAATCATTGTATTGTACACCTCAAACTAGTATAACACTGAATATTAATTATATTTCAACTTAAAAAAAGCAGAAAATAACTTTTTATTATTTATTTATTTATATATTTTTTACCATCTATACAGCTTGCCCCAGAATTCCTCTTGGGAAGGGAAGGCCTTTGCCTGAGGAAACTCCTTAGTAAGGTTTCCCAGATCCCTTTGGGCCTGCTTGTTGACTGGTACCACTGACAGGAGGGTTGAGTTTTTCTACATCCAAGATGGTGGACATCTCCGAGGCGCCAGGCTACGCAGGCAGAGAGGAGCTAAGGGTAACAGGGATGGGGGAGAGCAAGAATGGTTGAGGAGATGGCATGAATATAAATGATGTTCACATTCCCTCAAAATATTCCTGAATTCCTGGTGAACTTATGAATCCCCGGAGCAAGTGACTTATTTGCTATTGTTGCAGTGGAGCTGAGTTTCCCATTGCAATTAATGTGTTTATTCATTTGTCTACTATTTTTTGAGCATGCAGAGAAGACATCTCTTTCTTACTCCAGGAACATCCAGACATCTTAGGGAGATGCTGGAATTCCACTGGACATAAAATGTCAAGTTGGCATTTCCACACCGACTCCAAGGAGCAGGACCGTCTGGCTGGTGTTCAGCGACACTGTCTGTTCCACCCTTCCAGCAATACAGCAGTTGGAATAGAGATTTTATTTCTTTCATTGAATTAGATTGATCGTCTCTAAAAGAGGTCAAACTGGTGGCCAACAATATATTCTTTTTGGCTTATGGTGTAAAAACAAAAATGAGGGCCCATGTTTAAAAATTCTATGCGAAATAGAATCTGGGTGTTAGGTAACTCTTAATAAGTAAGAGGGTGTGACAGTACGGCCAGAATCAGCTGGTGTGCCCCAGCGGCTCCCCTTCCACTGGGCATGGCCCTGGAGCTTGCCACCGTACCTGTTGCCTCTTGGCCACCAAGGATGAGCACCATTTGCCCTTCACCATTCACCATGCATCGCTGTTTTCCTTGTTACGGAAGATAGTTCTCAGGATAAGCATCTTCACCAAAAGTGGGAAAACAGAAGATTGAAAAACTGGGGTATTAAATAAAGTGGGAGGAATAACATTTGTTTGAGGCAGGGCTAAGGTCTCTGGGCTGCTTGGTCTGCGTACCCACTGCTTGTGAAGAAACATGCACCTTGGCCCGAGTCCCTGGTGTATGTGATCTGTCTGCTCCCTGCAGACATCCCAGCTTGTGGGTCTGGGCTGGATTGACCTGATTCTCACCCTCGTATTCTGTATCCATCACTTGGCAACGAATCCCATATTCCTTTATGACTCCTATTTCATTTCTCTCTAATTGATCGAAATCTCATCTTATTTATCTTGTCTTTACAGTGAGATGGTAAGTTTTGTGAAGGAAGAGACTATTTCTAGCAATCTCTCCCCTTTTCCAAGCCAGCTTGGTGCCGCCCTGCCCACTGAAGGCAGGTCAGAGGCTCAGGGAACCAGACCAGACCTAGTCACGCCCACACCCGCCAGGGAGATCCCCCTGGGCTGCCAGCTGCCTGAGCCCCTGCCCTTTTCTTTGTGTCTGGGTCCCCTCCGTGGGCTGCTTGTCCTTTGTGCATCTCCCAAGCTACCTGAAAAACCAGCATCTCGCTCTGCTTGACCCAATCAAACTTGGATTGGGGGCACCACTTCCTGCTGTCCTGCAGCCCCCCTGACACTTTGCCCCCCACCCAGAGCCCTGCCCGGTGTCTTCCCCTGGAGCAGTTCATAGGTCTACGCATTGATTTATGCAGCAGGGCAAAGCAATTCATTTAGACTAGTGCGTACACAGGCGCCCATGCCTTCAGACCCAAAATTCTTCTAAACTTTTCATGTTCGTTCTTCTTTCCCTTTTCTTGGGAGCAGGAAAGAATTATCAGCTTCTCTCCCTCATTCTCCCAAACTAAGCGGAGGTGTTCTCTGCACCATCGCTTTCCCTCCATCCCTCCTAGGGCTGCATGTTTTGGTTTCGTGCCCTTGCAGGCTCAGCAAACCCTGAACATTACCCTCCATTGCCAGCGTGCAAAACCCTGCCAGGCCCTGCAGCCTCTGGGGAGGCCCCAAAGCCCCAGGAAAGGCCTTACCTGACTTTCCAGCCATGGGGAAACCCATTTATCTGCAGAATTCTTGGCAGTTGCATCCTCCACATGCCTACATAGTGATCAGATGGTCCCTGGGGCTCTTTGTATCAGGCAGGTACCTTCCAGGGCCAGACACGGCACCAGGGGCCCAGACCCTACCCTCGCAAAGAACGCAGATTTACGGAGAGACCACATTTCAGTGCCAAATGGAAATGCAGTGATAAAAAGGGGGGCATTTAGCTGGCTCAGGGGGTCAGGGAGCCTGACCGAAGAAGCGTCTGTGACATTTGTACAGTAGTTTGACCAGATTTTTTTTTAAAGCTATCACAAATTCAAATTGAAGGACAATTGATATGCAATAAATACAATTTACACACGACTGGAATTGTCTGGAATGGTGAGTTTTGACAGTTGCGTGTACCTGCGTGAGCACCAGTCCAGTCAAGACATAGAACGTTTCCATCACTCCTGGAAAGGCCCCTCCTGCCCCAGGCCCCACTGCCCTAGTTCTGATTTCTGTCACCACAACCTCCTACTGATGGAACGCATACAGAAGGAATCACAGTGTGGCTCATTGTCCTACTTCCTATTCTCAAGGGGAGCGTTTTGGTGTTGACACCTGTCATTGGATCAATAGCTTCTTGCTTTCCAACTCCTGAAGTGTCCCGTTGCATAAATGCACCAGAATTCGTCCAACCCTTCTCCTTTGTATGGATGTTTGGGTTATTTCCGGTTTGGGATTGTTATGAATAGAGTAGTTCTGAACATTATGGTTTCTGGTCAAACAAAGATTAGCTAGGTCAGTGTCTATAGCAAGGGTCCAAGACATCTACTGTGGGAAAGGGGGTTCAGGGAAGCAGGCAGATCAGAGGCTCCACGTTCCCTGAGTAAAAACTAGGTGTGTGGTCTGCTCACGCTCACTAAAGGAATGTTAGGATGCTGGGAAGGCCGTGCCCTCTTATATGAGCTCTATTCTCCTTGAGTGGAAGGAGCTTGGGGAGGGCAGGGAAGAGGTCAGGACTATGGTGGGGGAGTGGGGCGTCTTGGGAGTAAAGTACATGGAAGCGCCCATGCTCGGGGTCACTGCACAACCCCAGGGCCTGGGTGGTGTGCTGGGACAGGCCTTTGTGGCCAAGAGCAGTCAAGGTGGGGATCATTGGTGGAGCCTGGGGTCCTCTCCTCAAAGCCTGATGACAAGACACTATTGGTGACTATGTTCTTGGCAGGCTTTGAAGAGGAGGAAAGAAGAGGTGGTTATCCTGCCATGTCATCCAGGTAGTGACCTTTGTGTTTATACTTTGCCCAGAGACTCAGCCTGGGTTTACTTCTACGTTTATTAGGATTAAAAAAAAAAAAAAAAAAAAGTAGCCCGGTGTCAGCCAGATCTAGAAGATTCTCCTTCCCCCTCACAGAGGGGCTACTCTGCAGACCCCATAACCTCTCTGCTCTTTAGTCTCTTCCTCTGTGAAGTGAGGATAATCCAACTTGCTAAAGATTCTCCCCCCCAAAAAAATTATCATGATGATTAAACCGGAGAACACACGGGAAAGCGGCAGATGAATTTCGAGTGTCTCCGTTTGTGAAATTAATATAGGACTCACCCCGCGGACTGATTGCTTGAGTGGTTAATTTGGTTAATCTGGTTTAAGTCGCTCTTCAGGACTCCTGACGAACACCGTTTGGAAGAGAGCTCAGAGCGCCGCCAATAAGTCCCCCCGAGTGGGAACAAAGTTGAGGGAAAAAGCAGAACTCCGTGGTCTCTCTTTTCCTGCTGAAGCCACCTCAGCTGCCCCCCGCAGCCGGCACGTCTCGGGAAGTGCCTTGCAGTGGGTTCCGTATGTGCTCGTTCTTCCTCTTCCAAGTCAGGGATGACACACACGGTGTGTGATGCACGTGCGAGAGGAAGGACGGAGTTGGTCGCACCACAAGGAAGGTCACAGAGTGGTAGAGCCGATGGGTGGCCTGGTCAACTGTCTAGAGGTGGAAGCGAGAAGATGCACCTCCCACCAGAGGAAGGGGTACCTGGAAAAGATACTTTTTGCAGCAGGAAACGTAGAATTTTAGCAGTTTTAAAGTCAGGATTGTACTCAGCCCCAGCCATTTCACAGATAAGTAAGCTGAGGCAGGGAAAGTCTGATGTGTTTTTATGTGGTGACACAGCTAATTATAAGGGTAGCTGGCGTTAGAACCCCGTTCTCCGAAATACAGGTCATAAGGGATGGCTGCATTTGAAATATCATAGTTACATGTGCAAGATTGTATTGTGTGCTCAGATTGGAGCATTTTTTTCTGGAGCTGGAGAGGAACATGTTTACAGGCAGGAGAGGATCTCTGGATGACCACCGGGAGGATGACTCTATGGGGGCCGGAAACCTTAGTCGGGAGATTTTGAAAACCCAGAAAAAAGAATTAGAAACAAATGTGACAACCCAACAAAAAAAGAGACCAAAAAAGGCCTTGGGAGTGTGTATCATGAAATATTTTCTCCCTGGAGGAAGTGACACCAGAAGGAGGGAATGTGGCAGGCAGCAACAGTGGCAGATGCCAGGGGAACAGCCAGGGACAGGGAGGAAGAATGCGGAAGGAGCATCCAAGGGGCCGCAGCTCCCGGGAGCGATGTCTGACAGCGCACGTGCATAAGCCCCAGGGTCTGCGCAGGGTCTGGGTCCAGGACTCACGACTTGGTTTTACCGGAAGTCCCCCCCCCCCATAGAAAGGAGAGGGAGGGAGAGCAAGACAGAGTGTGCCAGGCATGCTGGGGTCCGTCCCTGCCGTCCGCACTCCAGTGACCCTCTAAGGATCTCCCGGTTCCCATCTGGGGACAGTCAGGGCCACAGGCATTGGGAGTGAGCGGAGGCCTAGGGGAGGAAGGGGAGAAGCAACCTGAATTTGCCTCTCTTGGCTCAAACATCACGCCTTCGTGCCATCATGATAATGAAAAAGAATAAATACAAAGAAAGCCTCTTGAAAATAATAATAATTTTCTGAAATTGATGATGGAAAATGAGGCTTTAATTTTTGCTTGGAGGCAAAAATGGCACCAAGATCTGGGTGCTTTTCATTTCCCGGGTGGTGTGGCGACTCTCAGAGGCGGGCCGTGAACTTGAGATCCGAAGGGCACTTTCTGTCTAAGGTTTACCGGATTCTCTGTCCTGATGATAAGCGGGACTGTTAACAGAGAGCCACCCGTCTCTTTGCCGAACAGCCACACCTGCTTGATAGTCTCTCCCTGACTGTCCCTGTCCTCCCCAGCCATTTCCGTGCACCCACTTTGCAAGGGCAGGCGCTTCCTCCTGGCTGGGGTCACCTCCTGGTAGGCACGGCAGCCGTGGGGTCGTGTCCGTGGGTGGTCCCCATTCCCACGTGGGGGGTGGTGCCTCCTTCATGTGGCTGACCGCCCAGCCAACACACCCTGGGCCTTGCTCTCTGGCGCCAAATGAAGGCGTTGGTCTGTGGAATCCTTTGATCCCTTTCGCACAGATGGCCCTCCCCGCAATCCTTAGGTTTAACTTGTGCTTTTTTCAAAGGATTAGCTTGAGATTCTATTTCTTCCCAAACCAGCAAGTCTGAGTGCCTCTGGGACACTGGTCACTAGTACTTCCAGATTTGTTCCATCCAAGCCCACACGGTAATATACTTACTAGAGAGAGTGCAGAACTATGTCTATACAGACATTCGTGGGTCCGTTAGTCTTGAATTCTTTGGTGTGCGCACGTGTGTGTGTGTGTGTGTGTGTGTGTGTGTGTCTTTTATAGTGGGGAGAAGGAAAAACAGAGACGTTATTGGCAAATGTTGTTAAAACTTCTATTGATGATTCCTAAAGGCCAGTCTGTGCTCTGATGCCTAAGAATCCTGTGTGGGGCACTATGAAAAGGCAAGGTTCTTCTGGGGCGCCCGGGGGCTCAGTCGATTAAGCATCCGACTCTTGATTTTGGCTCAGGTCATGATCTCAGGGTTGTGAGATCATGCCCTCTATCAGGCTCTGCACTGGGCGTGGAGCCTGCTTGAGATTCTTTCTCTCCCTCTCCCTTTGCCGCTCCCCACCCTCTCTCCTTCTCTAAAAAATTAAAATAAAATAAAATAAAATAAAATGCAGATTCTGGTATAGTCTGCTCCTGGGGAATGTTAATGGTTCTCCAAGCTTAAATGACCACTGATGAACCACGTCAGGCAACTTGATTTGCTCCATGCTGGGTTGGTTTGTCTGAATCAGTAATAAATGAGTGGTCATTCATTCATTCATTCAGGAGATGTGTACCGAGGGCATTCTCTGTATCAGACGCTCTTCTAGATGCTGGAGCTAGAACAGAGATTGAAACATGAGATTCACGGAGTTCTCACGTTCAGCTGCACTTAGGCCGAGCATGTCATTACCTCTGCAGGATTACTGTAGGAATCATTCTCCCTTGCTCGTCTTCCCTCCCCTACCTCCCTTTCCAACCTCAATCTCCAGAGCATCTCTGTCTATTAAACGAACTCAAAGGGAAAACTTTAAACACAAAAACCACTTATTGGAAGGAAGACCGACAAAGGCTTCCGTGACTACGTTTCCCTAGTGCTTTGGGGAGAAGGGAGAGGGCCAGCCAGCCACTGGAAAGAGCAGGTTGCTTCAGGACCAACAAGACCAGCATCCTGGTCTCCCAATTAAAAAGGTCTCCCAAATCAGAGCCTAGAGACTGTCTTCGTCACTATCACGATGTCGTACTGAAAGGCATAGGTGACATTATACCACAGATAAACCTGCACTAACACACTGGAGGAGTTTGGGGGATGGGAAGACACAGGTTGGCGTTGTTAGCACTATGGGTACACACGTGCTCTAACGAGCCACTCTGTCCTAGGTGTGACACGTGTTTAGGTAGGAGGGAAAAGGATAAAGATTGAGTGGAAACCCAATTGGATCCGAGCGTATGACTACCAGGATTTGTGAAAAGGCAGGCATGACTTGAAATTCAACCCAGAACGGCTAGAAAGGCTAGAAACTGGAGTGTTTCTCTTCTAGGTTCTTACCTGGACTTTGCCAAAGGCTTGCATTCTGGTCCCAAAGACAGGTCACTCTGTGCTATGAGGGCCAGAGGACGCTGCGAGGGCTGCTAGACGGGAGAGCCCTGGAAAGGAAGGAGTCCCAACCAGATCAGGGGCAGGATTCAAGTAAAATTTCCACACAGTCATTAGTATTTGTCTCCCACATTTCAACCTGTTTTCCTTTTCCACCAGATGTGTCCGAATTCAATTCACCTAAGCTCTGTGCAAGGCACTTTATGACCTTCTAAGATGGGAGTGGGTAATTTCACACACTTGTGCCCAGGGAAGGACTCGAAAGCCGCAGTGTCCACTGGGGTTTAGAAAACCTCTTCATATTTGCACGCGGCTTTCCTTCCAGCTGCATGTGTTAGTCACAGTCCCTGCAGCCTGGCACTGCGTCGGTGTCATCTCAGGGCACAGGAGTCCAGCCGTCCTCGGGCCAAGGGGGGCCCTGACATGGCCCCCGCGGAAGCCGCCCAGTTCCGCACATTCTGCAGCCTGCTGGCGTGCTCGCAGGTCACACACTCGGTTTCCCGGGGATGCCGGGGAAATGCACGCCCTGCCTTGATCACTGTCAAGCTTGTGTAAACACTCGGAGCCACACAGAGGCCCACACGCCAAGGGACCCCTTGACAACCTCTCGCAAGTTTATATTTGTTGGGAGATAGAAATCTGGCGGAAACGTGGCTGAGACTGCTTCCACGTCGCCCAAGAATTCTGCAGAACCTACATGCCGAATGGAAGCTAATCACTTCAATAATTTTTATAGAAATCCTCCCGTTTTTCAGGTTTCCTGTTTAGGATTTTTAAATTCTCGACCATTGTCCCAAACACAACGGGCGATGTCTCTTAGCACTGTTCGGCCGTGCAGGGACATGAAGTTATGTTCTCCAGAGACTAAGCAAAGCATCACGACAAAGGTAAAGGGGCTGCGTACTTGTCCGCATCTGTGTTTAGATTTAACATTGGAAGGCCCCTGAACCTCTAGGCGGCCTCAGTCCAGCTCCGCTGAGGAGCTGGCAGCCCTTAAGCCGGTTTTTATGATGGGCCATTTCAACCTGCCGTTGGCTTTCTCGGGCCTTTGCGCACAGACATGGCCCAGCCCTTGTCTTGGGCCAAGGAAGCCACCATGTGCCCTTGAGCTCTCTCAGGAGGTCGCAGGGATGGGTCATGTTGTTAGTGGGTCTTGTGACATCGCCACAGCTCCTATTGTGTGATTGTTAAAACAACTGGTGAGTGAGTAGGAAATGCTCCCCTCGATCAGCCATGGGTGTCTGGCATCACAGACCCGGCTCCAGCAACTCACAGCCAGGGGACAGCTCTGCTTGGCCACATCGTCACTGTCCTGCCCATGGGTCACGGACGGAATGTCAGCGGCACCTCTGCGCTCGACAGCACTGCTGGGCACTCACCGTGCGAGGGGCCCACAGTGGTGCCAGCAGGGACACCAGAGGGCACGACGAGTGTCCACCTGCCGGAGTCAAGAATGTGCCAGGCCCATGCTGGCCTCTGAACACGAGCCGTCTACCTTAACACCCACAGCATCCTTTGCTGGTGGTATTACCCATGCTTGATGGAGAAGGAAGCTGGATCAGAGGGGAAGTGACAACCCATCTAATTTCGCTCAGGCAGAAAGCGGCAAAGCCCTGATTCACACTGACGCCAAACCTGTTTGTTTCTGCCTCCGTGTGTCTGCTTCCAATGAATTCCAGAGCAAAAGGGAGGCACGGGTGTCACAAAGCCATTATACAAGTTCAAAGGGATAAAGTCTGTCACAAGAGTACTTTCCATCGAAGTAGTCAAAATAGTAACAAGGTCTAGAAGATACAAGTCCAAGTGCAGAGGCGTAAGGTAAGTAGTTGGACCAGGGACACTGGGCAGAGCTACATAAAGGGAATAGAATTGAGTGAATCCCAAAGCATGTGTGTGGTTTAAAAAATAGAGGGAAAGCCGAGGGAAAGCTCTCGTGTGTGTGTGTGTGTGTGTGTGTGTGTGTGTGTGTGTGAAGGATGGAGGTGAGCATGCTCTCCTTATTCACCTGCAGCTCTGCAGGGGTTTCTCTCGCTAACACAGTGGAGGAACCCGTCTGCAGCTCAGTAACCTTGGCCCAGGCAGCTCCCTGAAGTGATCCCACTCAGTCAGGCGGTGTGCCCACTGCCAGCACTGCCCACCCCAGATGCCAGGTCTGGCGTGGCCCCTGTCTGCCATAGCGGGACCCGGTCTGGGTCAGGTCTGACCTTCATTCAGGCTGCAGGGCACCCTGCTCTTCTCTTGTCACACACTGAATTCTCCGCACCCAGCGAGCAGCGCCACCCAACTCCTCCTCAGAGTGGCAGATCCCAGCACATCTTTCGGCGTTCCTGGACCCAAGTCCCACATGGAGGGGGCATGCCACACACACAACACCACGGGATTTTCAGACACCAGCGGGGGGTGCCAAAATCCAATGCAATTCTGACATGATCGACCCAGGTCAGATTCCGAGGTTAAGGGGTCAGTCCCACGAGACTGCGCCCCCAGCCCCTACTTCGGACCCTGATCTCCAGTCCCAGGCTGTTGCCGATGCTATTGATGGCTTCTGGTGGCTGCGGATCAGAGGTCCCAACAACCCCCTCCTTAGGTCCGATTAATTTGCTGGAGCTGCTCACAAAATTCAGGAAAACACTTCTTTAGGTTAACCTGTTTATCTATCTCTCTATTTATTTATTTATCTTTAAGATTTTATTTATTTATTTGAGACAGAGAGAGAGTACAGAGGGAGAGGCAGAGGGAGAAGCAGACTCCTCCCTGAGCAGGGAGTCTGATACGGGACTCGATCCTAGGATCCTGGGATCATGACCTGAGCTGAAGGCAGATGCTTAACCAACTGAGCCACCCAGGTGCCGCTAGGTTTACCAGTTTATTAAAGAATATGATAAAGAAGAGACACACGGGGAGAGTTCCCAAGCAAAGGAGCTTCTGTGGTCGAGGGGCTTGGGGCCTGGCTCGGTGGCACATGGAAGCATTCTGGTTCCCCAAGAGGGGAAACTCTCCAGGAAAAGGACCCCAGAGCTGTCCTCTTGGGTTTGTATGGAGGCTGCATGACATAGTCTGGATAAGTCATTGGCCATTGGGTGATTCAAATTCTGGCCCCTCTCCCCTCCTCAGAGGTCAGGAGTGGGACTGAAATTTCCAACCCTCTAATCACAAGGTTGAGTCTGTGGACAACCAACCCCCATCCTTAGGTGTTTTCTAAAAGTCATCTCATTACCATAACAAAAGACACCTGGATCACTCTCAACACTTAGGAAATTCCTAGGGTTTGGGGAGCTGTGAGCCTGGGACTGTGGACAAAGACCAAGTATAATATGAATCATGTATCATAGCCCAACACAGACAAGAAACCTGGGTGATGAGGGAATGGAAGGCAAGCTGAAGACAAAGCAGAAGCTGACACCCTGCAACCCCCCTCCCCCATGGGATGTATGTGACATTCCTCAGGCAGTCCTGGCTGCCCTAAATGACAAAGAAACAGTCCTTTCTACCTAGAGCCCATTGACAAGTCCTTGAAACAGGCACGGTGACATTCCTCTAGGAACTCAGCTGCCTTGATGTTAATACTTTGCTAAGGGCAAAAGGCAGTCCTAGCCTGAGTCCCTCCCCTCCACCAAGATCCTGTAAGTCTACTTTAACGTATAAAAATTCCTTTGGAAATTTCCTTTATCTCTAACCCCCCCAAGATACGTGTTGGCAATCATCCCCCCAGCATATGGCCCAGCGATATACATCTGAAGGATCTCATGACTCAGGTTTTATTAGACAGTAATAAATGACCTTTTCCCAACAGCAGCTAGCCCCTTCAAGGTCTTGGAAACCTTGCTTCCAAAATTCCTTAGAGACTTACACTATCCCTAACCCACTCCCAACTTGAGGGTATATAATGGGCCATTCCTCATGACCCCGGGGCAGCAGCTCTTTCTGACCACGAGTCCTGTCCCCGTGCTTTAATAAACCACCATTTTGCACCAAAGACGCCTCAAGAATTCTTTCTTGGTCGTCGGCTCCAGACTCCACCCCACTGAACCTCACTTATATTCCCCAGCCTCATCACTGGGTATTAATTCTGATTGATGCAGATAGCAGCCTGGGGGCAGGGGGGTGGCAAGAACAGTACGAAGGGCATCAAAGACCATGGGGGTGGTCTGAGATCTACCACTAACTATTGTGTCACCTAGAGTCTTAAATGGCTGGTCTGCTGGCCCTCCAGCTCGCAGTCTACCTATCACACAATCTATCTCAAACGGATGTTTTACCACCAATTCAGTTTCCCTTTATCTCTGCACGAGACGAGGTTGTGCCGGCACTCACAAGATACCAGTTCAGTAAAGGTCTGACATGTTGATACTGTGTGGAAGGGAATCCCATGAAAGAGACTGAAAAAGGTATGTGGAGCAAGAAGAGGACCAATGGGAACTGGCAGGAAACGTGAACCCCCAAATATATAAACAGTCATGGAAAAATAGAGACTGGGATCATTCTTGCTTTAGTTCAGGGTGACTTCCACCCAGGTTCTCTCAAGTTTCAGCAGGAGTGACAGGACATGGCGACCGCAGCCCCCACCTGTCTTCCATGGTGCAGGATTTCACAGTAAGAATCAAGCTGGTGCTCCCACACCGTGCAACACTCTTGTTTATATACCTGGCAGGCATTTGCTAAGGATGAATTGGATATCTTCAAACCTCCCAGATTTCCCTGAAGAATTAAAGACAATCAGTTGCATTTCTATACTCCCAACCTCCAAAGACTCCAAACCCCTTAGGAAAGATAATTTTTAAAATCCATGTTTCACACGTTCTGTAGGAGGGAAGCTAGAATATTATTCTGATTCTATTTTACAGATCGGGAGACTGAGTCACAGAGATCCAAGGTGACTTGCCCAGCCAGCCTGAGAAGCTCACTGCAGAGACCTCAGACTTCTGATGCTCCTTCCTCGTGTTCAAATCACTGGAAACCAGATTTTTCAAATGAAGCATTCATTGCAAGCTGCTCTCTGTCATTGCCCAGTGGAAAATGAAAAGATGAAACTGGAACACAGAGTGTATATTAAATTTTAAACAACTAAAAAGAAAAAAAAGAAGGAGAAAGGAAGAATGCATCCAAACTAATAAAATTTTTGAGCAACTCTCCCTAGGATGACATGCTGGTGTTTACTTAAGTTGCTGAGAGCAAGCTGAGACCGTGAAATGGTGAAAAGGGGGACAGTCTGCACTTGGTGAAAGAGTCCCATGGAGCCTCAAATCCAATTTGAACTTGGAAAACATTTATGTAATCGTCTTATTCAGCATCTCCATGGTGTAGGAGTGACTGAGCAAGAGAATGTCTCCAGTGCCACAGCCTTTTAAACCGTAACATGTACTCTTTAAAAGCCTGGGTCTTTGGCATTCTGTTGGCATGATGGTGGCTGACGAGAGTGGGCAAGAGTATGCAAGCAGGCTCCTGGGCTATACCCCTTCTGGTGGAAAAGAAGCCCTCTCGTCCAAAGGAGGGCCAGGATTGATGCAGACACTTGCCCCACCCAAGCTCTGGGCAAGGTTGGTGGCTGGGTCCAGCTGTTAAAGGTCGACCTTCACACCCACAGGGGTGGCCCCTGGCCAGTGGTCTAGTTGAACAGGACTGTGCCATCTGGGTGGCACAGCGCATGTGTCAAAGTTAGCACACACGTATGCAGATGCTGTAGAACGAACACTAACCTTTGCATTAGGACCACCATTTACAGGAGGCATTCCCAATTTCTCCTTTATACTGCTCTTAACTCCATGTGCCAAGCATCCTGAAAACCGCGCTCCCGTATGAGGATGCTTAGTCCCTTCAAACAGTCCTACGATGCGCACACTATTCTAATCCCCATTTTACAGAAGGGAAAACTGAGACTTGGTACTAAAAAAATTGTTCCAGGTCCCTTAGCTACTGAGTATTGCAGCTAGACCTGAAGCCAGCTCTGTCAGCCCCCAAAGCCTATGTTCACAACCACTGAGTTATTCTTTCTCTGTGTAAGAAAACTGAGGTTCAGAGAAATGTGGGTGACTCTGGGGAGAAGTAGGACAACGCGTAAGTAGACTCAGGCTTCCTGCCTCAGCTACTTCTTGTAACCCCACCATTTTTGGCACAGTGCTGTGTGCATCGTTAATATGGACCAAATGGATATGGTGCCAGCCTTCCACCAGGCTCTCCACTCCCAGCAATGCCCCTGGACTCTGTCCCCCACACAGCAGCCTCTGCAGCCCTCCCAACACTGAGCACATCACAGCTCCTCTGACCACACGCTGATTGCTACTGACCCGTGACAACACTGTTATTTTCATTGGCATGCGATGTGTTCCCAGACTTTGTTTCACTCCAGCTTGGCTTTGGCTCTTGGTTTCCCACGTTGGAAGTGGCCACTGAATTGCCACTGAAAACCAGATCAAACTGGACAAGCTCTTATATCCCGTTGATTACATCAGACAGGAAATAGAATTACTATGTCAAGTCATATCTATTTTTTAGTTTAAAAGTATTTGTTTTTATTTCCTACTATGTGTAAGCGGTCTTAGGTACTAAAATTTGTACGTAGACTCTAGTTTATTTATTAATTCAATGGCAGCACGGTGACTATGTTAACAGTACCGTGTGGTATATTTGAAAGTTGCTAAGAGTAAAATCCTAGAAGTTCTCATCACAAGGAAAAACGAATTTTTTTATAAATAAGCTCCACACCCAATATGGGGCTTGAACTCATAACCCTGAGATCAAGAGTCACACGCTCTATGGAATGAGCCAGCCAGGTGCCCCCCATTTCTTTTCATTTCTTTTCTTTCTTTCTGCATTGGTATTTACATGAAGAGATGGATGTTAGCCAGACTTACTGTGGTGGTCGCTCTGTAATGTATGTAAGTCAGGCCATCGTGCTGGACACCTTACACTTGCACAGCACTGTACATCAACTCTATCTCAATAAAATGGAAAGGGAAAAAAAAAAAGATGACTCCAGAAATCTCTCAAGGGAACAGACTTAGAGCTTTGTCCTTTTTATTGAGTTTAGAACTCGTTTGACCTAACCACCAGGTGTTCAGGCACAACAGTATCTAACTGTGATCTGGGAAAAACAAATGTGAGAAGGATTTACTCTCAGTTTACAAGGCAGCCCATTGTTCTTTCTGGATCTTCACCTCAAAGTTCAGGGCAGCCTGGCCCTGGAGCCTCGTGTACTGCCAACTCAGACATCTTTTTCCTTTTACAACCTTTCCCTTCAAATTGATTGTAGCTTTATTGGAGGAAAGCCCAAGACATACAGGTTTGTTTCCCTTTCACTTACATTATGGTCTTGATCGCCAACCTTCAGGTAGACTTTAAAATTCAGACAAGTTTGGTTTCACTATTTCTTTCTTTTTTTTTTTTTAAGATTTTATTTATTTATTTGACAGAGACAGCCAGTGAGAGAGGGAACACAGGCAGGGGGAGTGGGAGAGGAAGAAGCAGACTCCCAGTGGAGGAACCTGATGCGGGGCTCGATCCCGATCCCAGAACGCTGGGATCACACCCTGAGCTGGAGGCAGAAGCTTAACGAATGAGCCACCCAGGTGCCCCAGTTTCACAATTTCTTAGCTCACATACCACCTACCAGGGATTCTGAGAAAGTCCATCCACCATTTTTCTTCAATATACCCAAATGCTTTTGCTTCTAAAATAAATAAATCTTCCTTGGCAATGCAGAAAAAGAAAGAAAGAAAGAAAGAAAGAAAGAAAGAAAGAAAGAAAGAAAGAAAGAAAGAAAGAAAGAAGAAAGAAGAAAAGAAAGAAAGAAAGAAAGAAAGAAAGAAAGAAAAGAAAGAAAGAAAGAAAGAAAGAAAGAAAGAAAGAAAGAAAGAAAGAAAGAAGAAAAGAAAGAAAGAAAGAAAGAAAGAGAAAAAGGAAGAAAGAAAGGAGAAAGAGAAAAATGTGAATGTATCTTATCACTTTCTCATACATAGGGTACTTTCAAGAGACTTTCAAAAAGTGTCTTAAAACCGATTTAAATATATTCTGTAGTCAGGAGCATGAGCTCTTTAAGAACTTCTGCAAGACTCTGGCAGCTGCAGTATCTGAGCTCAGACAGTTGGCAAGGTCAGACAGAAATGAAATGAACTCTGAAGTACAGCTACCGTAAGCAAAGAACTCGCCCCTCCGCCAGCACCAGGGGAAACTGGGAAGTTAAACCCTTTTTTGTTTGTTTGTTTGTTTTTCCAGTTTCCTTTTGCTTACTTCAACTTTCCTTTACCTTGGTTACAGACGCAGTTGATGTGCCCAAGAAAGTTTCATTTTCCTGTGCACCTTCGCGGAGCCACTTAAGTTTTGATCACTTAATCAATAAATGCCCTGAAGCGCGGCTGTGCTTCCTTTACTCGCCTTGAGGTACTTCCCCTCACAAACTGAGCATGATCACGGTTTATATAAAAAATTTCCATTGTGACCTTAACATATAGAACACATAACATGAATATTTACCGCTCTGTGTATGTGTGTGTTAAAAGGTAATATCTTTTGTGGGCAAAATGCTTATTGACATAATTATTTTGATTAATTTTGTCCCTTCATATTCATTTCAAGAGCTATCTTTGCTTTCTTTCCGTTTTTTTATTTTTTTTTATTTTTTTTTAAAGATTTTTATTTATTTATTTATTTGACAGAGATAGAGACAGCCAGCGAGAGAGGGAACAAAAGCAGGGGGAGTGGGAGAGGAAGAAGCAGGCTCCCAGCGGAGGAGCCTGATGTGGGGCTCAATCCCACAACGCCGGGATCACGCCCTGAGCCAAAGGCAGACGCTTAAACGTTGTGCCACCCAGGCGCCCCTCTTTCCTTTTTTTTAAATCGAAATACAGGTGATATATAACATTACGTTACTTTCAGTTGCGCAACATAAAGATGTGCGATTTGTATATGTTCCACATGCTTACCAGAGTAAGTCTAGTTAACATCATCTTATGGTTACAAAATGTTTTTTTCTTGCCATGAGAACTTTTCAGATCAGCTCTCTTAGCAACTTTCTTTCTTTCTTTTTTTAAAAGATTTTATTTATTTCTTTGACAGAGAGAGAGACAGCCAGCGAGAGAGGGAACACAAGCAGGGGGAGTGGGAGAGGAAGAAGCAGGCTCCCAGCGGAACAGCCTGACGTGGGGCTCGATCCCAGAACTCTGGGATCACGCCCTGAGCCTAAGGCAGATGCTTAATGACTGAGCCACCCAGGCGCCCCCACTTAGCAACTTTCAAAAACACATCACAGTATTATCAACTACATCGTCACTGTACTGTTCTTTACATCCCTAGGACCTATTTATTTTATAACTGGAAGTTTGGACCTTATGATCCCTTCACCCATTTTGTTGCTGACCACCCACCTCCCAGAGTTGCCCCTTTCTTAGAGTTCATGCTCTTGGCAAATACCCAGTCGGAGAGGAACTAACGCCTTTGCCTTCCCAAGCTTGTTGGCCTTTCTTTCTCTCCCTTTCCAAACAGAGTTGTTCCCTCTGCTCAAACAGGTCCCCTCTGGCTTTCCAAACTAATTTAATCTAAGCTTCTCCTGAAGGAGACTCACCTCTACTCTCCTGTCATTATTCACATGTTTACTTCCCCACGCCTCCCTTCTGTGCTTCTTTGGCTCATTATCCCCCTGTCACTGAAAAAATCACTTACAAGGGGCCATTTTTTTTTTTTCCCTGTCAGACTGAAGAGATCCATGGGCTAGAGACAGTGTCAACTGAAACCAAAACACCAGAAAAGTTGAAGTTAGAGTCAGCCTCCCTCAGTGCTGGGGCTGGTTCCTTCAGCACCCACCACGTCAGAACTGAATGCCTTCTCAAAACTCCACTCCACCTGGAGAGAAGTAGCTGGAAGCCGATCCAGGGACAAGCCACAGGTTTGTTCAGTACATGCAAACCCTCTACTGTCCTTGTGCTCCTCACTGACCTCCCAAGTATGAGCTGACACAAGTAAAATGTGGGCACAGTGCTGGGATGTTGCCACAAACAACCTTGTTGCTCAAAGCCTGACAAAGGCCTGGCATGTCCTCCAACCCTCCTCGCTAGCCGTGCAAGACCAGTCATGAGCTTCTTCACTCCTTTGTCAGCAGGCCTCCAGCTGTGGGCTGTGGCACGCTAGCGAACACAGTCTGACAAAGACATGATTTTTCACGCATACAAGGACAGAGGAAACTCAGCCAATTTTGCAGATATTTCAGCCAATTTCTCCTCCCACGTCCCACACCCAAGTACCTTGGTCCCTCTCCTCTGAAGCAGAATGGCTAGAGAAATTCTATGAAGCGTGACAGAATTGTTTACAAAAAGAGAGGGGAAAAATGCAGGAATCTACCTAAAAAAAAAAAAAATCCTCACTTGAAAAGTGACTTTTTAGTTGATTCATTATCTTCCTTGGGGTTTGCTTTGGTCAGTTTACCGATGGCCTCCTATAAACCGTGACCACAGAGGGATTCCACCATTTTCCTGTTCTAAGATCCGCCACTGCTTCCCCAACAACTATATCCCCTCCTCTCTCATCCTCGTCCTTTCTTGGCTACCCATGTATTTGCCATTTTGTTTGCTTCTTGTACTGTCTTATATTTCAGACCCCCTATGTGGGGATGCATCTTTTCCAATGTACTTTAGTGAGTGTCTGTGGGTGGCAAACTGTCAGTTTGTGTTTATCTGTCTTTATTTTGCCGTTGTTTTTGAACAATATATTTGTTACATAACATTATGAGAGGGTTAGTATTTTCTTTCAGCACCATGAAACTATAATTTCATTGTTTTCTGGTTTTCCCTGTAATTGTTGAGAAGTCATTAATAAATCAGGTATGAGTCTACCACTCCTTTGACGATAATACCTTCTTTTTTGTTTGTTTATTTCTGGCTGCTTTTAAAATCCACTATATTTTGGGATTCGGCACTTTCATGAAGCTGTGTCTAAGATCGATTTTCTTTTTGTCAGTCGGGTCTGGAATTAATTGGGATACTTGAATTTGTTAACTACTGTTCTTTATCCCTTCTGGAAAATTCCCAGATGTTGTCTTTATGAGTTTTGCTTTTTGCCCCTTTGCCCCTCCCCTCTCCTTCTGGAATTCTGACTTGATGTCTATGAGATCTCACTCTCGTGCATATTTCATGGCTTCTCATTTTTTAAAAGATTTTTATTTATTTATTTTCAGAGAGAGAGAAAGAGAGAGAGAAAGAGAGCATAGCAGGGGAAAGAGCAGGCAGAGGGAGAAGCAGCCTCCTTGCTTAGCAAGAAGCCGGATGTGGGGCTCAATCCCAGGACCCTGCAATCATGACCTGACCTGAAGGCAGATGCTTAACCGACTGAGCCTCTCAGGGGCCCCCCATGGCTTCTCATTTTTTAAGTGTCTAATGTTTTTTTATGCTACATTCTGGTTAATTAATTCTATTGGTTTCTTGGTGTACCAGCTGTCTCTTTATCTGGGTTTAATGTGTTTTTATACACATCTATTACATTTTAATAATTAAAACTTTTCTAACAGTTATCTTCTAAGACCTGTTAAGTCTTTTAAAGTTTTTCCCCCTATTCTCTACATGTATTCTAAGGCTCATCTTTCACAGTGTTAAATATGGTTGATTGAAAGGTTATATAGTTTGCATAGCACCAAAAACCATAAGATACCTTGGAAAAAAACTAACAAAGAGGTAAAGGATCTATATACTCCAGAAACTACAGAAAACTTATGAAAGAAATTGAAGAAGACATAAAAAGATGGAAAAACATTCCATGCTCGTGGATCAGAAGAATAAACGTTATTAAAATGTCTGTGCTGCCCAGACCAATGTATACTTTCAACGCCATCCTGATCAAAATACCAATGGCATTTTTCAAAGTTCTGGAACAAACAATCCTAAAATTCGTGTGGAACCAGAAAAGACCCTGAATTGCTGAGGAAATGTTGAAAAAGAAAACCAAAGCAGCAGGCATCACGTTGCCTGATTTCAAGCTATATTACAAAGCTGTAATCACCAAGACAGCATAGTACTGGCACAAAAACAGACACATAGACCAATGGAACAGAATAGAGAGCCCAGATATGGACCCTCAACTCTATGGTCAACTAGTCTTCGACAAAGCAGGAAAAAATATCCAATGGAAAAAAAGACAATCTTTTCAATAAATGGTGCTGGGAAAATTGGACAGCTATATACAGAAGAATGAAACTCAACCATTCTCTTACACCATACACAAAGATAAAATCTAAGTGGATGAAAGACCTCAATGTGAGACAGGAATCCATCAGAATCACAGAGAACGTAGGCAGTAACATCTTCAACATTGGCCACAGCAACTTCTTCCAAGACATGTCTCCAAAGGCAAGGGAAACAAAAGCAAAAATGAACTTTTGGGACTTCATCAAGATAAAAAGCTTCTGCACAGCAAAGGAAACAGTCAACAAAACAAAGAGGCAACCCACAGAATGGGAGAAGATATTTGCAAATGACACTACAGATAATGGGCTGGTATCCAAGATCTATAAAGAACTTCTCAAACTCAACATCCAAAAAACAAATAATCAAGTCAAAAAATGGGCAGAAGACATGAACAGACACTTTTCCAAAGAGGACATACAAATGGCTAACAGACACATGGAAAAATGTTCAACATCATTAGCC
Organism: Ursus arctos; assembly: GCF_023065955.2. Taxonomy (NCBI): domain Eukaryota; kingdom Metazoa; phylum Chordata; class Mammalia; order Carnivora; family Ursidae; genus Ursus; species Ursus arctos. The sequence continues at coordinate 67,917,737 of NW_026623089.1, forward strand.
ATCAGGGAAATTCAAATCAAAACCACATTGAGATACCACCTTATACCAGTTAGAATGGCAAAAATTGGTAAGGCAAGAAACAACAAATGGTGGAGGGGATGTGGAGAAAGGGGAACCCTCCTACACTGTTGGTGGGAATACAAGTTGGTACAGACACTTTGGAAAACAGTATGGAGGTTCCTCAAAAAGTCAAAAATAGAGCTACCCTATGACCCAGCAATCACACTACTGGGTATTTACCACAAAGATACAGATGTAGTGAAAAGAAGGGGCACGTGCACCCCAGTGTTCATAGCAGCAATGTCCACAGTAGCCAAACTGTGGAAGAAGCCGAGGTGCCCTTCAACAGATGAATGGATAAAGATGTGGTCCATATGTACGATGGAATATTACTCAGCCACCAGAAAGGATGAATGCCCAATATTTGCATCAACATGGATGGAACTGGAGGAGATTATGCTAAGTGAAATAAGTCAAGCAGAGAAAGGCAATTATCATATGGTTTCATTTACATGTGGAACATAAGGAATAGCATGGAGGACATTAGGAGAAGGAAGGGAAGAGTGAAGGGGGGAAATCAGAGGGGGGAGATGAACCATGAGAGACTGGACTCTAGGAAACAAACTGAGGGTTTTAGAGGGGAGGGGATTGGGGGATGGGTTAGGTCAGTGATGGGTATTAAGGAGAGCACGTACTGCATGGAGCACTGGGTGTTACATGCAAACAATGAATCATGGAACACTACATCAAAAACTAATGATGTACTGTATGGTGACTAACATAATAAAAATACGTAAATAAATAAAAATAAGGGTTATGTAGTTCACATACAATAGTTCTAATATACGAAGTCTTCATGCATCTGTTTCTGCTGGTGCTCCCTCATGGTACATGATCATTCATTATCATAAGCTTCTCAGTTCTACAGAAAATAATGTTTGCAATCCTTGGAGAGTTAAAAGGAAGGTGCCTTCTTCAAGAAAGGTTTGAATTTGCTTTGCCAGATGCCAAAAGGCTTTACCAGTCTAAAAACACTTTAAATTAAATTCATAGCTTGAGGGTGTGGAGATAACACATATGATACGATTCGGGGCTACAAATACATGAAAAAGACTGCTTATAGCTACAACTTTCCAGAACCTTTAAAAAAATTTTTTTTAGAAACCCCACTTTGCTTTGTGCCAAGGATACTCTCCTTCCAGTCTTTAGGAGTGGGGGTGTGGGGTAGTGTGGGAAATGTTGATTCACCTTTATCCTAATTATGCAGCACATTGTGTCCTCAGGCTTAGGGGAGGAGGACCTTCTATTAGGCTCCAGCATTTGACAAAGATTTAGTTCACTTTCTCACAATCTCACCTCCTTTCTTTTCTGTCTTGGTTGGCGCCCTACCCATGCTGAGCTGTCCCCTCTCCTGAATTTAGGATCTGGTTCCTGGTTGGTCTCTGAGAGGCCAGATGATGCAACTCAGAAGGGCAGGATGTTACCTGCTGGCAGTATAAAACTTGACCAGTGGGAAATGAGAGATAGGAAGGAGCCACATAGGTAAATTCCTCTTCCTTCCTCTTTTACTTGGATGACAGCACGGTGTGGGTCATTCTTGCAGCCCTTCCAGGGATGCCCCCCACTCTGCCTAGGCACATCTGCAGCTAACCAGCTGTGTCCATCTATAGCTAGTCGTGAGGCAGCAGCCAGCAGGCACATGGTGCTCCTGGACATCTCTCCTTGCCTTGAGCCTGCACCTACGAAGTCATCTCAGTGGTGCCCATGGCTCTGCTTTCCAGAGGAGCTTATCTGAGACAACTCCCTACACTGTGAAGCTCTGGGGGTTAAATTCTGCCCCCCCATGCCTTATGAGGGCATCAGTATTAAGGCTCAAGTTTACCTGGGTTGGTAGATGACCTCAGGGCAGATGTGGCTCCTGGTGCTCCGCTTATCTTGCTTTCTTGTAAAATTAGGCTATGTAATTTCTTATTATCTTGTCACATCTTTGATGCCTTTTAAGAAGAGCCTGTTAATGTTTATCTAACATTTTTGAGTGCTTTCAGAGGGAAGGTGGATCTGGACAACTTAGCCAGCCATGTTTCCCAATCTATTCTGACAGCAATAGGGGAACTATTTTAAAGATTGATATCTGATTGTGTCCCCTCCCCCTTTGCTTAATACCCTGTCAGAACCCCTGATTCTTAGAATGAAGTCCAGGATTCTCAACACGATTTTTTTTTTAAGATTTTATTTATTTATTTGACAGAGATAGATACAGCCAGCGAGAGAGGGAACACAAGCAGGGGGAGCGGGAGAGGAAGAAGCAGGCTCATAGCGGAGGAGCCTGATGTGGGGCTCGATCCCATGACGCCGGGATCACGCCCTGAGCCGAAGGCAGATGCTTAACCTCTGTGCCACCCAGGCGCCCCTCTCAACACGATTTATATGGTCACATGTTCTGACTCCTGATTACCTCTCCTCCCCACATTTTTTACTGTCATCATCATGGACTTCCTTCAGTTCCTCCAGTAATGTGGCTCTGACTTGAGGCTTTTGCACGTGCAGTTCCCTCTGCCAGGAATCCTTTCCCTCCACATTCCCACATCCTTCACTAGCTACTTCTACATACCTTTTAAATTAAACAGTCATTCCTCAGCACATGACCAGCCCCCAGTAACTATGTGTTGAGTTGAATCATTTCCTTTCTCAGAGAAATCAGGACTGATCTCTACCATCTTCAGTGAATTTATTCTTGATGCTACCCTGGCGTCTAACAGGCAGAATCTTCTACTTTCAAGTTTTTTGTGGTCTATAGTTGACTGTCATCCTTGTGAGGATCCCACAGAGCAGGGTTAGTGGTAGTAGGGACTGTAAGGAACTCCATAATCCTGGCTAGAGAGCTGGCTCTCATGTAGCAGCTGGGTCACCTTGGGCCGTTTGAGGGGAAAATGAGTATGAGTGAGCTTTGTGAAATGTGAATTGCAGACCCTTGTTCAATTATTTATCACAGCAGCATGTTTTGAATGTCTCTTCTATGTGAAGTGCTAGGCTAATAGTGGACACACCAAAATGCAATCAGTGTAATGCGACTTTCAGATTGCTTTGAGTCTAGTTAGGGAGACAAGCTACACAAATAAGAAGATCACTAACGTACTAAGGTGGAATTTCTAAAGAACCAGGTGGAGATACTAAATGGCTGGAGTCATTTCTGAGGGTTCAGACATCTGGAGAGGGATTTCTGGTGTTGCTTAGTCTTGGGATGTACTTTAAGAAGGAATTTATCCAGAAGTAAGTCAATCTGATGGTAATGATCACAAACTCAAAAACTTGCAGTGGAGGAGCGCCTGGGTGACACAGTCCATTACGCATCTGACTCTTGATTTCAGCTCAGGTCATGATCTCAGGGTCGTGGGATCGAGCCCCACATCGGGTTCCATGCTTGGCGTGGAGTCTCCTTGGGATTCTCTCTCCCTCTCCTTCTGCCCTTCCCACTCATGCTCTCTCTCTCTCGGTAAAATAAATAAATAAATCTTACAAAAAAACAAAAAAAAACAAAAAACTTGCAGGGGAGAAAGGTATATTAATGACACAAGCCAATAATACAATAAGGAATAGTAGGGACTATTTGCAAACCAGAAGAGAATGTTCTAAAGGGAATGGAGGTGACTCACTCAACTTGATATTATGGAGATGGGAGAATGTGGACTCTAGAATGCAATAGCTTCTGCTTTTAGAATGCTGGAAATCAAGTTTTTACATGATGTTTCTCAATATCTAAGACATTAATTCCACCCCTACAACCTTGTCTGTATGATGAACTTGGCCCATAGACCCCTAGTTTCTGCCGCTACTCTAGACGAAAATGCAGAAGTAGTAAATCACTTCATTTCAAACTCGCTTGCTCTTGTCTTTCTTCTTAGCTGCTCTGATAAACTGATGGTTACTGAATCTATATCCTCAGGCCCAGTTTATACCCTGAGATTTATATCCAATATTTAGTTGCTTACCCGGCATCTTCATCTGAGAAGGCACCCTGAATTCAACGTATCTGGAACCAAACTTTTCTGCCTAACCCCCAATCCATTCCTAGTACACTTGATTGACTTGACTGGGCCTCCATTTCCAATATATAAATAGGAATAATAGCAATAACTCTCCTACCTAACTTAGGGTTGTTTGGAAGAGCAGATAAAATGACATGTGCAGGATAAGAGAAATTAGATAAAAGGACCGAGTGTGGATTTACAAGCTAACTTTGAGAGGACAGCATGCTCTGCGCTACACCTTCCTACTGACATGAGAAGCAGCAGAGACAGAGACACCAGAGTCGGAGATACGATTTCATTATATCTATCTGAATGTTACCCTAGACAAAGAAGAGGTGGTAAAACATGAATTTTGTAATAATCTTTCGCTGTTCAGACCAGACTGTCACCTAGAGTGTCTGTAGCAGGGAGATCAATGAGGTTGTCAGTCAAATAGCATGCCACTGCTGAGTATGAACTTACTGAATTTTTCTTAAAAAGAATATAGAGCATAAGAAGATTTCTGTTGGCTTCCCATTGTACTGGTTTCATCACCTCCAATAACGTATGTGTGAATTTTCTGAAAGTCAGGAGCTTTAGGACCCACTGTTGTGGCTACATGGGATGGAAGGGGAGCTGGGCCTGGGTTGAGCTGTGGTTGCAGAAACTGCCTATGGTACTGGCAACTTCCACAGAGGGTAGGAGTGAAACAGGGCCACACAGCAGAGAATATCCTATCTAAGCATAAGTAAGAATACTAGAAATTATAGTCATTATTCTTCCATGTTTTAGATAAAGGCAATAATATATAATATAATATAATATAATATAATATAATATAATATAATAATATTGAATACATTTGAATGTAATAATAGTCATTGAATGGCCTGAGCAGGAAATGAGGGAGTTATCTTCAACAAGTCTGTTATCCTTATCACCCAAGTCAATCGGGCACTAATTCTGTCATACGACCTCATAAATATGTCTAAGATCCATATTCCCATACCCACTACCACTGCCCTTGTTCCAATATGGGCTCTTATTATCTCATAATAGGCTGTTAAACATCATCCTGATTAAGGGCCCTCCCTCCATCTTACTTCCTACCAGTTCATCCTCCATTCTACTACCTGAAGGATCTTTCCAAACACAAATATAAGTCATGTCTCGCTCATACTTACAATGCTTTGTTTGCAACCCTTTAGATCCCAGCTCCAGGTACTATTTCATCCTCACTTAGTCACTTTCCCACATACACCCTGGGTTCTGGGCAAACCTGATCAGTTGCAAGCTCTCCAAGCACACCTGAAAACAACACCTGGCAACACCCATATGTCAGGTGTTGCCCATGAAGGTCCAGAACTGAAAGACTCAGAAAGTCAGGTGTGGTTACAGTGAGAGAGTAGGGAGGCAGAGAAGATGAGGGCTCACTGAGATAAGGTAGATTCTTCAAGGTATGTTCCCTAAGCCCAGCTTGGCTCTTCTTGGGCTATCTGTGGTTGCTGATGAGTGCAAGAACAGTAGAGCCAGTCGAGGCTCACAGAGAGCATGTCTCAGATGTAAGGTTTCTCAACTGTTCCCCTATTGAAATATCCACACAAAATACACAAAACTCTAGTGATCAATGCTAATATGTGACTACAAGGGATAACCGTATAGCTGGTTTTAGAGAAACTGTGCTTACTTGCCAAACTTTTCCTTGGCATTAATTATTACTAACCTGAACTCTGAATTTATTTCCATCCTTTCTATTTTTGCTTTATATCTATAAACAGTTATTTTGTCACTTATTCTTTCTATTTCTGGCCTAAGTCCTCTCTTTTCTTTAGCTCATCTCTCTTCTTTTCTTCTCCCAGCTCATAGATTGCACCTTCTCTCTGGGTGGTTTTAACTACTACCACGTGCTCACTCACTCTCAATGTGGGAAGGTCTTCCAAATCTCCAGCCCAAACATCTCCAGTGCTTTCAAAACTATCAACCACATACTTCCCATCTTTGCTTGAGTGTCTCACAGCCATCTGGGACAAAACAGATCCCCACATGGAGCCGTGTGCTCTCTAATGTTCCATATCTCAGCAAAAACATCACTATCCTTAACTCTAATGTCTTGTCTCCTCCATGTTCCTTCACCTCCCACTTCCTTTCAGCCACAGAATTGTGATGATCCTACCTCCTAAACATATCTCCAAATCCATCCATTTCTCCTTCTTATTGTAGGTTCTTAGGTCAGGCCCCTGTGATTTCTAGCCTGAATTACTGTAACAGTCTCTAATGGGTCTTGAGCTCCCTAGCTCAGTCCATTTCCATTCCACTCTCTGCTATGCTGCCAGAATGATCGTTCTGAAATATAAGTTTGGCCATGTCCTTCCCAGGGAGACCACAAATACTGTTTGCCTGTTCCTCAGACTAGTCCCATGGGTAGACATAAATCAGAGTCAGTGAAACCCATTGACACTTTGTTGCATTTAGCCAAAAGGATAATTTGGCTGTCTGAGTAATGAGGAAAAATGATCATATTAGCAAAAAAGATTGAGTTATTTTCATGAGAGTGTTTTTCTTATGCTGCCCTGGGAGAGACTAGGTCTTTCTTCGGAGCTAGTCGTAGCATCCTCAGAGGTCAAGCAGAACAGTACAACAGCGTGTCCAAGTGTCCGTATTTCACATAGTTGGGCTGTGCTGAGTCTTAAAAAGAAGACACTGGTGATCAAGAAGGAGAGGAAAAACAAGTCCTCCCCACACCATCTGTTTCCTAGCTTTGTGCATCCCTGTGGAGGGGGCCCTGAGCCCGGGACCTAGGCTCCCATGAGGCACCACATGGCAAGGTAAAACACGGGGGGCCAGAAAGCCTTGTGCTGGAGAAGAGTCAGGGAGGAAAATGTAAAGTGAAGCTGCCCCAACTTGCTCTACTATAATCCCCAGATCAGAGCATCAAGCAGGGAAGGTGCCCTCCACCCAGAGTCAGATTCGGCAGGTGCTAGTGCTCAGAATTAAATTACTCCCCAGGGATGGTGCATCCAGAGTGTGAGGAAGGAATGGAGTGCTTAAGAGAGGTTGAAACAAAAGTTCTCTTCTTAGAAATATTGTGCAAAAAATGAAAACAAAAGCTGCCCTCTTGACAACCTTGTGTGAGAACATCAGTAAGCCTGGATTAAACAAGAAATAATGATGATGATGATCTGATTCACGCATTCTGCAAAGCCCTCAATAGCTGGGAGGATGGCTATCTGCCCTTTTTCCGGTGTTTGATGTGAAGCAGACACACTATTGTCTCTCTGCCACACACCACAGGAGCGGTCACGCTCTAACCACCCTGGTTCCCAGCACTATTCACATGCCTTCTGAGAGTTTTCTTCCGTGTCTGCCAAGTCCTGGCTATGAGGTATGTTTCTTCACGTTAGTCATAGAGGAGGCTTATGGGAAAGTTGAATAAACCACTTCAGGTCTCCATCAAAACCAACGCCTTCCATGCAAGTCTCTCAAATGTGCACATTCAGTCCTTCCCGTACGTTCTTATAGTGGCAGATACGCTGGGAACCTGAATGGAGACAATTCATGATTTATCTCCTCAGAAGAGTAAAACAGTAGACATGTCCACCAAGATCCATTTGTCCTAGGACAGCAACATTTAATGCGTTCAGAGGTGGGAAGTTTCCATTGAAAGCCAACTGTCACCAGGCGCTTTGCCTCTGATGTCTCCATTCTCTGCTCAGTCGGAAATTGGAAGAGCGTGGCTTCATTATGCAGAGAGAAGGAAACCAAGTAACTAAATCACAATGCTAGTGTGTGTGGGGTCAGGACTGTGACCGAGTCTCTCTGGCCTCAAAGGTGATGAAGGCTCCCTCTAGCAGGTACGTGCATGCCCGATGCCCAGCTATTCCCATCTCTGCCCAGTCTACAAAGCAGGACATCACCTGCAATAGGTAATTTCTGGACTCCGGTGTTATTTGTGATCCTTGCAGTATATTCTGAGCCTGGTTGTTTCTACATTGTCTCGTAGTTCCAGGCATGCGTGCCAGAAAACTGAAACAAACATGCTCCCTGGCTACCAAAGTGCCTCCTACCTAGAACAGATGGACCAACATGTGGAAGGAAAAGTGTGGGAGAGGTAAAAGTGAGAAAATTTGAAAAACACAAAGAAGGCCAAGCCACAAGTGGAAAAGTTATTTTATTATTTATTTGATTTGGACTGAGGGTAGATGTGCTAGAAATGATCCCAAATGCCCATATGGTATTTTTCCAACAGGAAGACACACTAACTTTAAGGCTACTTATATAGAATTGTTCCGGGCCACATAGCCTACAGGTCCCATCAGAGGCCCTGCATGTTAACATGGCTGCTGTCCGGGGCTCTCGTCCAGCCCCTGCTGGGATTCCAGAGAAAGCTGCCTCCGTGTCACAGATGCCCAGGACCATCTGCTAGGAGTGACAGTGGTGACAATGGCTGTGACAAGTCTCCAAATGGCGGTCATCACCATCCCCGTGGTCACACCTCTTAGATTTTTTTCAGAGCTTATGACATGTTTTCACATGGTTGGCTTCCCCGATCTTCATAATCACCTGGGAAGTAGTCAAGGCAAGTGTCATTCTATACTATTATTAGGCAATAATATGACATATTTATTAGTATGGTGTAATGTTATTATTGCATCGATTTTATCCAAGAGGAAAAAGAGCTCAGTAAGGTGACACATGCCAAGGGAACATGACAAGCTTCCCAGGTTTACTACAAACTCGTAATCTTAACTTTAAAGGCGGAGGCAGAGGTTGAGAAATATGTTTATGCTTGTTCATTTTATGCGTAGCTGGCATTGTTAATTTCTGATAGTTATTATTTTTTTTAATGTGTGTGGCTTAAAAGGCTAATGCATGGTTAGCAAATCTTCACCAACTGGGTACCTGACATTCAGTCTATGGTGAGGGAAAGGGGCCTTGGACCACACATTTCCACCTCAACTGACATTTATTTATTTATTTATTTATTTATTTATTTATTTATTTATACTTTTTATTTTGTTATATTAGTCACTATACAGTATATCCCTAGTTTTTGATGCAATGTTCCATGATTCATTATTTGCGTATAACACCCAGTGCACCATGCAATATGTGCCCTCCTTAATACCCATCACTGGCCTATCCCAATCCCCCACCCCCTTCCCCTCTGAAGCTCTCAGTTTGTTTCCCAGAGTCCACAGTCTCTCATGGTTCATTGCCCCTTCTGTTTAACCCCCCTTCATTCTTCCCTTCCTTCTCCTACCGATCTTCCTATTTCTTATGTTCCATGAATGAGTGAAACCATATGATAATTGTCTTTCTCTGCTTGACTTATTTCACTTCGCATAATCTCCTCTAGTCCCGTCCATATTGCTGCAAATGTAGGGTAATTGTTCTTTCTGATGGCTGAGTAATATTCATTTGTATGTATGGACCACATCTTCTTAATCCAGTCATCTGATGAAGGGCATCTCGGCTCCTTCCACAATTTCGCTTTTGTGGACAATGCTACTGTGAACATTGGAGTGCATATGGCCCTTCTCTTCACTACGTCTGTATCTTTGGGGTAAATACCCAGTAGTGCAATTGCTGGATCATAGGGTAGCTCAATTTTTAACTTTTTAAGAGACCTCCACACTGTTTTCCAAAGTGGCTGTACCAAGTTGCATTCCTACCAACAGTGTAAGAGGGATCCCCTTTCTCCACATCCTCTCCAACATTTGTTGTTTCCTGCCTTGTCTATTTTTGCCGTTCTAACTGGTGTAAGGTGGTATCTCAAGGTGGTTTTGATTTGAATTTGCCTGATGGCTAATGATTTTGAACATTTTTTCATGTGTCTGTTAGCTGTTATCTCAGAATTAACTTAACCAGAGATGTAAAGGATCTATATTCTAGAAACTACAATCACTCTTGAAAGACATTGAAGAAGACACAAAAAGTTGGAAAAATATTCCATGCTCATGGATCAGAAGAATAAACATTGTTAAAATGTCTATGCTACCCAGAGCAATCTACACTTTCAATGCCATCCTGATCAAAATATCTATGACATTTTTCAAGGAACTGGAACAAACAGCCCTTAAATTTGTGTGGAACCAGAAAAGGCCCCGAATCGCCAAGGAATTGTTGAAAAGGAAAAACAAAGCTGGGGGCATCACGTTGCCAGATTTCAAGCTATACTATAAAGCTGTGATCACAAAGACAGCACGGTACTGGCACAAAAACAGACACACAGACCAATGGAACAGAATAGAGAACTCAACTGACCTTTAGAGTCAATGTGTGTCGAGGTGAAGAGCTTTGGAGGCAGACACTTCACAGTTGGCAAGGCAGCCCTTCCACCTGACAAATCACTTAACCAAATGGAGCCTTGACTCCTTTATCTTTACCATGGGGATTGCGCTGTCTACCCTGCAGGAGCGTTGTTAAATGAGTCCCCGTCCCTGAAGAGATATTCCATAAATGGCAGCCGTTATTCATACTCTGGACTTCTTTTTCTTTATGATTTAATTTCTAGTTTTGACACTTCCCTTGTTACCCAAAGTTGCTCAATATACAGGATGGGAGGGTGGTAAGAAACAAACTTTCTAAGTAGCAGATGGCTGATCATTGCTTTGAATTGTTTGGTCATGGGAATTGACTTTGGGTTCGGAGCTGGATGCAAATTTCAGCCCCAGGGATCGCCCTGGGAAACCCAGATAGCTTCTCCCAACTTCGGGTCCCTCATCTGCAAAGCGAGCACCACAATGCCATGCATATTGCTGCCCGGAGAATGGAGAAACACTTGAGGTGTTTGACCTGGAGCCAAGGTTGGACAAATGTTACCTTGCCGTTGGGACTGTGGTTCCTTGCAGAGGCCCAGCGTCTTTGCCCTGGGAAATTACCTTGAGCTGTGGGGCTCCCTCTCCTGCTCTCCAGCAGTGGGTGATGCAGGCACCTCCTCCTGCTTCTCCTTCCCATATGGCAGTGCTGCTCTTTAGAGTCTTCTGGGGAAGATGAAGGAGGTTGTGGTTCAACTGGGAGAAAAGCATCTCGAGGGCAACCTAACCATGGTCTTCACCGAGGACCATTATATGGAGGGCTGACCATTTGTTCTCCAACTCTAGAGGGGACAAGAAATAAGGATTTGGAAGGCAATTGTAGGAAGGGGGGCTATATGGATAGAGATGAGCTTCCTGCCTGGAAGGTGAATCCTTCCTGGAAACACAGCAACCCAGGGGCTTAGGGCTGTAGTCCACAGGGACCTTTAAATGTAGGAATGGCAAACCCTCGAACTGAATCACTGGGTGGTGGGTGATCTGCTACAGAGCAAGGGCTGGGACTAGAGGACAGCTGGGGGTCACGTCGTTCAATGATTCCATGGCTTTTGAGAGGCCGGAGTCCCAAAGATAGTGTGTATGTTAGTATATGCTCAGAACACATAGTGAACCTGGGTATACACACATACCCTTTCCCTTCACTCAGTGTTCGAGGGAGCTTCAAGAGAACAACGTTGGGTACCTAGGCTGGGGGAGGCATCTATGGGGTCTCTTAAGCTAATGAAGTGTCAAAAAGAGAGAATAGGAAGACTTGTCTGGGAGTGGCTCCACTGGGACACTGGAATGTAATGGGAACCCACATTATGGAAACTGAGGGCCCCTAGAATTTAGTCCCCGTGTGGAAACTGTGCCATTAGCCTTGTTTGTGGACTTGGGCATGACAGCTCACCATATGAATGATGCTATTGGATCCTCACTGACACCACTGTACAGGGGAGGAAATGGAGGCTTGTTTCATTGAACTCCTAGTTCCTGACTCCTGCCATTGAACCTGTTACTCCTTCTTTCTGAATGCTCTTCCCTCAGATCTTTGTGTGGTTGGCTCCTTCTCATCACCCGGGTGTGTGCTGGAAAACCACCTCCTCAAATCAGCTCTGTTCCATGACCTGCTTTCTTAGTTCTTCATGACACTCCTTGATCAGGAAAAGTATCTTGTTTATTTGTTTACCTATTTATTATCCCTCCTGCCCCCCCCCCCCCGGCCAAAATGTAAGCCCAGTGGGCAGGGATTCTACCCTGTTTTCACCTTTTTCTTTCCCCTTTCAGCCTGGCAAACAGAGGTGCTTGATACATCCTTGATGGATGGAAGATGAAACTGCCTTTTCCACAGTCCCACAGCTAGGACAGGGCAGGCAGGGCCTACCCTGCAAGCCCAGTAGCCTTCCAATTTGCTTCCTGCTTCCAGAAGACTTCAAAGAGGGTCAAAATAAAATCACCAGGCTATGCCCTGTCTGATTCTCCCCTCTGGCCATGACTTTAGACCTTCTGTTCTAGCACTTGTCTTGAAAAGTCATTCTCAGGTGAATTTTACTTCTTATTGAGCTGCCTGCCAATGAGACCTTCATTTATGGGTATGAATTCTTATGCTGCTGGGGATTTGCTGCCTTGAGGCATTTGAGTATTGTCTGCCTCACACTGAGGGGGACAGGCCGGAAATAAGCTGAACCATGGTCCCTCACATTTCCCTGTGAATCAAACATACATTTAGCTGGGCTCTGACCAGCCTCCTAGGGCTGCATTTTCTCCTTAAGAGGACTCAGTAAGATCCCAGGGCTCCAGATCAATTCATTTACTCCACCTAGAAAATCGTATTCCCACCTGGGCAAACGTGTGAGGCCCAGGGAGGAAGCCCATCCTCTCCCTGCCACCATCTTGGCTGTGGTTTGTGAACTGGTCTTCTGAGAACAAAATTTCCATTTTGTGTTTGTTCCCACGTGGCAGTGGCAGGGTTCTAGCCGGCCATTTGGTGGTCAGGTATTGGTGAGGAAGTCTCCAGGTATTGGTGAGAAAACTGGAGGCAGGTTGCTGCCTAGAGAGAGGACACTGTGTGTTGAGATGGGAGTCACAAGGAAGAGGCAGCTGGGGGGGTGGGGTGGAGGTTGGCTCTGATCTTTCCTGACCAGAGACAGGTGGGCAGAGTTTCAGCAGCTGTGGCTTCCAGCAGAGACCCGAGAGCACTTGGGGAGATTTCTCAGTTTCCATGAGAAAGTACTCCTTAGCCCATGTGTTTACTTGAGACAACTTTATGGAGTCAAGTTAGCACCTTTGTACCTCTTGCCTCTCAAGCTGTGGCATAGCTTGTTTGCTTTGACACCATTTGTTTTGTTTGTTTGTTCCTGAAGCTTCATAGACTTATATGGTCTTGGTATGTCTAGGCAGTTTGCAGTTAAAGACTCTGTTCCCTTTTGTTTCATTTAGAGGAGAAAATACGTTTGTTTTCAGTTCTGTGTTTAGGGAAGGCAAGTTGCCATACCCGCCTCCTTCTACTAAACAAAAAAGCTTGCAAATCGGGGGTTCCCAGGAGCTGCGATTTAATCCTCCCACCCTCAAGCTAAGCAAGGAGTGTTGTAACCTTGAGAAGAGCCCTGCTCCCAGGGCGGTGAGCTTACCTTGAATGAGTGCAGAAGGGACTCCCTCACCCAGCTTGGCTGGCAGCTGTCCCCTCCCCTGTGTTGCCCTTCTGTTCCTCTGACCCCACCACTCACAAGGCTCACAGGCTAGAGCCACGAAGCCTGCACGACTGGGACAAGTGAGTGGTTTAGCCGTGACTGCCACCCTCCTCCCTTCCAGGAGCAAGAGCTGTTGATTCTGTTTTATAAGATGCACACAAGTGATGAAAATAAGCACTCTATCAATAATAAATGGAATGGGAAATAGGAGCAAACAAGTCAAAGGGAGATGAGGTGGACGGTCAGCCAGTCAATTTTCTTTTAATTGCCTTCATATCCATAAATGTCAAAGGAACAGCAACCCTGAAAGTTTCCTAACCAAACAGAACGGCAGGAAGACTGCAGCAGGGAAATCTCTTTTGTAGGAAATGCAGAGTAATTTGGGTTTAATAAGCCAAAATATATTAGGCTAGCAAAAAGACATCTGAACTGAAATTCTGTTATAAAAACAGAACCTGGCCACTGGAACTTTTTTGAGCACTCTAATTTTTGGCATGGTGTTGTTTTTTAGAACTCTATCCACGTGCACAAATTGGAAAATGGGAATTTTAAATTTTAACTTCTAGTTAGGTTCAGTTAGAATGAGTTCTTTTTCCTCTTATAAGGCTTTGCTCCTCAAGCCCACTCTCAAAACCTCGCTCTTGCCTTGGGCCCCCTTCCATGCGTATTGCCATCAAATACAGGTCAAAATCTTAAGCTGAGAGTGTGAAGTCATTTCATTTTTTTTTTATTCCTTTATTTTAGAGAGAGAGAGAGAGAGTGAACACAAGCAAGGGGAGGGGCAGAGGGAGAGAGAATCTCCAGCAGACTTCCTGTTGAGCGTAGAGCCCGAAGTAAAGCTTGATCCCATGACCTTGAAATCATGACCTGAGCCAAAACCAAGAGTTGGACGCTCAACTGACTGAGCCATCCAGGTGCCCCAGGTGAAATCTTTTTGACAATGACATTTTCAAACACCAGCCAGAGGGTGGAAAAGGAGCTGAGGGGCATCAGGGTGCACCCTGTAAACCACGCCACATATAATTATTGGGGCAGGAGGGTTAAACCTTCCACCAAAACAAATTGCTAACAAAAAAAATATCAATGGGCTTTCAGGAAGAAAATTAGGGCAAGGTGTGTGCTGTGTTAGGCTCATTCATACCTATCTCTTTCCTCTAACGAAATTTAGGCCAGTTCGCTTAGTAATTAACCTCAGAGACCTTGAGTTCTATTTCATCCCTAAGTCTTCACAGTGAAAATGATTTTTAGTAATCATTTTAATAAAACTTTATCACTAAAAATCTATTTGAATGTCTTATAGCATTATTATGATTATTCACTAATTCATCAAATATTTTTTATATATCTATGGTGTGGTCTGGGAAATACAAAGATGAACTTAAGATCTAAGGGCTGTCTTGGGAGAAGCTGCCAGACCTGTGATGCTAATCTGCTATTGTTTGGCTGTAGAAATGATTATAACACGGGGCAGTCTGTGATCAGTGAGTGGAGCTCAGGGACGGAGTGATCCAGGGTGTCATCAAGAGAGCTCAGTGTTATCACTCCAGAGCCAGTGCTGACATACGGTAATTCCTCAATCAACATGAATTACATAAAAAATAACCAAACAAGATAACAAGTGGTGAGATGGACTGAAAATCCATGTCCCCACAAAATTTCTATATTAAGTCCTAATCTCCAAGGTGATGGTCTTAGAAGGTGGGGCCTTTGGTAGGTGCTAAGGTCCTGACCAGGGAGCCCTCACGACTGGGATCCATGCCCTTACGAGAAGAGACACAGGACCTTGCTCTCTCTGCTCTCCACCCGGGGAAGACACAGCGAGAAGTGGGCTGGCTCTGAACCAGGACACTGGCTCTGCAGCCACCTTGATCTTGGACTTCCAGCCTCTAGAACCATGAGGGGTAAATGTCGTTGTTTACCAGCCACCCCGTCGTGGTGTTCTGTTAGGGCAGCACCAGCGGACAAAACTAAGTGAGGAAGGTCTTAGATGAGAAGGGTGATGGGGATAGGTAGGTCAGGAAACCAGGCGTGCAAAAAATGTAGCAGTGGGGGGCGCCTGGGTAGCACAGTCATTAAGCGTCTGCCTTCAGCTCAGGGCGTGATCCCGGCGTTCCGGGATCGAGGCCCACATCAGGCTCTTCCACTGGGAGCCTGCTTCTTCCTCTCCCACTCCCCCTGCTTGTGTTCCCTCTCTCACTGGCTGTCTCTCTGTCAAATAAATAAATAAAATCTTTATAAAAAAATGTAGCAGAGATATGCTGAGGGATGTGCCCGAGCGAGCAGCTATGCTGAGGTTTGCGGGGCAGAGGTGAGGGCTGGGATCAGACACCACAGGACACTGACCTCCGTCTACATTTCCAGCCCTGTGTACCATTGTTCCTTTCCAACCATTCCTTCCCTCCACAGATCTCCTCTCGTCCCTATTTTGCTATTGAAATAATGGTTTCACAAACATCTGTTAGCCAGGTTTGAGGTCACAGACAGTTTTTACTTCCCCTTTCCTTCCTGTCAGAACACCTGATTGACACCTGATCAGAACCCAGGCTTGAACCATCGATCTCTGAAATTGTGCTTGTATCGCCCCATCCTCCCAAAACCATCCTTCGCTGAACTCTTGAGGTTCCCGCCACCAGCATCCTCGCTTCAAACTCATCCCTTCTCACCTGATCTGTTGCTGGAGCCTCTTAATTTGTCTCCTTACATCCAAGGTTTCCCCTGTGAGCTCTCCTAAATGCGGCTCCCTGAACACTTCTCATAAAGCAGAGCCCTGCGGCTGTCATGTCCCTGCTCAAGAATCTTCAATGGCTCCCAGTGACATGTGGGGGAACGTCAAGGCTCTCACATCCAGCTGAGGAGTATGGCCTTTGTGAAGGATTTTGAGCCATTATAGGGATTTAATCAGATGATTCATCTGGTCAAAATTATATTTTGAAAACACTCTTCCTGTTCAAATAGAAAGCAGATTGAAGGTAAAGCGGAGGCGCCGGTGAGGATTGAGCTTAGAGACGTGAGAGAGCCAGATGGAAGGGGAAAGCGGTCAAACCAGGGGAATTAGTGGAGGTGGAGACAAGTGGAGGGAGGAGAGCTATGTGACAGGTGAAACCGACTGCTCTCGGTGACAGATTGGATGTGAGGGGAAGGAACTGGGGAGCCAGGATGCTGCCTGGGTTTCTGAGGAGATGGCAGGTTGTTTGCCAAGACAGAGGCAAGAGAAGGAGACGTTCGACTTGGAGGTGGGCGTGGGTGGGGACGAGGAGGTATGTTGAGGTCCGTTTGGGACACATTGCGTGTACGGCATCAAAGTGGAGTGTCTGATGGGCCCCTGGACCCATGAGACAGGGAATTCCAAAAATATGTTTGAGCCTGTACAAATTAGCATTTGTTGAGTAACGAACCACCCCAAACCTAGTGGCTTAGCACAGCCGTCTATGATTGCTCATAACTTCAAGGCGACTGGGTGGTCTGGCCGATCTGGGCTGAACTCCTTCACACACCTGCCAGTCCGTTCGTGGGTCAGCGGCGCACTGGCTGCTTTCGGAGGGCCTCATTCACATGCTTGGCTGTTACCTTGGGGCCGGCAAGTCTGCTGGGGGTGTCTTTTATTGGCAGGCTAGCCCAAGCTTATTCCCGGAACAGCAGCAGGAGCGGTCCCCAGAGAGCAAGCACATGTGTGCAAAATCTCTTGAGGTCCAACCTCAGAATTGGCACAGCATCACTCTCCTACTTCCTGTTCTCCAAAGCAAATCCCAAGGGCAGCCAGATGCAACGGCTGGGGAAATGAACTCCACCTCTTGATGAGAAGAGCAATAAATATTTCTGCTCAGGTGTTGCAATCCACCAGAGCCAGAGTATAGAAATGGGAGGCATCAACACACGAATGGTTACCGAAGCAATGGGAGTGGGTACAGTTTCCCAGCAGATGGGTACAGCGAGAAGAGAAGGGATCCCAGGGCAGAACCTGGAACCCCAAGGGGCATGACGAAGCAGATTGCAGAAGAGCCGCCAAAACACACGTAAACAGCACCCAGAGTGATGGGAGCAAAGTAGGAGATGGTTGAGCCCTGGGTGAGTAGTGTGTTTTGAGAAGGAAAGCATGTAGCGTAACTCTGAGAGAAGGGACTGAGACAAGCTCAGGACAAGGACAGTTTCAGCAAGGCACAAAATAAAAACTAATATTTGGCTAACACTTAACATAGCTGGAAAACATTTTGAAATTGATTAATGGGGTTTTCCCCCTCTCTATTTCCTCTTTTCCTCCCCATTGCAACACGGCTACTTCCTTTCCCAGCCATTCAAACAAGAGAAAGTCCTGTGCTTTGGCTTCAGGAAGGCTACATGGCAGGGTGGATGGCACACCATGCCTGCAAGTTTGTTTTCAGTGGGCTAAGCTCAGAGGAGCAAGAGGATGAGCAGAGACAGGAGAAGAGAATCAGTGCTTGGTGGAAAGGAGCAGAGGGGCTTGGAAGCAGCAGGAGGCAAAGAGGCACCTGATATAAGAGAGAGACCAAGAGACATTTCTCCAGCCTGGAGGAGGAGTGAGCTGTGTGGATATCAGAGCAATGGGTCCCACACTGCTTCCCAGCACCCTCGGGGGATGACAAGCCTGCAGAAGGAAGTGTCGAAAGTGGGATCACAAGGCCAGTGGTTCCCGGCCTCTCCCAGAATTCCATGTCCAAAGAGGCACTTGACCTGAAGAGCCCATGATGAGGGCGGGGGAGACAATGGACACCCCAGAGGAACTTGGGTTAGCAGATGGTAATGACCAATGGGCACTCTCAGTGCTTCAGCTCATCAGGTGACCCCAGAACCTTAAAAAATTCCCAAATATGTCAGATGGAATTACTAACTAGTGAGAAGAGGCTAATTTAGTAGCAAGTAAAGAAATGTGACATTTCTGAAACACCTAGGTTTGTGGACGCGATTCACACTTGCCATGCCTGTTCTGTGCAAGGTAATAAGTGAAGTGTTTTAAGTTTGTTAGCTGATTTAATCTTCCCAGAAGCACCATGAGTTAAATTCTATTTTTTATTCTATTTCATAGATAAGGAAACTGCAGGAAAAATCAAGTACGTTTTTACAGTCCCAAACTAATCAGCGGTAGAGCCGGAATTTGAACCCAGGCAACTAAATGTCAGCGCCCTTCCTCTTAACTACTATGCCATTCTGGTCCTGAAGGTTTAAAGTGATTATCCGAATAATTTCAGCGGAACAGGAGGAAATAAGCAAAACACAGAGGTGTGCAGACTAGCCTTTTTCCGGGTGTGGTGAGATTTTACCTGACCTCCCAGTGAATGACTCGGTCCACCAGTTCTCTTGACCCGACCTACAAAAGGGGTAGCCAGGAAAATAGTAATAGCAATGATAACAGACTTGGAGGGGTAAGAAGTTTCAGTAAAAATCGGGTGAGAGATGATGGTTCCTTTTCTCTGCTCAGCAATGGGTTAATAGCAGTCAGTCAGAGTCACTTTCCATGAATAATAAATCCATAGAACAGGGACAAAGGGACTGTGGGATGGGGCAGAATAATAGCAATAAAGGTAAAACAGAGAGGGGGCGATTGGTAGAGGGAAAAAGCATGGAGGGAGGGTGTGATGGGCAGACTTTCCAGGAATCCAGCCCTAGGAAATCCTATTAGGCAGCAAAAAATGAGATTATTGTGTTTTTACTTTGCCACAATATGCAAATGACTCAATTTAGCTCCTAAACATGTTGTTATTGAATTCTGAGAAATTCCCTTCATAAAATGTAATATTTTTGTGACAATATTGTCAGCAATGCCAGATTGCTTTTCTATTTTGGTTAAGCTTTTACCCAAGTCTGCTATATGTCATTTACTCCCAGATTCCAAATGATTGCTTTTATGTAATTTTTGTGTAAGCAAGAAATAATAACATGCTCAGAAATGTGAGAAATGTGTTAACCTTCCCATTATTTTTCGGTGCCCAAGAGAACTGGAGGGTGGGCCACAATGGGGAACCTAATTATTTCTCATAATGAATTTTTATTTATGTTAATATCCTCAAGAGCCCATGTATCTGTTATTAACCACATTTATTTGTTTTGCTCTCGTCTTTATATCTCATGTCTTTAATCCTTCTCCTTTTAGAAGATTTTTGCATAACTGACAAAGACTTTTAAGCCCACACAAAAAGGATTGTGAAATCACACTTTCTATCTCTGACACATTTACTCCTGGGCAACGTCATTCTAATTCTAACCATGTTTAATAAAAGAAGCTGGAGTCTCCATCGTGCAATCCCTAACACTATTCTATCAAAATGGAATTATATCTATTTGGATTTCCCTGAGTTTTTCTTGGTTTAGGTGAGCTCTCTGATAGACACAGTTCCCCACCCCTCCAGGATAAATCAAGGAGAAATAAAGAGGGAAGCAAACACAAGAAATGCTTGGCACCATCCATTGGTCACAAATAATACACACCTACCCAGATCATAATTTTGGAAATCTGCTATGTCCAGCCACTTAGTGGCTGGGATGATAAGTATGCGGTCAGGAACAATAGTGATTTTCTTAGGAATAATGACTTTGCCTAGGGATCTAATCAGCAACAAGGATAGTGCGATGGCTAATTTCACGTGCCAACTTAGCTGGGCCACGGTACGAGGATATTTGGTCAAAAAGTATTTTGGATGTTTCCATGGAGGTATATTTTTTAGGTGAAATTAATATTTAAATGAGAGCAAAGCAAATTACCTTCCCTAATGTGGGTGGGCCTCCTCTGATCAGTTGAAGCTGATAGACGAGCAGTTAATAGACTGAAGTGTCCTAAGGAAGAGGGAATTCTGCCAAAAAATGACCTTAGACATGAACCGCAACATCAACTCCTCCCTGGGTCTGTGGCCTGCCTGAGGATTCTGGGCATGGCAGCCCACACAATCACGTGAGCCATTTAAAAATAAATAGATAGCTCACATGCACGCATACACACACACACACTCTCCTCTCTCTCTACACACACACACACACACACACACACACACTTGGTTCTGCTTCTCTGCAAAACTCTGACTAATATGAATAGGTAGGGTCTACTTCACAGTCATTAACCATTAATTGGTTGGGAACATTATACTCTACTGGGTCACTATTGATGTCAAGGTTTGGCCAGACAACTGATGAGTGGGTACAGAGATCCTATTTTAAGACCATTTGCCTGAATTGCAGACACCTTTCTTTTATTACCACATAAAGAGAGGGCATAGGTAAATTAAGGTCTCCAAGGAGAGACTTCATGTAACTCTTGCCTGAAGCAAAATGATACCTGAACACCCCACATGCATCCATTTTAAACATTTTAAGCAAAACAGGTGACCTCAGATGGGAGAGAGACATTGAGGAAAACAAAGACTGATAAAAGCCCCTAGACTGATATCAACTAAGTCAATGAAGGATTTACTGATGAATTGTTGCCATATAACAAACCACTCTAAAATTAAAGGGGCTTAAATTTTTATAATTACTCCCGGATCTGTGGGTTGCCTGAGTAGTTCTGCAGGCAGCCATTGGGTCGGCTGGGCTCTCTCTGCCTAAGATGATTTACTCAGAAGCCCAGCAAGTTGGTGCTGCCTGTCCACCGCTGTCAGTTGAGACCATCGGGGAGACTGGGCTAAATGACTGCTGTCATTCTTCAGGTTGTCCTGGCCTTCTTCACATGGAGGGAGAGGGCTTCCAGCAGAAAGAGAGGGAAAGCCCAAGTGCACAAGCTCTTTCTAAGCTTCTGTTTGCATCACGTCATATTTGCTTAAGTCCCATTGGCCAAAGGACGCCATATTGCCAAGCCCAGTTTAAGGGCAAAAAAATGATCTCGTCTTAACGGGCAGCAGCAGAGTCACATCACAGAGAGACATTTAGTTGGGGGTGGGGGGAACTTGTGGTCATGTGTCCACCTACCTGCAGGCCATCGGGGGGGGGGTCACTGCCATATCTGCATGCAGAAAAGGTGGACGGCTGTACAAATTACCTTTACAGAAACAAATGACAGAAATGGGATGGAAGGTATAATGATCCATGGGGCCAAATGGGAGTTTATGTTTTCTTATTTAGGTTTAAAAAAAAAAGGCTGAAAAATAATGGGAAAAAGTCAATGGCATATGAGGAACCCAAGGATTTTGGAAAAAGAAAAGGTCCATATGGGGAAAGATGACTTTGAAGTTGGAAGGGTTCAAGGAGAGGGTCTCTCTTCACTACGTCCGTATCTTTGGGGTAAATACCCAGTAGTGCAATTGCTGGATCATAGGGTAGCTCTATTTTTAACTTTTAGACCTCCACACTGTCTTCCAAAGTGGCTGTACCAAGTTGCATTCCCACCAACAGTGTAAGAGGGATCCCCTTTCTCCACATCCTCTCCAACATTTGTTGTTTCTTGCCTTGTCAATGCACCCCAATGTTCATAGCAGCAATGTCCACAATAGCTAAATTGTGGAAGGAGCCGAGATGCCCTTCAACAGATGACTGGATAAAGAAGATGTTGTCCATATATACAATGAAATATATTACTCAGCCATCAGAAAGAACGATTACCCTACGTTTGCAGCAACATGGACGGGACTGGAGGAGATTATGCTAAGTGAAATAAGTCAAGCAGAGAAAGACAATTATCATACAGTTTCACTCATTCATGGAACATAAGAAATAGGAAGATCGGTAGGAGAAGGAAGGGAAGAATGAAGGGTGGGGTAAACAGAAGGGGCAATGAACCATGAGAGACTATGGACTGGGAAACAAACTGAGGGCTTCAGAGGGGAGGGGAGTGGGGGACTGAGATAGGCCAGTGATGGGTATTAAGGAGGGCACGTATTGCATGGAGCACTGGGTGTTATATGCAAACAATGAATCATGGAACACTACATCAAAAACTAAGGATGTACTGTATGATGACTAACATATCATAATAAAAAAATAAAAAATAAATAAATTACACACACAAAAGGAGAGGGTCTCTCATCCTGGTGATTAGCAGTGCTTTGAGGCACTCCAGAGTAGAGGTCCCCTGAGGCCCAGTGAGGTGGGGGTAAGGAGAAGCCAAGCAAGGACAGTCTCCTTTTATCTGCTTCACAAATTGGACTTGGGGTAACATTTCCATTTACTGAAAAACATTTGCCTAAAACCACTGCCTCGATAAGAGGGGAGCCCTTTTGAGACTTTGGGACCCAAAGGGAAAATGGAAAAAGAGATTTATACAGAGATGAACTGAGATCAGGGGACGAGGGGGAATACATGGGAGACAGAGTCGTTTCCAGAAGGTGAGCAGCAGGAAGTGGCAGCCCTGGATAGTGGGAGGGAGCCAGGTTTGGAACCACTCTGACGAGGTTGGGTCACTAGCCGCTTGTCGAGGGGCATGTGGACATCACTTCATTTTTCTCCAGCGTCTCTACTCCCAGACAGCCCAGAACAAAGCTGACCGGGAGGGTACTGCCGTTGGGGGCCAGGGTCTGTGTCGAGATTGTGTGAGTGCAGACTGGAAGCCAGGCAGGTCCTGGCTGGGTGGCAGCTACGGGAAGCTAGAAGCACCGGGGATCCTGGTGAGCTTGGGGGATCTGAGCGGAGGGGACTCGGTGCTTGTCCGCTGTAGGCTGAGTGAGTACAAGGCCGCGGTTTCTAGCTTTTAAGGACGTTTTGGTGCAACTTGGCCCTGCAGATGGATGAAGTGCAAAATAGCATCTCATCAATCAAATTCCGAGGGCTTTGTGGGGCCTCTGCTTTCTCACAGGCAAAGCATTCGATGTTTGAGTGCAAAGAAGAAACATCCCCTAAATCCCTGCCACCCATGTTGCCTCATGCGAATTGATGTGATTGGCAAGGAACAGAGCTTTCCGCGGGTATTTTGGGCTATGGACTTTAGGCGCATCAGGCGACACAGCTCTCTCGTTTGTATTTGGTAAATTATTTATAAAGGCAATTTGCTAGAAAATAAGGCCCAAGCCTCCTGGGGACCCATTAGGGAAGCGGCAGGCTAATCCAGATCCCGTCATCATTTAGCCCCACCGCAGCTCTTGCGTGCAGTCTTTTCTGGATTCCTGGAAGGAGAAAGCTTGAGGAAAGGAATTCAGGATCCCAGGGCAAAGAAAGAGGTGCAAACTTCCCCCCATTCAAACCTAACATGAAATCCTGGCCATCGTTCCCTTTTCGTTGTTCATACCAGGCGCCCTGAGTTCCTACCAAGCAGAGGTCGGACTTCTCCTAACAGCTCCCGGGGTTCCAGAGAACAGCTGCCTGTCGGTGCCACCCTCTCTGGGCCATCAGCGCTGAGACACAACATTGCGCCCTCGAAATAGCAGTCCGCAGAAAGCCAGCGTGGCTGTGAGCGCTTCAGACTTCTGACGGGCGGCAGTGCCAACATCACGGCTCATGTCCCTCGGGAGCCTGTGTGAATCGATCTCGGCCAGACTCACCCAGTGACAAGTGACAGACAGCGGGTGACGTGGGGGTCAGGTGGGCTGCCAGGGCCAGCTGCTCGCAGAGAGTCAGCGGGACCGGAGGCAGCAGGGCCAGCGGGCAGCCACGGCTCGGCTTGCGGAGGTTGCGGGGTGCCAGCAGCTGGCAGAGCCCCATCCTGGGGCACTCCTGACTCCCCAGGAGCAGAGCAGAGAAGGTGGAAATAGAGCTCTCGCTCCTTAAGAAAAAGAAGTTGGCTTGTGCAGTAAATGCATCGCTTTCTTCTTGCTCTGCATTCCAGAATGAGGAGTTGAGATTGATCCCCTGTCTGGAGGGAACCTCTTCCCTGGGTCTGCTGGCTCTAACCTATCTCATGGTGCCACCCTCTGCTGAGCGGCTCGGTGTGGTCGGTACACAGGCTTCCAGGATGGGAAAGGCTGATGGGCCTTCTTACAGCTGAGGCTGTTGGCAGTGCAGGGGCTCAGGAGGCCCTATGAAGGGAAAGCTCTGTGCTCCTTCCCTTCTGCAGCCTGCTCCCAAAAGATGATGCAGAGGGAGACTGGGCCATGGCTCAGGCCCTGAGGATACACTGGCTTAGGAACCCAGAGGTACTGGGACTGCACTTGGTCCCCAACCTGAGTCAACCAAACGTTCTTCTCCCAGCTTTTCTGACTTCTCACTGCTATTCCAGAGACCCCTCTTGGCCTAGGTACGGACCATTTCTAAACTTTTCCTTACAGAGGCCACGAACACTGAAAGCAGCAGCTGGGAAGAATGCACGCAGAAACACACACACACACGCATGCACGTAAGCACACATGTCCACACATATGCACACACACGTGTGCACACACACAATTAAGACCCCTTGGAAATCCTGGCCCAGGAATGTGAATCGTTCAGAACCTGGCTCAGGAGAGAGAAGGGGCGTAGAAAGGCTCAAACAGGTTGATTGACTTAGCAGTTCTGGATTTCAAAGCAGCCTCCTAAGCTCCCAGCCTCCCTGGACCTGCTCACACCGTGTATGATTTCAGGCCTAAAAAGAGCTCTGTTCTTTTTTCACGGACTTTGGCCCTGGGGCAATTTTGTCACCTCCGAGCCCAGTAATAAATTTAATGGGTTGTTGAACTACCTTCATGCTCCTGGGGCCTTGGCAAGAGGCTCTGTCTATCAACTGTAAAAAGATAAAATGCTGACCCTTTGGCCTTAGACAAACTTTAGATTCCGTTGTGATTCACTGGCCAAATGAATGACACACGAGAATCAGCAGTTGTTCTGGGGTTTTTTCCCCCCCTGAGAGAGCCATCTGAAGAAACCGTCTTTGACCTCAAAAAGCTCAAGTCGCTCTCGTTATCCTAACCCGGCTGAGCCCTGGTCCAGCAGCACAATACATGAGCGATAGCTGTGGCCCAGGACTGACCAGCACTTCCCAGGTGATAGGGCCTCCTTCCCCACCCCCCACCATGTTTAGTCCTGTCTGCATCTCTGCAGGAGGCCTGCCGGGAGCTCTAGCCTCCAGATCTAGAAAGTCCCTTTGAGTCCTCTCTGGGCCACCGCCCCCCCCCAGCTGCTGGCTGCTCTCTTCACACATGTGCACACACCCTGTCCTCAATTCTAACCCCCTCACCACCACCACCCCTGCACCCCACATCCCAAGCTGCCGGCACTTCAGCTCTAGGAGGTGAGTGGGGCTGGCTTCATCAAGCTGTTTGAGGGCCCCACAGAGAAGGACCTAGCGAGTTTTGAAGAGATCCATATACTCAATGTTTCGTAAGGCCAGAAAATCCTCCCTTTGGGGATTTTTTAAGAACGGTTTTTGTTATTTGTCTGCTTAGAAAGCTTTTATTTTCTCTGATAAGCTCATTGCCTCCTAGACATACTAAATGCTTTTAGGATTCAGAGAGATCAGACGACGGGCTCGCATAGCTACCGTAATGATTCTCGAACTCTGATGCGTGCAGAAATCGCTGGGGAGCTCCCCTAATGCAGATCATGGTACGTTCGCCTTAAAAATTCTGGTTCCAAAGGTCTGAGATCGGGAACTGAAATCTGCTTTTTGATAAATAGTGCCGGAGATGCCTGTGTAGGTAGTCTAAGGGTCACCGCTTTTGTTAATAGTTTACCTTTTGCAGATAACTCATTTTTACAGACTTTGAATGTTTTAAAAGCGGATCCATGCCAGATGGGACGCCTGGGTGCCTCACTCGGTTGGTTGGGCCTCTGACTCTTGATTTCGGCCATGATCATGGTCCTGGGATCAAGCCCTGCATGTGTCTCCCCGCTCAGTGGGGAGTCTGCTTGAAGATTCTCCCTCTCCTCATAATTTCGCGCATGCGCTCTCTCTCAAATAAATAAATCTTAAAAAAAAATTTTTAAAGAAATGGACCCATTGCAGAAAACCTAATAGAAATGTAATTTAACATGGCTTTGAGGTTAACCATCTGATTTATCATGGTTCTTCTGAAAAATAATTAAAAATAAAAAGCCAATAGCTTTACAGTTTCTGCGGTATGCAACGGTGAATGATGGTTTCCTGCAGACCTTCATGTGCCACAGCCCTGCACGTACGTGGTGTTCACGTGGAAGGCCCCAGGGGAGGCAGAGGCAGGTGTAAGGCCCCAGGGATGTGCCTGGAACAACCCTGGCCTTGGTGCAAGAAGCAAGGCTCACACCTCAGCCTGCGAAGCCACTCAACTGCACGTGTCCTTTTCTTCCTTCACCCGCCCTTGTCTCAGTCCTTGGCTCTCAAAGAAACCACTAGAGAAATCAGGCAGGTAAATTACAGAATGATTGTTTGCACAATCTTTGTTGACTTAGAGCAAGTGGACGGTGGGAGATAGAAGGGGCAGAACCAGGCAGGCCGTGCGAAGAACCGAGAAAGTGTGTTTGTTTGGTCTAGTTAGGTCACTGCTTGCTTGATATTCTGTAAATATCTGGGAGTTTGTATGAAATCACCATCTGGCAGTGTCCCTCTTCTGCAAACACTGTGTTAAGGGTCTGGGTTCACCTGAGAACTAACGCAAAGCCGTGTTGTACCTTTCGTTCACCTCTGTGAAAAATATGGCCGCAGCCAGTCAAAAGAGAAAGCATACACAAGTCCCACTTTCCGCATGGCTTATCCGACATGGTAGGCCCGTTTTAGGGTCTCTATCCATCCAAGGAGGAAGAGCAATAAATACGTAAGGCAGAGTTTCATGGCTTGCCCCCAAAACAAATCCCAAGGGTGACTAATGGCTTCAATCGGCCGCCATGACCAGCAGATGTAACTCAGTGCTGTGTCATTAACTCTTCCAGTTACAGCTGTTTGGGCTGGTGACAGGGAGAATGGGGTCCCTCCCCACACTGCAGCAGTTATTGTGACAGAGAAGCTTTTGAAGTCTTCATGAGTTTGGCCCTCAGCAATTCAAACCATGAGGCATAGCATATAAGAGATATAAGGGAGCGAAGAAAGAATGCAATTATTTTATTTCACAGGTGAGTAAACTGGCCCACAAAAATGAAGTGACTTGCTCCAAGTGAACTATATAATCAGGTGTACAACTGGCTGAGATTAGCTGTTGAATTACATCTTCACCAAAAGGAGTCAGATAAACAAGCTTATCTTTCATAAGTACTAAAATGCTTCCTTAGACCTTTGTTGAATGGAGATAGGGAAAGGGTGAGAAGCAGAGATAAAGAGACCCTTGGGAAGGGGGAGTTAATTCAGCCTTCCTGACCACAGTGGAGCATTTGACAGAGTGATATGTAAAGGAAAATTCATTTCAGATGCTGCATCTTCGTAACCTCAATTACCCTTGGACACCTGATGCCTCTTTGCTTCTGTTCCTGTCTCTGGATGGCCATTGGAACCATCTTCTTTTTGCTTGGAGTAAGCAGGAACTCTCCTTATTACACTAGCATGGCTTTTGGCTACTCAGGCCAACCCTATAATGTCCAAAAGAATTTGGTGACAAATTCTCTGCAGAGGTTCTGACCCAGGGTAAACCAAGCCTTTGCTTGCATCCTGGGGGACTGGAAAATCAGCCAGGGCTAGATCCTCCTCAAGTCATTGCGCAGCAAGATGAGGCAAAGCTGATGTCTGCATGTCATGCTTTTCCCTAAAATTTCTATCTCATCTAGAAAATCCTGATGAGGCACACAGGAGTTGGAGAAGATGCCCCAGTGGACTCATGGTGCAACCATTAGGTCAGCGTATTGTACATTTTAAAATTTCATATTTTTCTGCCATCTCAACATCCCCACAAAGAGGCTGTGAGCACCTGCCCAGGTGCCCAGGCACACCAGCAGGATAAGGCCGGTCCCTGCTGCAAGTTCCCCTTCTTGTCTCCTTGACAGTGACCTAGTAACAGTAAAATGCACCAGTGAAATCCCCTCAAGCCTCTGCTTGTGTACTCCATCCAGACCCCCAAACTAGGCACTTGGTCACGGGGCCTCACTCCCTCTCTCAGCTCCCCACCAAAGTGGTTGAGCCCCTCCCTTAGCATGCCTCCCACCATGCATGGCCTCTCACGGCATGCAGTGACTGTCTCTCTAGGGTCTGTGAGTATAAGAAATTTTGTTTCCCTGCACTTCTCTGCCTCCCTTCTTGTGGTCACACCTGACTGGGCATCTCATGAAAATATAAAACAGTGAGAGTTGGCAAGAGCCTCAGTATGAGCGAGTGGTGTTAAGATTCTACCCAAGGGCAAGTCCGGTGAGACTTGAGCCTGCACTAATGCCCATGTAAGTCCCCTCTCGGCTGGTTTGTCCGTATCAGGAGCACGATGTCCCACTCTGGGTTTAGTGTTACAACAGGGACATTGGAAAATGTCCTTCCTAAATGCCCAGTGTGCAAAAGAGTGAAAACCGCTCATAATCCTGACAATGGAAGAAGATTGAAAACACCAGAGATGTCTTGCCTGGAGAAGAGAAGGCTGGACAGGTCACAAAAGCTGTGTTCCAACATATGGAGAGCTATCAGAGTGAGCTGGGATGTGTCTTATTGTTACGGCTTTACAGGGCAAAACTTGACGCAGGGTTCTTTTCCATATAAATCCAGACGTTCTGAGGTACTAGGGATTAGGGTTTTAACAAATCTTTTTTTGGGAGACACAATTGAACCCATAGCAGAAGTTATCCCAGAAATCACTCTAACATGAATATCGATGAGTCTGGGCAGGTGCCACTACCTTTTTATTTTTAACCGAATACGTTTGCTCACAAAACAAGAAGGTGCTTTAGCCATTTCTCCAGAGCACGTGTTTGTGAGCACGTTTGGGTGTGGAGGGGGGAGGGGTACACACACGTAGCTCACAGAAAAAAAGGGACAGTTAATAGCATGACCTGCCACACTCCCACATTTGGTCGTAACATTGAAGAATACCGGCAACAATGCTCATTGTTCTAGTTTTATTCTCCTGGGTGCCCTCTAAGGAAGAAGAATCTGAAGATGGTGATTCAGGCGGGACTGTTCCCTCTCAGTGCACAAATGTATCACGCCTCTCGGAAGTACTTGCCTGTTAGAAGGGAGTCCCCCCCCCCCCAACAGAGGAGGATGGTGAGCATGGAGGAATGCATTATTAATGATGGAATTGCAGGATCCATTAAATATTATAGGAAATATTTGGGGGGGCGGTCTTCCCAGCTCTCTGGAATAATGTAGCCCACCAGGCCATGAAAGGCCCCCACCCCATCCATCACTCAAAACACAACTTGCTTTCAGAGAGATGCTCTCCCACCCGGTTGGGAGGGTACTCACCCAATGCTCCCAGCTACTGCCAGGCAAACGTCGCCTGGGGTGAGGGGTGTCTGCCCTCCAAATCTCCAAAGGGAGAATAATTTTAACTGTCAGAAAGATGAGAGAACTCCTCAAAGTACACGAGCTCAACTCTGTAAATTGCGAATAATAAATCAGTTCGATTTGGGCTTGGCTTTCTGACAATAAAAAGTACAAATTTATCATCAAGAAAGAAAATAAGACACAAATAATGAGTGTTTTCCCCCCCACACCCCTTCCCTCCATGTTGTTCCCCAAATGTCTGCTTAGCCTGCAGCTCTAATACTGGCCTTGACCGACCCCATTCAAGGTCTTTCTGGGTGAAATTTCCCATAACAATGCTTAAGACTGGCTGCTCCAGTCATACCCACCGTCCGAATTTCTGCATAGTGTTAAGTGAGTGGCCCTGTGTCCCTCAGGAACAGTCCAGCCTGGGATCCCTATCACATGGAGTTCATTTCTGGGGCCCAATGGAAGTGTAATATTCTCAAGCGTTCATACGGGGCCTCTGGCCAGGTCTCTGCCCTGCCTCATTGCTGATTGCCCCACAGCCCAGAAGCCTGTTGCAAATACAGTTACAGCCCCATCAGAGACACAGTCCCCTGGGCAGTAAGTGGCAGGAGCTGCCTGCTCCATCCATAGCTTCATCAGGCAAGGCCAGGGGCTGGGTCTAACGGGTTCTCTGGGCAAGTCCCTCAACGCACGTGCATCTCACTGGTGAGCCGTGTCTCCTGGGTCACCTGCAGAAGATGGTACAGTTAGTAATGTCCAAACCCACCAAGCCTAAACATCGCCGTGAAGAAGACCTCCTATAGACATCATGAGGGGGAATCATCTGAACCCCAATCTCTGTAAGTGAGGCAAGTGTGAGGGTGTTTGCTTAATCTCTTCATTATACTCACCTCTGCAAATACACTACCAGAGTCTACTGGTTTTGGGTTTTTTTTGTTTTTTTTTTTCATGTGTTTTTCTTTTTTTTTTTTTTAATCGTGATACCAAAGGAGATAAGGTTTAAAGGCTCCCTTCTATCTCCAGACTACATGAAACCAGGCTGAGACCCGGATTAGCCAGACTCTCACAGACTCCGTCCGCAGGCTTGGGAACACTGTCTGCGCCAGTCCCTGGGGACACGACTTCTTTATCCCTGTGGTCACAAATAGACATAAGGCTATTAACCTTATTAGGTCTGAGCCTGTGTCTGGCTTGGGCCCAGCTGCACTAAAGAAACACCACTGCCCTGAGAGTTTTACAGCAGCACGTGGCCTGCAGATCCCAGGATGGCGTTTGTCAAGGGATCTGTCTGTAGCCATTTGTGGCAAAGGTCGAGGTCATAGCAAAGAGCCCTAAAAGAGGAAACAAAAATGCTTACTAGATCCTAAAAGAGGAAGCGATCACGTGGTCTGAGCCTGAGCTCAGGTAGCAAATAGCCCACGTGAAGTCTCTGGGACATTAACTGCGACGGCCTGGTGTTGAGGAATCTGTCAGATGCCATCCATCCGCCATTTTCTTGGGCCCTCAGGGTGGCCCAGGTGCGGCGTGCGAATGGGCAGGACCCCTGTAGGGTAGGGGCCCTCACAGCCTCTCGGCCTTTCTTCACCTAGCAGGGGCTCTGGCAGGGAACTGAGCTCTTACGGGAAATTTCTTGAGTTTTCCCAGGAATGGCACACAGCTAGAACTACTCTAGATACCCAGGAGAGAAGTTGTGCTGGACACCTTAGGGTGTCGGGGCCTCATTCTCTCAGGGAACCCCAGGTGAGGAGGGCAGGCAGAGTGGCTCTGCTCATTCCACTCTTTCGATGACAGGAAACAGCAGAGACAGCCCTCTGCCTTCCGTGCCCTGGGCTGGACTGCTGAGCGGAATCATGTAGGGGTTACAAGGTAGGGGGCTGGGTCTTGCAGTGGGGCTCCTGTTTGTAGACAAGCAGCCAGCTCCTGTTAGGCCCGTGAGAGGAGCGCCGAGGGCTGGGCCTGTGGTTGCCCCAACTTCGTGTGGGCACCTTCTCAGCCCAGGGCGTTGTGCAGTCACTGACAGCTCACACCAGGTGTGGCGTCCTCATTCAGCCACGTCAGCCAGTGTCTCTAGTCCCTGGAGACAGTGTTCCAGGCCGTGGAAGGTTCATCTTGGCAGATCCAGCTCTCGGGAAGCTTGACCAGAAAATAGCAATCCAGTCTGTGTCCAAGCCAAATCTTCACGCCCTGGATAAAACTCCAGCGTGGTGTGTCCCACCGGTGGCCTTGAGCGGAGCTGGAGATATCCGTCTCGCGTCTTTCTGACAGCAAAGATCAGTTCCCGCTCAAGTGAAGTTTTCTCCTCCAACACCTCTGGGTCCTGGTTCTGTGACTCCTGGGGATGGGGGTTCTGCTGCTAACCCGGGGAGAGACGGGGTGGGGGACAGGCCAAACCATGCCGTCAGTGATAAAAATTGTCAAAAGGGAAATTTTAGCACATCAGTAGAAAAATGATGTGGCTTTTCCTTTTTCAGTTTTAAAGCTCAATATCGTTTCCCTAAATTTTATTCGTTTCATAACATCCAGAAGGAAAATTCAGTGGAAGACACTGAATGGAAGCAGTGATTTTATTAAGAGAAGGGCAGAACTAGACTTGCCCTTGGCTAGAGGGTTGCGGGATGGAATCCAGGATGCCCAGTTAAATGTGAATTTCAGATCAACAATAAATCACTTTTTTCTCTTTTTGGAGTATTAGTCCATGTATGGCCCCCTCAGTACTTGGGACATACTTATGCTAAAATTACCCATTGTTTATCTGAAATTCAAATATAACTGGGCATCCTGGATTGTTTTTCTTTTTGCTAAATCCGGCAGCTCTGCTTGGAAGACAGTCTACAGTGAGTGCCTGGGAGACTTGCCCTGCTTTGGGTGTCTCCCACCAGCTTGCTGTCGTTGACCCTTGCCTGCGTTATTCAACCCAGCTGTGCTTCCATTCATTCATCTCAGCAATAAAACAAAGCGGACCGCAGGTGGCCGTGGACACAGATGTGGCCAGGATTTGTTTTCAAAGCAGTTCAGAAACAAATCAGCCACTAAATACGAGGTGTAAGGTCAGAGAGCCCCATTTTTGGAGGGAAGTGGGAGGGGAGTACAAACGGGTCCACTGTGATTCATGCACAATTCTTGGCCCTAAAACCAATGGACCTCCTCTACAGCTGGGGAAGAGGTGGGGGCTTTCCAAGAAGTTCTTGTCATCAGGCAAACCTTGAAATGACTGAACTGGTGAACAGGGAGACAGGCTTAGCAGGTCACTTATCTACTCTTAGGAGGAAAAATTCATTTTGAGGTGAGAAGAAGCCAGACACAATGAGCTTGGTTCATCAGGGGACCCTCACTTCTAGGAGGGGAGAGGGGGGGCGGTTCTGAAAGCATGGTGTCCGCCCTTGGATGTCACCACTGCGCCGTCGGTCTGAGAGCTGGGAAGTTGATCATAGCCATTGATGTGAATAGACACAGAAGTGCTACTCTCCCCCTGCCCCCAGCAAAGAAAACCCCATATTGGGGCACAAGTCATGCTCTCAGAGCCTTTCTTACAGAAGTAACTGAAAGGGGAGAAAAGCATTCTCCCTCTATCACGGATCACCAGTGTTGACACCGCAAGGGCTCTAGCATGTTCAGAGCTGCACGCAGGGGCTCAGCAGGGCCTGGAAGGAGCCAAGGTACCTGACGGATGTAGGGGGGAGTCCCGCAAAGCTCCTGGCAGCAGACAGGCCAAGGCTCCCAGGGTGGGGCAGTGGTCAGACACGGCAGCGCCAGCAGCTGGAAGGCCCCGTGGTGACCGGCAGGTGCCCTTGGGAGGAGGGTGACACCTGGCAGGACGGGGCCTCACACACAGGGGGTGCTCAGAGAGTGCTCAGTGAAGGAGAGACTTCGGGGATACCACACAGCAAGCCTACAAATCCAACCAAACCCTGAGCTGAAGCAGGCTCATGGGTGAAGTAAGTTTTTCCCCCCCTGTAATTTCTAAACCGTGGCTAAAGAAAATGTCAGTATTTGGTTCAATTCCCATCTGGCACCTTTCTCAGCAGTAAATTGATTTCAGTTATTTTTTTTTTAAAGCCTCATCACGAAGCTTCTATAGTTAGGTATAATTCATCAAGGTTTAGAATTAGCCCAAATTTCTCTAAATCCTCCTTTATTTTTTCACACAAGGCTTCATGATTGTTGGTTTGAAACATTAAGATGCAAATGACGGAGGAAGTGGTGCACATTTAAATGTGCAGGGTTGGGCTGGTGCTAGCAGTGCTGGAAAAGAACCGTAATCTTCCTTGGGTTTGTGAAGATGGAAAGGGGGAGGGCAGAGAAAGGGATGGAGACGCTCCAGTTACTTCGACTCCTACTGTATTGGCCAGGACGCAAGGAAAACTTCATACACTTTCTAAAACCTCATCACTGATCTACAGGTACTCTTCTCGAAGACCCCGACTTAGCAGGGCAGGGCGGAAAGGCAATGGATGGGCCGTTTTTCACCTAGAAGCAAACTGAGGTTGGACTGGCTCACTTTCCCTTCCAGTTTCCTCCTAACAGAGTTTGTGTGTTTCCTCTGAGCAGAATTAAAAGTGACAAGGAGGATAAGGAGTGATGATATCAGGACAGAGGCCAGGCAGCTCTAAATTAGCTCTTCTCAAAGGAAGGTGTCGCCGCTGCCCCATGCCCACCCCACCCCCATGCCCAGCACTTTCTCACCTACCTGCTCCATCCTTCCCTTTCTTTCCTCAGCTGCCTTCTCTAGATCTTCTTCCTCCTCTCTCTTCTCCCTCCCCTCTTCTTCCTTTCTTCCTCTCACTCCCTCTCCTCCCCCTCCTTGTTCCTCTCCTTCCCTCTCTCCTTCCTCTTACTCCTCCTGACTCCCCATCCACCCACCCACCCATCCACCCACCCGTCCATCCATCCACCCACCTGTCCACCCATCCATCCATCCATCCATCCACCCACCCATCCACCCACCCGTCCATCCATCCACCCATCCATCCATCCATCCATCCATCCATCCATCCACCCATCCACCCATCCACCCATCCACCCATAATGGCTGACGCCTCTTGCCTGCAGCCCCATGCTCCCAACCTGATCCTCCGTGCTCCAGCTACACACACATTTGCCCCCTGGGCTTGGTGTTAGCTTCTTTGCAATCTGCCCATGCTGGGAAGGATGAGCAATGTGTTCTTGGGCCTTGGGCCTAAGCTGTAAAGAAAGATGAGTGTTTCCGTTTGACTTTGATCCAGGCTTAATTGGGGAGAAGCACTTCATCGCCAGCCAACATGCTGGACTCGTCTGACAAAAGGGCAGCTGAAACCCTGTTCTGCTCTGCCCACCTGCTCTGGATGCAAAAAGAAAGACAGGTCTGCTCTTGTCTGGCAGCATCCAGCCTGACAACATTGCTGAGAAGCTACAAGCGTATCCCAGTTCTCATCCATCTCCGGGCGGAGAGACGCACGGTGGTCTGAGGCTGCCCTTTGATTGGAAGACTCCAGGGTCATGCCAGAGGGCCGGTGCGGGTCAGTAAAAACAGCCAGACCCATTCTGATTCTGGGATCACTGCTGCCTGGCATGGCCATGAACAAGATGCTTGTCTCTGAGGACCTGCTCGTCCTTGTTGGGTGGGGTTAGAAGGCTCCCCTTGTCGGGACATCAGAGGGCTGAGGAAATCAGAGTATTATAAAGCACAGAGAGGACTACTGGTCCTTGACCTCCATGTGTTCTCAAGCGGCTTCCTTCTGGGGACTTCTCAGAGGAGGGATTTCTGCTAAACTATTGACAAAGGAGGGCACCTCTAAGGACAGGTGAGGGCTGGAAACTGGGAGGACAGATGCCTGCATAACCTTCCCTAGGGACCATTCCTCTCCTCATTCTCCTCCTCTCACGCAGGCCTGGGGCCTTCCCTGAGTCGGGTCTCCAACCACTCTGCTCTGGCCCTTCCTCCCCCTCCTCCCCCTGCCAGGATCTTTTTGCCCTGCAAGGTCATGGAGCCATGTAGGTGCCCGCACACAGCCCCTGCTGGGATCTCAGGTTCTCTCTCCGTTTCCCAGTGTTCAGCTTTTGTCCCCACAGCCAACGGGCCCCCTTTCCTCTTTTGCGGGGTGTTCCTTTTCCGTGTTTCCAGACACGGCCTCTGCGTGTCTCCGTGCCACATTCTGGCCACCAGTCAGCAGCAGAGCCCTGGCCAAGCCAGCCGTGGGAGAAGGGAGGAGTCAGGAAGCCTGGCCACTTAGGCTGTCTCTTCAGCAGATGTTATGGGAGGACATGTCTCACCAGCACATCTGGGGGTGGTGGGTGCGTGGCATCTTTACCTACAAGGCTCTGCTTTTACAGAAGTTGCACCGAAGTTCTACCAGGACACAAAATGTCTCAGAGTCCTCCCTCGCTCTGAACCAGTGGAGACTGTATTAGCCTTACGCTGTCCCTAGACGAGTTGGCTGATGCCATTTCTGTGCTCCAGTCTGGCAATAATATTTAATAAGACATTGGGTCAATGAGAACAATGGCAGACCGTTCCAGAACTAACTAGAAGTGCTACATTAGGGGCCTCTTGGTGGCTCAGTTGGTTAAGCCTCAGACTCTTGGTTTTGGCTCAGGTCATGATCTCAGGGTCGTGAGATCGAGCCCCCCCCCTTCCTCACTTTCTCTCCAACCATTGGCAGAGCTCCTGCCCAATCATGACTGTGTCCCCATGCCCAGAGCAGTGCTCTGTGCCCCCAAATGTCCAGAAACTAGTTGGTTAAGTGAGGTTGACAGGTAGGTTTTCACTACCCAAGGAGGAGTTTGCAGACAAGAGGCCTCATACACCAGTGCCTGCAGCCTTTAGAGTAAGCTACTGAATGTGTCTGTGTGGGAGGGTCTCTGGGGGAGAAGGCGTTTGTCACCTGGGTAGTGTGTCAGGTCGTGAAAGTGAGATTTGTATTTTATCATGGTGTATTTTAAGGTACTAAGTCTAGGACTGTTTGTGTCTGGTGCTGTTTGGAAAGAGGGGAGACATAAATATTTTTCATGAGGGCCCCCAAAAATCCAGGGACGGTGATAGAAAAGCCTTGTCATGTTATATCATTGGAGGATTGCCCATGTTGTTAATTAGGGAATTTAAAGTAGAAATTTATCCCCAGGGCTTTCTTCTTTCTAAGGGAGCAAACCTTTCCAGCCAGTGTCACACAGAGAAGTCTCAGTCTACAGGGCCTGAGTGTGTGTCCTTGTCTTCGAGCTGGGCCACGCCATGATCCCTGGGGGTTCACGCATCACTCAGCGAGATCGGCGCCTCTGCTCTTTACTTACCTTTTTGTCATGGGGGCTAGGGAAATGGGTGAAACTGGCCCCACTGACCCGAATCTATAGCCACTTCAGGTGCTCTTTTGAGAAGCAGCTCGCCAGCAGGAGCCTTCACCCGGCGCCTCGGCTTTCTGGTCTCCAAGCTTGCTTATTGCTTTTCCCCTTGGGCTGAGGGGTGCCCCAGGGAGGGGAGAATGAGAAGCTGTGAAGAATTGGGGGAAGGGGCCAGGAGAGTCATCAGACTGTTTCAGCTCAGTGAACAGCATGACCTCACCTTCAGATTATCCCCACATACAGAAATGAAAGCTTATCATAAGACTGGCAATGAAGGTAATATATATTTTAGGAAAACTACCTTTAACTAGATCAATCTACTAGTCAATTGAAAATGAGATTTACAAAGACCACATAACCGTTAAGAAGTCAGTGATACCCCCAGCAAGGACTTCCCACACAGCGTTCGTTCCTACCCACCATTCTAGATTGTGCATGGTAGGCAAGCGGGAAGTGACACGCTCACAGAGGAATGACCTTCAGGAAGACCCAAGAGACACATGTGTTTATGTACATATATGCACATATTGGTACATGAAAGAATGTACATGGGATTTAAAATGAGTATTATGAAACAATTCATCTGGACAACTGCACTGTACAGAGAGATAGAAAGGAGGGGCTTTTTCATTTGATTTGTCACAATTTTTTCCTTAAATTCTTTACACCCCATCATCTCTAACTATAAAATTTGACTCAGAATACCAGCTTGGTGGCAGATTTCTCTGACGCAGGTTGTGAATCATGCGATGAGACAATGTCTGTAAAGTTCTACAAACTCCCCCAGAAACAAAATACACGTATTTATTGGTGATATTCTCAGGAAACTGAGTTCTCCACAAAACCAGAAGCAATTGGCTTCTGTGTACCCAGCTTCTGCCTTTCCAGTCTTCAGAGTATCTTCATAGGGATTATAATAAGGAGCTCTCTCCAGACCCATCAACTGTCCCCCCCAAATAATCATGCCTCATGAGTTCCAGAATTTGAAGGGAACAGACAAGATACATTCTGGCCATTTGCACATGCAGTCAATGTCCTTTGACCCCCATACCTCCTGCCATTCCCCGAAGCCAAGGGATTCCCTTTTCTCCCATGGAATGGTACACGGCCACCCCACTTGGCCTTCTGCCTTCTTCCACAGCACCTCCTGTCCCCAGTCACCTGACTGTCCAGGACACACAGCGTTCTTCAACAGCTTTGCCCCTCTTCAAGTGTGATATACTATAAGAAACGGTAGCTCTTCTCTGAGAAGTGCCTTGAGCACTTGACGGCTTCCACCGAGCACTTGGTGGTGGTAGGCAGAGCAGTGACATGTCAGAGAAATGACCGGGGTCATTCAGACCACTTAGCTGCTTGTGGCTGTTCCCTGTGCTACCCTCTCCTTCCTGAGTTTGAGATCAAGGCCTGCTTGATGCCAGGAAGTCTATGAAAATACAAAGCAGGAAGGAGGTATTAGATACCAGGTTGTCGATGAGGCAGCTGGTGTGGGCAGGAGAAGGAATAATCAAAAACCAAAATAACACAGTGCCTTGGTGGCTCAGTCTGTTAGGTGTCTAACTTTCAATTTTTGTTCAGGTCATGATCTCAGGGTTGTAAATAGAACCCAGCATCAGACTGCATGCTGGGCATGGGGCCTACTTGGGATTCTCTATCTCCCTCTCCCCGTATCCCTCTCTCTCTACCATTGGGTCAATGAGAACAATGGCAGACCATTCCATAACAACCACCCCACACTTACACGCGCATTCGTGCTCTCTCCTCTCCAAATACATACATACATACACAGGTATGTTTAAATTAAAAAAAAAATAGGGAACTTACAGTTTTATTTAATAGTAGTTTAATGTTTGAAATTGTATGTGTGTGTTGATTGGGTTGGTTTGTTGGTCTGTTTTTCCAGAATCTTTTCTGTCTTTCAATCACATCTCTCAGTCAAGTCTCTTTCCAAGAACCAAGAGTTTCCAGCCAGTCTCTAGGGGATCCACTCTTTCTTTCAAAGACGGAAGGTGTTGGTCCCATCTTGCAGACATCACAGCCACAGCCTGGAAAAAGTTCTAGGGCAACAAGATCAGGAGACAGGGCCTGCCTGATCAACTCCTACCTGTTGACCAGCTGTCTTTCTCTGCACATCTACCTCTTGATGAATTTGTAAGTTGGGTGGCTGGGAAATGACCAAGTCAGTGTGTCTTCAGTCCAGCTCTCTGACTACCTCCATCCCCTCCAACCCCCACTTAGTGTCATTCCCACCGCCCAGCATCTTTTCCTGATACTCCTGTTTCTGTTCTCCTAGCATGTCTGTTCTTCACCTCCCAACCATTTTTCAGGGTCCAAAGCAAGTCCAGCCTTCTTCATACGTCTCTAGGCTTCTCTGAGCTACAGACACTGCTCTCATCTCCATGAATATCTGTGCTCCTTATCACTCATTCTAACACTTAATTATGGGTTCCCTTGAAGCTTTGATTTATTTCATATCCATTTAACATCTGTAACTGAGACAGGGCACTGACCAGGCCCTCCCTGGACAAACATCTTTCTGAATTCAAGATAATGAAAACTGTCTACAGGACCTTATCTCTAAGAATTGTCTGCATGCAGTTAGTCCTCAGAGTGGTACATTCCTGAGGGCAGAGCTCCTGCCTGCCCCTTCTTTGAAACTCCCAGAGTCAGCCTTGACTCAGTTGTCACTTGATTCTGTGTGTCTTTTAATACCCACCATTATTGGCTCCCCTACTGAACTGACATTCAACTTCGGAAATTTCCTTTTCTATAGAACAAGTCCCATTTCAGATAACCCATCTAGTTCTTCATCTGAAACATGTGGGTGAGGGATGGCACTTAGCTCACAGAGTTACAGAGTGTGTTACCTGAATTCTACATGGGGAAAGTCTTTGTACAATCCAAGGCATGGCACAACATAAGTACGTAATAAATGCAACTCGTATTATCACTACTGCCTCTAACTCCTGACAGCCTTCTTGTAAGGAGCCACTTGCCTAATCTCCCTATTTCCTATTTCTGTGCAACTGAGGTTTGACTGCATGATCGAAGTCAAGGGCATGCATATATACGAGGAATTTGGTTTCAGATCATTCTTCCATTCATGCTGAAAGATGGAAGTTTTGAGAGGGCATCTTACCTCTAAAGACTGGGAGCTCTAAGAGCTATAAAAGAGTTGCTCAGTCAGAGCTCTGGGGGTTCTCCGAAAGCAACTATTCCTTGATTGCTTGGTTTAAGAAGATGGTCCTTTCATTCTTGAACTAACTGTAGATCATTTAGGTTGCAAATGCTCTCCCTTCACCAAATGTCACCAGGAAATATAGTGTCTTGTCTTCTGGACATCCTGTCTTGAGGCATCATGGCTTTGTCATTTTAAGCTCTGTTTTAGCACCAACTGGCTGTTTTCCCTTCTCTTTGGGTACAGCTGAGAGTAAGTCTCTAGTTCTCTGATGGACAATCATAATTTGTCCAAGCACATTCAACTATATGATGATAGGGAAAAATTTGAGGTTGTGTTCAGAACAAGGACAACTACATCGCTGTTGTAGTGGACACATGGGACGTAATTAACCCAGTGGGAGTCTCAGGACTGAGTCATTAACGGGAATGTTTTATATTCGAAGGCCGGACATATATAGATGTGTCTATGATGGACTGAGGGACATGGTTTCTACTATTCCTTTATTGTTAACCCGCTCTGGATCTCTCTAAGGCCTGGCAGACACTCCTGTAAAACAGGTCAGACTGCTCAGGTGTCGTCACCCTTCACCAATGTCGATGTGTGGAAGGTCAGGGGGAGGGGTGGTGTCGAGAGCTCCATGGAGAAAACAGAACTGAGAAGGTGCGACAACACAGGAAATTTATTTTTAAAATTTTATTATTATAATTTTTTTTACAAAATCATCTTCTGTGCTTGCATGTTTATGGTGAATTCTTGTTTCCACAAATATAGAGTTTAGTAAAAAACACAAAGCATCCATAAAATAGCAAGGCTGGTCAGCCCCTGCCTGGGTCTCAAGCCAGATTTCCAGCTGGAAAGAAAGAGGAAGGAGGGAGAGGAACCAAGGACAAGCCAGGCTCTTTCCAATGGCCCTTGTTGACTGCATGTTTAAACTTTGTCCCTCAAAGCCACCTGTCCCAAGGTGGTTCTCTTCCATTGCTACAGGGCTGTGACAAGTGCAATGCTGTGTTGCTCTGTGACTGCTGACGCCATCATTGTTCCCTGGAGGGTGAAGAGGAGCAGGGGACAACAGGGCAAACTTGGCCTGTGCCCAGGCAGCTGCAGGCTTGGCTCTCCTTTGACAAACCCCTGTGGTGTGTTTGGAATAGAAGGTAACACAGAACTTCTGGCTGAGTTTGAAACACCAGGTCAGATATGTGGGCAGAAGAAGGACCTGCATCTCTGGGGTCTTGGAAAGATCTCACCCAGGGAGGGGGTGCTGGGTCGATAGTATAATGCATCCAAAGTCTAAGTCAGCTGGAACAAGGTCCCGGGTGAGAGTGCTGGCAATAGTTAATAACCAGTGAAATCCCGGAGGATGACACCATCTGCAGCAGGGCTGATGAATTAAAGCCTAAGCAACAGTGGCAGGAGCTGGAGCAAACACTCTGTAAATGAGGCTGATGGGGCAGCATGCTAAGGGAATAGACCTTCCTT
The DNA here is from genome assembly GCF_023065955.2 of Ursus arctos. NCBI lineage: Eukaryota > Metazoa > Chordata > Mammalia > Carnivora > Ursidae > Ursus > Ursus arctos. Next base: position 67,959,355 of record NW_026623089.1, read on the forward strand.
GCTATAATTGCACCACTCTCCAAGGCATCCCCGTCCAAGCCTGCATGGCTGCACGGCTAGAGAACCAAGGACGGTAGGTACAATGCCAGCTGGGATCAGTGGGTCTTCCTGGGACATGAGGGGTGGGGGGGGGAATGGAAAGAAACCCTGGGCCTGAGTGTCACCACCACAGCCAAGTCCTGATTTTGCTATGTAAAAGCTCTGTGACTCTCACATACCTACCTAACCTCTCTAGGTCTCATTTTTATTATTTCCAAAATCAGGGTAATAGCACCTACCTGACAGGATCGTAGGAGATCAAAATGAGATAACATATGTGAAACGATCAGAGCTAATTTAGTTTCAAAAAGCAGGATTCCCACTTTTAGGCAAAATGAGGAATTTTGCATAAAGATGCTGGAGAACCTCACATAAGCTAACTGAAGGAAGGAATACAGCTGTGCCCCCAGAGAATCCTAGAACCAGGGGCTTAAACACTCACAGAATTTGCTCCTCCTTTCCTACCTGTCTGCTTGGAGCATTCGTCTCTCCCTCTGGAGACTAATCCCCTCACATGTCTGAAACCAAAGCCAACAATAACTTCCAATTTTCACATCATTGTTTCACCAACAGGGAGAATGAAAAATTGCAGGGAAGTCCTCTGATTGGCCCTTCTGTGGTCAGGTGACCAACCTTCACCCAATCGACAGGGTCTGTGAAATATGTGTACTTGCAGGAGCCACGTGGTGGAGTTGGGGAGGAAACTATCCCAGAAGGCGTAGCAGTGAGCTGCTCCACCCAGGGTCTGGTAAAGTATAAAGGGCTCTTCAAATGTGAAGTCTTGGCAGAAGTCCCTGGACAAATACACTCAGTGCTGAGAAGACCTATAGAGTCTGCATGTCCATCGGCTCAACATCTCCACTCACCGATCCTAAGAAAGGTATTATTGTGTGCATGGTTAGACACCTGCTTTGACACAGTAGGTCTATACGCAGGCTACGCAGTAGCCTGAGCTATGGTGTGGCACTAGTTTCATGTGAATACCCCTAGGAAAGAACTAGGAAGATGTCTATACTCTGAAGGTCAATTAGCTTCGGACTGACACATTGACTTGAACAATAATCAGAAAAGATAAGAGTTTTGTGCTTACATGGAAAGAAAATTAACTTGATAGGATGTACCATTCTGTTTGGGGACAGATTATGAGAGTCCCAAGTCTGAGCTATTTAGCCCTGAGAACCTCACTGCTATGGTTTTACAGTCTGGTCCTGCTGCTCCCCTTCCAAGAATGTTGTCTACCATGAAATAAATGGTCTTCTTTGCAAGTGGAAACACAAGATGATTGGGGCCATCTCCTGCCGGGGTAGGATTGGTGGGGGAGGATATCTTCTAACTTTCCCTATCTTCAGGGAGCTAGAGCCACTCATTGCACAGCATAAGAGGTGCTTTGCATTCTGTCTCCACTCTTATCTCTGCCTGGTGGGGGCAGAGTGTTTCTGAGTTTCAGCTGGTAAACTGGCTTCGAGGTCAGCAGCCCCTGGAGGCCAGCATCAGTGACACTGACCTGGCCACGGAAACTTACCTTTGTTTCCTCTGGTTCGTGCTTGGCATTCCCTAGCAAAATGTCCTTAGTGATGGAATAATGCCTGGAGGGGAGGAGGCAGTCCTTAAAATGCTAATCCTGTCTTCACTGGCACCTGACTGTCTCAGACGTTAAAACTGAGTAATTACTTCCAAAGGCCAAATACAGCTGCATTCAAATTCCTGTTTGTGCCGATCCAGTACCTATGTAGATGGTAGAAAAACACCATGAGCAAACAACGTGCATTTTGAAGACCGTGGCGAGGATGAACAGTTAGGTCTTAATACCTAAATTTGATGATGCAGCCTATGGAGGAATTTGATAGAAGTTGGCTTCATAAAACATCAGTCATTGCTTTGCAAGGAGTGGCTCTGTCATTATCCCCATCTAATTCCTGCCTTTCAGCCTCCATAAACAATAAGAAATGGGATTCATGCCAGTGAGGGGCAAGGTGCAGTGACATTGCCACCTGTTCCCTAGAAGGGGACTGAAGCAGGATTTGAGAATTTTAGGCACCTGTCCCACCCACCTGGGCAAAAAGTCATCCATAGGAGACTGTTTGAACTGTTTTGGACTTTCTGTGATCACTGGAGAATATGAAGGACATGTGAGCAAAGGGGAGCCCAGAGTGCGGCAGCCAGCAAGACCTTGGAGGAGACAGCAACCCTGGCTTGCCATGGAGCAAGGCACCAATTCCCAAGAACAAGATGTGATGCTGCCACAGCATCAGGAAGGAAAGGGCCCATGGCTCTATAAGGGCTTTCCTACCTTGATGGTCCATGGGCTGGGCTGGTGGCTTTAACTCTGACTCTACCCCAAATCTCAGTCCCTTTCTACCCATACTCTACCAAAATATTCGTTTTTCTGCTCTATGGCTCTGTTGACCTCTGGGAAGCTTGCTCTAGACCTTATTCGTAGGTTCCAGAGGTCTCCAGTTCAAGCAGCATCACAGGCCACACCCTATTGGTGACGCACTTGCATTTTTGGCAGAGTGGATGCCTACTTCAGTCTGTTCAGGCTGCTATAACAGAATACATAAACCAGATGGATTTTAAACAACAGAAATTTATTTCTCACAACCTGGAGTCTAGGAAGTCCAAATCAAGGCTCTGGCGGATTCAGTGTCTGAGAAGGTCCCGCTTCCTGGTTCAGAGATGGCTAACTTCTCATTCTGGTCTTACGACGAGGACATGGTGAGGGGTTCGGATTTCAACATATGAATTGTAAGAGGATGCAAACATTCAGACCATGACAATGCCTAAAAAAATACACATATATTTAAAAAAGAATCATTGAGTTAATCTCAAAATCAAGGCCGTCTACGTTAAAATACAAATTGTAACTGGGGTTGAAGTACACTTGGCTTTTAAAATTCAAATAGATATTATGAAATTTACAAGGCATAATGATGGTCAGGAGAGGAAGGGGGCCTGGGCTCAGTGAGGACAGCGAACTCAAAGGCAGACCAAATGAGAACTCTCCAGCAGGAAAGCAAGGTCAGTGCATCCATCACTTCAAAATGTCATGGATTAATTCTGCTTCTTGACATCAGTATCCACCTTCAACTTTGCAGGTCTTGGAACAAATGGAGGGCCATATACCAAAATATTTATAGGACTTAAACTAATATGCTGATAAATAAAATAAATTCTCCCCTTCTAGCCTACATTATTCTTTCCACATAACATGGAATGAGAAGAAAGCAGACATGATCTTAGATAAGGCAATGGTTTCTTAGATGTGGCAGTGAAAACACAAGCAACGAAAGAAAAAAAATAGATAAAATTAGGCATCATCCAAATTAAAGACTCTCATGTTTTGAAGGATGCCATCAAAAAGTGAAAAGACAGTTTGCAGAATGGAAAACAATATTTATAAATCACATATTTGATAAGGGTCTGGTATCCAGAATTTCTTAAAAATAACTGTCATAGCTCAACACTAAAAAAGACCAATAACTCAGTTTTTAAAGTGGGCAAAGGATCAAAACAGATTTTTCTATAAAGAACATATACAAATAGCCACAAAGCACATTGAAAAATGGTCAACATGATTAGTCATTAAGGAAGTACAAACAAAACCACAATGAGATACCACTTCACATCCATGAGAATGGTTCTTTAAAAAAAAAAAAGATTTTATTTATTTATTTGAGAGAGAGAGAGAGAGCATGAGTGGTGTTGGGAGGGGCAGAGGGAGAAGCAGGCTCCCCTGCTGAGCAGGGAACCTGACATGGGGCTCGATCCCAGGACCCTGAGATCATGACCTGAGCCGAAGGCAGATGCTTAACCAACTGAGCCACCCAGGCACCTCTCAAGAAGATGGTTCTAATAAAAAAGACAGACAATAACAAAGGTTGGTGACAGTGTGGAGCAACTGGAACCCCCACAAGTTGCTGGTACCAATGTGACATGGTTCAGCTCCTTTGGAAAAACAGCCTGGAGATTTTTCAAAATGTAGAAATTAGAATTATCATATGATTCAGCAATTCCGCCCCTAGGTATGGACCCAAGAAAATTGAAAACATATGTATACACAAAAATGAATGAGTTATTCATAATTCATACCAACCAAAAAGTAGAAATAACCCCAATACCATCAATCCATGAGTGAATAAACCAAAATGTGTACCATGGATTCTTGTAGAAATACTGACACGTTACAATGTGGATGAACCTTGAAAATGCTCGCTAAGTGAAAGAAGCCAGTGACAAAACACCACATATTGTACAATCCCATTTACATGAAATGTCCCAGACGGGCAAATCCATAGGCACAGAAAGACTGGTGGCTGTCAGGAGGGTTACTACTAATGGGTATCAGGTTTCTTCTTGGCGTGATGGAATGCTCTGAAATTAGACAATGATTATGGTTGTACAACCTTGTGAATATACTACAAACTATTGAATTGTACACATTGAAGGGGTGAATTTTACAGAATGTGAATTAAGTCTTCAATTGTAAAAAATGACCTGGAAGGTTGGGTATCAGTTTAGAATTTGTGCCACCACTCCATCCCCTCCATTATTCCTGCTTCTCTCCCCATGCTTGGGACATCCTCACATACACCAATGAGAATATCCATTGCCCACCTGTCCTGGTTCTGTCCACTGCCCCAAATGCAGCCCCCTCGCCCTCAGATTGGGAGGCGAGCACACCAACAGCAGTGCATGCTCCAGAAGGATGACCCTGGGCATAAGGTCCAGGAAGGCCTTAAAATTGGGCTCAGGGACATTTAACCAGGAAATTTTGGGAACTGCGTTCCTGGAATGGGATGGGTGATTGGGGATCCAAGTAGATAGTTCTTTTGGCCCTGCAGACACTTTTCCTGTGCAAAGGGCATAGGTGGAGAAGAGTCCTTGAGAGTCCCTCTAGAGTTAGGTGATCACCCTTGTCCAATCAGTGGTATGGGGGCTGAAGGGCAGTATTGGTACATTTGTTAATAACTTGGTAGCAACGGAAATGAGTGCTCCAAATGAGCAGCCATCCAAAAGGGTCTACTGTCCTGATGCTTGGAGGACAGAGCCCTGCGCCCTGAGGAACTGCAAGAAGGAAGCAAGATCACTTACAAAAACAAAACAAAAGAAAAGAAAAAAATCTAGGGGGCAGCAAAGGGATCAAGAGGGCAGGTCCAAGGTGACAGCAAGGAAGTGGCAAGATGGGAAACCTAGGACTTAAAAGCATGAGTTAGACCTTTGCAGAAAGACAGAGGGATGTAAATCCAAGCATCCAGATTAAAAAATGTGGCATTTGCCTGTAGCTCAGACTGGCTTCCCGGGGGCAATTCCCTTTGCTCCTCTAGTATGTCCTCCTCCTGCCTTCACATAGGTCCTACCTCCCACCCGATAAAAAGCCCAGATAGGCAGTCAATTTCCCCAGGAGCGATAGGAACAGCTGGCAAGAATGGCATTGGGGTTAGAGGTGAGACGTCTCGGATCAACACCATTCGTGAGTTTGGAGCAAAAGCAATCACAGTCACCTTCGAAAGCAATCACAGACCTTTTATTTTGAGCAGAACACTTAGGCAGGGAAGAGATAAGAGCAATATCCTGTCCAAGTATCAGTTTCTCCCACTTGCGTAGAGCGTGGGGGTCAGGGAGGCAGTGCCACTGCACACTTGAGCTGTATCTCCAAAGTCTTAGGAAATGTGGCTGCTGTGTCTGGGGCAGTCATGGGGGAGGGGGGCGGGCAGACCCCCGGGTTGGAGAGGACAACTCCTTTGTTTCCCTGTGGTTCTGTTCACTTCTGCAGCTGTCACCCTCGCCAAAGGGAAGGCAGCTATGGGATTGTCATCAGTTCCACAGTGCAAGGAAACAGCCTGGGAATGCTCCCTACCAATGGGTTTTGTTGACTACTCCCCCGTTTGTTTCATGCCCCACTCATCCTCCAGCCTATGGGTGTGGTCCTCCCCCGAGGTTCATGATGTTGAAGAGATGGATTTTAGCCTCTGGCCAACCTGAGTTTGAATTCCCACCCAGCCACTTAGTTTCCATTTTCCTCCTCCTTAAAAATGGGGAAAAAAGGGACACCTCGGTGGCTCAGTTGGTTAAGCGTCTGCCTTAGGCTCAGGTCATGATCTCAGGGTCCCGGATCGAGTCCTGCGTTGGGCTCCTTGCTCAGCAGGGAGCCTGCTTCTCCCTCTCCCACTCTCCCTGCTTGTGCTCTCTCTCTCTCTCTCTGACAAATAAATAAAATCTTTAAAAATTGGGGAAAACATAGCTAACATAGGGTCGCTGTGAGCTCTAAGTGGGATTCTGTATGCAAATCTCTTAGCCCAATCTCTGGGATGCATTAAATACTGGAAAATTGACGATAAGTATGACCACACGGGGAGAGGCCTGGACAGGGTGGGGGTCTATTGACTGAGCCCTTGCTGACAGCCACAAGCAAAGTGGGGAGTGACAATGGGCTTGCTAAGTGTGATCCACCAGGGATGTGCAGGCCATAATTATTTACTGAAAGAGAAGGTTACTTTTCAAAGGAAAAATCAATCTTCAATTTAGTGCAAATTCATAGTATTAATTCTGGGGGCAGGGGATAGTTTGAAGTATGTACTTCGAAGAATGTTTTCCATGTATTCTTTTCCAAATAAAAGCGAAGATTTTATTCACTCAATGAGTTCCTGAAAAGATGTGGGTGGGGGAGGTGGTGCTATCGCATTGCTTGCAAAAGCTTTCTTCTCAAGGTATTTTTGCTTTTCAATGCCTTGTCTGCACCACCACCCCCAACCCTCCGCTACAAGTATTGGTTTGGGGTGCACTGTTGCTCAGTTCTGGGCTTCCTACAGACATCAAGTGTCCTGCACTATCCACTCCCTCACGCATGCACGCACGCATGCGCACGCACGCATGCGCGTATGCAGGAGGGGAAAGCTGGTCTTGGGTTTTCTGGCTTTGATGCACTAACCCATGTTCTGCTTTCCTACTAAGTTTCAGGAAAAGTTCCCTTCCTCTTGTTCTTTTTATGTCAATGCAGGTCAATGACACTCGGGTGGGGAGTGGGGGGCGCTACAGAAAATTCAGGAATTCAGATGGTTCGACATTTTGCTATTCTTCCTAAACAATCTCCCATTCAAATTTTGGGCCAAATGCTATTTTTGTAGCACTTAGCATGAAACAGGAATGATGAATTGTTTGGTGCCAGGGACGTAAAATGAAGAGGGACAATGTAGGTAAAAATAATATTGCTGTGATTTATGGAACTTCTTCATGCTTTTTCTCATTTTCCAGTGTTCTTCCAACTTTCTCTCCTTTCTCTCCAATAATTTTCTCTCATGCCTAGTACGTAGTCTTACTTTTCCTTTTCCAAAGTATGTTTTATGACAAATAACTCCCTCCAATGAACTGATGATGGGCCATTCAATAAAATTCCTCCAGCACCTGCCATGTGTCAGGTATTAGTGAGGAAACCAAAGGTGAGGCTCCCACTGGGCCAGGGCCAAGGAGCCCACCCCGTGGTGGGGGCCACGGTCTGCCATAGATCTGCCTCGGATCCACCCCCAAACTACGGGACAAGCACAGCCCACGTTAGGGTAGGGGTTGGATAAGGCTTCTGGAGAGCCCCTCAGGGCAGCTGGGGTGAGTCATCCCTTCCAGGTGGGGGAACCTTAGTTTAGCACTTAGTCAAGGGTATTCGAGAAGCAGGTAGTGGCTTTTCAAGCAGGCTGCCTAGGCTTGAATCCTACCACTGCTACCTGCCACGTGGGTGACTTGGGGCAAGTTCCTAAACCTCTCTAAACCTCAAATTTTTCTTCGATAAAATGAGATTGATACCAGAACCTCTCTCACAGGGTAACTTTGAAAGTTATTTGAAATACTCTAAAGTGCTTCACAAAATCAGCTGCAATGATATCCGTGATAACAGAATGCTGTTAGAACAACAGTAGAACAACTTGAGTGCAGTCAGGATGAGGTCCACGGTCAAGGATGAGACTTTCCAGGAGGAGAGTGCTTTGGGCTTCCAGTTAGCACAGACCTCGGGGTTTGAGTCCATGGACCAGGAGTCATCCCAGGGAGGAAAGGAGGTGAACGGGTATTGTTCATTTGGATGGAGGTCCAACCAATGGCCCAGCCGGTCGGGTCTGCAGGCTGCTCAGGGTTGTCTGGAGCACGGAGACCTTGCAAGCTGCTCAACGCTCCGAGGCGCTGGGAGGAAGCACGCTGGGCTGCAGGTCATGGTTGGTTCCTGCAGTGCCCCGGGCCGGGCTGTTTGGCCCAGGGTCAGGTGTATACCTGCAGGCGTCAAAGAGCATCACAGTGGCTAGGGAGGGAGGAGCTGAGGCACTTAGTTGTATAATCAACAAACATCCAGCAAAGTCCCTGCCCTCGGGAAGTTCATTCCATGAAGAAGACAGAAATGACACAAATCCACCAGGTTCTCTCCTTTGTGACAATCTAGGTTATACTGGATGAAAATTACACTGGGGAGGCCTTCTAACATTATGATGATGAACTTGGCCTCTGGAGTTAGTTGGTCTGGGATCAAAAACAGCTCTGCCATTTGCCAGTCATGTGAATGTGGGCAAAGGCCTCATCCTCTCTGCATTATCATTCCCTGTGTGTGGAACGGGTTTCCTGTGTGTGGCTTCCATCCATGTTAGAAGTTCATGAAGAGGGGCGCCTGGGTGGCACAGTGGTTAAGCGTCTGCCTTCGGCTCAGGGTGTGATCCCGGCGTTATGGGATCGAGCCCCACATCAGGCTCCTCTGCTATGAGCCTGCTTCTTCCTCTCCCACTCCCCCTGCTTGTGTTCCCTCTCTCGCTGGCTGTCTCTGTCTCTGTCGAATAAATAAATAAAATCTTAAAAAAAAAAAAAAGTTCATGAAGAGGTGGTGTCATGCATTGGGGAACCACAGTTCTGATGAAAGCTTACATGTGCATGGAGAGGAGAAGAACCTCAAGATAGAACCTTGGGGCCATCCAACACTCAGGTCAGGTAAAGGGAAGAAATCCAGGAAATGAGACTGAGACAGAACAGGCAGTGATGGAGGAGAAAAACCAAGAGAGTGGAATGTTCCAGAAACCAAACTAAGGAAAACATTTCAGAAAGGAGGGGATGATTAAATATTTCAGATGTAAGGGCTGTGAAGTGGCCACAGGATGGAACCTTGTGAAGATTTTGGTGATGTTGACCATGATTTCAGTGCCCTGGGGGCGGGGGGGGACCCCTTAAGAGTGGGCTCGAAAGAAAGAAAATAGGGTCAGTGAATACAGATAATTTCTTCAAGCAGTTTCAATGGGGGCAGTAGCTGGATGGGAGTGTGTTCTAAAAATGCGAGAAATGATAGCATTTGTACACATACAGAACGGTAGATGGGGTGCCTTTTGATGTGGGAGGGAGCAGAGTTAAGGGCATAAGCAAGGAGTAGGTGAGAGGGGATAGGATCCAGTGCGCATGTGCAGGGTCTGGCTTTCAAGGGCAGCAGCCCCAGTTCATACACTGGAACAGCAGTTCATACCCTGGAACAGCAGGACACGAGGCAGAGTCTGGCCAGAGGCAGTAGATTAACAGATGTGGTTACACAGGGCAGGCGTTGTCTTCCGATTGCTTCTCTTTTCTCAGCGAGGTAGGAAGCGAGGTCAATGGCTGAGAATAAAGATGGAGGAAAGGGTGTTGGAGGTTTGAGGAGGCAAGAGAAGCACGAAGTCATTGCCCCAGGCAGTGACAGAGTGGATTGCCTCGGCTGGGTGCTAGCGTGGCATGGCTGAGCAGTCCTGAGAAACCCATTTAGACTTCTGGTCACAAACGTACGTTGATGCCAGCTCACCAAGTTGTCCTCACTCTGGCCATAGTCAGCTGCTCAGGTGTAGACACAGACTACACCTGAATTTAATGAATTTGTGTTAATAATTCTATAACAGAAGACAGATTATTAAGGGAGTGACCAAAGCCAATGACTTTGAGCTGAGGAAAAAGGAAAGTAAGAAAACGAAGATGAAGAGTGTTCAAGGTGGTAGAGGCAATGGACTGTGAGTCCCGAGGACATAGAATTGTGGGATTCAGGAAGTGAGGGGTGAGCTAGAAAGACGGGAGGTGACGGCCAGAGTTGGAATGCTGAAATTGGCATTTTGGAGTTGCTGTGGTTGATGGCAGTTGGAAAGAGTGGCTGAGGCAGGCTGGGGTGTCGACAAGGTCATGGCCAGGGACAAAGACATCACATGAAGTGTGTGTGGCATTGAAATAGCCTCACTGATGACAGAGTGTCAGTGGGGGAACTCGGTAAGGCTCACCCCCACTTTTGGTCTCCACAGAGGCCAGGCTGGCTTTGAAACCGGAGGATGGAGGTGATCCCAACAGGAAGCTGAGGTTGGAGGAAGGGGATGTTCATGATGGACCATGATCTCCAGGATGCAGGGCTTGGATGTCAGAAGCCCTAGGAGCTAAAAAGGTTGGGGATGGACAAAGCCATAGGGGACAGTGGTCCTGACGAGGGATGAACAGAGAAGCTTGGAATTCTTATGGCCACTGAGGCAAAGGGAGCTGGAAGACCAGCTAGGATTATCACCACAGTCCTTAGGGGTGAGTTGCAAATCAGCTCTGACTTACCCTCCTCCTTGGCACTGGTCTTTCTGCAGAGGAAAGGGAAATGCAGATGGGACAGCGACAGAGAGGAGGGGTTCACAGTGGTCTTACCAGGAGTAGGAGGAGTAGAATCAATCTCCCTCAGTGCAGGGATGGGGCCATCTTAACAGGACAACTAGAGACCCAGGGTTGGCAGAGACTTGCGGAGGGGCAGGAAGTGCAAAGGCGCAGAGTGGGGACAAGCCATGCTGGAAGATACTAGGTTGCCCCTGTCTAGGGAACCCGCAGACCCCCATACGTCTCAGTAGGAAGGAGACTCTGGGAGAGGAGTGTCACCTGCCAGCCACAGATGTTCTTACTCGTGTTAAAGGAGCAATGCTGGCATCCTGGTTCCCTGTCTCATCAGCACGGCCGCTCCCCGTCTGTCTGCACATTGGAAACAGTAATGAATTAAGAACAAAAGATTAATGCTGTTGGCCTGGTGTATTTATATACTCAACTTCCATGGAAACCCAGCAGGTAGTAAATCAGCCAAAAACCATATTTAATAACTCCTAGTAAAACCCAATTTACTCACCTGCCAACCATGGAAAAGTTGATTGCTTTATCACAGGAACTCCATTCATTGCAGACCATTGTAACTGCCCTACACATAAGAAATACATTTCCCTTTTTTGGATAAGGATGGTGCATTGAAAATGAGCCATAAAATAACCCAGGAGTGACATGCCTGCTGTTAATAATAGTGCCAGATTACTTTATTTGTCATACACTCCAGATCTGTCTACCTTGGTAGCTGGCATCATTCCTGAATTTTTAATAAGAGTCCTTATAGGGCAGAGAGGGGAGGCAAATAACCATGGATTTGCAAAGGAAGATGCAAAAAGCAATGCCCTTCCTTCCTGGCTGTTAAAAACAAGTCATTTGGCCTTAGCCTTCAGGGAAGATATTAGCTTTCTGGATCACATCTTATCATACAGTAATTGTATTAGGTTTCCTGGGGACCTTCTTACTTCGTGACCTTCTAGCTCAGTGATTGAGCTGATCAGATTGAAATGATGAGGACGCTTTCATTTCCACTTCATTGATTTCAGCTCTCTATTGTCTGCCTTGCATTTTCTGCGACCTCACCATCGTTCATCAACAAGCTGCTTGTTCTTGAGAAAATTCCCGATGCTCTCCAGCTGCTTTCTGGATGCAAGTGCATTTTGATACAAGAAGTATGAACCAGGACGGCTGAGCACTGAAGAGGAGGTAAACGATGCTGGATGCTGGATAATTGAGTGCCTACTTTCCTGCCTCTCAGATCATTTTCTTTGATTTATAAGCATCAATTGTTCCGAGGGGGTGAAGCACTTTCTGCATCTGATCTGAGCAGCACGGCTGGTATAACTTAAAAGTTCCTATGTCTCTTTGGTGACAAAGAACTTGAAAACCTGCAAAGGGAAGAAGCCAGGGTCCAGGACTGCAATAAGAGGCAAGGAACTTGGGCTCTGTGTCCAACTCTATGACGGTATAAGTGTCCCAGTTGTAAAATGTACTGAAGCTACAGACAAGAGGAAAGATAAATTCTCCTTTTCTTCTGGGAGACAAGAGACAATGATTCTAATTTCGATTCTGCCATGAACTTGTGGTATGTTCTTGGATCAGTTTAAGCCTCCACTTCTACCTCTATAATGAAAAAAACTTTCAATAGATTTTAAATTATTTAGTAAATTTTAAAATTATTTTATACACAGAACCCTTGATTAAGAAAACCTATATGCCCGCTACCCCCCGAGGGGTACCTGGGTGCTCAATCGGTTAAGCACCTGACTCTTGATTTTGGCTCAGGTCATGATCTCAGAGTTGTGAGGTAGAGCCCCACGTTGGGCTGAGTCTGCTTGTCCCTCTCCCTCCTCCTCTGCCCCTCCCCCCACTTGCACATTGACACATGCACGCACATGTTCTCTCTCTCTTAAATAAATAAATAAATAAATAAATAAATAAATAAATAAAATCTTAAAATAAAAGAAAACTTATACCCCCCAAATCATCATAGTTTCACAAAGTGTGACAACTTCGACTGATTCATAGTGGGTGTCCGGGACCTAATGGAGAGAAGGGTTCTATAGCAAGACAGAAATCAGTCATGAATTAGCAACATCTGCCAGGGACACAAAAGACAGACAGACCTCCCACTAAATATCATCCTGTCTGGAAGAGAAATGTGATAAACAGATAGATAAAGCGGAATATTTCAGGCTCAACCCAGAAGAGACGCCTGACTTAGTTGACTGTCATTAGCAAACCATTCTCTACGATTTTAGAACTTTTCTGGCTTCTCTTAGTCTTTATGATTCTAAATCTTGGAGGTAAAATATGAAAAAGCTATACAATAGCTAAGACTTTGAGAAGAATTTACTAAAATTGTCCCAACCACACTCAGAAGATAAAGTGAGACTGATATCCTTTGCATTAAGTCCAGCCACTACAATATTATTTTTGCTGAAAGGCTCCCTTTAATTGAGAGACAAGAAATAAATTAGGCTTTTAGGAAACAGAGGTTAGTACCAGATCATATTTGGCTGTGGAATGTTTAGTCTTCCCTACAGGCACCTGCTCCATGTAATTTACTGTCTTGTGGGATGTTTTAATAGCCTTTTGCTGAGGGATGAATAATGTCCCACTGTATTGCTCCAGGAGAAAAAAAAAAAAGAGAGAGAGAGAGAGAGAGAGAGAGAGGCCACAGCTGGGTGAGATGCTTAGCAACTTTTACTGTGTTGAAGAGATTTGCCAAACTCAGCAATTTGAGGCAATGGAGATCCATCATTGTGTTCACGAGGTGCCTTGGTACCAACTAGGATAGAGACTCTCCTTTACCAGGAAAAGAAATAAGAAGAGAAACAAAGTCCTTGGATGAAGAACAGTTAACAGTGGAAAGGCACAGTTTTTAAGTATACCCAAAACTTAATTTTAGAGAGTGCCACGTCTTTGTATTAAATTATTTCCAGCATTTATTTTAAGAAGGTAGCTCCAAGCCTATGAAAACACTCATCTGAAGTGTGTGGGATTGGATAAATTTAATGATCTTGTCAGAGTATGTGAGACCATAAGACAATAAGTGTAAAAAAAATAAAAGATTCTAGCCTTCGTGATGTCCTTTTCTTTGGATAATCCAACGTCTTGGGCAGGTCACTCCAGCAAAATGAGGATTGTAGTTCTTATCTGTAAACTGAGAGGGAGGCAATGAGGAGTGAAAATGAATCAAATGATTGAAGTCAGTGTTTTCAAGTCTGTAGATCACAGATTCTTTACCAAAGGCCCACAGATATGTTGTGAGCTTGAAGACGAAAAGTTAAGCCCTGCGTTGTACATAGATGCTCCGCTATTTTTCAGGTAGACGTGAATGCTGTTGTGTGAGGCAGGTATGAGACGGCAGGGAACCCACGCTTCTAAATTTTGCTTCTCTGCATCTGATGTGCTCATACCTTTTCATCCAACGGATGCACTCTCATTTACGCATCAGCACTTCCTTACCCAGGCTCAAGTAAAAATCACAGTGAAAGACCACTTCACGACCACTGGAATGGCTGTAATTTAAAAATGGTAATGCAAAGTGCTGGGGCGATGTGGAGAAGTTGGAGCCCTCCTATGTACCTGAGAGTTGTAAAACAGAGCAGAGCTGTGAAAAACAGCCTGGCGTTCCTCAAAAAGGTTACACACAGAGTCGTTATGTGACCCAGCAATTTCTGTCCCAATCATATGCTGAAGAAAAATGAAAATACGTGTCCGCTTATATACAAAGGTTCATAGCAGCATGATTCATAACAGCCAAACCTGGAAATAACCCCAAAGGTCCAACAACTGATGAACAGATAAATAAAGTGTGATATATTCATGTGATTTGGCCATGAAAAAAAATAGAGTTAAAAAAAAAGAAAAGAAAAAGAAATGAAGTACTTACACTAAGTGAGAGAAGCCAGACGTAAGAGACCACATATTGAATAATTGCATTTATATGAGACGCCCAGCATAGGCAAATCCACAGAGACAGAAAGCAGAATAGTTATTGCTTAGGACTGGGGAGTTCAGAGGTAATGGAGAGTGACTGCCCCAGGGTATAGGATTCCTTCTGAGGTAATGAAAATGTTCTAGACTTGATTGTGCTTATGGCTGCACAAATCTATGAATATACTAAAAACCACTGAATTGTACACTTTGAATGGGTGAATTATATGGTATGTGAATTATTTCTCAATAAAACTATTATATAAGAAAAAGAAATAACCTGGAGGGGGGAAACCCAGAATATTAATAGCCTAGACTAGATAAATAGAAGGAGGAATTAATGGATCAAAAAGGAGACAGGAAACATACCATTAATTCAGTATATGATAAAATTCGCTTTCCAAATTAGTAGTGAAATAATGAAATTATTTCATTAATTAGTTCAATAAATTATGACCAAAAAGCTGGCTATTTATCTGTGGAAGAAGAACAACATTAGATACGATGCTCACAATATATATATATAAACAAATTCCGAATGAGCGAAGATGTACCTGGACAAAATAGTCTACAAGTGTTTAAAACCTAGGCAAGGGGCGCCTGGGTGGCACAGCGGTTAAGCGTCTGCCTTCGGCTCAGGGTGTGATACCGGCGTTATGGGATCGAGCCCCACATCAGGCTCTTCTGCTATGAGCCTGCTTCTTCCTCTCCCACTCCCCCTGCTTGTGTTCCCTCTCTCGCTGGCTGTCTCTATTTCTGTCGAATAAATAAATAAAATCTTAAAAAAAAAACCTAGGCAAATAACTTTGCCATATAGAAGGCTTTTCTCAACAAGAAATAGAAACAAAGTGTTCCAAAGGAGAAGGCAGGCTATTCTCATTACCTGAAAATCCAAACAACTTATGGCAAAAATGACAAAGCTTAAAAATAAGCAAGACTATAAAATATTGCAACAGACAAATGTTTTATGAACAGAATATAGAAGGAGGTCTTACAAGTTGATAAGTTATAAAAATAGATAAAAAATTTTAGAAAAGATAGGAGCCGGTAATGAATGGACCAAGAACTTCTTATGGCCATAAACACATGAAAATAACCTCAAGGAAACTTAACGTAAACAATAACATTTCTTTCTCTCTTCTTCTTTTTTTTCTTTTACCTACGTGATTGGCAAAAATTAAAGACTGAATACCTAATATCGGGGGAAAAAGATATTCACTCCCATACAATGTTGGTAGGAGATAAATTAGTATATCTTCAGGCAATCAAAATTTGGCCATGTCTATGTAATTTTATATTTATATCATTTCTGCAGTTCCAATTTAGGAATCTAGTCTTAAAAAAGCACCTGTTCAGGTGCAAAAATATCTAAGTAGAAACTATTACGACACTGTTTGTAATAATAGAAAATTAGACAAAGGGCTGGGGGATTATTACCTAAACTAAGGTACCTTCTTACCCTGCATATTATGCTTTTGTGAAAGTGATGTATGCTGCCATGGAAAGATAATTTCTTTCCAAGATAAATTCTTAAGGAACAAAAAGCAAGTCTCAAAACAATAAGCATGGAAAGATCCCATTTATATAAAAGTATATGTAAATATTAAAAAAGGGTAGCAATGTTCGCACGATTACCATAGGGCATGGGATATAAAGGGGGACATTCCTCTTACTCTATGCTTGTTTGTTTGTTTCCAATGAATAGGTATTTCTGTATTAGTTCATCAATTTTTTAAGCTTTTATTTAAATTTGAGGTGGCTAATATACAGTGTAATATTGGTTTCAGGTTCACAATATAGTGATTCAGCACTTCAACCTACACCCGGTTCATCAATTTTAATTGATGCTGAAAATAGTAAAGGACACAGGTTAGATCAATTCTGAGCTTTTTTCCAGCTCCCATCTCTATGAACCTGTAGAAGCATTGGTGGCCACCACCCCACCTGGACCCGGCCAGCAGTAGGCTTTCCAGCAAGGTCATATCCAATCTGACAAAATCCACAGGTATTTAGCTCTCTTGCTTTAACCAATGGCCCCTCGAGTAAACCAGTTATCGGTCAGATTATAAAACAGTAAGCGTATCTTGGTATTAAAATTACGCTGCGTGTCTGAAGGCATACCTGAGACAGCCCACAATGGGGGGCCGGGGGGCTGACGTTGGTTTTCTCCAGTTAGGTTGGCTGTGCAAACCTGGACCCTCCTGTGGACTGCCAGAGAGGAAAATACGGGCCAGGGGATGCAGGCTGCTCTGTCGCTCTCCGCGCCTGTCCTTTGGCCCTCTGCTGCCGCGGAGGACAGACGGGTTAGCAAGAGAAAGCAGAGCAGCCCGGTCAGTGCCTAAGGGGGGGTCTCGGGCCATGTGGCCAGAAGTCTAGGTGAGACACAGAAACACGGCCCCCACGATGTAGCCTATCTTGGCCAGGAAACCTTGGCTGCAAAAATCAGACTTTTCCCCTCTCCCTGTCTTCCTCTCTGCTCATATTCTCTCTCTCTTCCCTCCTTTCCTCCCTCCCAACACATCTCTTACTGCTTCTCTGGGATCAAATGTTCTTTATCTCTCTCCTCCTTACTCTTCCTGCCTTCTGTCCATCTATCTGTCCGCCTCTCTTTCAACCGGCTTTCTTTGCTTTCAAAAGTTCGAAATGACCTTTCGCTTCGGGCACGCACCATTAGCTAGCCGACTCCACCTTTAATATCCCAATTCTAAAACAGAAAGAGGCAAGTCTGGTTGTCACAGACCAACCTAGGAATGCCCCTTGTCCTGCCCGATTCTGTGATTAAGCCCCATCTCAGCAGCTGGGCGCAGAATCTCCAGGAAGGAAACTGGAATGGCAGGAAGACCATCATTAGCAAAGGCTAGATAGGAGGGCACAGCAGAGTCTCAAGCTGGAAGGGCACCTGGAGCAGCACAGCCTCTCCCACAGGGGTCCTTTATGACCCTCCTTGCCCTTGTCATTCAGCCCCTGCCAGAGCACCGGGAAGGGGGCTCCCTGCAGCAGCTCATCCTAGCTTGGGGCAACTCTGGCCAGATTGGAGTTCTTTTTGGGGTCGACTGTGAGCCCTATGTCTCTCGTACGCCAGCCCTTTGCTCTAGTCTCCCCGTTGGGGTTACACGTGCCCATCAACTCCTGCAAGACAAAGCAGGGGCATATTCCTAAAAGGTCCATCTCCGCAAATCAGGGTGAGATCAGCCAAGAAGAACAGCCCCTCTCTCCAGGCAGAGCTTCTACGCCCCTGTCCTGACTCTGTGCCACACTCAATTGGCTGTTGGTTTAGCGACTGAACTGGAATTCATTAACTCACACACTCATCCATCAATTCATTCATTCAACAAATACTTATTACATGTCAACCATGTGATAAGTATGACACGAGGCCACGGGCATACAGTGTGACCAAGGGACACATCACTGCCTTCAAGGAATTTGTGGTTTAATTCAAAAAAGAACATCATTATCACCATGTTGAAAGTGTTGAGGAAGAACGCGTGGGGGGCTCTGAGACCATAGGATGGGAGACCAGCCAGGCGTGGGACGGTAGCATGAGCTTTTGAGAAGTCGAAGGGACATCTCTCCACTTGAGAAGAACAGGGGAGAAGCAGTTAGAATTGGAGCAGGCAAGCCAAGTGACCATATTGTTATTTTGAAAAGGGCACTCTCTCTGCTCAGTGGAGAGTAAGTCAGGGGGGCGAGGAGCCGTGGGAAGAGAGCAGGTCAGATGCTCTGTGGAACTCCAGACTAGGGATGGTGGCGATTTGCACTGGGCGGCAGGGGAGGATGTGGGGCAGTAGGCTTGGAAAGGGCTGGAAAGTCAATAGATTTTAAGTCTATCCTGAAGGCGGACTTGTGGGGTTTTGTGGTCATTGAGAAGCGGAGGGAGAGAGGTGATTCTTCGCAAATCATATTTACTGAGACAGAAAACATAACAGCATATAAGGGTCATAAACTCAGTGTGGGACCCAATGCGTGAGAGATGCTCAGGCGACATCCAGGCAGAAATGTCAGGACCCTAAGTGCAGAAGGGGCCTCAGCCCAACTCTGCAGGAATCGGAACCAGGATTCAGTGGCGAGCCTGCCGCGGCCACTCATGAACACGCTATGCTCGGTGGAGACTCTCGCAGAGAGTGTAATTCTCTCTTTTGTAACCACGGAACCAAGACAATCACAATGCAAACCATTGTTTTGTGAATAGGGCATCTTGAATAACTAGGTTTTTCTCTGGCGTTTTTGGAGACCGAGACAGTTTCCCAGCCCCGTCGGTATCTTGCTGTGACGCCACGGTGGCTCACCTCTGGGCTGATTGTAGTGAGTCCGCCCCAGCGAGTTCGTGGCGGGCTCTCGGGCATCCTGGGGCTGACTGTGGTGGTTCTGGGGCAGCTTTGCAGTGCAGGCTCACAATCAGGACCAGGCCTAAGGACCCTGATGCGTGCAAACATTGCTCTGATAATTAGTAGTGACACCTGCAAACGTCGTTGGTCAAAACCCAGCTGCTCAGAGCTGCGGAGGAGGACGAGGGGTGGTCCTCAAAGCCGTGTGCCTGCGGGTCAGCCCGGGGCCCTCAGAGGCAGCGTGGGGAGGACTCGCACAGGAAGGGGCAGGTGGGGCAGAGTTCAGGCTTTCTGCATTCCAGACCTTTCACCCCACGCCACATGGCGCCTCCTTCCATTTCCTCCAAGCCCGCAGGAGTGGAGGATCCTAGAGCCCCCCTGGGATTGGTCTAACATGCAGATCCCCACTAAGGCAGGCCCAGGAACCTGCAGTTATCATGACTAACGGTGATGCCAATGCAGGGAATTCTCAGACTTGTGGTCACCACTCTGTTTTCCCTTGTGACGTTAGTCGTGACTGCTGCTGAGTTTTAGATGAGCTGTCAGACTGTCCTGTCCCGCTGCTCCCCCACCCCCACTTGCGCTGTTAAGATTTGGTGTGAAGGTCCCTGGCCCAAAGAAACCTCTGACTCATCTTTACCCAAGCTCTGGCAGGCCTCGGTGTGGGTCTAGCAGCTTCTCGGATGGCTGAGTCTATCCAGGCACACACAGCTTGTAGCTAATGGACCTGGAGCCCCAGAGGCCCCGTGTGACTCAGGAGGTGCTCCCAAGGCCATTGGCCACCAAAGGAAGGAGGGGGTTGGAGGCATAGCCACAGGTGGGGGTGGGATTAGGGGCCCAGTGTGTGTGTGCAGGGCTGGTGGCTCCCTCCCCCAAGATGCCCTCGAGGGACTGCCCTGTCCTCCGATGTTCTGTGACTCTACTCAGTGGTTCCATTGTGCACCCCAGTGCCGACAGCACCAGCTCATCTCAGAGACGGAGCAGTTTCCGCTCTGAGGCTCCGGTGTGGAGGAAAGTACAAAACAACCGAGGGGGAGGAGCTTTCTGGTCACCTGGGCAGAGCGCATTTTGCCCTTAGCTCTGGGATTGGCCTTGAGGCCATCGACAGAAGGCCAAGAGTCTCCTGGGGGGCAGGGGACAGAGTAAGAGTGGTCAGCTCCTCTTCTGGCTCAAGATTTCCAAATTTTCTTCTCTGAAACCATCATTCAGATCACATCTGCATACCTGAAGCTCTCCTCGCTGAGACTTCCTTTCACTTGGAAACGTCACCCAGAGCAACTTACAGGTCCCAGGGTTGGTTCCCAGGCTGGCCTCTATTCAGATCCACATTTCTGGATACGTGGGATAGCGCTGGTTTCTCTACACCTCTCAGCTGGGAACTCTGGCTGTTGAGGAAAGGCCACATCCAGGCAGAGGGGACGTCGTCTGGGGAAGGCAGGTGGCCATGCAGACCTGTGGCCTCAAAGTGGCATTGGGATTGGTGAATTGACCACCGTCCCCAGTCTGGCCCCGTCTTGCTGTCTCAGGGTCCAGGAACCACTTGGACTGGGGATGGTGCCTCGCCTTAACAAAACTCGTAGAAAATTAGGCATACAATCAGCATGCCGGTTTTTAATTTTAGAATGAGAAATGTAGCTGTCAGGTGGACCAGATGTTCACATCAGCCTGAATACCAACACCTTCTCTCCCTGTGGACAAGTTATCTGGGAAGCTGAATATGAAAATGCTGTTTGCTGAGAACAGAGCTAGAGGAGAATGGACGACTATATATAACATCGAGAGAATTTAAGGTACTTGAGCTTTGCTTTAATCAGCTCTGATGGGAGACACAGACATGGAAGTGACTGCCACGGAGAAGAAGTTTTTATAATTGATCCTTAGAAAGAGGAGGCACTGCACACCACTTAGGGTACCCGAGGAAGCACCAGGGTTGGTCAGGAGGTGGGGGGAGAAGGGGAAAGTGGGGGCAGGGGACTTTACTGTGAGTTCTAGGAAGGAACATGCGAGCTGGCCAGGCAGGCTTGAGAGTGGCTAGTTTGAATAATTTCAGGGCTCTGGGGCACAGCGACTGTCCCCAGTTATCTGATACTTGGCCCTGGGTGAGTAGAGCAGGGGTTAGTGGCCCGAGTGCGAGAGCCCCATAAAGAGGTGGTCGGAGTGTTGGCTTTGGATTAGTGGTTTGTCTGTGAAAGGCACACTCCAAGATGAGTGGTTTGCCATCCTTAGGAATTGCCTAACTCTGGGAGGGACAGTCAGTCCCTCCAGGGTTATCGAGGCCCCAGGATGTCAAAGTGTAAGAATATACAACAAAAAGCCATGATTAATACAATCTGTAATTTATGTATGTGTGCATACAGATCATTTGAATGTTTAAAGGAGTCAACCAGTTTATTCCACAACCATTTGATAAATGGCTACTCTGTACCAGGCCCTGTGAACAAACTGGGCATATGACCCCTGTCCCATTGGAGCTCAGACTTTAGCCTCAGACTCTGAAAGCCCAGTAAGTCTATATCTGAAATAAGAATACACCTGGTTTGGTCGATCCGAGACGTGCTGTTGGCTAGACAGGCACTGCCAGCATTTGACTCCATGACTGTCCTTTTCCTGACTTTCTACGCCTGTCCCACCCACGTCCTCAAGGACCCCTACGGCACACTGATGCATCTAATTAGGTCACAGATCACTGTCTCTGGCTTGGTAGCCTTTCAAGTTCATGCGAGTGACTTTACATAGCTCAGTTCCCATCACTTCTGTGCTGATTTCCTGATTCGAAGGGCATTTTCCCAAGAACCGTCTTCGGGCTGATTTCATACATTCCAAGAAAGAAAAATTGGAGGAGTGATTTTTTTTTCTTTTTGGTATGTCTTATATGTGATTTTGTAGGCAAAGATGTCCCCGAATCTTATCAATTCCCTCTGTCCTGGGAAACATCCCTTATCACAGTCGCCAAGTGTGGCTCTCAGTGTGTCTCCAAGGGCCTCTGGCAGACCAGACGATGATGTACACAGTCACCAAACCCTGAAGAGAAAGTCAGCGCGAAGCACAGTGAAGCATGTGTCTGATTTCGGCAATTTCCATCTCTCAGGTGGGTCCGGTTCTACCATGTGGTTTTTCAGCTCAGGATTTTGCAACTCAAAACACAATTTTCAATTGAAACAATGTTATAAAAGCCACACTTACTCCATGTCTGTTTCCCCGACATCAACTTCACTCTTAAGAAGATCCAGCTCTGGAGACATGCAGCTTGTACGAGGATTTGGCAATTATCTGAGAGATGAAAACGCCAGTGTAGAGCAAAGCAGCCAGTGCAACGAGGCCATCGGCACAGAAACATCTGGAACCACGTCATGGAAGGTTCCGTTCACGAAGGAAGGAGGGGCTGAAATTGGCCGCTGTGGCACAGAGTAGCGGTGTGAGGATACCAGGTGGTGGGGCCAGCCCTAGCACAGGTAGGTAAGTCGTCTTTCCATCCCACCTTCCATGATCCCTGGGGGCACCGGTGTTCTTCCTTCCTGGGCCCCCACTGCTTCCTTAAATGCCACTTATAGGATCACTTAGGATGACATTTGGCACCACAGGGCAGAAAAACCTAAAGAAACGAGTTTATTTCTCTCCCAGGTGACAAAGGAATTGTGGTGGTCGGCAGAGAGGACAGTGGTGATCCCTCAAAGGCCACTGGCACCCAGACTCCTTCCAGCTCTTTGCTCTTCCATCCCAAGCGTGAGCTCCTGGCTGTCACTTTCCAAGAGGACCGCTGTTGCTCTGGCCACCAGCTGGGCTGTGCTCGGAAGGGAGGCTGGGAAGAGTCTGTGCCCCTAAGCGATCGCTCCACAGCAGACACGGGATTGCGTGCTTCCATGTGAATGTCACAGCCACCCCGTGGTCCACTGTGTGGGAGGAGTTACTCTGGTTGTGTGGCGTCCCAGGCTAAGTGTTGAAAATGCATTCTCTCTTCATTCTCCCGGGAATGCTATGCGTTCGGTGATTATTATCCCTGGGTCGAGATGCAGAACTGAGGCTCAGAGAACACACCACTGCACGGCAGAGCTGGGCTTTGAAGCCTGCATGTTTCACCTTTTTGCCCAGAGCCTGGCAAATGTCTAAAACCACAGTGGGGCCAATCTGGGCAGGACTTGGGGCTGTCCCAGCCCATGGCAGCAGACGTGCCTGAACTTGGAGTCTGCTTGTTGACGCTGCAGATGGGAGCTTGCCCTCCTGCGGACGGGGCTGAGCCAAGACTTTCTTCGGGTTTTCTGGCCACAGCTTTGCTCTCATTAGCTCACAAGGTGCCACCTTGTCAATCCTGCTTTCTTTTAGTGTCAGCCATTGGTTGCTTCAATGACCTTGTTCTGGTCCTGGGCATAGAAAGTCCACCAGCGGCAGCGGCACCTGCCAAATGCGGACTGTGCCGCTTTGCCAGCGCGTGTCAGGGATCAGAGCTGCACGGGTACAGGAAATGGAGCTGGAGTGGAGACCAGGAAGGGAGAGGGTGGGCGGGGAATGCCACAACCACACCGGTGGAGCCTTTACATAGGGGCAAGACACTGCGGGACCCTGAGATGGTGTTGTAGCTGATCCCGTCGGACAGCAGCCCTATGCAGTGGGGGCCATTATTATCCCCCACTTTACAGACAGGCACCTCAGATTCCAGGGACACAGGCAGGGACTCAAAGCCACTCAAGTTAAAACACAGAAGAGCGGGATTCTTTCAATCACCCCCAGAGAATCCAAGACAGGGAGGCAAGGTCAGGAGTGAGAATAAGAGCCAGGCTGGGGGTCACAGAGAAGCAAACAGTTAAGTTGGAACCAAAAGCCAAGGTCAGAGTTCAAAGCTGGAGGACAGAGGGGGAGTCAGGAATGGTCACCAGGGCATGAGGACAAATGCTAGGACCACATGGGAAGGCTGACCCTGGGTCCTCCGGTCACCTGCCTTTTAGACGGAGCTGATCAATACGCCGTCGTCTAGGAAGCAGACAGACCCACCCACTGTGTGCTGTGGTACAGCTTGGGATCAGCAGGGAGTGGGTCCTGAAGTCCGGTCGGGGAGCCGTTTGTCCCGTGGTGGGTCTGGCCCCGAGAAGGAGGCCTTTTCTAAACTTAGAGGGGACTTTTCTGAATTCATACAAAGATATTTCCCAGGCCAGCAGCAGCCTTAGAAATAGGTGGGGGTCCACCAGAGGATGCTGGTTTCTTTAAGGCCACACCTCTGCCCTCTGGTTCCCACCCTAACACACACATACACACACACGCACACACACACACACACACACACACACACACCCTCACACGCACACACAAGGTGTCTCCTGGTCATACAAAGCAGAAACCCAAGTGTGTGGAGGGGCTTCATGGGATCTGTGTTGCGTAGGAGCCCCTGCCCCAAATGCCACCTCTTGAATGGGGCTCTCTTAAGACTCAGATCCCAAGTTATGCCCCTCTGCTGAGCTCCCAACCTTTCTCTGCTCTCCTTGTGGTAAATTGCTCTAGTTACTCGTGTATAAGCCTCACCTTCCTAGCAGGTTCCCAATCTGGTTGGCCCCTGGGTCTTCCTGAATATCTGGCCCAGTGCCAGGCACTTAGCCAGCATACAATGAGTATGGAGTATTCCCACTGCCTTTTCTCTGAGACCTGTGGATTTTCTGGAACTCCACAGATCTTTATTGACAAATGGAAGAGGACTAAGTCCATTTCCTCCCACCCTACAATGATAGCACGATGATCAATAGGAGATTCTGATAGCACTCCTGAGCCTGATGGGAAACTTTACTCAGTGAGCTGCTATTCCTGGCCAGACATTTAAAGATATTCTGTCATTTAATCTTTACCACAGGCCATGAATTTTGCATTACTATACTCACTCTATGGATGAGGACCTGATAGCTCAGAGAGGTTAAGCGATTTGTCTAAAGGCAAACAGCAGAATTGAAACTCAAATAGTTTACACCAAAATCCATGTACTTGTCCTTTTCTTCTCTTTCCCATGTAGCATTATTACGTCAGTTCACAACAGATCTTTTATTGAACATCTAGCCCATGCTAGGCACTGTGGGTTCAATGACAAATAAGATGTGATCCCTGCCCTTAAAATAATCTTGCCTATGGGGGGCACCTGGGTGGTTCAGTCAGTTAAGTGTCTGCCTTCAGCTCAGGTCACGATCCTAGGATCCTGGGATCGAGTCCCTCAGTGGGCAGCCTGCTTCTCCCTCTCCCTCTGCTGTTTCCCCTGCTTGTGCTCTCTGGTTCTCTCTCTCTGCCTGTCAAATAAATAAATAAAATCTTAAAAAAAAATTCTGTCAATGGATTCAAGCTAAAAAGGATCATGTGAGTGGAAATGACATAATTATTTGAGTGTTGGCAAATGCACTGATTAGACATAATGGCCTCCGGAAGTTTTCCTTTCACTAAATGTCTATGAGCCATGATTGAAAACCAGCAGGCTTCCCAGGGCCCCTGCCAGTGTCAGGGAGAGACAGGCCTTGGAAGGGCACGGTCAGTGTTCACAGGCTGGATTCCGCAGATAGAAGTGCGGTCTGAAATGAACAAGGCTTGCTTGGGTGTTTCCACAGTTACCTTGGAATGCCGTCTGGGGTGGCCGCTGTGCCCGGAACTGACTGGTGGAGGGAAGACAGTACCCAAGCCCCATCCTCCGCCCCCCCCCCCACCCCTTGTTCCTGTCATGCCTCGGCACACAGGCAGCCGGCAAGGAGCGGGGAGGGAGGGGCCCCACCTGGCCAGCCTGAGGCCTCACCAAGGGCCTGCTGCTCCCATGAACCTGAATCAGGGACAGCTCAGCTGCTCAGCCTCCGAGGCCTGTGAGCTGTAATGACAAAGGAGCTCAAGTCGAGAAGATTCCTTCTTGCTTCTCAGAGGAACCACGAGGCTGCCTTCGGCTCCTCTGTTAGGCACCAGAGCAGAGGGCTAGAACCGCTAGAACCTGCTTTATGTGGCCAGGCAGGGGGCCCTCCATGGGAACTTCCCTTGAGGCCCCAAGGATCCCCCAGGATGGGCAGCACCCTTCAGGGGAGAGACTGCGTTCCCAGGGGCTGCCCCACGCGCCAGGCGGGGGCCCGGTCGGGGCAACAGTATTTATAGAGTTGTTCCTCGAGACATTTCCCATCGTTCCAAACTTTACCCAGGGAGTTGTCTTACAGAACAAATAGCAACCGCTCTTTCGGTGCGGTGGGGCGGACGACGGAGGAGGAGATCAGAGCCAGGATTTTCACCCGGGCAATGGCATGGGACGGGGTGGTCAGCCTGCTGTCAAGTGCTTTACGGAGCCTGCGACGCTGGTTGCTAAGTGGTCGACCCCACGGAGCTTGGCCTGCTCCTCCCGCCTCCCGCTCCCTGTGGGCCGTTCTCATGACCCCTCGGAGCTCTGCGGGGACCTTGGTAACTAGGACTTCACCCACCGCCTGGGAGGGAGTTCTGGAAGGGGGGCTGGAGGCAGAGCGTGTCTGCCCAGGAGGGCGTGAACCAGTGTGAACGCAGTGCGCTCCCCCTCTGGGAGGTCCAGGCCAGCTCTGCACCATGGGAGGTTCATAGGGTCAGCTTCGCTGTGCTCCTGTGAGGCAAGGGAGTTTGGAAACTCGGCTGAGCTGGCCCCATAAGCCCTGCTTTTGAAAGGTTGCTCCCTTGCTCGGATGTGGTCTCATCCATGTGCCCCGGAGGCCGGCCATGTGCTTTCTGGCCCTCAGCTGAATGAATGAGAACTTAAAAGGGAGCTACCTTGAAGGGAAGGAGAAGTGCTTGGATGCAGGGGTGGGCCAACCTGGGGCGAGCACTCCACTGCCCGGCAGACAGGTGTCTTGGGCTCCCTAGTGCAGTGGAGAACCTTGTTCAATGTCCTTGAATGAGAGAAGATGCAGAACAAAATGGCGCGGGGCTTACTGGAGAAGGTTGGAAGAGAAAGTGGGTATGAGGGGAGGTGCAGAGGTGAAGCGGGTGAAGACCCTTGGCACCACCCTGGGAGCCTTACCTCTGCCATACCACCAACTTCATGGGGTGGGAGGCGAACTCGCGAGGCGTGCAGCTGACCATCAGTTCTTCCCCGACATCAGAGGACCCAAGGTGCTGGCCTCATTCAGGAGGGTGCCTGCGAATGGCCCGCCTAGCTTTTGCTCTTTGCACTCCCTGCAAGCCTGCGGGTGCCCACACCCAGACCCACAAGCCCACACAGCTCAGACGGGCATCGGGGGTCTGGAGGCTACGCCCCAGTGCTCTCCAAGAGCAGTAGAACACAAACCACTGGGGTGCCTGAGTAGCGCAGTCGTTAAACCGTCTGCCTTCGGCTCAGGGAGTGATCCTGGCGTTCTGGGATCGAGTCCCACATCAGGCTCCTCTGCTGGGAGCCTGCTTCTTCCTCTCCCACTCCCCTACTGTGTTCCCTCTCTCGCTGGCTGTCTCTCTGTCACAAAAATAAATAAAATCTTAAAAAAAAAAAAAAGAACGCAAACCACCTATGTAATTTTAAATGTTCCGGTAGATCCGTTAAAAAAGTAAAAGGAACAGGCAAAATTCACTGTAATGATCTGCTTTATTAACTGAATATACGTATGATGTTATCATGTCAACATGTAATCAAAATAAAAAATGATCAGTGAGTGATCGCACATGTCTTTCCTTGTAGCGAATCCTGGAAATCTGGTGTGTGTTTTCCACGGGGGGCACATTGTGATTTGGGCTAGCCTCCTTTCTAGTGCTGCGTCTGAGGGACGGTGTGGGAAAAGCTGCCTGGAGAAGGTGACCCTGGAATGATCAGAGCTGGGGAGTCTCAGGGAAAGGGTGGGTTGAGGGACATCATCCTCCCAAGAGAAACGGACTTCATCTAAAACATCCGAGAACGCTCAAGGTGAGTTCAAGGACATGACAAAGCAGAAGGTAAACCAGCCACCTTTTGAGAGTCAATGAACCACAGGGGCTGTGGGTGGGGAGAGAGCGAATCTGGCTGCAGCGTGGAGGGAGGCTTCTCTGATATTTCCTCAGTTTCTCCTCTATGGTCGGTGAAGTTGGGAGTATGTGGACTAGGCCCACGAGGGAGAGAGTTCTAACTAAAATGAATGCTATGATTCACTAAGGTTCGGCACTCAGGTGTGCCTGGGACAGCACCTGCTGAGAGGCGAAGCGAGGGGCAGCCAGGTGCCAGCAAGCTGCGTGGGGTAGAAGCCGGGAGAGCTGAGTTCTGATGCCCACTGGGGCTCTCTCCCCAACCCCCCCCCAAGACAGCTCCCGCTCTCAACCGCACCAGCTTCCCCACTTGTAGAATGAAGGGCTGTGCCAAGAAGACACCAGGCTGGACACACTCCCTTTGGAACCCCAGCGCCCCAGCTTCAGGACCCTCCCACCATTGTGCTGGCTCTAGAATGCCTCTTCTCCAGGCACAAAGAACGAGCCAGGGGCTGTGTCTTAGGCTGCAGTTCCCCCAAGCCCATCGCTCTGTGTTTGTTCGGGATGGTTTTATAGGGTGAAGGAAATTATGGGGAACTCTCAGTGGTGTGCTGGAAAGCGAACTTTCCTGGGAAAACAAATCCCTGACTGGGAGCATGCTGGAGACACTCCTGCTTTGGTTGGTTTCGAGCTGCGGTGGCACAGCCAGCAACTTCCAAAATGCCCGAAGAATTGTCACTTGACTTGTGGGAGGAAAGGCAGGCACCCAGAGCACGTGGGCGATTCAGAGTTCGATCCTGGAGAAGGAATCAGCTCTGTCACGGTGAGCACCAGGGGCGGCTGCATGGATGTGGGATCACAGGAGTTAAGACTCTGGGGTCATCTTAGATTCTTAATAATTTAAGGTTTGAATTTGTGTGTTGCAAATGCCGTCTGATGGGACCATGGAGCTTGTCTCTGTGGTCTTCCTCCTGATGCCTCCCTGAACAGGTCCTCAGATGCCGGCTCTCCTACCCTTGGGCCTCCCCCTCCGACCAGCAGCCACGATCGATCACCTTCCTGCCCAGTGCAGAGCTGAGCATGGGGACTGAGGGAATCAAGGTCGGTCTTCAGTAAGGTAAGAGCAGGGGACCCAGTCTGGGCAGCCTCCTGCTATCTCCTGATCCAAATATGGAGCCTGTGTTGGCCAGGAGGTTGCAATTGCTTGGGGGTTACTATGGGCTGGGGCAGGGTCCCTCACCGTGGTGGCTGGCAGAAGGGGGGAACCCTGCCGAGCCCCAGAGTGGGGTCCCCAGGAGACTGTGAGGGTCTGCACTCACCCAACGGGTATCCCTACGTCCAAGGAAGTGATGTTAAATAGAATTAAAATTAAAAATGCCATGGCAGGCAGGTAGTGAGAGGGAGAGAAGGAGGAAGAAAAGCAGTTTTACATTTTGTGGGTTTTTTTGTTTTTATTTTTATTTTTTTTTTTAGTTTGGGAATGCTATATTAAGAAGGGAGTATATTCATTTTCTTGGGCTACAGTAACAAGGCACTGCAAAGTGGGTGGCTTACAATAAGAGGAATTTATTCGCTCACAGTTCAGGAGGCTGGAAGTCCGACATCAAGGTGTCAGCAGGATTGGTTCACGCTTGTGTGCTCAAAGGGAGAAGATACTCCATGCCTCTCTTAGTTCCGGTGTTGCTGGCCATCCTTGGCTTTCCTTGACTTATAGATGCGTCATTCATTCCAACCTCTGCCTTCTTCTTCATATAGGGTTCTCCCTGTGTGTCTACCTCTCTTCTCTTCTTTTTTTTTTAATGTGTAAGTCAATGTATTTGTATATTTATTTTTATTTTTAGTTTTTAATGTAAAGTTCGATGATTCATTAGTTGCATATTAACACCCAGTGCACCATGCAATACGTGCCCTCCCTACTACCCATCACCAGCCTATCCCATTCCCCCACCCCCTTCCCCTCTGAAGCCCTCAGTTTGTTTCCCAGAGTCCATAGTCTCTCATGCTTCATTCCCCCTTCTGTTTACCCCCTTCATTCTTCCCTTCCTTCTCCTACCGATCTCCCTGCTATTTCTTATGTTCCATAAATGAGTGAAACCATATGATAATTGTCTTTCTCTGCTTGACTTATTTCACTTAGCATAATCTCCTCCAGTCCCGTCCATGTTGCTGCAAATGTTGGATAATCGTTCTTTTTGATGGCTGAGTAATATTCCATTGTATATATGGACCACGTATCTTTACCAGCACTGTCTCCTTGCTGTTGAACCAGGAGGCCTGCATTTTCACCTTGCGCTGGGCCTGCAAATCATATAGCTGGCCCCGGGGAGCGCCTGCCTTCGGGCCCGGACCAACAAGGAAAGAGCAGAAGTCACTAGGTTGAGCTTTTTTTCCTTTCCTTTCTCTTGGTGCACAGAATTGGGCTGACAACACTTCTAAGCTCAAGGCAAACTTAGATCCATATAAGGTTCCTCTTTTGCTTTTTGGTTTTAATTGTTTCCCGTTGAGTCCCTATCCTCAGTCCCTCCCACCTGTAATTCGCATTCACATTCATGAGGTTCATATAGGTCCATCTGCTCCACCCTCCAGACGTTAATTTATGCATATTTATATTTACAAAAAATATACTTTGCTGCTGTGTGGTGTGTTTGTTTCAAATTATACCTAAATGGTATCAAGTTACACCTAAATTCTCTTCCTTTCCCTTACTTTTGCGCTCCCCGTGATGCTTTTGAGGCCTAAGGTGGGCTCTCTGCAGATCTAGCTGGTGCCTACTTTATGCTGCAGGGAGTCTCCGCGTGGAAGCAAAATCACATCTTCTTTTCCCTGCTAGGGATGCATGCCTAGGTCTCGTCCAACACTTGACTGTCAGAAGCAGCACCATGGCGAATATCCTCAGACATGTTTCCTTCTGCACAAATGTGCACATTTCTCTTGATACACATGTATTACATACATATGAGAAAAAATGGGTACTATGGTATTTCTTTCCCAAATTTCACTAAACACTGCGTGGCTGCCTTCCCGATGGCCACACTCATCCCCCCTCCAGCCAGCAATGCCTGAGAGCTCCGGCCCCTCCCACAGCAACCTCAGCATCAATTGTTGTCATGCAATTTTTGCCTTCTGACCAATCGGTGTGGATCATTTTATTTCTCTGTGAGTTTCGTTTGTGTTGCTCTGACTGCCGGTGAGGCTGAGAGTCTCTCCATATACTCATGAGACTTGGAATCCCCCCTTCTGGGACATGCCGACCCATTCACATACATTGACTGTTTTTTACTTTATTTATCCTCCTTCCCTGGATAATTTGCAAGAGTTCTTTGCATATTCTAAATACTAATGTTCACTGGTTATAGAAAATGGATACAATTGATCCCAGGGGGTATTTTCACCCATTTGTTAATGTTGTTTCTGATGCTAGTTACTGAACGGAAATCCTGACTTTCGAATTAGTGAAGTCAATCAAATTTTTCTCTTCTGGAGCATCCGTTCTGTAACCTGTTTAATAAAGCCTTTCCTAATCAAGGTTACAGACATAATCTTCTACCACACGGATAGAAAGAATGGGCGTGAGCATCAAGGAAACAACTGAGAGCGAGTGTGGGAGCTGGAAAATCCACCTGTCTGAACATCTGAGAGCTGATTAAGTGTAACAGCCTGGAATTTGGCAATTAGACAGTCCCGCACGCCATGCCCACACATGGTCTGAATTCCTAGGTAGAAATCACTCTTCATCGTCAGCTGCATTTGTAACCAGTTCTTTGTCCCTTTGGCTTGTGTGTT
Source organism: Ursus arctos (assembly GCF_023065955.2). Classification (NCBI taxonomy): domain Eukaryota; kingdom Metazoa; phylum Chordata; class Mammalia; order Carnivora; family Ursidae; genus Ursus; species Ursus arctos. Next base: position 67,990,923 of record NW_026623089.1, read on the forward strand.
GTTGTCCTTTGATGTGTTTAGCACTAGATGTGCGGCCAAGGAGGAGTCCCGGGGCTGCGCAACCCCCTCCTCCACGCACATGCGCACGCACGCGCACATAAGGATGCCCACGAGCTGTGATCCCTTGAGGGCTGCTCCGCTCTGGCCCAGGGTGGAATGTCACCATCCGTTCTTCATCCTTCTGACTTTTGAGGACAGCGGCCACTGGGATCGGCTTTTCTGCAGTGACACAGCTATGCATCTCACGCTCATTTCAGTGCCGCAAGAGGAGGCGAGCAAGGAATTCCTGCATTATTGATGGTGACAGTGACAACAGAGATCACCTCCCCCCCCCAGCGTTGCACTTGTCCCCTGGAGCAGGCAAGCGCGAAAGCAGTCAGCGAAGACAACCCAACTAAGGCGGCCTCTGAGGGTCCTGGCCAGGGTGCCATGTACTACCCATGGCCTTTCTGAACTGGACGCTGACTGCCTTACACCCTCCCTTCTTTCCACAGACATCCACTCAGCACCTGTTACCTGTGACAGTGTGCTAAGGAAAAGGCAAACACTTGCGTAGGGACGTGGGAAAGACACTCACATCCAGCTGGAGAGGTCAACATGTGAAAATACGCCCCAAGAAGTGTGAGTCAGGTATGCTGAGTTCATACATTGTCAATGTACGTTTGTTGAGCTCCTGGTACGTGCCAGGCAGTCGCTAAGGTACAGGGACACAGCCATGAACAGGACGGAGGGAGCTCGCAATCCAGGAGTGCATGATGATATCAGTAGCTAACACGTCTGGGGCACTCTGTGCAGGTGCTTTGCCCCGTGCTTCCCTTGTATGCGCCCTTCTAATCCTTTTACAAGCACTACAGGGTGGGTACTGTTATCATCCTTCTTTTGCACATAGGGATGCTGAGACACCATGAGGCTCAGTAGCTACTCCGTGGTCACACAGCTCAGGAGAGCCGGAATCCAGGACTGGACCCCAGGCAGTCTGGCACTAGAGCCCTATGGAGAGGCTCTTGGACAAGTCCTATGCAGAAAGGAGTCCAGAGGGGAATGCATACAATTTTCTAGAATTCAAGTGTCCCCTTGGCAACGGTGCCAGAATAAGAGACTCCCAGGATACATTACAGCATTCATTATACATGAATGGGCATACCACAATCACAGCTGTGAAAATGTGCTGCCAAGAGGACAGTAAGCACTTACTAAGTGTTTGTTGAGTGAATGGATGATTAAGAGAGTAACTGAATAAGTGAAAAACAAATCTCTCTTGCAGGTAGGTTGGACAGGTGAGTGACAACATTGCAGGGCACCTGCCAGCTAAAAGGCACTGAGGTGACACACAGAGGCTGTGGCTGTGATGTCTGGACAAGGATGCGTGAGGAGAGTTCAGGTGCAAAGTCATTTCCAAGCATGATTTTGAAGGACGTGAGGTCCTCAGGCGGAGAAGATAGGAGGCATCTGGGAATGCACTAGGTGTCAGGTGGGGTGGGGTTAGGAAGCCAGCAGCAGTGTGAGGAGGGAGGTGGGCACAGAGGGACCAGTGCTGGTCCGCTGGAGAAGTCAGGGGAAGGGGCTGGGGCTTTGTTCTGAGGCACAGGGTAGCATTTCTGTCAGGGGCTTGGCAGGGGAAAAAGAATTTCACAGTAGCCGGCTGCCTGCAGTGTGTTGTCTGTGGAAATGTGAGGTCAAAGGCGAGGGCCAAGAGCAGACCACTCGAGTTAGGGATGGCGAGGGCCTGGGAGAAAGGGTGGAAGCTGGAGGCATTTAAGACGTGAGAACAATCACCACCACCTCCACAGAGTGTCTTGGTGATGGAGTCCACGTAGCCAGGGAGGAGGGGCTGTGACCTAGGCTGGCTCCCTGACTCCTGGCCGGGTTGGGGGTGGATGGCCATTACCCACTGAGATGGAGACCGGAGGCAGGGCACGAGCTGTTTGGGAAGGTGGGAGAGGACGGTGTTGGGTCTGCTACTTGGCAAGGGCTCCTCCTCCCCTTCAACACGGTGCTCTGAAGGTAGTCTGGGTAGGACCACCTTTCCTGTGCTTCACCTGCTCTTGGAGAAAGCTGACCCCAGGCCTAAGTTTCAGCGGGACTTTGAAAGGCTTCACTCAATCCCGGCCTGCTGTGATTGGCTCAGAGATGAGGGTGTGGCCCAAGTTGCCCAATCAGAATGACCCTTGGGGTCTCTTTACTCTTGGGGCAGAGACATTCTCTCTCTCTCTCCCCAGTCCTCCCCTCTCTCTGGATGTGAAGAGCAAGCAGGCTACTCAGGGAGGCTGGAGCAGCCGCTGTGGGAGCAGAGACATGGACGAGCCAGGGTCTTGGGAGCATCTCTGTGCCACCAAATGAAACCCATCTGGAAGCCTGTTTGACCTCGATTCTCTGTTCTGCAGCCCAAAATTCCCCTAGGGTTCAAGTCTGTTTGAATTGGGTTTCTATTAATTACAACTGAAAGCCTACTAATTGACACAGAAGAGCAGACTTGTGGTTTGGGAATCTCAAGCTCCAGGTGGGAATTGAAACCAAGCCGGGGTGATCTAAGCAAAGGTTCCGTTACAGGCACGAGAAGCCACACTAACTCTTGTAAGCTGACGGTGGTTTGTCTAAGTGACTCCAAAGCCATGACAGGCTGTGACAGCTGGCTCGAGGCGGTGGCCCCAGAAGAACTGGCCGCAGGAGAGGTGCAGGGAAGGGTGGGGAGCAGTGGTCAGAGAAGCAGCATGGCCCAGCGTCCTGGGGAAGGTCTGGAAATTCAAGAAGTTTCCAAACTGAGCTGTGCCAGTGGCTGGGGTGTAGGAAATCTGCAATAAAAGGTGACCATCATTATTAAATATAAATGTCCCAGGGCATCCGGTAGGCTGAGTCGGCAGAGTGAGCGACTGTTGATTCTGGGGTTGTGAGTTCAAGCCCCATGTGGGGTGTAGACAACATCGAGACGCCTTCCACAGAGTAGCACAAGCAGGAAACAGCCTGCTTGCTGTTCCCTGGCCTCGGGAGAGGCACGGGGGCTGGGAAACAGTTTCTGGACACTTGCAGGAGCCAGGCACAGGCCCCTAGATGGCTTCTGTTTTGCAGGTTTAAAAATTTAAAACTTGGAGCAGGGGGAAATGCTTTCAGTGCCAGGCGTTTAGTTTGGCGAGGGAGCTGGGCTGGCGGAGTGAGTTGGTCCCTGGCGGGGGAAGTGCACTGATGGGTCCCTCTCCATTCTTGGCTCCGAGGATGCTCTAGCCAGCTCTGCCCTCGTGCGCTTAGTGGGGAGCCCCGAGCCCTGTCTCCAGCGACCTCCTCGGTTTTCTAGTCGGAGAGGGAGGACCCGCTGCCTGGGGTCTCCCGTGGGGCTCCTCCCAGGCCCCGGTTAATCCCACCTGCCCAGGTGCTCCCTGCCTCTTACCCTTTGGCTCCCTTGGGTTCCCCACTTGACAACGCGTCTGGCCTAGCTTCCACACTCACGCCAGGTTTCTGCTGCTGCGGCCGCCGCGCCACCAAGTCCCGGGGAGACACATTCAAGGGATGACTTATAACCCTCTGCCCAAGGTCCGGGTTCGCAGCAGCGCTGTGCATCCGTCATCTACACAGGCATTTGTGGGTTTGGACAGAGCACTGGAGTCCACATCTGCACGCTGGCAGGAAAAAATGTCTTTACAAAGTTAATACCCACATTGTGTTTGATTCCTGGCACCCAGGACATAAGATGGGATGAATCTCTTTTCTGTCTTTTCCTATCAGGCCTGGAGGGGGCACTGAGTCACTGTACCTCTCTGCAATGAGGGGGTGGGGGGCAGACTCGAAGAGGAGATGAATTGAATCGTGGCGTGAGGCCAGGCAGGCAGGGGTTCCCCAGCTCACCCTTGCCCACAGCCTCCCCTGTCCTCCCACCGGGTTGGTACCTGCTGTCACACCCTCCATGGGGCGCCATGAGTCCCCTGCCCATGGAGTCATCTCTGCCCTCAGCCACCACCTCCCAGAGGCTGGCTCAGCCCTCCTCTGGATGCCCAGCGCAAGGTCTGCCCCACGCAGGTATTTGGAAGAGTCTCTGGGTGAGCAGGAGCTGGGGCGGGGCAGGGGGCGTGGGGAGGGGGGGAAGGGGCCATTGTCGTTGGGGGTGGTTAGGAGTTATGTCACAGAGGAATATGATCCATGCGTGTCTATTTGGGGACAAAGCTCCCACGGACACTAAAACTGTGCTTGAGAGTAGTGTCCACACACCATCTAGATCCTAGATTCTGCTAAGAAAAAAGGCCTGATATGGGATTTTTCCCTCTAGGGTTTCCTGATATTGACAATATGTTCAAGGCCCAACTGTCACCCTTAAAGGGTGTAGGCTGTGGCCCCGTGGCTCCTCAAAGCTGCCGCCCAGGTAGACCACGGGCAGAGAGCGTATTTCAGAAGTACCCACTGGGTATCTTTCTCAGCCTTCTTCCTCCTCAGGCCAGGCTCTGCCCCTTCTAACCGGCTCACAAGCACTTTGGTGGAGGGCAGCAGGGAGCAGCCGTCCGTGGGGTCATGTACCTCGTCCAGGCAACTGGGTACCATGATTTGCGTCCTAGCTTCACAACGGATCCGTGCCCTGAACAGCAGGGTCAGCCAGGAACTTGCAAACATCTAGTCTCCTTTCTCTTCCTGCGAAGACTGGGGCGCAGAAGGAAGCCGCTTTTGAGGGAGGCCATGTTAGCTGTCCCCTCCATTCGTGAGCACTCGAGGGCACCAGGGCACATGTCTCAGTCCCCCAGTAGCAAGCACAGCCTCACACGGCCCACAGAAGCTTCGTGAAAACACAGAAAGCCAACTCAATTAGCCTTTTCAGAACTACCAATGGCACTGGTTAGCCATGACCTTTCCAGGGAAAGGCGCTCACGAGTGAGTCAACATGAAGTCCCCAGAGGCTCTGAATGGAAGTGCATGGCCTTGACCCAACGTTGTTCACGAGCACAGAGCCCATCTGCCTTTCTTGCTGGGCTCTTTTAGCCTGTGTGCGGGGCTGAGCTGGGTAGTTATCGTTTTTGAAGAACGGGGACCAGAGCAATGCTCCTTGCCCATCTGAAATGGTGACGTGGGGCAATGGAGAGGCTTGAACCTGACCTGTTCTGCATCTGTGCCTTGATTACACTCAAGTGTTCAATGGCCAGGGTGAAAACTAGTGTGGGAGCTGGGACCTGAACAGGTCTAATAGGGCTCAGTTTATGATTTAATACAGTATTGAAAAATGAGCGTTTCCCCACTATTTCCTCATTTCAGAGGTGACGCATGATGCTTCCTTCTTCTTACTTTTCAGTCTTGATTGTCCTAAGTTGATGAAGATTAATCAGGTCTGGAGCCTGGGTATTTGGACCCCAAATGCAACCCGTGCCCTAAATTCACACACACGACACTTGCTTGGACATGGCCGATGAGCGAGCCACGGCAGGCCACATTAGAAGTTGGGTATCACCTGAGTTCCCCAGCCCTCAGCCCATCTATCTGGGATGCAGTTGTCTTTTCTATAGAGTGAAGGTTGTGAGGTTTTGGTCCCTCCCAGCTTGGTCCCTCCCAGTCAGTACCAAGGCCTTCTCCTAATGGCCTGCTTCTTTTGAAGCATTTTTCTTGCCCATGGTTTCCAGGCTTCCGAATCCTCCAGCATCCCTGAAGCTACTCATCTTTAATCCCGTCCCCTGCTGCCCTGGTGTCTGATCTCGCTCTTCAGCTCACCCCGCCTCACTGTCCTGCCAGATGCTCCAATTGCAGAGCTAACTGTGAAAATTTAGGGCCTGGAGCAAACATTTCAGAATCATTCTTCCTCTTCTACACATTAATTACCAGATTAATCACTCTTCAGGGAGAAGGGCTCCTTTTCCTCCGCTGCTTCTCCTGCGGGCTCCAGAGCCAAGTTTCTGGGATGACGCGTCTTCTCTCTGAATATCTGGTGATTGATCAAAGTCTGGCTGCTCTTTAACGTCCAAAGACCACGTCACTGGTGTTCTTAGATTTACTGGCTTGTTCCGACAACACTTTATTTTTTGGGAGATAAGCTTTTTTGGTGTCTCGGTGCTTATCCATCTCAAGTCCCCCCAGACCAACTCATTCCAGTCCCTATTCCTATCCTTTATTTTTAATTGTGGTGAAATGCATATAACATTAAATGTACCATCTTAACCATTTTTAAATGTACAGGGCAGCAGCACTAATTATATTCACGCTGTGTGCCACCATTGCCACCATCCACAGAACTCTCTTTATCTTCCCAAACTCCCCTCTGTCCCCATGAAATAACAGCTCCCCATTTCCCATCCCTCACCCTTGGCAACCACCACTCTACTTTGTCTCTATGAAGTTGACTATTCTAGAGACCTCATGTCCCTTTGTGTCTGGTTTATTTCACTTAGCACAATGTCCTCAAGTGTCATCCGTGTTGCAGCAAGTGTCGGAATTTCCTTCCCTTTTAAGGCTGAATAAAATTCCGTTGTATGGATAGACCACATTTTGCTTATCCATTCCTCCACCCATGGACACTTGGGTTGATTCCTTGTTTTGGCTACTGTCATTAATGCTGCCGTAAACGTGGGTATGCCAATATCTGGTCAAGTTCTCACTTTCAGTTTCTTGGGGTCATGACCAGAAAGTGGAGTTGCTGGGTCAGATGCTCATTCTAGGTTGAATTTTTTTAGGAGGCACCATACAGTTTTCCACAGTGGCTGCACCACTTCCAATTCTCATCAACAGCACATAAGAGTTCCACTTTCTTCCCGTTGTTGCCAACACTTGTTCCACGTGTCCATTCCTTCGTAATACGATTCATGGCAGGGCAAAACTCTGGAGGAACAGGGCCAGGCACGATGAAGTCTCAGAGAAAAATAAAGGCAACAGGTTTCTACAAGAGCCTAGGGTTACTGCAGGAGGGCGGGAGGAGTCAAATTTTCTAAGCAAGAATATTGAAAATGTCACTTATACTGGCAAAACCTTTTTTTTTAAAAGATTTTATTTATTTATTTATTTGACAGAGAGAGACACAGCGAGAGAGGGAACACAAGCAAGGGGAGTGGCGTGGGAGAGAAGCAGGCTTTCTGCCGAGCAGGGAGCCTCATGCGGGGCTCAATCCCAGGACCCTGGGATCATGCCCTGAGCCGAAGGCAGACACTTAACGGCTGAGCCACCCAGGCACCCCTATACTGTCAAAATAATAACCTTTATAAAGAAGATGTACATCCGTAAGTCCTCTGTTCACATCCTTTAATATAATGTATTTATGTAGTAGAATGACTTTCATGTACCCAAACTGGTTCTTTGGACAAAAGAAGGGAGGATTCTTGTAGACATCTTTCCACATGTGGCTATGTTACTGTATAATATTTAAGCAATAAAATCTTGCATTTGGAAATGAGTCAGGGGCCGAAATGATCCTCATAAAACAGCGAGATAGTAGACAACAGGGCAGCCAGGTTTAGTTCGGTTGTGCATTTCAGGACAAATCACTTAACAGGCTCTTGCTTTGAAAGAACAGAACAAGATCTGTTAAATTAGGGAGAAACACTTGATTTCAGAGCTCCTCTCAATGGGATTACAGTGGGATACACAGTGTGGCCCCATATGCCAGTCTCTTTACCCGGGTCCCTACCAAGCCTCCACCTTGCACAATCATTTAGAAATGAAATGGTTTTATGACAATGTTGGCTGAGCAACGGCCTTCAGATAGTTCAACAGTAGCAACAAAATAGAATCAAGTAGGAGTTAAGGGGCTAAACCCACCGGCTTTGGTGTCCTGCTGTAGGAAAGGGCCACTTCCTCTCTGGAATAGTGCGATTTGGGTTCTCAAGTACTTAATTTAAAGGGATGTAGAATGCCCAACCTTGGAATTCTGCAGTCGTGGAAGTGGGGACTGTGAGTCCCCACCTGCTGTTTGGCAAGCCCGCAGCCCAGATGGGGTCTGTAATGACTTCTACAAGGTGTCTAATCAGATCCTAGAAGAGCACACGACTCCCATGTTTAATGATCCCAGTTGAATGGAGCATTCAGCCAGGTCCCTTTTGGTTTCCTAGCACTGACCACGGTTGTGGAGAAGAGGGTCAAGGACCCCGATGCCCGGGCCCTCTTTCTGTTATGCACAGTGACAGAGGAGACCGCCAGGCTCTGGAATCTCCATGTGCAGACGCGTATTTACAGCCGTTCTCTCTGAGCCAGCACCATTCTGTTGAGGCAGATAATTCACTGAAATGCTACTACTCTGAATCCCCCTTGAGCACAGACTTCATGATTTCTCTGCATGGGAGGAAGCTGGGAGAGCTGATATTCAAACAACAAAATCACGAGTGCCTCACCGTCCGATCAAATGGTATGGATGCCCAGGATATTGGTAGTCTAACCCTTAATTTTGTTCTTTAATAACTTGGCTACAGTTTAGCAGCCAAAGGGCATTTGCATGTCAAGGGAGCTGATTATTTTTTTTCTTTGCTTTTCTGAAAAACCAAGCTGCTTTGCACATTTTAGGCAGGTCTCTGATATTAGGGATGAAAACCAGAGCCTGGTGTTTTTCAGAAGCTGCAAGTAGCTGTACCAAAACCTTGATTGTAAAGATTTAAGAGGACAGCACATTTTCTGATATTAAGGTAAACTGGAAGGACTTACAGGATTTTTTTTTTTAAGGTAACTTACAAGCCCCCCAATCTTCCATGTTAAAAATGCAAGAATGTCACCTTTGGGGGTGATGATTTAAGCCTATTATAAAATTCACGAGGAGACTTTTCTTTGTGCTGAAGCTTCTGCCTAATTCCTATTGTTGACAAGCCAGGAAGCTTGGTCTTGGGTTAATTTGGAGGTCATAGGTCAGAAACATAACCCATCCCTTGGATTTGGGCAGGTTTCTTGCCGTTTTCCATCCTGTGGAGCAGAAACAAACACATTTACCTCCCACCTGCCTCTAAGCAGGTGTTGAATGAAACCCAGTCAACTCTATTTACTTTATTTTCCGCTACTGAGCAGCACACCTGAACTAGGCATGCTCGATCTAGGGGAGTGGTTTTACATTTTTAAGCCCCAAATCCACAAAGACTCAAGCCACCTGCTTACCCTTACCTGTAATTCCCAGGAGCAAAGCGTCTGTAAAAACCTGTATCACTTCCTTTCGTCCCTCCCCCATCCCCAACTTGGAAATTCTGAAGGACGTACATTGGCTTGACGTCGGAGGATCTGAGGTTTATTTAATAATCTTCAGAATCTGGGACTTTAAGTCACGAGCCCTTGCCTCTTACCAAGTTTTGCCCAAATGTATTTCATGGTGACTCCAGTGGTGAGGAGGGCGGCTGAAAAGATGGCGGCTCATTTGTAGTGACCTGCCTTCACCTGGTTGGGAACAAGGGTGGGGCTGACTCTTCAAGGGGCTATGTTCACAGTTTCTCCAAAACTAGGGAATTCATGGCTTGTCAGTCAAATTTTGCATCAGCTCTCGCTCTAACCTGCAATTCCAGGTTTCTCAGGCTGATATTTTTATATAAGGAGCAAGTCATTTTAATATCCTGGTATTCCAATATTAACCAGTTATAGTTCCTTCTGAAGAAATCAAGAGTATTATTCTGTTTTTTATAGATATCTCTTTGTATCTGTAGACGGGAAGATATAGTTTTATGGCTTTGAGTTTGATGAGGACTTTCATTATGTATATATCAATGGATATATATATATATATTTATATATATAAATATTTATATATATATATTTTTATATATATATATATAAAATCAATTTCTGCATTTTAATGGACCAGCAGAACAGACTCCTGGCATTTCAAAAGAGAATTGTGAGATCAGCAGAGGCAGGACTGGGATTATGCCCTTCTCAAATCTAACTTGTATTTTTAATGATAAACCTGCTCCTTGATGCAGAGAATGGCAGGACAGAAGCCTCTAGCATACAAATGAACTCTGTCACATAGTTGACTGTCTTTAATACATAATAGATCGCTCCATATGGTTAGAAAAAAACCTGCTGGATATTAATTATTCCAAAGTAAAAATAATTTTAGTGGACATATTCCAATATTTAATTAGTTTGTACTTGGTGAATGTTCCAGTAAGTCAGCATGTTTAGTTGGTAAAGGGTACATTTTGTAACCAACAGTGTTCACTAGACTGCCAAGCGCACAAAGCCACACGTACTATGGGAGCATGTCTATGGCATATGACCGGCAGCACCCCTTCGAGAAAAGTTTAGCAGACCAACATCGTTTTGGCCATTCTTGGGCGTGGCCCTTTGGAGGCAGACTTGAGAGATGACTCAATCTTTTGCTAGTGTAGACTGAGAAGTACTTCTTCAAAAAACACCTTCTGGTTTTGTCTACAGGTGCACTTTCGGAAGGTGGGATGGCTCTCCATTCAGCTAGGTTTGGTCAGATTCCTCTCTTCTCTAAACAAGGTCAACGTTTCTGTCTGCTTCTTGCCCTCTATGGCCCAGGCATCCACTGCGACGATGCGCTCAGGCCCTTGCCAAGGACCACCTGCTGGTAAGCTTTTATTAGAGGCTGGACAGATTTGTGGAAAACTCTCTGATGAATGTGGAGTCTATCCTTTCTTCTGAAGTTTAGGGCTTATCCCTGAACCAAAACTTTCCCTCCTGTCTCCAACCCATCAGTGGTTCGGTGGGTTCTATCTTTCAAGTGTGATCCATCTACTTTTCTCCACCTTTCCCACCTCATTGTAGCTGTATTGTGCTCACCTCTCCCCGGGACCAGTCTCACTTTTTATTTTATTTTATTTTATTTTATTTTATTTTATTTTATTTTATTTTATTTTATTTTATTTTATTATTTATTATTTGGAGAGAGAGGGAGAGAGAGAGAGTGTGTGCAGGGGGATGGGCAGAGGGAGAGAATCTTCAGGAGACTGTCTGCAGAGGGGGGAGCCTGACGTGGGGCTTGATCTCAAAGCCCCAAGATCATGACCTGAGCTGAAACCAAGAGTCAGATGCTCAACCGACTGAGCCACCTAGTGCCCCCGGTCTCTCTTTTCTATTCTTTCTCTTATCACGGGGGTTGGTCAGCTATGCTGATGGGTAGCCTGGAAGCTAAGAGTGGAGTGATCTTCCAGCTTTCAGGGGTAATCAGAATTTGAAAATATGCAAGAGACAGAATATGACACCCAAGGGGTGCCTGGGTGGCTCAGCCGTTAAGCATCTGCCTTCAGCTCAGGGTGTGATCCCAGAATCCTAGGATCGAGCCCCACATCAGGCTCCTCCGCTGGGAGCCTGCTTCTTCCTCTCCCACTCCCCCTGCTGTGTTCCCTCTCTCGCTGGCTGTCTATCTCTGTCAAATAAATAAATAAAATCTTAAAAAAAAAAAAAAAAGAACGTGACACCCAAGTCCTAAAATATATACTATGTGCCCCACAGAGAAGTTTGCAGATGCCTGTCCTAGGTGATCCTTTCTCCTTCAGAGGTCCAAATAGTCATTCACTCACTCATTCATTCATTCACTCATTTTCCAAATAGTCTTTTAAAATACACATCTTATAGTGTTCCTTTCTTGCTTCAACAGCCTCTTTTTGACTTAGAACAAAATCCAGACTACCACAGCTTGTAACTCTCTAATGATCTGGCTTTACCTGTCTTTCCAACTCATCCCATCACTGTCCCCATTACTACCTAATTCATGCATCCTGACTTGTACAGCCTCAGGGCCCTTGAACTCTGTGTCCCATCTATTTAGAATATTCTTCCCATGGCTGGCTTCTCATGGCTGGCTTTCTTTCCAAGTCTTCCCTTGGAAGACTTTCCTTCAAAGTCTCCCACCCCCAGGGGTCTCCGCTGGGCACACTATGTCTCTATTCCTGGTCTGTATAGAGGGAGTGTGTATATTATCGCACATGCAGCTATGCAGACATCAATAGGGCCAGGATGATGCCTGGCACACAGGAGCCATCCAAACAATGTCAGTTGTTACAATGATTATTTAAGGAACCCATTCAGGTCCTCTTTATTTCTGCCTCTCCACATTTTGAAATAATCTAATGTCTGCCCCCCCATACAGACTGCATGCCCAAGGCAGATGGGCCCCGCTGGGTCTTGACTCCTGTTGGTTGGCTCTTGGGCTCCTGGCACAGTGTCTGGCACACAGTGACAGGAAAGGAAGGGAGTGGGGAAGATCTCTCTCTGGTCCATAATGTCCTGACTCCCACAAAACCTGCATTCACTGGAGGCGTTTTGGAAGCGCACCTGTATGGCTCACAGGGCGGCTTCAAGAACAGCCTTAGGAAAAGCCTAGTTCTACATGGGGTATAGGAATGTTGAATATTTTCAGTACACCTCTCAGGTGCAGCCCACGAAAGACATCCCTTTTAGGATAAGTTCTAGAAATCCCTCTCCTTCCTCCAAATTCTTCGTATAATTTCTGTTCTCAGAAGGTTGAGAACTTTGTACCTTACTGGGGCTCCGTTCCCACTGGGGCCCACATTCTGGGTCTTCTTCGTCCTACATTTGATTCAAATTTATAGTTTACCTCTTCCTGATTATTTTTCAAATTCCTCCTCTTTTACCTTCTGTATTTTCCTGTAAGCAATGCCCAATTCCTGGCTGGGGTAAATCATTGAACTTGAGCCTCAGTTTCCTGGGCTGTAACAGTGGGAACCCCGCTGATGAAACGGGCAGAGAAGAGTGTGTGGAACACAGCAGCTATTAATTCGAGTTACTCTTTCCTTCAAACGAGCTTGCAATTCTAGAAGAAGCTGGCGAAGCAGGATTCGGTACAGATTAAGATGCTAAATGACCCCAAACGCACCCCCATGCACTCAAATTACTGACACAGAGATGTCAGAAATCTCCATTGACCGAACAACAACCGTGACTGATGTGGACTCTTTTGAACATTTATTAAAAAAGCAAAATGTATGTTCATCTCAAATAGAACAGTTAAAAATGGTAAAGCAATACAAAGGACTTGTTACTAGCAGCATTCAGTTGTTCGAATTTCCCGCCCTGCTTCTAGTCTGTTCCGGGCAAGCTCGGCCCCCCAGAGCTTGCTGTACCTACACCCCCCTTGTCGTAGTGCAGGTCAAACCAAAGTTTATAAAATTAACAATTTATGGTTAAATAAGCTTAAATAAGGGTGTTAAATACAAGACACTTCCTCAAAGCTTCTGTACAAAGATAAACAAATTTGGCATTGTGTACACAGGACTCTGCTGGCTCCCCGCCGATGGGAGGTTCTAGGAGATTCTAGGACGTAAGCAGGCGTGCGCTACTCAGCAGAGCGTTAACTATACACAGTGAACTAGGAGTCGAAGGGACTGCTTACTGAGCCATATACAAGGCATATGTATCTTGTTTTTTTTTAAACCAGAACACTGTTAATATTCAGGCACTGTTTGCTCCTGCAAATAAATAGTCTCTAAATGAACTGCATTCAAACTAGTGTTAAAGACATCAGCACTTTTTTTTTTAATCTCCCCCACGCGGCTTCTCCATCTAGTTACTATGCCCCTCTCTTATTGCTATGATAATGTGGCTGTGAGAAATAAAACTGCTGTACATCCAAAAAAATAGAGCACCTTTAACATTAAAGTCTATGTCTGATTATTTGTTTCGGGGTTTATGTTACAATACTACTAAAGCCCCGACTATGGTCAGCTGCTTTCCCCGTGTCTACCAGGTCACCTGCTGCAAGGCAGCGAAGCCCCGTGCTCCCCGTCCTGAGGTGCGCCCGCGCCAGAGCCCCACGGCCGCGGAGTCCCACACGAAGAGGTTCCCACCCCACGCCGGGGTTTACATTCATCTCGACTCCGGGGGTTACATTCATGTGCACAGGGCCTCGCTGTCCTCTGTCCTCTCTGCTGTCACCAGATGGCTTCCGGGAAAGCGTCGCCTCCCTACCCTGCGGGGGGTGAGCGGTGCTAGACGGGGTGGGACGGCAAACACATCTACGATTGGCGGCAAGCACACTGAGAAACCACGCGTTGGCGAGTTCCCGGGGGGCGCGGGGCGTCTCCCCGAGGCCCCCCACCTCTGGCGGGCCGGGCCGGGTTAAGACTTCTTGTCGATGGTGTTGAAGAACCACTCAGTGAACTTGCGCAGCTGCGCCGTGGCCGTCTGCGACTCCTCCTGCAGCCGCATGTTGTCCTGGCGCAGGTGCTGCACTTCGGCCTGGAGCACCGCCTTGTCCTGCTTCTCCTGCGAAGAGCGCAGCAGACGTCACGCATGCCCGGCACATCCCCTGTCCCCGAACTGCAGGCCCGGGACCCTCAGCCTCACTTCTGCGGGGACTCGGGGGCGGGACCTCCTCGGGGGTGACTGGCCTGCTCCTGGGGTCCACCAAGGACACAGGGGGTTGGGGTGAACACCTGGCCTATTCCTTCCTGTCACTCTCCTTCACCCACAAAGGGTATCAAGATAGCTGTTATCTGGGAGAGATAACATCATCCTCCATCCAAACCCAGGAGACCATGGGAGGAGCTTGGGAGACAGAGCTGGGACAAACGCACGAGCTTTCCGAGCGAACTCCCTCGCCACACACACCTGGTGTGAACAGCGATGCTGGTTGCAGGTGTGTTTCTAATAAAGCGAGTACTTAGGCCTTTCACGCCCTCGTAAGCTGTCCCACTGCAGCGTGTTTCCATAATGACCTTCAGAGTTTGCCACTAAAAACTATGTAAAAATAATCAACACTTCCAGAAGAATCCCATCTGTGGTTCCCAATACACAGCAATGAACAAAACGTACAACCCTGAGTTTCAGTTCCCAAGTGCTGAAAGGGATGTCCTGCCCCAAAGAAGACAAAGGGTCACTGTCAGATTGTAACAATCGGTATTTTTTAAAAGATGGGATTTAACGTGACCACGGACGCCACCCGCAGCTCTGCCTCCGGCACTCCTCTGGGATGAGCTGGGGTCTGCGGCCTCTTCACGAGACTTTTCAGTCTACCGTTGGCACGTCTGGCACCTCCCTCAAGGTCCGCTTCTAGTTCCAGACCCCTGCCCATGCACCCCCAATACCACCTGGATCACTGCTGAGAGACACCAGTCCTATAAGGAGGCTTGAGTATCACCTGAGGACAAGGCTCAACACTCCTTTCCTTCTGCCCCGACTCTCCCTAGTCACTCAGAGGTCCCCAACTCCGGCATGGCTCAGAACATCCAACATGCCTAAGGCCACCAGAGGCCCACCCCTCCAAGACCCTCTGCTCCTTTCCTGGTGACCTGTGGAACTGGTACTCTGCCATGAAAACCTTTGGAACTCTCAACCTCTTCCCTGAAATTCCCTTTATCCTCACACCTCTAGATGGATCCGGCCCTCTCCCGAGGACACTGCTTTCCTGGCTGCTCCCTAAGGGGGAGAGGCTGTCTGCCTGTCATGGGGACTTGGGACCTGGTGGTCCAGCAAAGACCTTATCCCGCAGTGCCCAGGGAGTTTCTCCCCTAAAACTTCAGCTCTTCTGAGAAGTGTGACTAAGGTTATAGGACCTGCCACCCCTGCTCATTGCAATTATCTACTCTGTCTCCAGTCCCTCCCATCACTCATGGAAGATTCTAGAATGTGGTTTGCTTTTCTTCTCTCCCCTACCACTTGTCATGTTTGTTGATGATTCCAAATCCAATCCATTCTCTCCACCACTTCCTCTCTGTGATCTGGAAACCAAGCCCTCCTCAACCCCGGCTCCCACGGCCACATCCTGTGCCTTACCATTACCCATAAACCGCATAGTTTGCTCGTGCTTCAGCCTCCCATGTCCCAACCCCCATCCCTTGTCCTTTTAGAGTCATCTCTCCAGCATCCACTCCTCCAATAATTATCTAATGCACCAATTGTACCTTTTTTCACTGTCCCCTGCAGTGACAGTGACAGCATGTCTTCTCACCCAGCTTATACTCCAGGTCCCTCAGTTTAACCCCACCCTATAGATACACCAGGGGCTTTGTCTCTTCCTCTCTCTCTCTCTATCTTGATTTCCTGTCTCAACTCTTATATTCAGCTCTCCAACTACCCTACAGCTGGAGGCAGGGTGCTGTCCCAGTTTGCTTGGGACCTTTCTGGTTCCGGCTCTGGAGAGTCCATATCCCGGAACCTCTCCACTCCAGGCAACTAACTCCTCTCAGGTCAGCTCATCAGTAGTTGGTACAACCGATCACTCCCTGAACCAAAAAACGCTAGCCTGTGTGTTTCCACCTCGCTCCGAAGACTGGCCGTCCAGAAGGCTCACCCTCATTTAGTCCTATTTCCCGCAATCCTTGGGTCCCCTTACAGTGAAAAATATGAGCTGGAGGCCAGAAAAGAGAATTAGACCTTAGGAGGCTTTGTTTCTGTTGTTGGCTTTGACTATCTTTCCTGAGTGTCTTCATTTTTGTTTCTACTGGTTGGAAGGGGGTGATTGTGCAGGACAGACTTCTGATTACAGATCGCAATGGATTCCTTTACCTTCCGAAGGTCAGTCTGCAGTTGTCGGAGAATCAACTCCAGCTGATTGACTTTCCCGGTCAGTGTCGATGGAGACCGCTCCCTAGAGAAGGAGGGTGGAGTCAGAAAGACTGGAGGCCATGGAAGTAAAGAGGTAGCATTCGGTACTTTTGTTGGTAAAGTTTTCACTCAAAGAATTATTTCATGTGCTTAGAGCCCAGCGAAGAAATACATAATATTATGTCAGATTTGGAAAGGGAACACATTCCTGCTTCGGTAGAAAATCCCTTCTGGATCTCTGTTGATTTAAAAAGGGATTCAGAATCTGCAGGCATATATATTGGTAACAAACAAATAAACAACCCAGAAGATAGATTATCTAAATCAGTTTAGCCAGCTGAGACTAGGTAGACCATTGAGGTCCTGGGAACCAAATATAGATTCGATTTCCCCAATTTGTTTTTCTCTGTCAAGAAAATATCATGAGGCTCACTACCAAGATGAATGGGCCAGTTAACGGTCACACAAGTTCATAAGAAAATTGGAAGCAGGTAAAGAATAAACATGTCAAGAATATAGGGGCGCCTGGTGGCACAGTGGTTAAGCGTCTGCCTTCGGCTCAGGGCGTGATCCCCGTGTTACGGGATCGAGCCCCACATCAGGCTCCTCCGCTATGAACCTGCTTCTTCCTCTCCCACTCCCCCTGCTTGTGTTCCCTCTCTTACTGGCTGTCTCTCTCTCTGTCAAATAAATAAATAAATAAATCTTTAAAAAAAAAAAAAGAATATAGGGGAACAAGACGGCTCCTTTGCCTAAGGCGGGGTCAAGGACCAGGCTTCTGGGGGGAGCTGTGCCCGTGGCAGGTCTGCACGTGCAGCCTGGCAGTGGGAGACTGATGCAAGGTCCCTGTCCATTGGGGCGGTGGCAGCAATTACCGGCAGATGCGGATCCTGGCCCCCACCCTCTGTCAGAGAGCCTCGTCACCATGGGCACCATGGGGTGACAAGTCTTAGCAGACAGGGACCGCCTACAGGGCAGAGCACTTCTGCTACCAAGAGCTGCCCCCCCCCCCAGCAGGGCAGGGAGCAGGGTTTGCACAGGCTCTAGAGGACCCCATTATCTGAGTATGGGGTCCCCACTCAATCCCGTATCTGGATCCTGAAGGACCCAGGGGACGCAGGCTGGAAACATCTCCTGGTGGCCTGGGCTTGGCTGAACCTGTTACTCAGGGGCCTGGGGAGTGGAGGGGGGGCTCACATACCCAGTCGCGTCCATGAAATCTTTGCCGCTGCCTGGGTCTACACATAAGGGCGGCTCCTGCGCGCCTTCCAGGTCCTGGCCGTGCTGCATATCGGTCAGGGTACAGAAGGACGCCACTCTCTGGTCTGAGGAGGGGAGACACACACACCAAGAGTTTAGTCCTGGCCACAGGGCCATGTGTGTGGAAGCGGATTTAGCCACTAACCCCAAACACCCCGCCCCCCTCCCCAAATCAGTGACTGCCCTGTTTCAAACAAAACAAAGAAAAACACACTCAGGCAAGCTGCTGACAATCAGAAAGCATCAGGACTGGCTGTCCTCGGGGGCTGTATGGCATGCGCACACCACAGCCACGGGGACAATTAGCAGATCCTCGATTTGCTAGAGCCAATCTGCTTTCTCCTTCCACATCCCAAGAAATGCCAAAGCGGCCGGCTGGGCACGAAATAACGGCGTCGCAGGATGACTTGGCTGGTCAGCAGAACCGAGGGGATGGCCCCCTCCTCCAGCGGGCCCCAAACCGGGGTGGGGGAGCATCCCGGAGACACAGCAGCCAGGACCCATGTCCCCTGTGCGTGCCAACCCTCCGAGCTCAGGGAACCATGCAGACGTGCAGACACATGACACAGAAAGAAAAGGTTACAGAACATCCAGAGCCCATGGTCAGCCCCGGACAATCACCTAGATAGGACGGGTGGTGACAGAGCAGCCCAAGTTCTTCATCTGAGTCAAGACCTGAAATAAGATTTAGAATTTCCTATGAACAGTGGTATCTCTACGCATCTGGAAGCCTCTGCAGCCCACACAAGGCTCAGATAATGGGGTCCTGAGCCTGGGCATGCATGCATGCACGTGTCTGTGTGTGTGTGTATGTGTCGTGCTGAACGAGGTGTGGCCCCTGACAGCCAATAATGTGCGATGCCAAGCAATGTGGTTCAACATGGCACGTGTAACGGTCCTGGCTGGGTGCACCCGCTTGTGTACAATGGAGAGGCGAGACCAACCGTAAGAACACATGACCATTTGGGGTTTGCTTAAATGACCCACTCTGTGAACACAAAACAGTGGTGGTGAGCGAGCTTGGCTACATAGCCTTACTAGAAACAGCAGCAGTAACAACGGTCAGCATGACTACCCTGCCTTATCTTGGCGCCGGGCCATTTCTATTCTTAGAACCGGTAACTTCACACTCAATGTTTCCCGAGCTAGGCAGGAAACGGAATGTAATATTCTTTGAAACAGGCACCAGCCTGGCCCAGTTCCGCGGGCTGAACATGGACCCAAGAGCATCGGTCCACAAATGCTGAATGGCATGCACAAAAACAGGCCTGTGTTGGAACAAGGTGGAGGTGAGAAGCGGGAATACGTCTAATTATCCACCTCCCCGTTCCCCGGCGGCTCCTTCCTCGGTGCCCGAGCACACGTACGCCTCTGCAGCTGGGGTCCAAGGGATACAGCAGGTGTATTAGTGCTGTGGTGTCTTTTTCATATGATTTGATTAATGGCTAGGAAACTGCACTCTGGTCCGCGTCAGGGGTGCTCTGTTCTTAATTTATCCCACTCGGTCTCCTCCGGCTGCTGGACGAGTCTCCTAATGAGGCTACCTGCTTGTCTGCTTTATGGAGGGTCCTGCACTTCTGTTAATTAGAAGGAACGGTGGAGGCTGCCAGCGCACATGGAGGAGGAAAGCGAGCTGGAACACCACCGGCCCTGTGCTGGGAGCTCCCAGCTGGGGCCCGGACCCTCCTGGAGCTGGTGCTGAGCGCCCCGCATGATCCCAGGGAATTCTCCAGCCTTGCAGCCCGCTTTCCAAGATCAGATGTCCCACCACCTGTGACAGGTACCCAGACGTCCTTCAACGAATGTGTCTATAAAGCTTTAAGGACGTCCTCCACACTTCAAAACTAAGAGATGATGCACATTCTGCAACCATGCGTTCTGAGAGACCGTCGTGTTCCCAGTTTGGCGCGGACTCGTAGGATTTGGGCATATGATGAAACAATTTGTAATTTAATTAAGGTTGACAGCACAACTGGGTATTGCCTGTTTCTACGCAGGATGGGATGTCAATGGCAGAGGTGGGGGCAGGAACGATGGGGCATACTGGCCGGGGCTAAGCAGCTTCAGGGGTGGGGTGGGGAGCGTCGGGGGCTGCCATGACGCCCAAGATAACCCTCTGTTCTGTGATGATCCCAAAAAACACCTCACAAAAAAAGAAAAATTAACAGAGGATTTATTTTTATTCTACAGTAAATTTACTGACAAAAAAGGAAAGTCAAAACAGATAAAGAATTTAGTTTTCTCACTCTTTAAAAGAGTTCCATTGACTCATCCAGATTTTACGCAATCCAGTGATAATTCGGTGAGTTTCCATCTTTCTTAATATATTTGAATCTGATGGTCCAGCCGAAATATCTGGCTGTAAATGTCTTCCCTTGCTCCATCTATTTCTACCTTAATTGATAAAATATCCACATATTTGAGAGAAACAGAACTGGCTGCTGGCAGTCATTCAAGCATTCCCTGGGGAGAAACAAGGTCCTACTGGTCAGGAGGCAAGAAGCCAGAAAGGGAGTTTTGCCAGCAATGTAATTTCACAAAAAGGATTTCACTTTGGATCTGAAAAGCTGGGAGGCTGAAATCCAAACAGAACGCCGCTTGATTAAGTCCAGACACTTACTGCTCTGTAAAATACCTAACCTTAGTGACAGTTTCCAGTGGGAGCTTTATTCTTCCACAGCTTATTTGTTTGACGATAACTATTCAGTAACAAGGAGTGACTGACATTGAACCCTGTGGCACAGACAAAACCGTAGAAGATAGGCCGGGGAGTCCAAACTTCACGTAAATGGGGACCGCAGCAGATACAATCACCCACAATCGACACAAATAGCCCGTTAGTCCTTCTCCTTCCCATTCTTCTCTGCGCAAGAACATTTGGCTAAGAGGAGGGGACAACACCAGGCATGGGGTACACATGGAACACTCCATCCCTTTAAATCATCTTAGAAAAACCTTACTTCAATGCGGTTTCTTGTTAGCGCATTTGGCACTACCCAAGAGCAAGGACAGTCAACAGTATATTCCACATCGGTCTGGAGCTGGGTAACGGCCGTGGCCCACACGGGCAGCCCGGAGCACCTGGGGATCAGTAAGGCCAGGCCTGCATCGGGGAGGCGCAGGGCTCTGATGGATTAGTCCTGCCTGCCGAGGGCGTGAACTAGGAGAAGGTAAGTGTGCTGGATACAGGCCACGCAGGCCATGCAAGCAGGAGGCACCATTCAACCAAACCCATGTCCCCAAACGAAGCTCTTCTAACGTGTCTCTGCTGTCACTACAAATGACACGGAAGCTGGGGCTTTGTAGCTACATGTCGGAAATTAGGGTACTGATACGGAGCACTGGGCTTATCAGATCGTGGAGAGCTGACTTAACTGGCAACCAGGAAAGAAAAAAACAAAACAAAACGTTACACTGCATTTTGGACATAAATGCTTTGGCTCAGGCCTTTTACAGCCTGTCCGTAAGTGCTGCAAGATAATGGTCTAGAGTCTGCCTCTCAGTAACGAGCAAAGAAAAGTGCTGGGATTATGCTTCATTTAAGATGTAGCTACTGTCGCTGGCCCGAGACAGTTTCCTTACTTTTGAGATCATTTAAGTTGATTTACTATATTAAATTAACTTTGCATTTTTCATCTTAATAGCATTCTTCTTTTCTGTTTTTTGACTAATTATGTCACTTTGTTTATGCTTACACACACACACACACACACACACACACACACACACACTGTCCGTGTTCAAGTACCAGTAACTTCAGCAACTTTGTCAAGGCTGAGCTACTGCTTCACAAATGAGAACAGTCCTCATCGTAAAAAATGATGCTGATTACTCTCTGTTTAAAAACCAAGGGCAGGGGTGCCTGGGTGGTGCAGTCATTAAGCGTCTGCCTTCGGCTCAGGGTGTGATCCCGGGGTCCTGGGATCAAGTCCCACATCGGGCTCCTCTGCTGGGAGCCTGCTTCTTCCTCTCCCACTCCCCCTGCCTGTGTTCCCTCTCTCGCTGGCTGTCTCTCTCTCCATCAAATAAATAAATAAAATCTTTTAAAACAAAAAACAAGGGCATGTGGAGCATAATAGATGAAAAACATAAACTTGTATTTTTTCGGAAAATATGTTTCCGTGGACTATTTCACTGCCACAGTGGGGCCGATAAACGAGCTGTTGACTCTGCACGCGTCCTGCACACAGACACTCGGGGCACGTACACCTCCGTGCGCCCGTGAGAAGATGGCAGTTGTCACCACCATTCCAACAAAGGGCTGGAATCCAGAGGGGAGTTCGAGAAGCCTGGCCTGGTGTTGGCTGGGGGACCCGGCAATCCAGAGTCTCCCATCATTCGTCTGTAATTTCACCTTTTAAAGCCCGTTTGCACTTAAAACAGCATCCATTCAATCAAAGTTCCCCACCCGTTGCCTACTTGGGATATTTTGACAAATGAGAACTGCTTTAAATTCTAGCGCTTTTGAAGAGACTCCATGTCCCTTCCCCGGCTTCACTGCTGGACCCAGAGCCAGCTTTTCTGGTTGGGTTTGAGGGGGATGGGATCTGCTATATGCATTACTTGGCTCCCCCACACCTTACATTATTCCTCCTAACAAAGGGAATGATGCTTGTCAGACCAATACGCGATGTATCTCATAGATTAGAAATTTCTCGGAGGCGCAAAGGGTCACATCTCGCCCGCGACAAGCAAAAGGATTGCACACACTAACACACACTTGAACTGCGACTCCGCCCAGTTTTGAACTTGATTGTCACAGGAAAGCGGAGGCCAGGGCATGGGCTTCCTGTCCTTGACTTACCTTCTCCCTCACAGGCCTATGAAGGAGATGCCGATGTTCTGACATTTGGTCTGATGGGCAGAGTTTGGTTCTCTGCCTATTTCCAGTAAGCAAGTTCTCAGGAATTGGATTTCTGGTCAAAGGGTGGGTCCACCTTTTGGCTCTAGCTACTTATTGTCATGCTGCACAAAAAGAGGGATCATTTTATCTTTGCAATGATACCAGTGGTGAATATTCTTCAGAACTTCCCAGAATGTGGGGCCATTTTTCATCTTTCAAAGGTGTGAGCTGGTAGCTCATTATCATTCTGAATTTACACGCGTGATTGAACATTTTTCAAATACTTATTTCGTAATTCTACTTTTGTGGAGTGTGCGTCCCCATGCCTTGACCACCTGTTTATCAGGGATTTGGTGTTTTTTTCTGGGTAAGCCCCTCCACGCACTTGGGATGGTCTGGTTTTGCCCATCACGTTTACTACAAACCCTCCCCCATACTCCCCTGTTTATCTGAATGTTCTCTTTCAAGTTCGTAAAAAGCTAATACTTTTATCTCGCCATGTCGTATTTTGTATGTTCTCTCACTACCCGATAATTAAAGCATTACCTTGCTTCTAAGATGGTAATCCTACTTTACTGTTTCTAGAACTGACTTTTCTAAATCCTAAATCCAAGTGGAGTATATAAATTCCTTTCGCGTTTAACTCCAAATTTCATTCAGATTTTTGGTCTAGGCTCTTCCTCTTTTCTCCAAAAGGACTAATTTCTGTTTTTTTGAATCACTACTATGCTGTTTAATTATTATTGATTTACAGTAGACTTTCTTCGTGGACTATTTTTCATCTATTTCCAACTGGATGCAATTAAGCTCTTTAACATATCCTTCAGATATCTGAATTGAAACTGTACGAAATCTACAAATTCATTCAGGAAATTGATTCAGCATCTTTACTATAAGCTTCTTATCTTTACATATATTAGGACACTTCACTTACTGAAATGTCCTTTGCTTTCCTGAATTATAACTCTAATGATGGCTTAATTTCCAAAGAATGTATAGTCTGACCTTGCAGATACAGCTAAATGCCCTTGGTTACTGTCCTGGTTGAAGACTGTCTGCAAACATGGTTATGTGCACATGACAGCCTTCGCACCAAGGTGTGGAGCCCACCTCCCACCCTCTGGGATGCAGGATGGCCTCCAGCATGTGGGGGATACTGAGTCTTCCAAGACCAGGAGGCCCTGAGAAATCACCCAGCTCCTGCTTTTGTTCTCCTGATCGGATTGCCCTGCCGGAGATGGGGGTGCAGCCAGAGCCCAGCTGGACATACGAGTGAGGTCACCTTAATGTTCCAGTTCTAGCTGAGACCCAGCTGAATACAGCTTTGCCTGAGTGACTCCGGCTGAAACCACAGGGAGCAGAAGAACCATCCAGCTGAACCTAACCAACCCACAGAATCATGAGACATAAATTATCATGTGACACCCTTGTTTCCAGTCATTGATTTTGGGGTGGTTTTTTAATACAGAAATAGATAACTGAAAAAATTAACAATGCTTTGAAACAAAGCTTACAAAATACGAAATACATTTTAAAATATCTTACCTGGTTACTTTGTTCTATAATCTTGGGTAATTTCTTTTTTTAAAATTTGAATTCTTTTTATTTTTTTTAGATCAAGTATAATGAACATAGTGTTAATTAGTTTCAGATGTACAATATAATAGTTCAACAACTCTATACATTTTTCAGTGCTCAAGATAAGTGTCCTCTTAATCTATTTTTTTAACTTTCATATTTTCTAGATAGAGAAGCATATGTATAAATATCTTTTTATCTCCAAAATTTATTCCTTTTTTCTTTGCATTGCTGGTGTAATTGTCAAGTACTTCACTATAGAATGAAAGGACACGGTCTCAAAGGATGACCCTGTCTGGTTTCTGGACTGAAGGTACCTGCTTATAAACCATTTTTTTCCATCAGGTATTATGTAACTACTTGGAATAAAGTAGATCTTCTTCATTAGGTTTTAAAGGTATCTCTCAAATCTCAATTTTTATTAGAAAAATTTCTCAATTTTTGGGAAATTGGTATGACAACTTTTTAAAAATTTTTATTTATTTATTTTAAAGATTTATCTATTTGACAGAGAGAGAGAGAGAGCTGTAGAGGGAGAGGGAGAAGTAGGCTCCATGATGAGCAAGGAGCCTGATGCAAGACTCGATCCCAGGACCCTGGGATCATGACCTGAGCTGAAGGCAGACGCTTAATGGCTGAGCCACCCAGGTGCCTGATACAATAACTTTTAACTATTTCATCTACTATAACTTTTTGTAATTAGAAGTTTTTCTTTTATTAAACTGGCTAAACTCTCACCAATAACAATGGATAATCTTTTCAATCTCCTACTAAATTTCATTTAAGCTTAACATCGCGATTAATGACTGAGATTGTCTTAGGATTTTTCTTTTCTTGTGTGTTATCAGGAAAGAATCCTCTCATGCAATTATTGGCTGCTTCTAAATTTCAAGAAAAATTTATACAGGGACATCATTATTCTTTGAAGCTTTGAAAACAATGAGCTCTAAACGCATTAGTTTCAGGTGACATTTGGGATTTGGGGATATTCTTAGATAACATTTCAATACCCTCCATATTTGGGCCATTGACAGTTTCTTATGCACCATCCTGTTTTCTTGCAAGAAATACCCAAATATCTTATTCATCGTATTTCTTCCTATAGAGCTGCCTGACATTCCTTAATAATTTTTATTTCTCTTATGTATTGGTGAATGCTAATCTCTTTTCTCATTTCTAATCTTGTTCATGTGTATTTTCCATTTCTTGATCAAATTTGTGTTAACAATGTTCTAAGAAAAATTAATCATTGATTTTGTTTATAAATTGCACTGAAAATTCATTCGTCAGTTCACAAAAAATCTATTTGATTTCCTTCTTTTTTGTTTGCTTTCACAGCTTTAATAGAATCTTTCTGAAGTATAGTTCAGTTGGTTAATTTTCATTTTTTTCCCATTTAAATAAATGTTTCTGAAAGCAGCACATTTTTGTTTAAGGACTATTCTCTGGCTGCAGTCCAAAGATTCTAATAGGTAGCATCTTTTTATCATCAGTTACGAAAAAAGAAAAAATGTCCTCATATTCCTGAATGCTGCCTAGAATAATGATTATGAATTACATTAAGAGTTCCAAATGTTCAGAATTTTTTGTTTGTGTTTTTCTTCTGATTTTCTTACTTAATTCTATTTTCATTGCCTTGTGGTCAGAAATGTATGGAAATGCTCTTGTCTTTGGAGAAGCCTCTCTTACGGTAACAGAGTATGTTATGTTCTGTGTGCCAACAGAGTTTAGATATATTTAAACAACCCTGATTAGGGCAGATTAGTTTGGTACCCCGCTCTACGTTTTTTTTTTTTTTTAAGATTTTATTTATTTATTTGAGAGAGCAAGACAGCTAGTGAAGGAGTGCAAGTAGGAGGAGCTGCAGAGGGAGGGGGGGAAGCAGCCTCCCCGCTGAGCAGGGAGCCCGACTCAGGGCTTGATCCCAGGATCTGGGGAGCATGACCTGAGCCAAAGGCAGATGCTTCACTGACTGAGGCACCCAGGCGCCCAACACTGCTCTATTCTTGAATGGTATAGTAAAAAATCGAAATTCTTACACTCCTGTATCCAGAGTCAATTTTAGCTCTTAAACGAAGATAAATACATCATTTGCCAAGGTGTGGAACATAAGCAGATCAATGGGGGAGAGGCACACCTGCTTGGATCGATCACACCGGTGGATCCTACGAGAGTCACAGTATTAATAGGCAGACGCATTCCATTTTTTGAAGCGTGTTTTCAGATGGGTTGACTGCTTATGTCGATATAGTGGCACAGCGTTATTCAGAGCACTCTGAGCTCAGTAAGGCATTCTGAACTGCCTGTATTAGCTTGTAACAATGAAGCAGACACATCGGGGATTTTTTTGGACTATCTTTATCATGTTTAGTCTAGCTCAGAAATGGTTCTGGGAACTGGTACAGAAAGATCACGTCCCAGGCAGGGCAACTGGGTTATCTCAGTGAAGACATTTCTCTGTCAAGTGCTGAGGTGACTGATGAAGCCCACTCGCCACCATGCCAGTGCGTGTCAGGGTGGACCCGACACCGACACAAGGGAATCTGATCAGCAAAACTGGTCTGGAGTTGCCAATTCCCAACTGTGTTTTCCTAAGCGGGCTATTGTCTCAAGGTGGTATGCCGCCCTACAGAGCAGCCCTGAAAATTACTGCAATTTTGAAATACAATTTGTAAATGTTTGGAAACTTCAGAAAGGTCAGATAACCAAAGTCTTTTCCTTGGCAAATAGAACCCCATGATCTCTCTGTTTGGCTCACGTGCCATGCACCTGAGGCACCATCTATCTGCTATTTCCACGCCATGGTTTTTCTCCTTTGTCTGTGGGTGCCCAACTCCCACCCAGACTCTAACTTCAGCTCAGAACTACTCTCTGATGAATAGGATGGCCGAAGTGGAAGTTTAAGACTTTCAGAAGCCTTCCATGTTCTTTGGTAAAGGTTTTCATTTTATGGACAAGAAGACTGAATGAAGCCTAATGCAAGTAATCGTGGACCTCCGAGGATTACTGTCAAACATTTGTTGTTGGCCCAAAGTGTGGCCATTATGGTAGTTAAGGGACTTGTCCAAAGGCCCACAGCTCAGCTGCTAAGCTGTGACTGTGACCAGAGTCCCTGGGTTGAGACCTTTGTCACTGCTGGGTACGCCATTTTGCTTTCTCCACTTCCTGCTCTTAATCTGGAAAGATCCATTTCAAAGTGGTGATTTTATTCTGAAGAGTAGAAGGGAACCAAGCAAAGACACAAATGGGGGAGAGTATGTGGATCCAGAGATAAGCCTATAAATATTGTTTCAAATCTGAAAAATGAGCATGAAATGCAAATGGACCTTCAGAGGTCAAAGACTACGCCGAGTTGGTAGAGCTCAGGTACCCTGTGCATTTGATACCTACATACTCTTCGGGACTAGCTCTTCTCATTTAGTTATCTTGGCACGTGCTCGATAAATAAAAACAAGATAAATAAAACAAGCAGCCTACCCATGAGACACGCATCACCTAATAAGAAGACACAAACAAGTGAATAAAGCAATATTCAGCCTGCTAAGTACCGTGCAAATATTATGCAGTGGAGAACACCGCAGAGGACAGAATAGATGTTCTTATATTCTCCTGGGGGTAGTAAGACAGCACAGTGTGTACAGAACATGCCAGAGAAAATGCTGTTACCTGTTGTCTGGGTTGCTCTGGACAGAGGTAAGGACAGCATTCCTGCCTTTTGGGGCTAGGTCACATATATGTCAGTTTGGAAACACTGCAAATAACTGGGCCATGGGCCCAGTTGGTTCTAAAACCAACTTCGGGTAATGTCAAGGGAACAAAGGCTGCATCACAGAGCAGACAGGGCATTCTGAGGCTTCCACAAGGAATAAGTATTTTGCAAGGAGGTGAGCCAAGGACCCTGACTCCTATTAAGGGAGTAGTAGGACCTGTTCATTTTGCAGAAATTTCCTAACAGAGTTTCCCTTTACTTATCTACTGAAGCTAAACGTCCCTGGTGTCTGAATTAGCTTGCGAGTAGCCTTCACCTTCCCCCAACCCCCAAAGCTTAGGACCGGAGGCACCGATCCTAATTACTTAGAGCAGGAGAGAAGAGATGGGCTGCTCCGGTGGCTGCAGCCCTTCCCGTGGGGACGGCTGCGAACACGGATCTCCACCAGGATGCTGCAGCCCAGGCACACGGGGATTCTCAAATAGGACCCTACTAAAATGGCCCTGTCTCCCTTGCAGTTCTGCCAGTCACCCCAGGAGTAGCTGTAACCCTGGAAGGACAGCACCGGCAAATGGCGAAAGTCATAATCCTGGGTCGTGGGTTGCCCCTGTACCCACAGGTACCGTCCTGAGGATGCGGACAAAGCATCTTTCTTGTTTGGGTCTGCCTTGACCTGCAAGCTGGGACAACGGTATTTCCTCCAGAGCACCTTCAACCTTCTAAAATTCAGGCCAGCGGGGCGGCTGGAGGGGCCCTCAGAGATGGGTGTGCCCGGCTACCCCAGTGACCACGCTGCTGGAGGCGGAAGCCGAGGCCCAGCCAGGGAGAGCCAGGGGCTCGGGTCGGACGGATCACGCTGCATCTGCGCATATGTCAAGGCACCAGACCCCTCGCGTGTGCCAGTCCTGCCACACCAGGCCCTCTGAGGGCCCTTCCTTTCTAGCTCCCCTCATCACACTCGGAGGAAAGAGACAATCTGTGTCCTACATATTCACCTCCACATTTCAGGTAAGAAAACAGAGGTCAAAGAGGAAAAGTGACTTGTCCCGGGTCATAGCTGGTGCCTGAGCTGGAATTCAGGTTTGCAGTCCTTCGCCCAGTGCTCAGTTCATGAAATGGCACCGTCTCCCTAAGGAAATGTCCTTATTGACAGCTCAAGCCTTCCCCGGCTGGTTTTCGTCCACAAAGATGTGTCAGGTATCCAAAACCATAACTCAGACAAGCCCAAATACAGCCACGTTTCCCACGCTGATGCCCCAGGCCCTGGAGGCTGCAAGTTTTTACCTTCAAACGCCCTCGCCGCGTCCACGAGGTGGGACCAATCTAAGCCCGTGGCCGTGTCCGGGAGGGGCATCAGGCCAGGATCCGCACACTTGGACTTATCCGATAAGGACCCATCGGAGAACCAGAACTCATCTAAACAGAAACAAAGCCAGAGCGTCAGACGGATGGCCGTGCGGGGCACAGGCGGCCGCTCCAAGGGCCCGGGGAACTTCTTACGGCAGACCTCCTGCCCCCAGCAAAAAGGGGGAGAGTACGGTGCAGTTATCCAAAAGACACACGGCTGGAAAGATGCAGATCTGCAGAGAAGGCACGACCTACGGATTCGTTCCGAGGTCGGCCAGCGATGCCCCGGGATGGAAGAGACTTTAGAATGGAGCAGTCCTGTGGTACAGTATTGAAATCTGGCCGTGTCCTTCTAGGCTGGGCTTCTCCTGAGGACATCCATCTGCGTCTGCCTAGCTGCAAGATCGGGTCCTATTTCTGTAGGCATTACTTCCCCCGTCCAAGTGCTGCAGACTTCGACAGTACACAGGGTTTGGTACAGTCTCTCTCTAGCCCGATGGTTTAAAAAGCTTCCAGAAGAATGCAGTTATGTAAGCAGAGCACACGTTCAGGATGCCCCAAATACCAGTTTATTGTGAAAGTGCAGGAGGACTGACTTTACCTTCATTACTGACGGGCAAGAAAGAGGAGAGACGGCCTTTCTCATGCTATGTGCAAATACGGCGGTTGGACGGCTTTGCGGACTCGCAGAGCTGGCTCATCACTGGCTAAACCAGAAACCCCTTGCTGTCCAGCATGGAATTTTGTCTGTCCTTTGTCTGTACAAATGGACCTTTTAAGGTTTCTTTTTCTTTTTCCACTGTCATCACGGAGCTGAAGTGTTTATGTCATTGATAAAACTAGTTGTTAGAACTCACTACGCATCCGAGGACAAATTTTTCAAAGGCTTCACCCGGACTGTCTCTGACATGTCTTTTCTGAACCTGCCCCAGACGCGGCACGCAGCTGCCTGTGAACACATCTGCCTAATGAGACCAATCAAAATAATGACCACCTGGCTGTCTGAGCCCGCAATTAAGTAAGGGGCATAATTAACCCAATGCACCTGTAATTTTTGTTCCCACACCCTTTGGGATAGCTGTGAAAGGCTGGCATCTGGACGGGAGAGTGAGCGGTGGTGTTTGACCTTGAGCTTGACGGGCACTAAGGGTCTTCCACCTGCTTGACACCTTCACAGGCAGCTCTCAGCCAACCCCCACCCAGCGCTGCGAAACCCATGCAACCACTCGTTTTCAGCCCTACCACGTTTAGCCCTGCTCATATTCCATTGTCAGGGGAATCTGGTTATGGATGTCCTGTCCACACCGCTCCTGCCACTCTCCTTCTCCACAGGCTCATCTTCTTTGGAATAAGAACCATCTATACTTGTTCCACATGCGCAGTCCCTGTCCAGGCCATGGAGGAATAGGGAGCCTTGGAAGCAGCAAAGCTGGAGTGCGAGCCAGGAGAGCGGGAAGTTAGCACTCAAGGCTCCCTCCTCTCTTGCTGGGTTCTCCAGGAACCCAGGAAAGTCAGCTTGGCAGAGCTGGGCTGAAGCCCCTCCCAGGCCTCAGGCATCAATCAGAAATTGAAGGTTTAAGCCCCAAGCAGAATGGTCCAGAAGCCCAGGGATCTTCAATGACGTGAAAATCACTTCCTTTGTCTCCAAACACGTGGGCTGCTTTGCTTAAAGCAAGTTTTCCACTAAGTGTACAGGGATTATTTGACTAGGTGGCAGGTACATTTGTGACCATTTCTATGTGACCAGAGCTCTTCGGGAATCACGTTAAGAGTGCGGCAGCCCTGTGAAGGGTGCACCAGGCTGGCTAGAACCCGTGTGCCCCTGGGCACTCCCCTGCTCCTTCTGCCTCTCCTTCCCTCCTCGGGGAGGAAAACAGTATGGACTGGAGAATTCATCAGGTAAATGAACATTCCTATGGAAAGGACACTATGAGAGTCATGCTTTACTAAAAAAATGCCAACTTGAGGATTTTCTTTGCCTTTATAAATAACCCTTCACCCGAGCTTCTGGCATCGTAAAGCCTAAAATCGAACTTAATGCATGCTAACTTTTCCCTGCTCTCCACCAGGCAACGACATCCTTCTTGGCTCTCACAGGAGCCATGTGAAAAGAGGGGTGGGATGCAAACTGAATGGGGCACTAGGCTAACATCCCTGTGCCCCGCTCCGCCTGTGCCTCCAGCAGCTGCGTGCTCCAAGAGCCACCTTCCCCAAACACCATCGGAGTACTGACAGTCTTGGGATGCTTCAACGATTCCTGAGCAGCCTGAAATTCCATGATCTGTGGCCATCTGTCATTGAGCCACGGCACACATCTGATCCTGGTGGCCAGGAAGCCAAAGCCCAGAGTGAATGAGGGAGTGAGCGAGTGCGCCCAGCTATTCACCCAGCAGGCAGGTCCTAAAGCTCTGCTCGCAAGTCAAGTCACCTGGAGGCCACTTGCAAAGAATGTGATGACTCCAGGATGTGGGAAGGTCTCAGGGCGTAAAAAGAGGGAAATACAGTGGGTGGTCTTTTTTTTCTTTTTTAAAGATTTTATTTATTTATCAGAGAGAGAGAGAAAGAGGCAGGCAGAGGGAGAAGCAGGCTCCCTGCTGAGCAGGGATTCTGGACCTGGGATCATGACCTGAGCCAAAGACAGACGCTTAACTGACTGAGCCACCTGTCTTTCTTCTTTACTACAAACTAATATCCCCTCTTCCCCAGTTTGGGAATGGAACTTTTGTGTTTACTGGAGACTATGGAACTGGCAAAGATGATCAGTAGAAAGTCTCCTTTCCCCCAAGGTTTACTTGGAGTGTATCGGCTGACCTGTCTATCTGTGATGTACTTACTAAGTGACAACTGTATGCCTCATGTTGTGTTGTGTTTGGGACAGTGGTGGATAAGGCGGACAAGGCCCATCCTCTCTGGGAGTTTGTAAAAGATGGGGGGAAAATAAATAAACAAGGTAATATAAGTAGTGACAAGTCTTTCAAAGAAAACAAAACAAGGAGGGGGGTGGAAATGGGACTCAGGAGCCTGAGGGCTTGTTGGGGGTGGGCTTATCTCAGGCACGGGCACTCCCTGACACACCAGTGATGGTAAGGAGCTGCTTGATTGCTTGACGAAGAGCACAGTTCTGCTAGAAAAGCTCTAGGGATTTTTTTTGTTGTTGATTTTTTTTTCGCTATTTATTATTTATTTATTTATTTATTTATTTATTTATTTATTTATTTATATTAGTAACATACACTGCAGTATTTGTTTCAGGGGTGCAGGTCCGTGATTCATCAGTCTTACACAACACACAGCGCTCACCACAACACATACCCTCCCCATGCGCACCACCCAGCGCCCCATCCCCCCACCTCCCCTGCCCTCCAGCAACCCTCAGTTTATTTTCTGAGATTAAGAGTTATCTCCCTCTCTGGTTTCATCTTGTTTAATTTTTTCTTCTTTTCCCCTATGATCCTCTTCCTTGTTTCTTAAATTCCACGTATTAGTGAGATCATATGATAATTGTCTTTCTCTGATTGACTTATTTCACTTAGCATAATATCCTCTAGTTGGGAGTTCATCAGGGTAAAAAGCTTTTGCAAAGGAAAGGAAACAGTCAACAAAACCAAAAGATAACCGACAGAATGGGAAAAGATATTTGCAAATAACATATCAGATAAAGGGCTAGTATCCAAAGTTTATAAAGAACTTACCAAACTCAATACCCAAAGAACAAATAATCCAATCAAGAAATGGGCAGAAGACATGAACAGAGATTTCTGCAAAGAAGACATACAGATGGCCAACAGACACAAGAAAAAGTGCTCCACGTCACTCGGCATCAGGGAAATACAAATTCAAACCATAATGAGGTACCACCTCACACCAGTCAGAATGGCTAAAATTAACAAGTCAGGAAACGACAGATACTGGAGAGGATGCGGAGAAAGGGGGACCCTTTTATACTGTTGGTGGGAAGCGAGCTGGTGCAGCCACTCTGGAAAACAGTACTGAGGCTCCTCAAAGAGTTGAAAACAGAGCTACCCTATGACCCAGCAATTACACTACTGGGTATTTACCCCAAAGATACAAATGTAGTGACCCAAATGTGCACCTGCACCCCAAAGTTTATAGCAGCAATGTCCACAATAGCCAAACTGTCGAAGGAGTCTAGATGTCCATCGACAGATGAATGGATAAAAAAGATGTGGTCTATGTACACAGTGGAATATTACACAGACTTCTAAAATGAAATCTTGCCATTTGCAACTACATGGTTGCAATAAATATTGCATCATTTGTCAGTGAGCAGGAAGATCCTAGTGTCAATGGGCAGTCCCCTTAAATGACGGAACAGCACCTAAATTCTCCTTTGAATTATCACAATGAAAATCACCTCAATTTCTTTTCAATTGTTTGGAAAGTCATATAATTGACAAAAAAAAAAAAAAAAAAAAAAAAAAAAAGGTTAATTTTTTTTTTTTTTTTTTGGGTCTGAGACTCAAAACCACCACCAATCCTTTAGAATACTTTTGATGGGCGGTAGATATCACCACTGCCATCACCTACACAGGCTTCCTGAGCCTCTTCTGCCTTCCAGGCCCCACAGGTAACTATGTCAGCACCCAGGGATAGGACGACCAGCAAGAGCCAGGTTCAGCCCTTGAGGAGCCCAGTCAGCAAGCAGATAAGACTTGCTGGTGCTTCTGGGGCTGGGGGGGGGGGGTGTCTGGTATGGCACAGGCAGCGAGCCACCCCCACCCTCGGTGCACACGACGGCAGCTGCAACTGGCTAGCTTCCTGAGTTTTACAGAGGAGGAAGAAAAGGTACCACTTGTCTTAGGTATCAAACCTTTTATTTCAAATCCAGCTCCCAGAGCTAGCGTTCTGTCAGGAGCACACACTGCTCTTTGGGCCAATTCAAAGAAGAAAGTGGCTTGTGGATTCTGAAGGATGGCTCATATCCAGACACTGATGCCCGGACCCTTGCTCTCCAGCCCAGACGTTGATCTTGTGGCTTCCTGTTTGTTTACCCGTGACCGGAAAGTGCTGCCCATCTCTACCGAGTCTGACTTTATTTGTTGTTATAAATGCTGTGGGGCCTTCCTGATGGTCTGATAGCTAGGGTTTCGCAATTCCTCTCCAAAAACCAGGGAAGACTGACAACATTTGAAAAAGAGAAGCAAGTGCCCTATGCAATCAGTCAAACCCTGCCCTGCCACGGATGGTCCACGGATGCCTTCTGTAACGCCTACTGTAGCAAGGGTCACCTTCTGCCTATTAGCAGCTCTTACCACCTATGCCCCACATGCTGAGCCTATAGCTGGGCCTGCAGCATCTTGTGTGAGTACTGAATTACAAGGAAAATACCCATTTTATTTATTCTAAACTTTCCCTCTATTTAAGCCTCAAGGGGCATCCTTTGGGAGAGGCCTAGGTCAAAACTACAGGATTTGGAAACACACAGAAGTTGATGCTCTGTTCTTATCTTTTGAATTTAAGAACTCTTTTGAGTCTATGCTCATAGGAACATTTCAACCATTCCTTGAAGAGCTTTGATCTCTATTAAAAAAAACCCAGGAATTCTCACAGAAGACCCCAAATAGCCAAAGCAACCTTGAAAAAGAAAAGCAAAGCTAGAGGTTTCGCACACCAGATTTCAAATTCTATTACAAAGCTGCACTAATCAAAACAGTATGGCACAAAAACAGACACATAGATCAATGGAACAGAACAGAAAGCCTAGAAATAAACCCAAAACTATATGGTCAATTAATCTTTGACAAAGGAGACAAGAGTATGCAATGGGAAGAAGACAGCTTCTTCAACAAATGATGCTGGGAAAACTGGACAGCCACATGAAAAAGAATGAAACTAGACCACTTTCTTCCACTAAACACAAAAATAAATTAAAAATGGATTAGGGACTTAAATATATTTTTTTAAGATTTTATTTGTTTATTTGACAGAGAGAGACAGCCAGCGAGAGAGGGAACACAAGCAGGGGGAGCGGGAGAGGAAGAAGCAGGCTCCCAGTGGAGGAGCCTGATGTGGGGCTCGATCCCAGAACACCAGGATCACGCCCTGAGCTGAAGGCAGATGCTTAACAACTGAGCCACCCAGGAGCCCCTAGGGACTTAAATATTAAACCTAAAAGACCATTAAAATCCTAGAAGAGAGCACAGGCAGTAATTTCTCTGACACTGACCACAGCAGCTTCTTTCTAGATCTGTCTTCTGAGGCAAGGGAAACAAAAGCAAAAATAAACTATTGGGACTACATCAACATAAAAAGCTTCTGCAAAGCAGGGGGGAAATCAACAAAACTAAAAGATGACCTACTGAATGGAAAAAGATATCTGCAAATGACATATCTGAGAAAGGATTAGTATCCAAAATACATAAAGAATGTCTACAACTCAACACCAAAAAACCAAATAATTCAATTTAAAAATGGGCAGAAGACATGAACAGACATTTCTCCAAAGACGGCATCCAGATGGCCAATAGACACATGAAAAGATGCTCAACATCACTCATCATCAGGGAAATGCAAATTAAAACCACAATGAGATACCACCTCACACCTGTCAGAATGGCTAAAACCAAAAACACAAGGAACAACAATTGTTGACAAGGAAGTGCAGAAAAAGAAACCTTCATGCGTTACTGGTGGGAATGTAAACCGGGGCAGCCACTGTGGAAAACAGTATGGAGGGTCCTCAAAAAGTCAGAAATGGAACCTCCATATCATCCAGTAATTGCACTACTGGGTATTTACCCAAAGAATATGAAAACACTAATTCAAAGGGATACATGCACCCCTATGTTTATAGCAGCAGTATTTACAATAGACAATCTATGGAAGCAGCCCAAGTGTCCACTGATAGATGAGTGGACAAAGAAGATGTGGTATGTATGTGTGCACGCACACACACACACACACACACACACACACACACACACAAACTGGAATGTTATTTAGCCATAAAGAAGAACGAAATCTTGCCATTTGCAACAACATGGATGGATCTAGAGAGTATAATGCTAAGTGAAAGAAGTTAGAGAAAGACAAATACTGTATGATTTCACTCATATGTGGAATTTAGGAAACAAAACCAAGGGGAAAAAAAGAGACAAACCAAAAAATAGACTCTTAACTACGAAGAAGAAATTGATGGTTACCAGAGGGGAGGTAGGTGGGGGGATGGGGGAAATAGGTGATGGGGATTAGGGGTACACTTATCACGACGAGCACTGAGTAATGTACAGAATTGTTGAATCACTATATCGTACACCTGAAATTAATACAACACTGTATGTTAACTATACTGGAATTAAAATAAAAGAAAAAAAGAAAGGAAAAATGAGGAGAACAGCAAGTTTTCAGAGGGGAACGTGAAGAATATAAGCCTTCTTCGTAGGTTCTCTTCCAATTCAAATACTGTTTAATCTTGAAGATGGATTGTTTTAATCAACCTTTGGCAGTTCTGTTCAGGATACAGTCTCTTATGACATTTTGCAGATCTAAGATTATTGGTACGTCTTGTTATTGTTTTAAAATTACATTTATAGCCTTCTTTGTAAAAAAGTATTTAAAATGGCAGAATTTTTATAATCAACATTTACCAAGAAAAAAATTAAAAATAAATTTTAAAAAAATCAGGAATTCTCTTTAAACATGTTGGGAACCTGCCAGTGCTCAGGACTGCACTGAATAAAGCCAGGTGACCAGCTGGTCGAGGAGGAAAAGGATACTGGGAATGCTTTTCAATATCACTGGTTATCTGGCCTATGAACCGTGCATCCGAAGGGCCGCTCTCTGTTTTTTTCTATCTGGGCCACTAAAGAAATTTTGTCCTGAAATCTGCTAATAAGGAAAACAAAGGCCCTAAATGCAATGCAGAATCATTTCAGAATTATTTTCAATTGCTCAGTCAGGTCATAGTTTCACACCTCCAAGTCGAAAACACAATGATACAGCACATCTCAGCAATCTCACAGGAAATATATATGAATCATGGCATGAATCACAACCAAAATGTGCTGTGAAGTACCTGTCTTACCAGGTTGAATTAAGAGCTCAGTCTCTAGGGAAGAAAGATTCTGAGTCAGGTTCAAATGTGGGACATTTACCAGCGAAAAATATCTGAACGAGAAGCCTGTGATTATTGTTATAGTTACCTGCAGAAAAGCTGAAGCAAAATTCACCATCAGGAGGGGAAGCTGCTAACCCCTTCTCTGGACTGTCCTTCCTCCTAATTAGGAACAGGCCTCTACTGCGGACAGCTTCTCTCTTTGAGGGTCCCATGGAATTCTCGAGGAATTCTCGAGGCCAAAAGCTGCACAGAAGAACATGTTCGCCTTCTGAATGCCTGCCGAGCCCTTTCTACGTGGCTCCTTGGGCAGCCAGTGGTAGAAGGTGGACAGAACTGACCTCCCCTCTGAGCTTTCACGTGAAGCTAAGATTCTGAGCAACTGAGAGAAACAACTGGACAACCTCAAGTAGTCCTTGTTTCTTGCTCACAGAGCTCTGTTGTCCCAGTTTCGAACTACTCTCCCAGAGTGGGACCTTCTCACCGGGGCTCTGCTGAGGGACCCGAAACCACAGAGAGTGAAGAAGGATGGCTACACTCTGTTGAGGAGATAAAAAGTACGGCCCACACAGGGGAGCGTGGGAATCGGATGCGTGAACACAGGTTACTGCCTGCTTCCTTGTTCATGTTTTGTCTTTTCACTCTGAACCAAGGGAGTTTTTTCTGAGTAGCTGCTGAAGTAAATTGGAGAAGTCACATTGCCAGACGAGGTTTCACGAGAGAAGGGCAAATGGCAAGGGCCACTCTTACTGCTTTTCCTAGAGAAACGGACAAGGAGGACAAATAAGGCAGTCTTGAACTCGGACAGTGAGTAAGTAACGCATCCTGCCTGCCTCCTACTCGTGCGTTTTACACTTTGAAAATACGAAGTCCTTCAGTCGGTGGATGGACAAAAAAACTGTGGTCCATCCAGACGATGGGGTATTATTCAGAACTCAAGAGAGGTAAGCTTTCAAGCCATGAAAAGACATGGAGGAAAGAGCCAGCCTGGAAAGACTATATACTATAGGATTCCAACTATATGACATTCTGGAAAAGGCAAAACAGTGGAGACAGTAAAAGGATCAGTGGTTGCCAGAGGTGGGCGGCGGGGGGTGGGAGAGGTGGGATGAAGGCAAAGCACAGAGGATTTTTAGGGAAGTGAAATTATTCTGTATGATACTGTGATGATGGATACATGTCATTTTACTTTGTCCAGACCCTCAGAATGTACAGCACTAAGAGTGAATCGTAACGTAAACTATGGGCTCTGAGTGATGATAATGTGTCAGTGCGGGTTCGTGGCTTCCAGAAAATGTATCCTGCTGAGGGATGTCGGTCAGGAGGGAGGCTGTGCCTGGGTGGGGACAGGGGTATATGGGAACTCCCTGAGTCTCCCGCTAAATTTTGCTGCGAACTTAAAACTGCTCTAAAAAAAATTCATTAAAAAAAATGAAGCTAAAAAGAAGGATACATATCCTTCATATGGAAGCAAGTAAAGGGTAGGTTGGAAGAATTATGTCAATCCATAGGCCACAGATAACTTCATGACCACATATCAAGCATTTTAAATGAAAGAAGTTACATTTGCAAGAAATAGTTTCATGGATTTTATGAAAGCTTTCAAGAGGACATTAAAGTTACCTATTTACAAAAAAAGGAAAAACATTAAGAGAATTATTAGGTTATTAGAATGTGTCTGACCTTTCATATGGTTATCAAGAAGGAGTTTAAAGGTTTCTTCAATTTAGGCAAATGGACTCGTAATAACCGGCAGGATATTATGTTACTTAAAGAAATAGATAAGAATTTTATGAGACAAGGTTCATTTCCAATTAGGTTAAACATCAGAAGAAGCATTATTAGAACTTTTATTTCATTTAGCCTGAGACTCCTATGTGTTTGATGAAGTTTAAATTGGTTCTAAAGATAATGCTTTTTATGATGAAACAAGAAAAAAAAACTCTGATAATGAATATATTTCTGATTAAATCCTCATTCCTTCCGTAACAAGAGAAATTAAACTCTGAAAAAAAAGGAAATAAAGCTAGTGTAAAAAAGAAAACTATCACCCTTAAGCTCTGACACATGAATAAGAAACGGACACTATGTAAATATCAATGATTTCAGGATATGAAGGAAAATCATGCAGAAAATGCCTAGTCAATCTGTGAGCGGGAAACTGGAGGAAACCGGACGCGGAGAGCTGAGGGATAAGCACGGGGATATGTCGCCGCCCGCGGGGAAGGCCAGGTTGAAGACCCAGCTCTCCTGATGCCCGTCTCCGACCCTGACCACCACCGGGTGTGTAATGCCAAGAAGAAACAGAGAGAGAAGGCTACCAAGCTTGCCTGCTGCCTATCAGAATACCTACCTCTTGTGCCATAGGTTCTTCTTTATAAAATCAGGCCTTAAGATATTTTTTATGAGTGTAATAGCTAAGATATCTATCTATCTATCTATCTATCTATCTATCTATCTATCTATCTATCCACACACCCATATATAGATATCTATATATATGATCACTACTTGATAAAAATGATTAATATGAGATTTTCAATTTTCTTCAAAATTGGTAGTATTGCTTAACTTTTTTTTTTAAGATTTTATTTATTTATTTGAGAGACAGAACAAGTGGGGGAGGGGAGAGGCAGAGGAGGAGGGAGAAACAGGCTCCCTGGACTCTGAGATCATGACCTGAGCCAAAGGCAGCCGCTTAACTGACAGAGCCACCCAGGTGCCCTAGTATGGCTTAACTTTTAGAAAATGTCCACTTTGGTGCTTTTTATCATATTTAAAAAATATTTAAAAAAAAAAGAAAAAAAAAGAAAGCACACAAAATAATACATTAAAAAACAAAACAAAACAACAACCCAAAACCTCTGTAGGAGATGACCCGAAGAGCCTACCCCCACAGAAGCTCAGCAAACCACCCCCCCCAACCCTGCACTTACTTCTCAGGCTCCCCATGCTGGGTGCAGGGTGGGTCCGGGGGGGCAGCGTGCTGTGGTAGGGTGGGGTGGTGCTGAACAGAATGTCATTGGGCAGGGCTTGGTCAAGTATTGAACTTCGCGAACTGCCGAAGGAAGACCCCCTCCGGTTGCTGCATATGCTCTCATCCGAGAGGGTACGGTAGAGCGAGCGTCGCGGAGACAGGTTCCCATAGAACGAAAACTAGGGGTTTAAACGTGCGGGGAGAAAGGGGAAGACAGACATGAAAGAGTTGAAGCAATGGAACTGATCGGACTAAGTCCGGGGGTTCACATACCCCTCCCTCACTCTGCTCTCTGGGTTTTCCCTAGGCAGAGGGGCAGGCACGGAGCATTAGCTCAGGAATGCTAAACCAGGCGCGTGGGTCAGCTAGGCACACGCACCAGGGCTCGGGTGCAGTTATTGGGTTTGAATGTTTTCCTCCATTGACATTCTGTGAAATATTATCATGAATTAGACATGCACGGCTTTATTAATTCTGAAATGTTAAATGGAGCCTCCCTAACCTGAGAGCAGTGCCAGCTCCTGGAAATGTAGAAGGTTGCCATTTCTGGCACAGTTATTCAAAAGCACACATAGCGCTGGCTTGATTTTAATTTGAAATGACTACGTTTTGAAATTAGGCAATTTCTGTACCAATCAACTGCATGGAAGGTTCAAGCTCATCTGAATAATAATAAAATTTTGAACACGGTAGCTTTCTAAGCCATGCAAACAGGTTTGAGAAAAATGCTATCGGTCCAGGAAAATCTTCCTGTCTGCTTAAATGTCACAATAGTCCACGACAATTGTTGAAAATGGAGCTAGAGTAACCGATCATAACCGGATCTAAGGGAACCACTGAAGTGATTGTGTGTTAACTCCCAGATAGGGCGGGGAAAATTCTTAGTCAAGAAGCAAGTAGTCCAACACTCAAGAAAAATGAAATCAAATCTGACTTTCCAACTTCTTCTTCTGCACCCCGAGCCACATTCCTTTTATATAAACAACAGTAAAAGCCAGAATGTTTGCATCAAACAAATACAGAAGTGGCTGTTTACATTTGTGAGTGCAGCAAGGAGGCTAAAAATATTTCTATTGTATGTGTTCCTTCTGTCAGGCTTGTCCAACTGATGAATGGTAACTGGAATGCATGCAGACTACGAAGTTAAATTTACACGATGAAAAGAAGGTGATTCGTCTTAGAAGGGGGAAAAAAGACCCACATGCCAAGGAGGAGTTCATTCCTATAAAAAGAAAAGCTATTTGCACTTTTTGTTCAACGGTCTGCACCCAAGCTTATACAGTACCATATACACGATTTGATACAAGTTTAGAAAAAAAAAGGGACTCGTTATGATTGACTTCTTCTGGGATTCCCTCTTCACACACACCAGCAGGTCCTTCAGAACATGATTACAGGCGCATTAGATTAAAGCAGCTTTGAGGTAGTATCTAATTAGAGTGTTATTCTAAGAACACAATTAGGTTAATTGCAGTATTGTTTTATTACAGGGAAGACAGAAGCACACAGACTTGCTGTTTACCCTGATCACAGTCAACAAGGCAATGCCTGATTTTTTTTTTCTTTTCATTTGGACAACAGAGAGCTCTGGATTAGAAGGAAAAAGATCCAGATTCCCTGTCTTCTCTATCCAAGCCAGAAAGCTGCTCTTCCTCACCTCTCCCAGGCTCACTCTGCCAACCGACAGAACAAACCCTGAAGACGGTCAGTGGCGCCCAGACTAACAGGTAATCACGAGAGAGAATGCATTCCGGGGGGGGGGGGGTGGTTTCCTGAAACTTCAGGGTCTCTTTAGACCCTTCTTGAGTATTTCTGGTAACTTCAAAGTGTCCCGGAAGTTGCTAACCTTTCTTCGCCCCTCCTCCACTAAGGGACTGTCAGGAAGCATCAGTTTCAAGAAGTCTTCTTTGGACAGCACGTGCTGAGTTTCCGAAGTAGCATCCCCCACCACGGTCTGCTGAGCTGCTGCGGACAAGAGATCCATCTCGCCATACAGCCTGTTGAAACAAACCAGAGGGGAAATTAAGAGCAGGGGTCAGCCTCGCCGTCAAGTGCCTGTAGCCTGAAGGATTGAAATCCGCGGTTCGGACAACCGCACGCTCAGGCGCACGATGCTTCATTATTAAGTCAGTTCATTGTTGCTGCAACTGCGCCAGACCCCCACGTCATTTTACGTCTGTGAAAGGAGCTCAACTGCAAAGTTAGAGTTCTGAATAATTCAGAAAGAGATCAGATCCCCGAAGCCCTGGATGGGAAAAAATAGAGCCCTTTTTTTTTTAAAGGCCATGTCAGAAAACACATTTTCAATAATTCATCAGAGATTATCATATGTCCTTTGCAGGCACACTTCCTTGTGTTTCTTAGAAACTCGAGAGAGGCTTTCTTTCGCGGCTAGACAGCCACACCCCCACATCTCACCCGGGCGACACGGAGAGAGGCACCCGAGGGAGCCTGAAGTTTACGAGTAATCGATTC
Source organism: Ursus arctos (assembly GCF_023065955.2). Classification (NCBI taxonomy): domain Eukaryota; kingdom Metazoa; phylum Chordata; class Mammalia; order Carnivora; family Ursidae; genus Ursus; species Ursus arctos. Next base: position 68,033,578 of record NW_026623089.1, read on the forward strand.
CGGCGTGTGCCAAGCATCCTTTATTATCAGCAATTCCGCAAAGCTGTTTGGATAAATAAAGCAGCTGTCTCCCTTAATTATCAGGATATAAAAATGTATTTACGGACAACAAAAGACTGTCTCTCAGAATTACGGTTTTCAGCTTTTTCCAGGGAGAAAACCAGGGAGTCATCTTTAAAAGGTTTACTCTGGAAATGCCATCTGAGCAAGCAAACATTCCTGAGGACACAGTGCCTCATCAGTGGCTGTACCGTGGGGCCGAGGTGAGCGGTTCTTGCCGCACGACTTGCTAGGAATCCATGGCCCAGGGCAGCAGGCAGCAGAGGATGACCTGGGTGTTACTGTCACGTGTCACTGAGATGACTCTATTTCAAAAGCAGGGCTATTGTGCCACAGGGCAACAGCACACTGGGAAATCACCATCGTAAGAAACTCACGCAGACATGCTCAAAATTAACAATCGTTATCTGGAAGTTTCTGTGGCTTTTGCTTTGGTTCTGAGGTGGGTCAGGTTCAATCAGTGAGGGGTCCACAATATGATTTTAAAGGGATCACTGGGAACTTCAGAGTTCCATGAAACTTCTGGAGGGCATAACCAACTTTCTATTTTATGTCCAATGAGACAGTAATATTCTGTAATCCTCTGTGGCACAAACACACTGTACTTGGCTAATCCTTTTCCAAGCAGCTTTCAGTGACCTGGTGGAACACTGTTTCTGCAGTCCGCAGGTGTTTGAGATTCATTACTTCCACAGTGAATGGAGTGGCTCCTCGTTTTAGGAGCCCCTGACTTAGCCGGACGAGGCCTGGGGCACCTGCCCCCTGACAGGCTGGGCATGGCCCACCACACAGACACCTGGCCCACCACACAGACAACCTTATGTGATGAGGGGGAGTAACTGCTCTGCTACTAAGATGTGCAAACCCCTTCCTCACAATGCCCCTGAGGTCGTCCTTCTTTGACTGAAAGTCAGTGCCATTACACCCCTGTGTTAAAACGCACAAACTCTAGGGGGCTCTGGAGAGAAAAATGTCCACACAGGCACCTGTCGCCCTTCCCTGACTCTTCGAGAGAGCCCTCTGCTCCAACAGAGCTTGCACACACAACTTAAAAGGCTTGGAACGTATTAAAGTGGCAGAAATACCAAGGAATCATGGAACTTTACGTCGAAAACTAGGGATGTACGGTATGGTGACTAACATAATTAAATAAAAAAAATGAAATACCAATGTTACCATTAGGAACTTGCATTTATGGTCAAAAAGTGTGGTTATCATTATAAAATTCCTTTCTAAATAACTCATCTGCAATTGTTGACGTGATTTTTTTTTTTTAACAAAAAGATTCCATGTTCAGTTTCGGCATTAATTAATTAATTAATTGAGAAAGCAGTATCAGGCTCTCCTATTTAAGAAGTGGGATCATTTTTTTCAGGGAAAAAGTGATACTAATTCAACAACCAAGGTTAAGATCCAGAAGATCTCTCCGACAATCACTGCAGCCCCCGGGGCACCCTCCACACGTGCGGGTGCGGACGGTACTTGCGGACACAGCTGAACATAGGGACCTCATAATTTGGTGCACGGGAGGTTTTTTGTTTTTGTTTTTTTTCCTTAAGGCTGTCCTTTCAAAAATAAGCAAGTGCACGGCGAAATAGCTCTGACCGCCCTTGCTTTACGTCCTTGAAATGTGATTTCTTTACCTGTCTTTTCAAAGAGACAGCAGCATAGTTTCCACATGTGCTATAAAATGGATTATCGGTGCTTTTTTTCTTTTTTCAAACAGGTACATAACATCCCTCCCTACCTGTCCCCATAAAACCTAACAACTGAAAGGGAAACCAAAGTCATGTTAAAATTAGGTAGACTACTTTTACTTTGATGATGTCACTTACACAACAAATTTAAGAAACACACTCACGGACTCTGTGGGAATTCAAATTGTCCTTGAACTTGTTTATTTACAGGCTGTATGGTCGCACCATCAATAGCACATTACCATGACTTTTCTGTTGCAGGCAGCTTTTTGGATGTAAGAATAAAGAACAGGGATTTCTTTTGATTTTATATGAACCGTCAAGGAAGGAGAAGACTTGCAAAGAGAAACATAAATGCTAACATTTAAGAAGTTTTACAGAGATGTTTCTAGATTACTCCTTTTCAGAAAATACATTTCTGTGGGTGGAAAAATACATGTGTTTAGTCAATCCCCACAGTGCGTAAGGTCGCCTAGAGACGAGCCGCCGGCCACCTTACCCCTGACACTCAGTCACTTCGGGCTCCTCGGGCGGCGGGCTGCCCTCCGATTTCTTCCAGCCGATGACGTACTTGCTCACTGCCCCTTGCCTGTGGTAGGGCTTGGACACGGACCCGGGGACCTGTTGGGCACTGCTGTGAGACACGATGTAGACTTTGGATGTATCCAGAGACCCACTATTTTTGGAACAGTGAGCTGAGGGGCTTCCTGAATGGTGTGAACCACTGGGGAGAAAAACAGACAAAAGCTGTCATACAACCAGATTCCGGCAGCGCTGGCATGCCTCCGGATTCGGAGCCACCGCGCGTTACCCTGGGGACGAGGCCGACCCAGCCGTCCTTCCACCACGGGCCTTGTTAGAATGCCTAACTGTCCATGGGCTAAGGATGCTTGCGGCATGCCTGTGGCTGGAAGGATGTTAAAAACAATCAGAGGAAAATCAGATAGAAACACAAGCAACATACTTAAACTGATGCTTCAAAAAACGAGAAACCCAAAAGAAGGTGCTCGATCTCGGCTGCTGCCAGGAAAATGCCAGTGTAAACCAAGAGAGAGTGCCACGGCACACTTACCACACCGGCAACCATGGGGGCGTCAGACAGTGAGTGGCCAGTGTGGGCCGGGCTGGCGAGCCACAGGTGCCCTCCCACTGCTGGTAGGAGCGAAATGTGTGTCAGACAGTTTGGAAGGCAGTCGGGGCATGACCTGCGAAGGTGTGCATTGCATGGCGTGTGACCCAGCAATTCCGCTCCTCAGTGGACACTGCAGACAAACCCCTGCACGTGTGCAACTGCAAACAGTGTGGACAGGAGGGCCGATCTTAATAGGTCCCCAACGGTGCAACCTGAATCTTTAGTAGTGAAATGGACGGCCAATCAATAGACGGGAATGGATAAGGGAATAAGCCATGAATAAATGAACTGAGCCTGCAAACAACTCTGCTGAACCTATCATGTAGAAAAAGAAGCAAGAGTGATTCCATTTTTAAAGGACGTTTATAAACAGGCAAAATAGCGTTGTTCAGAAACATACATATTCAGTTCCTTAAACAATGAGGAGACACGAGGGGAGGACAATCAGGAAAGTGAGTTAGTGGCTACCTCGAGGAAGAAGGGAAGGGGCTGCGGGTGGGCAGGACACGGGGATCTTCTGACACAGAGATGCCAGTTCCGTATCTGGTGGCTGTGGGCATGTTCGCTGTATGACCACATGATATAACAGCAACAAAATAAAATGTAAATCCCTAAAACAAAAAATATATATTTTTAAAGCCAGTGGTTAAACTAAGGCCAGGACTCCCCACTGACTGTATAACCACCTCTAGAAATATAAAAGCCTAAAGACTGTTTTTAATTCAGGAAGATTGACAATATAACATTTTATGAAAATGGGTAAGACTAGAGGTCAGGGGATGACTTTACAAAATGAAAAAATTTAGATGTTTAAATTATGGTAGGCCTCCTGGTATGATGAAATGTAACCTTATTTTGAAACCCCTGATAAGCACATACCTTTCTGAAAAACCTACATAATCAAGCAAGTATCATACGATCCAGGCAGTAAAAAAAAAAAAAAAAAAAAAAAAAAGTGGTTATTAAAATGGACTTGTTTTAAATGTTCAAAAGGAAGTAGGGTAACAAAATAAACCAACTCATTTTTGAGGGTTTACATAGCGGGAGACACTGTGGTATCTGAAAAATTAACAAACAAAACAAAACAAATAAAACACCTCATTTAGCACTATGAAGTCACTCAGCTGCTGGTGGTAGGTCTGGCGTTCCTGCGTGGGACTCAAAGCAACTCCAGTCTGGGCTCTAGACTGTGGACTCTGGGGGGAGATGTTTGCCTTCCCATGCCCAAGCTACCAAGGAAGAAGCAAGGACTAAGCAAGGGAGCTAATGAGCTCTCTTCATTTACTGGGAGCCACACCCGGCAAGGGAATGCTCCACATCCGGGTAATGGGGTCTGAAGGCTTGGATATTTTCCCCTTAGGCTGCTCATTTTGAAAAACTTCAGATCTGGGGATAAGGTATAAAAATAGTAGAATAACGCCCATATATCCTTCCCCTACAGCCACTATCTGTTCATATCTTGCTACGCATCTGCCTTATTTCTGTCTACCTGAAATATTCCTCTGAACCACTCACATTCTCCCATATGGTAACAACATGACTATCACACTCAGGAAATCACACATTAATGCAGTGCTATCACCTAATATATAGTCCAAATTCTAATTTCCCAACTGCTCCCCAGTAACGCTAATGACAATAGTTTCCCCATTCAGAGCCCAGTGAAGGACCATGCGTTGCCTTTAGCCAGCACGAGCATCAGGTACCTAAAGCCTCTGATTATCCCTGACATGTTCTATAGTTAAAGTCTTAGCGTTCCCCAAGTCTGGGAAAGTTAACATGCTACGTAAGCCACTCACACGTCCCGCTGAAATGACCAAAATGAACATGTATTTTGAGAATGTATTGCGAATAGTGATAGCACGGTCAGAAACTGTTACGTGCTTTTCCTTTCATTTTCTAAAAGTTATTCTGCTAATTCAGACATTGAATTAAAACTGTCTTTTACCACAAGAGTAAAATATTTAACCTTAAACTCTAAGAAAGTCTCGGGTCTGTGGGTTTGAGCCCCACGCTGGGTGTAGAGATTACTAAAGAAAATAAATAAACTTTTAGACTCCAAGAACAAATTTGCTGAATCAATTTGATAAGCAATATGGCAAAACTCTATGCCTAGCAGCAGTAACATCGTTATAAAAGTTTTCTCTGAAATGGGTAAATATTCTAGAATGCTGGCAGTAAGCTTTTCATGAAGCCTTTCTTTCTAGACTAAAGTTCTTATTTTCGAGTTTCACCTCCAAGTTCTAATCCCTGCTACTAAGAAAAGGGTATGAATAATGATAAACAAGAGATGATATGAGTCATTTTGCAGGACAGTCCAGAACATGAAATTATTATTTTCTGCAGTTGATTCATTTCACCTTGCAAAACCTTGGTTAGGCTGATACGAATCCTGCTTTGTGTTCTGAGCTCTTATCTTAGTGTCCTGCCCTCGCAGAAAGGAAAGAAAAGAGGTGGGGGGTTACTGAAGGTCCGAGCAGCAGAGACAGCAGGCTGCATCCGTGCTCGTCCTGCTCTCTGGATGACTCCCGCACACCCCTCCCCCCACCTGCCACAGAAGCTTGTCCTAAAGAGTTTTAAGTCCTCCGTTTCCCTCAGCCCGATTCCGGAATCCTACCACATACACAACTCCGTGCTTGCTTCCCTCCTGGATGGCTGCTGGGCAGTAAGCATGTGGGCGCTGGGGCTGGTAGGGCTGGTGGTACAGAGCCAAATCTGAGTATGAAGAACATGCCATGCACTGATCTGGGTTCCTGAAAATCACACCTGGGAACTGCTGATCCCCCGTGACTCCCACTTCTCCAGGAGAAACCCCCAGCGGGTTTATGGACTCAGTCAGTAAGCATTGACTAAGCACTCTTCCTGTATGCCCTCCTTCATTTCCCAAGGAGCCCAAGGCCCACCATGTGCAGACAAGCATCCTAGGTGCTGTGGATACACAGTGAACAACACAGGCCAAGCGCCTTCCGGCCTCTGGGACGCTCCAGTGGAGGGAGGCACCAGTAAGCTACAGTCCTGTGTGGGGAGATGCATGGAAAGCACAAACCATTTCAGCCAGGGCTGAGTGCTCACCAGAAAGTAAGACAGGGGATGGGATCCAGAGTGCGAGGGGGCTGGGCTGTGCCCTCGGCCAGGGCAGTGAGCCCTGGTGTCAGCCCCTACAACGAGTTTATTCTGTTCCTTCTGCTACTTGGGCTACTCCCAGTCACAACCCAGACCCTTGGGCACTGGGCCTCACCTCCCAGGTGACCATGCACCAGCCCGAACAGAGATGGAAGAGGAATGCAGGGGCTGGTGATTCTGTCATCGTGGACACACGTACCCCAGTCGGGGCACTGGCCCTTCAGGGCCTAGAGAATCTGACGGAAGCTTTCATGAGTAAAATTCCTTTTACCTCAACCTGCAGAGACTTTAAATCTTATTGTAAATACTTTAAAGGTAAAGTATCAATATATTTAATGCTTAACGTATTTCAAGATAAAATACTTATATTTTATACATACATAAATATAACAATTTTTAAGAATTTTAAGTTTTTTAAAAATTCAAAATATTTTAAGTCTTATTTTCGCTAGTTCTCCTGCACAGGTCAGGGGACAGAAGGAAGTATTCAAAAGACTCAATTTAATGACTGAATTTCATACTGAGCAAAAGCCTACAATGTAAGTTGAAACGGGGCTGCAAAGTCACCATCCGCTAAGAACCACAAGAAAACCCCAGCCAGGTGGTAAAGGATTCCAGGCCCTCACCATATATCATTTCCACAACAGCTGTGCACACATTCAGTTTAAAGTGGTAGACAACAGTAAAATGAATCAGAAATTCAATCTCCCACTTTTATATACTTTCTAATAGCCTCACCCATTAAATTAATGAGTGGTTAAGGTATTCAAGAAAATCTACTTCAAATGCCTATAAATATCCCTACCTCTATTTATAAATGAATGTGCTCTCAAAGCAGCTTCCAGAAATCTTCCTTAATAGTGCTACAAAATTCTATTTGCGATGCCCATTACATTTGTCTAACTAGGTATCCTGAAGTCAGCTGTTTTACAAAACTTGTAAACTCCAAACAAGACATTAGGATGGTATAAAACCCCAAGATGATTTCTATAGTATGCCCAGTTTTCAACTGTCCCAGAAGTTGGATAGGAATAACCCAGGTAACTGAAGTCCCTGCTAATACTTCTATGTTATATTAGTTATTTATCACTAACCATATTTTAAGTCAAATTATTGAAGAGAACTGGTAAACAGTAGTAAGAACATCTATTTTGAAAATAATCTCCATATCCTATGCTCCCTCTGCCCCAACAGGAGACTGAGTGTGGGCAGACCCTTAGGATTTCCCCGTCTGGCATCCACTCCCCTTTCTCTTGGTGAAACAATACCCGATTTTCTTCTGGGGAAGCAGCTGTCTTCACCACCCCTCAGCTGCATGGTTCGGGGGTGGAGAGGGGAGCCGCCCCAGCTGGGGGGGGGCACTGCCTGCCTCAGACAGAGGTGCCCCCACCACAGTGGTAAAACCAAGGGGATGTGAGGAGATAATGTGGAGATGGGGGTGGAAGCATTTTTGCCGAACCGGAGAAGAACCACACTTTCCTGTAGACACTGGACCATGGACTTGGGGGGCCTGCAGGTGATATGGCCATTTTCAACCAAGGGGGGGCCCACTGAGATGTCAAGAGCTAGCCTGTGGAGCTTAACGATGGAGGTTGATCCAGTCTTGGGTGGTATCATGTGAGCAGCAAACAGAAGAACCTTGAACTTCTGGGACTTTTCAGTGACAGGGGCCGAAATACTGCCTTTGTCGTGTGAACTGATTTGTGGGGAGTTTGACTTGTAACATAAATACCCTCGACTGACATGAACGGTAAGGAAGACACCGATGAAGGTGTGAGCCACACAGGACAAGAAAAGCAGAACAGAAGTAGTGAGTATGTGCACGCATGTGCAAGTTTCACAGAAATAATTTTCCATGACTTCCAGGGGAAGGAGCCAAGATGTTCTGCACATTGGCTTTGAGAACGGGACCGCAGCTCCTCTTGTTTCTGCCCACTGATTGCTTATGGGGTTGCCCATCGTGGCTTCAAGCCGAGACCCCATGAAGTCTCTGCCCCCAGCGGTGGCTGTGGAAGGAAGGGAGAAGGTCCAGGGGCAGCAGTGGCCTTGAGAAGGGCTCTGGCGAAAAGCCCGACAGTAACCAGGAGCTGAGTTAGGAAGCCTTGCAGACAAGAAGGGAAATTAGGGAGTCAGTGTGTAGGGGTTAAATTCTGTCCACAGCCAAACCTGAACAAACGGATTTTTGTCTCATCTCTGACAGCAGAAATCACAAAGTATAGAAGTTTTAAAACCATCGTACAGACATACATCACGTAAGAGTTTAAAACTACTTGTAACTGTGTATTAAACATCTGCACTATGAATACAATTCCTATACATTTAGATCGTCTTTATTTAAAAAAAAGCAAACTGAACTGGTAATCTGAATGTACTTTCAGACCTCGGGTTCCCCCTTTTTGTAAGGGGCCCTCGGAACACAGAAGCCGCGGGCACTGCTTTCATCGGAGGGAATTACGCACAGACAATGCAGAGCCCCCCCCAATTACCAGGTGCTACAACCCGAGTACTGTCCAGCTTCTGTCCGCTTCTCCTAAAAATTAAAGAACAGATTAAATTGGGAGAGAGAGGTCAGTGGCCTGACTTGAGCAGTTAGTATCTGTGTGTAGTTCTCTCTCCAGATTAAAGAGGAGGTGAAGTGAACAGCCACGCAAGTGACTTACTGGCGTGGTAATTTCACAGACTTCTGAAATAAGAACTTCACCTGAAGTCAGGTGGCTGGGCGGCCGGGTGACAAGCTACCTCGCTGCTCCCGTTTCAGGCCCCTCCCTGACCCCTGCAGCACCCCAGGGGCACCCGCAGGTGGTGGCCCACTGGGCGAGGGCACTGACCTGGAGTGGGACGAGATCTCGCTGAGGTCACCCATGCTGCCGTCGGCCGCGCTGCCCGCCGAGATGGCTGGCCCGTAGCTGTGCACCGTGAACATCTTCGCCTGCTCGTCCTCGGGCCCCACGATGTCGGCGGAGTCGGCCCACTGCTCGGTGCGGCTGTGGATCCCTGACCTGCTGCCCGCCAGGTGCACGGGGCCCAGGACTGTGGCGGGCATGCAGGGGGCCGTGTCGATGCCGCTGTCCGTGGAGGCCCCCTTGATGTAGGTCAGCCCCAGCAGCTCCGGGTCCATCAGGTCGCCAGACCCAAAGTGCTTGTCGTCGCTGTTGCTGGACGTGTTACTGGACAGCGTGTTGCTGCTGGAGTGGCTGGAGCAACTTTTGTCTCCAATCTTGGGAAGAAAGAGAAATGGAAAGGCTTCAGACGGATCCCATACTCTGCTTCTTTATGAAGACGATTAGTTCACCCAGACTCACAAAGCTGCAGACCAGATGATCGCACCTGAGCCCTTTCTACTCGCTCTTCAACGTGAGACAATGAGGAAATTTGCTTTAAAAAAAAAAAAAAATCCCGATTGGATGCAGAAGTCCCAGATTTATAATTCCTCTCATAATTCATTTTAAGTTAAATGGGAGTCTTCTCAAGACTCTGTTCAACGATTCGTGCCCGAAGCACGGAAGTATTACCACGTTGTCACTAATCACAAAATAATCAACACATGTTATACAAACTGGGAAAGCACATGGAAATTAAATAAAGGAGGAGAGCAGCCTTTTATCAAGAAAATTCTCCTGTGACAAATGACAATGCCAGCCCTGGGTGTGGGCAGAGGACTCGGGCTTGAACCACAGCGGGATGATATCGTCCCGTCACTTAGCCCCCCTGTGCTCCTAACGCTGAGCCTGGATGATTCCTATGTGCCCCCAGCAAGATGATACCCTGCAACGTCCTGCAGCTGCAAAGCGCAGCGTACGTGTAAGTGACTTCTCTGAGAGAGCCCAAGTCCCCGGGCGCCCAGGTGCTAATGAGCAGGGGCTCTCTTTGTGGTCCCTGGAAGAGAAAAATGTCCCCATCTGACAGAGGTGCCCCTACAGACACGGCTCCTCTGCATAGCCTGGGAACACGGACAAGGCCTGAAGCGTCAGCGAAGGACGGGATCACAAGGACAAGAGCGTGCCCTGATCTATCGCAAAGCGGCTTGGCTTTTCTTCTTCACGTCGCCCCATCAGCTCCTTATGCACACCCACCGGCCCTGGACCTTTTTAGCATGTATTGATACTCTCCAGGTCTACTCCTACCCCTGCCTTTCTTTGCTTAAACCACCGTTAGAGATTTGTAAAGGTGGAATTCTATGGATACCGTCAGGCTGACTTAAGACAAGGTCCCGACAGCGCTAAGGGAAGGAACGTCACACGCATTCCCCACCCCTGGCTGTGCAGCTCGTCAAGAACTCCTGAAGGAAGAGGGAAAAAGCAACAAAGCCAGGAAATGATAAAATTTCTTCCCCTGCAAGTCTGCAAAACTAAGCTACTATGGAACATAAGAACTAGGAAGATCAATAGGAGAAGAAAGGGATAAAGAAAGGGGGGGTAATCAGAAGGGGGAATGAAGCATGAGAGACTGTGGACTCTGAGAAACAAACTGAGGGCCTCAGAGGGGAGGCGGGTGGGGGAATGGCATAGGCTGGTGATGGGTAGTAAGCAGGGCACGTATTGCATGGTGCACTGGGTGTTATATGCAACTAATGAATCATGGAACTTTACATCAGAAACCAGGGATGTGCTGTATGGCGACTAACATAATAGAATAAAAAATATTATTATAAACAAAACAAAACGAAGCTACTTTAAAATGTTGGCTTTATGTGGCAACGGCCCACAATTCATGTTTTCACGTCTGAAAGAAAGTTTTGCTTCATTGAGCGATGGTGGTCTGTAAGGTCACCCAGCGGGTAAAGAGTAAATGAAGAGTAAATGATACACCCCGTGCAAATGACCGCGAGCCACGTGCCGGGCCTGGTTGGAGCACTGCGTCCCGGTAAGTTAGCTAGCATTACCAGGAACCATCTGGAATTGGACAGGAAGTGGCCAGCTATGGGCAGAGCCGCTCCAACCACACACACGCCACTTCGGTTTCCAGCCGTGACCACTGGGTAATGTCCACAAGGGGGAGAATAGTCCACAGATTAAAATAGGATTGTGATTTAGTAACTATTACGCTGGGTATCAAGGATCAAGAGGCTGAGCGTATAATCTTGGCTTTGCCAGTAATTTACTGTGTGACCTTTAAGGTTCTTTATAACTCGAGGAGGAAAAAAAGGAACCTAGCTACTTTAATCATTTGGCCTCGCCTCCACTGCGAGTCCCTGGCAGGACTGCTAACACGGTGTGCTGAGATGCCTCAGAACGGCCTCGCGGGACGTTAGCCCGCGAATGAAGAACTTACGTGGGAAAGCTTATTGGGGGAGTCCTTGCAACTTCCATCCTTCTGCAGGGCTCTTTCTTTGTAGGAACTCAGGACTTTGGAGGGCGGGCCATGCCATTTGGTTTCTGTCACATAAAGAAGAGTTGAATATTTAGTTTCTAGTGTTAACGAAAGAGCAAAGCAAACACAGAAGCCAGACAACAAAATGGTCTGGTAGAAATGAATAGGACTGTGGTTCTGGAACTTTCTGGTCTCACCAGTGGATACCCCCCAAGAGTCCACAGAACAACTACCATAAAGTTAATGTTCCATTTCCATGGGCACCACAAGTACCATGACCCATGACCATGTCTGCTGCGACACTGGGAGACCCAGCCGACCACACGGGCATTGGGGCAGGGTGGTGCTCACCCAAGGGGTGAATGCCCGAAAGAATGAATGAATGAATGAATGAATGAATGAACAGACAAGGGATGGGAGAAAACAGGGAGCAGGATGGAAGGCTGGCCAGCTGACCAGCCTTGTGTCTCATTACCCAGGTGCCTGCTTCCTTCCAGGCTGTCCTCCCGCTCCCTGGCTCCTTCACACTCCAAAGGGCCCGCGCCCTGGTGCTCGAGCAGCAGAGGAGAGTGGCATCTGCAAAGAGCACAGAGCTGAGCGGCCTGCTGGCCAGGCATCCCCTGGCCCACCCCCTGTGCGTGCTGCTCCCGCGAGGGCCATCCCAGGGAAACCCCTCGTCAGACCCTGCTTCCGTCCAAAGGAAGCGCCGCTGTCTGCCGGCCCAGCCCTGCAAGAGAAGCTTCAAGCACCTGGAATCGGGGACTCTCGGTTCCCCACTGGCTCAACAGAGGCACCTGGATGACAGCCATTTACAGACACAAAAGGGCTGCAGATGCCAAGAAGCTGAAGGGCTGTCTAGGGTCAGAGAAGCTGTCCCCAAGAAGCCAACGAGGAGCTCACTGCTTCTGTTCTGTTTTGTTTTTTTTTTTCTTGTGCTGAGAGTACATGCCACTGACCGTTCTTTATAGCAAATGTTTTAAGGAAAAGAGAGTAAGACAGACCGGCTCGAGACTACATCGGGGTGGACTCTGTTTTATGGAAACCCCGCATATGACAAGATAATCTTACAAAAGAAAGAAGTCCCAGGAAACTTCTTCCTACTACCAGGTGATTCTTACTTAAAGGATCCGGTGATAGATCCTGGTTTGCAGAAAAAGCCAGAAATGGCTTTTCCACTGATTAAAAAAACAAACAAAACCCTCTACTTTTCAAATGCAACTCAATTGAGAAAAACGTCTCTAAGTTCTTTTTAAGAGATCCATCAATTACCTAAGGTAGGGAACACATGTAGCTCGACTGCCAACATCTACTTCTGAGCCCAGACCAGAAGGCAGCGGGTTCCAGGGAGAGACGTCTCCCTCTGCATTTGTGAGAGCCATCACAGAAAGCTGCTGCTCCCCCAGGGAGACACTTCTCGTCTGACCTGGCCATTGAGTCTCCAGACTCAATTAAAAGCAATACAGGCAAACGATGTTGCCAGGAGCACCTTTTCCTCCTGCAAGTTGTGAATGTTTCCCCTGAGTTCCTCCATCTGTCAATTCAGCATCTCTGTGTCCCCAGATGTCCTCGGGCTCTACCTGAGCTGCCGGCTCTTGGACAGGACACGCATGCACACACTCCAAGGGACAGTCCTCAGCCCCATGTGAGAGGCACCCTTGCACTGTTCTCAAACAGGATGCAGGAAAAGACGGCCAAATGCTAAACTTGCCTTCTCTGATCTGGGGCTGTGTTTCGGAGAAGACACACTTCCCAGAGGGGCTGTAAATTTACTCCTCGTTGGCAATTTAAGTGAGGGGAAAACTCCCAAGGGCTACTGTCTGTAGAGTCCCCAGATCCTTCATTTTCAGAAAGACTTTCCTTATTGAAATGAAAACAAAAAACAAAAAGCCAGGCAAGCTCCAAATATGGACAAATGAGCTCTACTTACATAGAAATGATGAGCTCTCTGGCCTGGACAAGTGACAAGCGACTTATTAAAAGCCTGTCTGGCATTTTTACAACTCCCCAATGGTCTTGGATACAGCAGGCACACAGTAAATGTTTCTGCATGAGCCCCTGACCAGGTCCCACCCAGGGGCCAGCAATGAGGGAAGACTGAGCAGTACCCATCATACGCTGCTTGTGGTCTCCAGGGTCCGCTGCCGCCAGGCCCAGGGTCGCTGGAGGACGACTGGTTGCTGGGTGAACTTCTGAAATGGTGACTAGAATTATTAACAGGGCACAGAGGTAGCTACGGAGCGCCGACGTCAGGACCTGGCCTGTTTCATCTTGCAAATACACTCACTTTACAATCACAAAGAAAAGGAAGAAATACACCTCTCAGAGTGAAACAGAATGGACTGTGGACAAACAGAACAAGAATGGGTGATGCCAGAGATATCGGGCGGCTCATGGTTGGCAAGTTTATTACAGGAAAGAGATGTGGCAGGAATAAGCCTTCACCATCTGAAGATTTAAAGCACAGTAATGACTCCAGCGAAATATGGAAGGACCACAATAGAACCCACCAGAATACAGACTTAGGAAAACACTACTACTACTTGCTCAATGAAAACTTAATGCAAGTCACGTTCTGGTCCTGTATTTAAAACCTATGCAGAGAGAGAACTCTAAATTTGTCAAAACCATTTATTTTCACACATCTACTGGATGTAATCCTATTTATTTCAGATGCACAAAAATAAGTAATACTCATGAGAACCCACTTGATAAAGATGTGCTTGCCAAGTTTCCATTTTGCTGCTAGAACCCTCCAGGTCTTTTTTCCCCTATAATTTACTAATTTTACTTTAATAATGGAGGCTTTGCAGACCCTGCAGACCCCTTCCTCTCTACCTGGGCTACATATGTGTGCTTCTTTGAATATGGGGAGTTTATAAACTCAGCGGACCTCTGAGGAAGAAGACCCAGAGCCAAGATAATTTAATGTCCAATTAAAGGAATACTGTTTCTGTATTCAACCCATAAAGAGTAAACTGGAGAAAGCAGAGAAAGACCTTATGTTTTAATCTTACTATCAGTAATACTTTTATATAGGCTTACTACGTGCCAGGAACGGTTCTGAGCAGTTTGCAAATACTGATTGAGTCCGTCTTCATAATGCCCTGCAGAGGTCTCTATTATTACTAAGTTTATTTTTCAGATGAGGAAATCGGAGGTGGGAGAGGAGGAGTAAGAGCCGAGGTAGCATCATCAGGTGAGCAGCCTGGCTCAGCACCCTTGCTTCCAACACTCTATTAGACCAGAGCCTGGCAAACCAGATGAGGAAATCGGAGGTGGGAGAGGAGGAGTAAGAGCCGAGGTAGCATCATCAGGTGAGCAGCCTGGCTCAGCACCCTTGCTTCCAACACTCTATTAGACCAGAGCCTGGGAACTCATGGCGTCTCCATGGCCCATACGTTATGAAAAAATGAAAAGCAGTAGAAATTAACAACAACAGAGTAAATCTACCATTTTGTTCACTTAAAACTACCTAATGCGAATTATGCACCCAAAAATTCTCGCCAGCTTCTAATGCCATATGCACTTGTTATCAAGTGCATTCTCTCACCGAAAAATTAATTTTAGGGGCACCTGAGTGGCTCAGTCAGTTGAGCATCTGACTCTTAGTTTTGGCTCAGGTCACGATCTCAGGGTTGTGAGATCCAGCCCGGCGTCGGACTCCCTGCTTTGTGGGGAGTTCTGCTTGAAGATTCCCTCCCTCTGCCCGTCTCCCCACTCACTCTCTCTCTCAATCTCTCTCTAAAATAAATAGATAAATCTTAAAAAAAAAGAAAAATTAATTTTAAATTTAACCCAGTTTGCTTAAAATAAGAAAAAAAAGCAAGGAAATGCTACTGATCTTGGGACCTCTTAAAATATTATACACATTAGGATGATGGGATTTAGTCACTGATTTTGCAGTTTTATTTATATTCAAAACTGCTTGCACTTATCTAGAGGCTCCTGAAGAATCCCTTCTGGGTGTCTTGCCCAAGCAGGTGTAGGGAGGAAGGTGACCAGGAGGACCAGAAGAGGGAAAAGCACGGCGCTGGCGGGGGGTGGGGAGTCTGGGTAGGACCTGCGTGTTACCAGCAGCACCGCTGGACGAGGCGTGGGACAGATCCCAAGCACCACCACATCCAGGGCCTGCCCTGTGGCCCCGTCTGCCAACTTGTGCAGGTCAAGCTGACTCGGAAACAAGCCAAATAAAAAGGTCCCCCCTGTAATGCCAAGTTCTCACCCCAGAGTTTTGCAAGGGCCATCCCGGAGGAAAGGCTTTACCTCGTGCCGTCGGGCAGCTTCCGGTCGAAGGAGGTGCTTCGAGGGATGGCGGCCTGGGCCTGCTGGAGAAGCTGCTGGCACTGCAGCCGATCGGGCGTGCCGGGGACGGGGGAGGCCCGGGCCAGGGGCTGCAGGGCCGGGGTGGGCACGCGGTGCCACGTGGTGTTCCTCCGGAAGGGCGTCTTGTACTCACACGGGGTGCCTTCGCTGTCCAGCTTGTACTCCACCATGGGGATCCGGCAGAGCTCCGAACACCCTCTGTTGGGCGGAGGACGGCGGGTCAGCAGGGAGGCTCAGTGCCGAGCCATCAGCACGGCTGCTCAGGGCTTACAGACGACGGAGGACAGCCACCCACCCCCAGGAGCATCCCTGGCTTATGGGGATCCAGTGGGAACCAGCAGCATCCAGTATTGTGCTTGGGGCTCTGGTTAAGTTGACAGATACCGCTTTAGGCATTACGTGCATATATCTTGTCTCTCTAAGTCACCTGAAAACTTCTTGGACCCGAACACATCTTTAGCCAGTTTGCATACATGGAATCATACACACTGAACACAGGGCAATAAACAAACTTGAACAGGTTAAAAATGCCTCATATACAAGCTGGACAGATTCAAAAGAAGTACAGTTATACAACTAGGAATTAGTCACAGGTCACCTTTTCTACTGAGTCTGAGAAAAGTGAAAAACAAAATTAGTAAACGCCGTCACAGTCAAGGGGAAACCAGAGTGCCCATCTGGTCAAAGTGGGATTCTTAGTTACCATGTCATTCTAGCAGTACAGTTCCCCAAACGTCATGTGCTGGAGTGCCCTCTCATGTGCTTAGATGCCCAGTCGGGAACGTAAGACCTGTTAGCCTCAAACTGTGATTAAGCCAGACATCTCTCAAGTTTCTCATTAATTACACAGTGCAAATAGCACTATTCACCTGACCAAATTTAGCCTGCAAAACCCGCCGGCACGGTATGGCAAGGACACAGAAGACAGGGTAAGTTTCAAGTCTGAGCGCCAGGGCACATGATCCCAGTTTGCCGTGTTGATAGAGCTGGTGCCTCTCCCCAGATGTTCGAGTCAACACAGCAACTTGCTAATATTCACCCCCTGAGAAATCAGGGTAAGGTGCGGTTCTTTAAGGAGACTTACATTCTCAAGATCGTAGAGGAATATTTTCAGCCTCTTTTCAGAATCATCATGTAAGAATGAGGAGAACAAGAAACAGAACCAAACTTGACCATCTATAAAACTTGAGACAGCCAAACTCTAAACCACAGCAATCACAGATGGAAGGCAAATGGAACAGTGCTGAGGGTTTAGCAGAGCAGAGGAAGGCAAAAACCCAAGGGTGTGCAGAGGGAGACAAGGAGAGATGAGACCATTCCCCTTGCACAACCCCGAAGGGGCACAGGGTCTGGAAGCACCAGGTACCACAGGAGGCAAAAGTGAGAAAGAAGGCTTAAGAGGAGGGGGTGATTTAGAAAAGAAAGAACAAGGAAAAGTTTGACCCTGGGCACCATGAGTACCATATGGTACCAGGGTCTAGTCAGGCAATAACCACCCCTGCCTCTAGGGGGCAGCAGCAATGGTCCGGGGTACCCTGCCTGAAGGATCCAGGCTCCAGGCACAGAGGAGAGCATGGCTGAAAACAAAAGTTTAAATGACAGTCTCACTGGAAAATGAGACCTAGAGTCATTCCCCCTTCCTCCAAATCCAGCTTCAGAATGCTGCTCAGCCTACAAAGATGAATGAGGCTCTTCCTCTAGCGAAAAAACAATGAGATGTAATTAGATATAATTAGATGTATGCCACCCAATCACCCTGCAGGGAGGCTCACCAACCAACCATATCCTTCGAGAATAAGAAGGAACTTTTGAAATTTAAAAACATGATAGCTAAAATTCAAAATAAAAGAAGTCCACTAAGACTAAGGTAGAGTGAGGAACTCTCCCAAAACATTACAGGAGAGCAAGCATTTGAAAATTAAAGTTTGATCCAAGAAGTGTAATGTGTACCTAACAGAGATACCAGAAAGAGAAGAGGGGGCAAAAGGTGGGGAGGAAATTATTAAAAAACAATACAGGAAAATCTCTAGAACTAAAAGACATGTAAAACCAGATTAAAATGTCCACAGAGTGCCCAGTTCGATGAGTGAAAAAAGTCTATGTCAAGAGATACATATGTACAGACGTAGGATGGAATGAAACTTGTGGAGGCGATAGATACATTTATGGTGTTGATCATGGTGATGGTTCCATGGCTGTATACTCGCCTCCAAACTCACTAAGCTGTGTGCATTCGATGTGTACAGCCCTGTTATGTCAGTCATGCCTCGATAAGGTCTTTTTCAGACATCGTGTGGAACTCAAACAGATACAGGGGAGAACCTGAGTTTCTGGCGGGACAGGAGGGAGGGAAGGGGGGCTGGCCTCACACAAAGGGTCGGGGCACGGAACAGCTTCATTCTTCTCAACAGCAATACTGGATGAAAGTTACTTCTCACCCGTCAAATCAACAGTCCGTGGAGCTTGGGATGAACAAACAGGTAGGAATACAACAATGTCCTGCTCTTTGGCTTGAGAAACCAAATGGATGGTTGGTGCTACCCTCTGAGAATAGAAGAGAAGGAGACTGAATAAACCATCCAAAAGAGGTACTCACACCTGTCTTGGTAAACTTTACTTCATCTTATATTTTAACTTGCCTTCCCTCAAAGCTAAATTCATCTCTTACCTAGGCAAGTTTAAATTACCCTGCATTTCCTGAATGCATTAGTTAAATGGTAAGATTTGATAAGCCCAGATTTACACTGGATTGCATGGCTATTATTATTATTATTTTTTTAAAAAATAAAATTTCAAGGCTCTACAATGTTAACTCATGGACTTGTACTGTTTCCAAGTGTTTTTCTCTTTAACTAGATGACACATCCCCTGGGACTACTGATTCATCCATATGAAAAACAACCTAATTAGAAATGATAAAGGTGGGATAGGACAGTAATATCAACATATCAAGAAAACCTACTCTTGTCTTCCACCTTGTTGGGTGCTCTAAGCAAGTCACTGGACAGTTAGGTGAACCCCAGGCTTTGGTCTCAAAGGCTGTAGTTGCCTGACGAGCAAGGTCAAGGAATCCTTAAAGGAGGGAGACCTAGCCAAGTTAAAGGTCTTGGAGTTGTATTTGAATGAAAGGAACATGAACCTTGAATCTTGTGGACCAAAGGGTAATGTGTATCTCCAGTACCTGTCTGGGTTCCTAGTTTACTGGGATAGGCTTAAAAGGAAGAAAAAGCAAAGAGAAGACAGATGGCTGAGGCGTGTGGAATATTTAATTCATGCTCATCGATTGTAGCCTTTAATAAGATTGTAATTTAGCTTGAATCTTTGAGGAAAAACATTATATAAATGCACAATCATGACCAATATTTTAGAGAGTGCTGACAAAAACGTGTGCAAACACGGGAGGTTGAGGGGAGATTCAGGGTGGAATTATCTCATTTCCAACCTTTTGCACAAGTCATATGTAAATGATCTTAATACTAAAAACTGGTGTTCTTTTGCCCTAATAAAGATCAGCTATTTTTGAAAGAATGGCTTTATTTGAAAATAAATATTCATTTTGTGAGTACGTGACACTTTTATAGCAACTACTCTTTATAAGCTAGGTTTCTGCTTTGTTTTCCTCTAGGACTAAACCATCAAATAAATACCAGTAGTTTTCACATACCATCAAACCTAGTCAAACACAGTTCTGTTCTAAGAAATGTCTGGAAGGACACGGATAGAAAATTCAACCAATTTTTAGGGAAATAGGAAGAGGTCTAAAATAAGAGTTGCCAATTAGCGACACAGAGGTCCTCCTGCTGCAGTGAGTATGAGAAACTCTTTCCCCTCTGCACCTTCCCCTGTCCCTGTCCCTGTCCACACTCCTCTTGTCTCTGTGGTTAGTTCCAGCACAGGATGCAAGGAGATATCTCCCCACTCCTCTGGAGCATCAAGCCTGGTGCTGCCCTGCAGGGGCACACAGCAAGGGTTTCTGACCACCAGGTAAAGACCACCTGAAACCCAAACAGACCAAATGGAAAAAGACCTAGCACAAAAAGACATTTTCCCCCAGAATGAGCTGCGAATCTTGTGTGTAACTGAAAGTTTCTTTTGTTTGTTTTTTCTTTTGTTTTTTGTTTTGTTTTGTTTTGTTTTTAAGAAAAGACAAGCCTTTAGCTTCCTTGCATTAGTGTACAAATTCAGACCTCACTGAGAAATGCCCTCGGCTTCCTTTCGACACGCACCAAATCAAGTCTGTGGACATGAACTGCACTTCTAGCTTCTGGCACACTTTTCATGGTTTGCTTGCCAGACGAAGACACTTGAAGATGTTAGAGAAGGCTGTGGGGTCACTTACATGTAAGCATATTGATTTCCTCTTTGCTCAATAACAAATGTACATGTCACCTACTTATGCTTCTAATTAACATGCCAGGTAGAGATCAATACACACTCTGCTTCAGGGGTAAAAATACATATAATTGTTAACATTGCTTGCCTAGCTAGGAACTTCTCTGGTTCTAATACTGCTCTGTAGTATTAGAAGGAAGGCAAAAACAGTCTCTGGACCAAAGTGGTCATGAAATATGTGCTCACTGGATATGCATAATTACAAAACTGTGAAACTGACAAGCAGTTCCAATCGTTGGAGCCCTTAGAGCACCTTACATTTTACTGCTTCACTCTGCAAAACACTACTCCTTGTCCTTCTGAACTTAGCACGGTGGGCTTTCTGGGATGGCTTATTCCCAGACCAGGGATACTTGTCAACTTCCTTGTACCCACACTGATCAGCACTCACTCTGCTTCCTGCAGCCTGAAGTGGTTTCCCACCATTAGGGTCCTAGGGCAACACCTGTTACTGCTTTCCGGTTTCTGGGCACGGCGGGCACAGAGGTGGTGCCCGCTCGGGGGTCACAGTTATAGGCATCTGCCTGCACTGCCAAGCACCACACTTATGCATTGCTAACTTTAGAGACGCCCTGCAAGGTTCCCAAGCAGGCATCCGCCCCTGCAGACCGACTTCTTTCAAATGACATCTCTAGTTTCCTGGAAGAACCCTCCATTAGCTGTCAATCATTTGAGCATTTGAAGGCAGAATCACTGCTAGCCAGGCTGTGCTTCCAGTTCAGAAGGATCACTGCCACCTTCAAGCCTGACCGTCAGGGCCATCATGGATGGGCCACAACATAACCTCTTCTAACCATCCCCAGCAGGACCCCTCCCTGCCCCCCCAGGAATCACACTGTTCTCCACTAAAGACACAGTATGGGCTCTTGGCTCAAAACCCAGAGCTGTCAACGTGTAGCTTAGAAACAGCACAGTCTCTTTGGACCCATGTTAAATCATAGGAAGTAGGTAAGCTTTTAGAAGTGCCAGCTTCACAAGAAAGAAGTCAGTTACAAATAGATACTATGTTTGTCCTTTTATAAAACAGAAGAAGCTAATATTAAACAGCAAAAGGTTCATCAGGGTTCATGAAAGTTCTTCCCAGATAATATGCTGATGTGTAGAAGTCTAGAATGGCGAAGTTTATATAATAATCAGAATTGCAGAAAATTTTAGAGCCGTAAAATTCCCTTTGTGCACCTTTACTTACAGAACACGACATCATTGTCCTGTTACTCTTTTCTTTCCATCTTACATGAAAGTAGGACAGATGAGTTTATGCCACATCGAAACTAAGAAGGGGGAAGAGTACTATGGGATGATAACTAGGGAGAATGCTTTTGAAGAGTGGCAACACGAAACCAAAAACCTAGAAAATTCAAGAGATTGAAAGAAACAAGTTACAGTCTACCAAAAAAAAAAAAAAAAGAAGAAGAAGAAAAAGAAAAAGGCAGTGGGACAAGTTAGCTGGATCTCCACCGGGTAAACCATGGCCCGCGCAGCCAGGGCTTAATCACATAATTGGAACGTGCATTTACTGTAGTCTGAAACTGCCGAGTGGTTTTATTTTTCTTGGCTGCACCACACAGAACCTCTAACTGAACCCAATAACCCAACATAAAGCCTTACAGCACACTGCAACGCTATCCTTGACTTCCAATCCACCACTCACTTCGTATGGCACGGCCCGGTTTTCCATACACACCACAGCATTTCAACGTCACAAAAATGTCTGAGGGGGTACAAAGGAAATCCCCCACGTTCAGAAGAAGGCTCAGACAGGTTGGAAAATCGATACAACCAATCAGAGACAGTTGCACGGCTGGCACCCAGCCTCCTAGCTCAGCACTCTTTCCAAAACACTTCGCCCATCTCCTTAGGAAACCATCAAAGAATCAGTAATGGGGTCCACATCCTGTCATAGTTTCCACGAGGAGTTTAGAGAATCTTTGGGAACAAAGGCGGACAGATCCTCTCAAATGAACTACCTGCTTCTTTTATATTATGCACTTTGTAAAAGAACCTTTTTATAGCCCTAGGGATTGAAGTAATCACTTCAAATTTTAATCATTTTAATGTCTGTTATGCTAATAGCCTGCTAATAGCTAAAAGACTCTTTCCAAATCATCCAACAAGGTGACAGGGGTAATTGATGCTCATTCACTTAAATCACAAACTCTTTCCTTCTATTGCGTAAAAAAAAAAAAAATCAAAAGCTTCCAACCGGGAGATAACCACATAGCATAACTTACTGTAAAGGTTAGGGCAGTGTCATATATGAAATAGGCACGACATGAAATGTTAATGCACTTTTCTACACATTTCCTTAATTTATATAGAAGTAGAAAGACATCTAGATGATAGATAGAAAAAGAACCATCTAGACCATAAACCCACTTGACCAGCCCTGTGAATAAACGCCTTGAGTTGAAAAGGTGTGTGTCACATTGAATGGGAAGCAAGGCTATCTGGTACTGAATAATTCATCAGCTTGCACCCCTCTCCTTCCTCACCAGCCACAGGGGCAACTGACTCTTCCCCTACTGCAGACCCAGCACTTCGACTTAGAACACGGGCTCAGAAAGTTTTCAGGAAGCCAACCTCCTCCCTTTTTTTCTTTAGAAAGCTTGAGACCAGGGATAATGTTTTACTGCATTACATCCTTCAAAGGTAAACGCAGAAGATTCTCAATAGCTATTTGATGCCTGATTTTTGATGAATGGATTTCCATGAAAGAGAATACCCACTGGCTGCCCATTATCCTAGCGTGGTATACTTGTCACGCATGTACCTGTCATTTGCCTAACAGAGCGCTGATGCTCACTGTCACCCTCTGCGCTCCTGTTACGACGTCAGTGGCGTTACAACATTTCAAACTGCTGAAAAGGCAGGAGCACCAAAGTGTAGATTATTGACTGGAGAGGGTGGAGTGTGTTCTGCACCGAGATATTCTGTATCAAGTAAGAAATTGTTGCTACAGTTTGAGAAATCCAGTTTTGAATGGGAAGACCTGTATTTCAGAATGCCAAGTAGACAAAAAGAGTACAGGGAAGTAAAGATGATGTCCGTCCTCACCATTTGCAGAGCCTCAGTTTGGGCATAAACCAGGTAAGGGTTGACGAAAAGACAGAATGCGTAAACACAAGGCCACCACCTTTACGTTCCTTCCTTAATGCAACATTCTTACTTGAAGGAGGGAGAGAAAAATCTGAACTTTCCATTGGAGGGTCAGGGTAGAGGACGCAGAACATTTCACAGCTCACACTGAAAGTCATTCCCAGAGGGTATCCCTAAGACATTACCAAAGGTGGGGCACCTGGGTGGCTCAACTGGTTAAGCGTCTGCCTTTAGCTCAGGTCCTGATCCCAGGGTCCTGGGATCAAGCCCTGCATCAGGCTTCCTGCTCAGGGGAGAGTCTGCTTCTCCCTCTCCCTCTGCCCCTCCCCACTGCTCATGCTCTTTCTCAGTATCTCTCTTTCTCTCTCCAATAAATAAATAAAACCTTTAAAAAACGACAATACCAAATGTAACTGATTTTTTAAAATCTAAAGTTGGAACGGTACTTTAAAAACCTCACTTAGGTCAAGATCTCAACTCACCATCTACTTTCTCTCTCTCTCTCTCTCTCCAAACTGCTAACTTGACAAAATTTGAGTTTCCCCTTCTAGTTCTATTTCTAGAACTAGGTGTGTGTATTTCAGGGAGTGGAATGGTCTAGCAACCAGCAGCAAAGCAGAACAATGGAAAGCTTAGAATCAGCTTAAATTATAATAAATTTATAAAATGAGCATAAAGCTTCAATAGAATGATGAGAGAACAACAATTTAGGCTCAAGACAACATGAGACAATTCCCACCGTTTTGCATTATATAGAGAAATATGGCTGGGACAGTATATCAACAAAGTATGAAAAATCACATGAAACAGAGGCGCCACAGCAAGGAATTTCATGTCCTCGTTTATTGGACATATTTACTGCATCACTCACATTGTATTACAACTCATGCATCATTCTGATGAGTTGTTATTGCCTTATATCAGCCTTTTAAATTGACGTGCTTGCCTTAAAATGACATTGATGGAGTGTCAGTCACCTTGGAAGGCTAGGAGCAGGGGCAATGGGATCCCTTGCAAAACCGAGCAAGAGCTTAACGAAGCCTCTCCAGCCAAGTCTTCTTCATCTTTGCCACAGAGATGTCTGCTTGGGAAATACCCTCCACCCTTTAAAACCTCATTTCCATCTGAAGAGTGCTATCCCCCAACTGCTTCTGGCCTCTCATTCCCTGTCTGTGTGAATTCCGCTCCCGGTCCAACCCCAGCAGGACTTCAGTTAATAAGCATTCCCGAAGGGATCCTCCCGGCTCAGTGCACTCTGGAACTCCACAAGGAAAAGGGAAAAAGGGCTCTGCCTTCCTTTCAAGCTGAGGAACAGCTGAATTACCATCACCCTGAGGCTGGAGAACGGGACTTCAAAATATGGGGTGCCTTTTGATAAATACTTTTCCAACTAAAGACTTCGCTTAATCCAGCAGCTTCTGAGTCATAAGCAAACACCTTCTGATGTGTGAACAACCAGAAGTCAGTCTATTAGGGGACAGGCCTAGCCTGCTGCTGATGGAACAGACAGGCTGGAGGTGAGTTATTCCCTACTGAGATCCTGCAGGAAATCCAGCAGATAAATGGCAAATATGAATCTTGAAGCTTTTTTCACTCTATCGTTGCGATGCTTACGGAGATTGAAGTATCTTGCAATTCATTGATTTGGCTATTTTTGTAGTCTTATGACTCTTGCATGAAAGACAGACACACACACACACACACACACACACACACACATCCATTTAAATGAATGTCTTTTTTTTTGCCCCCTCCCTGACAAGCGCTCAGAACACTGTGTGAAAAAGATGGTGGTAATTATCCATGCCACAAATCACATGTGTGGTTTTAGCTGGAGGCAGATCCTTACATATCGTGCTAAGGAGAAATGGCACTAAGTGATGTTTCATTTGAAAGTTTTGTATTTCAATTTCTTAAATGAGTCAAGCGCCACCCATTTCCCCTGTTAAGCCCCACCCCCCAAACTGTTCCTTAAAAAAATAGAACAACACAGAGGCTAAACTTGCTGGAGCACAGATGAAATTTAAAATGACGTTTCATTCTTGCATCTCGGTCTAAAGCAAAGGGCTGTTATTGCAAGGATCGTTTCTCGTTACGTGAGGCTGCCTGACAACAGAAAAGTACTTTTATCAGAGCGCCCAGACAGTCGCAGGTGGAACACGAACCCCAAACTCACAGAAATATGGATTTAAAAATCTATAGATTCAAATTCCCACCCAATTGGAAGACTGAACAGAAAGAATTTTAAATGATAGAGGCAAGGCGTTAAACCTTCGTGGCTTGCAGAAATGGGGGTGGGGGCAGGCGGAGTGTCACTACCAGGCAAAGAGCGAATTCTGATCAGGGGTTGGGTAAAAATACAGAAGACAGTTATTTCAGATTAATCGGGAGAGAAATCTGTACCTTCAGGGAATGACATTAATGAGACTCTGAGGAAACAAAGGCAAAATCTCTAAATATCTTGAACAGCTTCAATAAGAACATTTGCATTTAAAACAAAGAAAGAATTCATTATGTGCAGACCAAGGCAGAAAACGGATAACCTGTCCTTGGATAGAAGAGTAACAGCCAGAACTTACAAATGTTAGTGCTTGTTTGTTTGAGGTGGAAAACAAGTTAGTATTTCTCAGGAAACTGTATTCTTCTAAATCATATGTTCTAAATACCAACCATAATAACTTTAACATCTTTATTAACCAGATCTCTTGAGAAGCCTAAAAAAAGACATTTCTACTGAGCAACAGTAGGCCAGAATTATAAACAGGCAAGAAATGTAACTTTTTAACTCAAAAGGAGAACACGGTAACCTTTTTGTCTAATTCCATAGCAGTACTCAACCTCTAAGACAGATACTCACCAGATTTATAAATCTGTATTTCCACCAAAGGAAGAAAGACCTCTCACTATATGGGAAAATTTCTGGGAACTGGCTTAAAATAAAACACTTCACTTATACAATATTGTGGCTTCAAAGGTCTAAAGGACTTGCCTTTGGTTATTTCCAAGTCTCGTTTTTAAGAAAATAAGTTTCTGTCTTTGATTTCTTTGAACTTGTACCACTGTGTGTGCCTGGTGGGATTCTTGGGAAGCAAACAGACTGGACGGGACAAAACCTGGAAAGGCAATGAGAAGCGTCCTGGATATTTCCCGTGACGTGCGGGTGCTACTCTCAGGAAGAATTTCAACTCGTTCAACCTTTATTTTGTAAACCTACTGGGCAGATACAGGAAACAAGGCTTCAGAGAGTCAGGCAGGTGGTAAGTGGTAAGAAATGGACGGAAACGGACTTCTGCAACATTCTGCATGTTAGCCAGGGAGGAAGATGGTATGCCTCTGGTCTGTTTTCTAAAAAAGGTCATGGTTTAGAGCTGATCTAGCCAATCAACAGCACCACTAGCCACACACGGCTAAGGAAATCTTAATTAATTATTTGAATTAAAAAATCACTTTGGGGGCACCTGGGTGGCACAGCGGTTGAGCGTCTGCCTTCGGCTCAGGGCATGATCCCGGTGTTCTGGGATCGAGCCCCACATCGGGCTCCTCCGCTATGAGCCTGCTTCTTCCTCTCCCACTCCCCCTGCTTGTGCTCCCTCTCTCGCTGGCTGTCTCTCTCTCTGTCAAATAAATAAATAAAATCTTTAAAAAAAAAAATTCATTGCAAAAGCTGATGCATACTCCTCAAAGATGGGACAGAGAATATTTAAAAACAAAAATCACTTTGTCGGTAGCACTAGCCACAGCTCAAGTGTGTGACAGTCGCATGTGGCCAGCGGCTACTGGTTGGGATGGTTCAGTCGTGGAATGTGATCACCGTGGGAGCTGTGGCTGGATAGACAAAGTACCAGGGATGACCTCAGTGACCATGGAATATGTCCAGAAAGTGGACGGTATCTTGCTATTGAGCATGACAAGAATTTCTTTTAGAACATGGACAAACTCACATGAATATCCTAAAGTTTTTAATTTAACTAAAATGCATGGGGTACTGATTATGCCAGAAGGTGCTACGTGGTTTACATGTATCATTCTTATTTAATCTTTGTAAGAGTACGAGGTAGGCCATATTATAACCCCCATCTTACAGACAGCAAATGAGGCTTAGAGGGAGCACGTGCACAACCCGAGATCCCACAGCGAAGGCCTGGATACCAAGCATGCCTTATCTCTCCAAAGCCAGAACCCAGAAGGGGGCCTGCGGAGGTCCTTCTGAGCTGGAGCGAGAATGCACAGCAGTACACGACCCGACACCCTGCAGCACAACGGTGGCCACAGCCCACGCGGATGGCTTGCTCTCAATTAGCCTTCTTTCCCCTCTGGGCCTAATACCTTCTTCGTGTCCAGCGTGATTATTTTCTACTAACAATGGAACAGCATCACCTACTAATTCCATTCTCTTCCTACTCTCCACCCATCCACCTGGGCTACTCGCATAGGTTTCTTGTGACAGCTTACAACAATGCCCGAACCAGTCCAACGAGAATGGAGTAGTCACTCCCCAGTCTATCTCATGTTCCACCCCTCCTTCAGACAGACAGTACTGATCTCTTACCTATCCTGTTAAGAATCAATGACTTTGCGTGATAGAAAGGAATTCTAGCAATGCAGAGTATTTCACCTGCGAAGGGCTGAGCTGTGATTAAGAATGGTTCCTCTTAGGGGCGCGTGGGTGGCTCAGTCGTTAAGTGTCTGCCTTCAGCTCAGGGCGTGATCCCGGGATAATGGGATCGAGCCCCGCATCGGGCTCCTCCGCTGGGAGCCTGCTTCTTCCTCTCCCACTACCCCTGCTTGTGTTCCCTCTTTCACTGGCTGTCTCTATCACTGTCAAATAAATAAATAAAATCTTAAAAAAAAAAAAAAAAGAATGGTTCCTCTTAGACATGGGTTCTCAGTGGTCTAGGTGAATCAAACAGGCGCTCTGCCCCTTAGTTTGTAATATCTCAGCCTTTATGTGGGCAATGTCCCTGGAAATTGTTTAGCACATTATAACTGATCATTTGTTACACACTAATAACTTTTTTAAAGCTCTTTTTAAATTGCTCTTAATGCTCAATGTCCAAACGACTGTGGCTGAAGACGCACCTGACTGCATCTTCTGTGGACCCTGCTGATCCTTAGGGCCTCACATGCCTTACCTCCGGGGCGAGCCATCATCGTGGGGCTGGATGATGACCACCTTCACGGTCACAGAAGTCCGGAGCAGATCGATCATCTGCTCGTGGGTCAGAGTGGCCACGGCCACTTTGCAGATCTCCACGAGGCGGCTCCCTTGGCGAAGCCCAGCCTTCCAGGCAAAGCCGAAGGGTTCCACGTCGGCCACGATTCCTTCAAAATTCACGTGGAAGCCAAGCTGGCCCAGCCCATTCCTCCTCAGGGTCATTTCCACGGTCTCACAGCCTCGCGTCACTATCTGAGGGGAAAGAGACCATGAGACACCACTGTGGGGCACCCCCGCCCCCCACAAGGTAGAGGCGCACACCCAGGCCTCCCAGCCCTGCCCTCCAACCACCCAGGTGACACGCTAAGCACGTTACAATGCCAAGTTCACCGTAATTAGCCGTGGCATCGGACGCAAAGAGAACAGTGAAAGTAAAACAGCGGCTTTACTCTTCAAAGGCAAATATGCTCCTGATACAGGCGTCCTGCTTTTTCTTAGAAGCCGCTGACCCCAGACCTCATGAGCTTCAGACAGGCTCTGATAACTCCCTCCTCCCCTCCCCTATGTCAGTGGGCTTGGCTCTTAAGTATATAAGCCCCACTGTTCCAGATGGACTGTAGCAATGGGAAAATGTAGTCTCTTTCAAAACCACAAGTTTCACCCATTAAACATTAAAAGTTACTCAATTTCATCCAACTTAAAAAATGGCCCAAACCCCTTCCCAGCTAACACTCAGAGGGCTGCCCCCAGGAGGGCAGCCACAGAAGTCAGCCAGTTAGGAGACGTGCAAGTGTTCCCTGGGCACTGGCCCTGTGGACGTCCTGCCCTGTCCTCTGGGAAGCCCCCTCGTCGAAGTGGGTGGCCACTGCTTGCCTGGGTGGTGAGGGCCATTTAGCTCAAATGTGGGCAGGCCCGCCAGGCTCCCTGGCATCTGCTGACAAGGGCACTGTGTAGGATGGCCCTCTTGCAGGCAGCAGAGACCCTCCTGTGCCTGCGGGCACCTCTCCTTCATGGGGTCCATCCTTTGGGGGCCAAGGGCAACCCCAAGCAGTGGCAGCTTCAGTGCTCTGACCTTCCGCGAGAGCGAGAGTCTGCAGCAGTATCACGAAAAGCAATGTGGAAGCAAGGTGGTCGGCATCCCACGCGGCGCACTAAAGCACGATCATTAGTTAATGCCACCCTCAAAAGCACTCACTGAGCCTAACTTACATGCACTGAGACAAAAACACAGGCTCATTATATGTCATTTGATGGCATCACTTATTTGTGGGAAATTTAAAGTCAGGAAGTATCATACCCGAATCCCCCAAAGCACAGAGCTAGTGATAAAGCTGCAGTACAATAAATGCTCCATTTCCGTGAAACACGCTCTGAATACCCAGATTCCTATTTAACAAGACCTACGAGTGTAAGTACAGCTGTGGGCTGGGCTGGTTCAGCGTATGTCCGCTGTGTCTGTTTCCATGGTTACCTGCATAGGTACACACATGGCCCATCAACTTCCCACAGACACACAAGACAGCTGGGGGCTCAGGAAAACGGGGCAAGGCGTTGCTGGTCTTCGTGGTGAGGTTTTGAAAGACTGAAGCTTGCAAAGTTATGAACTGAACTAATCAGAAATTGCTGGAAAAGTACTTTTATAATATGTACACCCTGAATAAAATTTTCTTTCACTTTTCAACTTTGTTTCAACTACGCTCTCCTTCCAAAAGTCTACATATGTGTGAAATATACCCTGCCTTGTTTCAAATATTAATGCAATTTTCAGTTGAAATTTAGCATCCATATATCAGACTGAAGAGTGAACAGTCACACCTTTCCTGAGACCTATGTATCTCTTCTCCTTATTTCCTCCAACTACCTGCTACCTGCCCTGCTTTTTGCTTCGTGCTATTTCTTTATCCTTTCTCTTTCCTGCTTCTTAACACTTGCAAAGGATAAAGGACCAGTTATTTGGAGTTCCTTTCATACTAACATAAACTCAATTACCATAGGAAAATGGTAGCTTCCTATCCACATACCTACCCGGGACTGGCCACATAATTGGTGGGGCCGCAGGCAAAATCAAAATGCAGGGCCCCTGGGTCAAAGACTATTTACAACTTCAAGATGGTTAAAAGCAGAGCACTCAACTGAGCACGGGCTCTTCTGAGAGTGGGTCCCTAAGAATGGGTCCTGGGCTGCACAGGAATGAAACAGGCCCTGCCTGTCCCCTTAGGCATCAGTTCTCATTGCTTCCTGGGTCTGTACCTGCATAACGGACACTTTTAATTTCAGTTTCCACCACGATAAAAGGCACACTGAATCTACCACCCGCCAAATAGCACTTGTTCCCCATCTCTGCTCTATGAATGTGGGATCCTCTTTGCTGCCACCCCTGTACCAACCTTACGCTCTAATCCCTCAACTGTCTGGGGGTTGGTTTGCTTCCAAAATCCCCTGCTGTGAGTCATCCTAGGGCCACAATACATTTCCTCAAACATATTCCAGACATCAGGCACCTCCGTGCCATTAGCCATACCACTGCTTTTCTAGGAAAATGGAAGAATGGGGGCCACGAAACAGCGAATGGGTAAGGACCTATGAAATGTGCATTTTGGTGGTCGGCGAAGTGGTGTTTGTGTTATATTTTCAGGAGCACAGACGATGATGACTCAGCGGATCTCCTAAGAAGACGTATTTACGGTATTACCGAAGGCACAGTGTGTCTTGAAACTCACAAGGATAACTCAGTTCTACAGACACATAAACTAATCACGTACCTAATCGTCCCCAAATCACATCTATGTTTGTGCACATACACCCGATAATACTGTTGAACACACTGAGGTCTCTTCCTGTAAATAGTGTCAACAAACAATTAAATTATTTCTCCAAGGCCGGCAGACACTGACTAGATTGTATTGTCTGTAATTCATGGTCTCGAAGAACAAAGGGGAGATTTATATTTGGTGGGAGGAAAGGGGACAGGAAATGGGTATAAAGTCTCCTTTCTTCCATAAGTGACTAAATCTTTTCTAAAATCTGAAATATACATCCCCTTGGGGGAAGATTTAAACATGAGAAATTCTTTTGTCATACCATGTTTGGGTTCTTTTACTATGTTTAATTTATTCTTATAACTGGTTAGACTCAAACTAAAATTTGGATCTTTCTGGGTGAAAATCAGGAGCAGAAATATTAACAGTTACACTCCATGGACATCATCTAGGGGTTCTATACTAAAAATAATGTTTTAAAAAAAATCTCTTTTAGGACTGATTTTTTTTTTAAGTCTAATTTAATGGGTAATTCTATAAAACCTCCTTAAGAAAACGAAACTGTGGCTGGAGAGTAATAATATATTTAATCTGGCAGACTAAAGAAAAATACCTGCTGTATAAACACGCACAGAACTGAAGTTGCAAAGAGGACGTAGTCATTCATAGGGTCAACAGCAACTGTTGCCCATTGGTCTCCCGCTGGGAGGGTCCTGTCATGTCCATCTCTACACACAGACATAATATCTAGACAATTCGCCATTTTTTTCTTTCAGATACCATAAAAACACATCCTGATGTTCTCTTTTGGAAGTTGGCTTAACTTTTTCTTTCCAATCAGTTTGTAATGGGTGCTTCTCCACCACTCATGTATTCAGCAACTGCTCAAAAGGACACAACGTTTAGAATTAAGCCCCACAGCCATATAAAATAGTAATGCATTCTGCAGGTGCCATAATCGTGGTAGAATTTCCACAGCGGAAGCCATTATGAATCTGGGATTGAAGACCTAAGGATGGTGGAAACACAAAACGTGTACTTACTCCTAATCGCTGGACAATTTCCCTGATATCTTCAGCACAGTTATCCACGGAGGACAGAAGGATACATTCCCCTCTCTCGTAAAACACTTTGATACTCATTAATCCAGATGTCCACCCAATGACGTCCCTGCAGGAACAGTTAAATACAACGTTCTTGGAATCCTTTTCAATCAACATTATGAACTCATTGGAAATCCCAAGAAGACATTCAATGTCAGCAGACTGGCCGAAGTCCCGAGCTATTACGTGCCACATGATCGCTCCGACGCTGAACAGATGGGCATCCTTCCTTGGCTTTACTTTCTCCTTTTTCTTTGCACCCAGTGTAATGAAGCTGAATTTCACAGAGGTATCCACAGTGGCGGTCGTGACAAAGTTCTCCGCCAGATCCTTCAAGTACTCTTGCCTCGTTCGAGTGGCCATTGCTCGAAACTTTTCTGATTTATGGGCTGCATTTTCTGCATTAATCACTTTGGCTAAAAGGAAGTCCCGAAATACTGCTGACTTTGGAAAAGTTACTCCTTTGGGAATTGGTGGACCAAACGGTGGTACATCTTTTGATCTAGAAACTCCAACACTGAGAAAGAAAAAAAAAAAAAAAAGGAAACAATAGGAGTTGTAATACCTTCAGAATATTTACCTTCAGAGAAATCTGACATGTACCCATACTCCCAACTTACACCATCTATTCTGTAGCTTTTTGTTATACTAATTTCTGGATACCCAGTGTTTGTTTTTCAAAGTTACTAGATGGGCTGGTACTCTTAACTCTGCAGCTGGCCATCCCTGGGAAAGACAGTGACACTTTCAATGGAAGTGAGGTTATTAGCCCCAGGTGGCTGCTTGGGATCTCACTAGTACTGGACACCATGATGACACTTCACAGGCTCAAAGGTTTTAAGTGTCCCATTTTTTCAGGAAATGCTCACTTGGTCACATTTTGAAAATCTCAGTGTAAGTTTTATGGGAGTCAAATTGTAAGAGATTCCAGGGACTGAAAAGATCAAGTGTAGAGTGACAGTAACAACCACCTTAACATGTCGAAACCAACCACGCTCCCCTGTATCAGGCAGGTGTGGTTGTCTCAAACCCTTCTTAGAATGAGATCAACTACAAAGAGTGAATTAATGATAATAAACAAATGAAGGACTGCACTGAGGGAATGAAGAATCCCAGAGCATCCACTCCCCAACGACTAAGTAGCCACTGTGAAACCAAGACTCAGTACTAATCCCACGTCTGCCCAGGCTGACATTTTCTATATCGGAATCAACGAAGGAAGCGATCTATACTTCGTCTTCGTCTCTGCTGAAAATCTTGAACATGGTGAACTAAGGCATGAAAGAATTCTGTCCAAATTTGTTCTGTCAGGTGTGAGCTCCTCTTCCAGAAAGTGGCTGGTTAGACTCTTAAAAAGATCACGGTCTCCGGATCTCTCTCACCTTTGCTTTAATCTGCACACTCTTCAGGACAGTGAGTCCCCTCTGGGGAGCGGGGCAGCACGACGACGGAAGACTGTCTGCATGGGGCCGTAGCTGGGACGAAAGGGGAGGGCAGGACAGAGTCCCTTTGGGACAGAGGCATCTAATTCATTCAGGGATGGTGGCGTAAGCACTAAACCAGACGGTGATGGGGCAGACTTTACTCGTGTCCTCAAAGAAAGGCCCTAAAAATGCTGCAGAGTCTGAAGGGTCTTTGGGACCAATCTTATACTTGACTCATCTTCCCCCTGCTACTATCCTTAGAGTGGACATTCTAGAGTGAGTAGGCATTAACTCGTCCTCACATTTTAACTCCCAGAGAGCTGTTGCAAAGCCACCTGTCTGGACTTGTGATGAGGCTAACCGCACCTTGTTGCTTGTCCTCCCACCGGTCGGGGGCTCGCGTGGCCTACCTGAGCACTGAGATCTGCCGCCCCAGTAAAGTCACATGATCGCCTGCCCTAAATTTGTTTTTTTCTTCCAGTAACGAGCACAGATTCCTGGAAGAATTTTACCCACAGAAGGCTCACGAGGCCCAATCTCATTTGACACCTTGCAGGATTGCTTTTTTGCACTTAGCTCTATGGATCTCAAGCTACTCTGACTGTGGCTTGTTATGTACTTAAGCCAAAGCATCAGGGAACACTTTTTATACCTAAATATGTCCCAAAAAGCTCTCACTGTAGAGCTCCATAGTGGTTAGAGGGAGGTATCTTATAAAAGGGCAATTGTTTTTGTCCCAAATTATTGACCCTGATATCTAACTGGATGTTCCCTCCACCATGTACAGTATATTAACTACTTGATCAACTGAAATCCTATGCATCTCAGATCCAAGCTGTACAAGGACAGCAGCCACAATTTAGGTCTGGCTATTCCAGGATTACTGGGGTTCCCTGAGGTGCATGTGATCCTTCCTGTCTTCTTTAAGACGCACCCACGGATTAAGACATAGCAATTTAGAGAACAGCAGACCTGAACTATATTTCATTATTTCCTTGGAAATTATTTAATGAATTTATTTTGTCACTGGTATGTTTTGAGGAAGAGCATATGAAAGAGCCCTATAAAGGTGTTTTTGGAAAATCTTCGCATGATAACCTTATTCCGTGGGACAGAGTGTTATGGAATTGATTTGAGCACAGCATTCAAGAAGACTATTGCTGACTCACTGAGGAATATTCAGGAAGTTTTTAAGCATGATCAGTATGAATGTTTATGAGGCACTGCCCAAAATTTGAGACACTCTACTAACTCTATAACCTGAATCTCATTAGCAAGTCGTAATTTAGTGATAACAACGTGGTTTCTTAAAAACCAATGATTCCACAGTTGAGTGATTTGCACGATGCTATCCTCTATCATAGAAAACAGGACGTGGTCTGTTTTTTTTATAGCTAAGACGTACATCCAGTCCAATACTGGTTTCAACATCCCTCCCTAGTAATTTTATTAAAACCAAAAACCTGAAACACATGAAAACAGACATTACTGATAACTTTAAGATTTTTGGTGCTCATGAACCACCCCGTGGTCTCAGTATAAACTAAAATTGAAAGTAATTTAAAATACTTGATTTGACCTAAAAACAGCAGCCAATAAAATAACAGCAAATTCCATAAAGCCTTAGGCTTAAGTTTCCAATCCATTAGGAAGGTTCATTTAAGATTATTCTTCATAATTACCATTCATCGGGTGAGATCTCAGAAGAATAATCCCACTTACCATGTTTGACCAACATTATGTTTTTAAACCTATCCTTCCGATAGAACAGACGTTATGCTTGTTACAAATATCATTTTTTTAAAGCAGTTCTGAGCATTCGGGCCAGTGGTCTTTCGCCCAGATGTGACTCAGAAATCACCACGGGAGGAAGCTCACAGATGTTCAGGTCAATTTCAGGTCTGTGACATCAGCATACCGCACAGTAGGGCTGGAGAATGAGCCCATTTTAACAGGCTGTGAGGCAACATTCAAGCTAAGAAGTACCAGCTTACAGACTCTGTGTTGCTTTGAGATGGGCCAGGCGTGGGGCTCGGGACATAAACCAGCAACGTCTAACACACAGACTAGCTTCTCTGCCTTTAGGAGAGCACGCTTTACAGTCGTCACCATCTCCCCGTCCTCTCCCACGCGTGCGCCCCACCTTGGCCCAGGAGGGGGCTGAAACAGCACTTACTGTTTTAGGATGATAAAGGGAAATAACCTCCGGGGAGTGCCAGGAGCTCTAACAGGTGCTCTGCTAATTTCTGCTATTTATTCTACATACTGATGGAGGTACTCTTATCCTCGACTTTAAGAGAACGAATGAAAGTTTCCAAGAAGTAAAGTAACTTGTACACAAAGCACTGTGGGCAGCAGAGCTGGATTCTAACCCCAGGTCGGACACCCACCCTTTTACCCCACAAGGCATGATTTTCCAGTGGCATCTACTTCCTCCGAAAGAGTCTGTGGGGAGGGGAAAGGAAACAGAAACAGGCTCGGGATTCTGAGACACATGCATGGCCTTTTGAAATCACAGATGCAAGCATCAACTCCCGGTCTCAGGAGCCCTGTGGGCTGAGTGTTTCCAAGATCTTGGATGAGAAGCAGTGTATTCCCACTACAGGAAGTACTTCTGCTTGGGAAGAACTTGAAACAGCCACATCACCCACCTCTGAGGCTGGTATCCATTAAGCTCTGGTGCCGGCAGGGGCTGGATGCAGTTTTTAAGGGGAAAATTGAGGAAATGTGTAATCTACACTTTTGAACTGCTAGGCATTTTGCTGTTCAAAACGGGAAGGAGGCAATTATTTCGTACAGAAAGTAACTGAGTGAAGACAGTGGAAATATAATTAGAAAAAGGGGGGGGGAGGATAATTATGGGGTTAGAGATAATTGGAAAACAAAGCTATTTCAGGAGAAGGTGTGCTGTTGAAATATACCTGACAGAATGAAAGGCCAGGGGCTGCCAGCTCACCTGTAACACACGTTTTCCGTGCACGGGTTGTGCACTTTGACGATGACAAAGACGTGCTGGAAATGGGACCGGATGCTTCTCGGAGTAAAAGGAAGTGCTCCGGGCTCTTGGAAGACAATGGTCACAATGTCATTTCCGATATGCCTTTTCCTCAGAAGCTGCGGTCAGGAAAGGGAACACACACGGAGTTACAGACGCGGTTTTCCGTAAAGACAAAATATAGCAATATATACAACTTACTCCTCTGTCCATTTTCAAGGATTGATTCAGAAAGCAAGAGCCACTCTCAGAAAGTCACTGCTCTTCAAGGTGACACAGCAAAAGCAGGATGGGCTGCGTCGGAAACGTTTATGGAAAGACAAGCCTAACGCAGTTAATTTCTTGCACTTTAAAATTCAACTCCTTTTCACCTTGAGCTTTCGTACCCTGATATAATAGCATGTTAGCGCTTGAAACACTTTCAGGAATTTTTTTTTAAGGTTTTATTTATTTATTTGACAGAGAGAGAGCCAGAGAGCACAAGCAGGGTGAGTGGCAGTGGGAAAGGGAGAAGCAAGCTCCCCGCTGAGCAGGGAGCCCGACGTGGGGCTTCATCCCAAGACCCTGAGATCATGACCTGGGCTGAAGGCAGATGCTTAACCGACTGAGCCATCCAGGCGCTCCCGTTCTCAGGAATTTTATAGTTTAAGTTCTTCAACTTAAAGCAAGCAGACAGAATGAAAGAGAGAGCTCAGGTTTGCTAAAAGTCCTACATCAGTGTGTTAGGGCCTTAACCTGTGTCCTGTGCTCCCCACAGGCCTGTCCACAACAGCAACACAGAAAGACTGTTACTTCACTAGCTAATAGATTCAAACTACTTAACTGAAATCTGGCCTTTCAGGTGTGATTCAGAAACACAGAATTCTACCAGATTAACGGCTGGAAAACTCCATGGTATAGAATCTTATACATTACAAATGTGGCAGAAGCCAAGGAACCCCAGAGCAGCAACAGATTATTATTATTACTATTACTATTACTATTATTATTATTATTATTATTATTATTATTGTGTGTGGTTTTTTTTTTTTTTGAGCAGCAACATTTTAACAACACTTTCCCTTTTCATTCTCCTTTTGCCCAGAATGCTCCCTTCGCCCTGGACAACTCAGGGCTCTAACTTAGTTATCTCCTCCCCGGAAAGGTACTTCCCTGGCAAGCCTATACTGGCAACTCCACCCATACACCCAGGTCCACTTCTAGTGCATTAGTTGTAATAGAACCGTGCTGCTAATTGTGATTTACTTCTCCCGCTTCAGGTCATCACTTTCAGGAGGGCAGGAGAAATGCCCTGTTGACTTCTGTTTTTTTTTTCTTTTTCTTTTTAAAGATTTTATTTATATATTTGAGAAAGAGAGAGACGGGGTCAGGTTGGGGCACGAGGTCGGGGGGGGGGGGCACGAGGTCGGGAGGGGCAGACGGAAAGAGAGAAGCAGACTCCCCTCGGAGCAGGAAGCCTGAACCAGGGCTCGATCCCAGGACCCTGGGATCATGACCTGAGCCGAAGGCAGACGCTTCACCGACTGAGCTACCCAGGTGCCCCTGATATCCTGGTTTCTAATGGCCTGCCCAGGACATAGTCGACACCCAGGCCACAGCTGCTGAAGGCATAAATGAGTGGTATGGATACAGGATCCCAGCCACATCACGCTGTGCAATAAAACCGTGACTGCCCTCTGACTATGTCGATAAACCCATACATAAAGCACTCTCTAAGTTGATGCGAGTGAAACCATAGTATCTGTGCTCACAAAGCTTGTGATCTTCAGTTTTAATAGAGACAATAAGCTTTACAGGAGCTGGTGATGTCACTGCAGGAATGAGATAATCTCAGGTAGTAAATCTCTCTTTACTAGCAATAACAAAGACAACGAGCTTGCTCTTAAATTTATTTGGCACCTACAGAACATACCTCACCGTAAAGAGCATTGAGTTCAACTCTTAAAGCCTTTTCAACCCAGATACAAAAAGGATTTCATTGTCAGGCCCCTGACTTGTGATTTAGCGCGATAAAAGGTCTGGGAACTTGGGGATGAAGTGCTCCTTCTTCCAGAGTTCTCGGATATGCCAGTTAAATCACTGATTCATATGCTGAAAAATTCCCATTTAAAGCACCACGGTTCAAGTCACACACCCACAAAAGTCACCTTTCTGTCTGGGTGAAGTTTTGAAAACACACATTCATATACATTAATACAGACCCAATGAGCCATCGGTAGCTTTAAAAATGTTTGCTAAATATTTAAGTTAAAATGTGCCCTTTTGGACGCATGTAGCAAACCAGGTCCTGTACACTGTGTGATTAATTCCCCTTCCTACCGTGGACACAGATGATAACCATGATAACTATTTCACATAAAGAAAAGAAAGGGGAAGCAAGGATAAATATCTACAACAAACATCAATGCACAAGCTGGAAATTGTACCAGGTTAAGATGTTCCTCCCTCGTTTCCACAGTAGCTGAAACACAGGATTCACAGGTACTATATAATAGGACAAGGGAAAATCTGGAACGAATGAAAAGTTAAAGAAAATGTATCTTTAATACCTAACACCGTGTTCGATATATCTGTTGAACGTGGTACCCAACAGCTGGCTCTATACTTGACTCGATATCCTTGAACACAAGAGTTCTCAGATTGACGGGCACAAGATGGCGCTCGTGATGGCCAAGGCCACGCAGTGAATTCTGCAGCCCCTCCTGCTTACATGTTGCTGTGATACACTTCCCCTTGGCCGGCTCTCTCGGTTACGTGCATGGGGCAGGCATGAACTCATGAGTCCGTGCTTCCTCACTGTTGTAAGAGCAACAGCAAAATGGACAACTATTCCCACCCATTTTCTCTTTGTCCAGAAGGAAGACATTGGGTCCAGTTTTGTATTTCCCAACACAGGAATAGTGGAAGCACCATTTAAAAGGCTGGTTCCCTCAACGACATGTCCCTTTCTAAGCATATTCTTTGGCTTTGTAAAATGGGCCAAAAACATTTTTAATAGTCTAGTTAATTGAACCAGAGTCACAAAATGTACTTGGCAAAACAATAAAGTGCGTGGGGCGGGAGGGGCGAGGAAAAAGATTCGTTAAGAAGAGCAAAATCTGACACTCTCTGTAGGAGAATAAAAGTAGAAAACTTACCACCTTGTCCATCAAAGGGATGCTTGACTTTGTTTAGAGCTAAAGAAAAATAATATCTGGGAAGCTCGCAGGAATATTTTTCACTGTTTTCCAGGATTTTGCCAAACATTAAATAACCTAAGTAATTTCTCAGACTTCTTATCTGAAGGTAAATATTTTCTTTAGTCGTTACGTGTTTCTTCTGACCGGCCAGTGAAATTCTGTGTCATCAGAGTCCAGACCTGGACGGGGAAAGGGGACGGCAGCCCAGCAAAGCTGTGAAGCGAGGCCCCGGATTAGGAAGTCGCCTCTAGCACTGTTTGGGGAATTCAGGAAGGGTATCTTCTAGCCCTAACTCCTCCCCTCTAGACGTGAAGTTCCTGACACTTCCCAGTTCCAAGAGAACCGCCTTCGTGTCTTCGAATGTAAGAATGAGTCAATAAACACTGTGTTAGACAGATTTACATAGTCAATTCTACGAAATCTCCAACGCTTGACTCAAGCAGTGAAACAGGAATAAACTCTTGTTATGACAAGAAAAGTGAAATGTGATTCTTCACCCAGTTCCATGGCAAAAAGCGTCCAGATGCGACGAAATAGCAACCCTCGGATTTATTCTCAATTCCCTAACCAAACTTCAGGGCTTCGCAGGAACAGTTTCACCTTGATGCAACAACCAAAGGCGAGAGAAAACTGTCAGGCAGCCACACTCGATCTGAGGAGGCATAAAGTTGAGCTAGTCAGATCGATCAGCCTCTATGCAGACAGGCTCGTGTGGTACTTTTTTCTTAGCAGAGTTAAGGCAGAGAAAGAATTTTGCACCTCACTCTGGAGGCGAGGGCGAGGCAGTCATACGATGAGGAAGAAATGCAATTGGATGTACTTCACAAGTTTCTAAGAGTCAGAATTAGTAAAGAGAAAACTTCATTTGAAACCAGAAAAGGCTGATCTCCAGAGACGGTCTACTGTCTTAAGAAGCAAATATGTAAAAATGTGCATGCTTTCAAAGGGAAAACTGCATCATTTAATGATTATCTTATATGTTCTGAAATTCAAAGAGATGAGCCCAGAACTGAGCAAAAAATTCAATGTATTCCCCTGAAAACTGATCACAAGTTCTGGATCTCAGTCCTTGGGCTGGAATCTAAAGTCCTGTTGGTAGGAACAGAGTTGACCAAGACTCCTTTGACCCTGTCCTTCCCACCCCTCTGACCGTGTCCCCCACCACCCCTCCCAGACAGCCACCTTGTCCCTCCCACAGGCCAGCTGTTTCTACCACAGGCCCTTTGCACTTGCTACCCCCCCTGCTTGGAAGTTTCTCCCCCTCACACAGAGGGCCAGCTTCTCCCTCATCAGAGACCTTCCTAATTCTACATGTGTGCACACAACACACGCACACACACACACACCCCCCACACCCTCATGTATTTATTACTCAAGACACAACCCAGTGGTTAGAGTTTTGTTTTGATTTTTAAGAGATATCTAGAGTTTCCTGTGCA
Organism: Ursus arctos; assembly: GCF_023065955.2. Taxonomy (NCBI): domain Eukaryota; kingdom Metazoa; phylum Chordata; class Mammalia; order Carnivora; family Ursidae; genus Ursus; species Ursus arctos. The sequence continues at coordinate 68,074,765 of NW_026623089.1, forward strand.
AAGTAGAAATGTGAACATAGATCAGGAGTCTAATAAGAAAGAGAGAGAAATCTACTCACTTGACCACATAAATTCACAAGACCTACATTCAGAGAGGGAAAGCCTCAGCTACCTACTCCCCACAAAAAAAAAAAAAAGGGGGGGGGGGAAGCTAGGTTAAGCGCTCTTATCTCAGATCAGCAAGATCATATCAAATTTAATTGCCATTTCAAGGATTCATTGTGGATATACTTTATATAACCAATATAAAAATATTATGTAAAATATTTAATATAAAACATATATTTTACTAATAGGAAGCATAAATGTACAAACCAGTTAAGTGAGCAAGGCTGAGTATTCTGTAACTGGAGAAACAGAAATAAACCTAGAATGGAGATTTTTAATGATTTAATAACAAAGCGAAGATAAGACGATTATGGAGATACAAGTTATTTCTGATACCCAGCAGTACCAACCCTATTGTAAGCAATCATGCTTATTATCCTGCATAAGTACACATTCCTGTTTAGGGCCTGGGGATAAATCTCATCATGGAAAGCTGAATAAGCATTTTATTCTTCCAAAATATTCCATATTATTATTTATAGGTGAACCCAAGTGCAGTCAGGACCTGTTCATACAGCCCTTAATGAGGTAGATTCCTCCTATATACGGACAGTTTCTTAGCAGTTCCAATTAGGGACTTACAGAAGTGCAGAAACCCCTTAAGACAGGTCGGCCATCTATCCAAATTATATAGAGAAAGGGTTCCAGCCTGGCTGAAACCTAACAAGCTGTGTCTCCATTACCCCTATAGAGGTCAAGTCTGTCCCTAGGCTAATACTAATATTCTTCAAATGGAATCTCAGAGACCTAGGAGCTTGGCCTTATTCCTTAGGGACCTCTTGGGGGCTAGGACATCCCTAACTTTATGCATGCATTAAAAAAAAAATCATAATTTACTAGGTACCAGGAACCATGCTACCCTTATCCATTTGATATACTTAGACTGAGGAAAAGGTCTCTCTGCCCAAGTGAAGTCTGAAGCTAATTTGTGGCGTTCTTTCCACTGATAACAATCCATGATGGCTGATCTATGATTTATCTACGGGACAGAGGGGAAGCACACGGGGGGAGACAGCCCTGTGAAACGGAATCCGACTGCCAGACTGGCCCAGAGAGACTGATGGGTCTTCAGGGAAGAGGGAAACCACTCCAAGAGCGGGCTCTCTTATCATTCCCTAGGGCTGGCTAGGTTTTCTTTGTAAGAGTCATACATTCCAAACACCGAACTCTTTTGCAACAGTGGTAAACTCTCTAAAGACTTTTAATACATCTTGGAATCAGCTTTCAGCTTGATTTATTACAAGAACAAACACAAGAAATTATACCTGATGTGGACGAGTCTGGACCAGTTACATAGTCACAAATACCATGGTGCTAATGAGGCCAAAGTTATAGGCACCATTCACATACAGGCCAGCTAACTTTGCTAAGTTCTGTGGCCTCAAGCTGCACTCAGGAGCCCAGCTGGTCATTTCAGACATTTCTACTCCTGGTATTAACATAATCTGCAGGCATGGGTGGGGTGGGTGGGAGATGTCCAAAGGGCCAGTACAACCTGTAACAAATTTGGAGTGCATGTTCCAAGATTGCACAGTGGCAACATTTATCTACAAACAGAATATTCTGGTAACAACCCAGGATTAGCAAAATATTAAATGCCAAAGTAAAGATAATTTTCTGAAATTATTGATAAATTAGCCCCTACTTTCTTAACTATCTAGGCCTTAGTTTCTTATACCAGAGCTGTAGGACTGGGAACAGGAAAATAAAATGCAAATTAAGTTATTTAAAATGCTTGCACTTTATATCTAATAAATGATGAAACCGTAACAGCAAGTAAAATCACTGAGCACACCGTGTGCCAGGCACCATTAAGTGCCTTGTAGGTATGAGCTCACCTAATTCCAGCCACCGTCTACGAAAGGTTCATTTATTCCTTGAACAAATGTTTCCTGCCTGCCTACCATGTTCAGGATATGGTTCTGGGTGCATGGGGACACCTCGATGAAGAAATGAGCTCAAAGCCCCTGCATTCGGGATAACGGAAACTAAGGCATAGAAAATTTTGCCCAAGGTCACAAAGCTGGTAGCTGGGATTGAAATCCAGATAGCATAGCACTAGAATTCTTGCTCTGTTAATAACTACATTTTCCTGTTGAAGCCATTTTTCCACCTAGAAGCAGGAAGCCTCAAAGAGGGCCCTAGAACCACAGAAATCAGACACTAAGAGGGCCACGCTGTGGATTGTCTAGTCCAAGTATTGTGCGTGCTACATCTCCCCACTGCCAAACCCATGGAAAGTTTCTCTAAAATTCAACATTCTTTTCCTCTGAGCCCAGATGCTGCCCCAGAATCCTTCTTCACACAGTTTTCCAAGGAACCACTGCTGGCCATTTGAACCAGGTCCTCATTATATAATCATCCGATTTCTTGAGAGGCTAAAGATCTTACCCAAAGACACAAGGCACTCGAGTGACTGGCAGTGGCAAGTTCAGAATACGTCCACTGACTCTCATTTCCGCTTTTTACCAACCCCTTTATACCATGAATACTTGCCTACATAGTGTTTCTCACACATAGATTTCCCAATGGACCATATGTAGGATCATATATATTCCAGACACAATAAGAGCACTCATTAAAAAAGCAAAACAATTTTATAGTTTTCCACCTCTAATCCATCATCAAAACTTACTCAATGTCATGGATTCTCACTCAAGTTTAAGAAAACAACCAAGAAGTAACCAAGTAAGTCTTTAAGCTACAGAGTCTGTAATGTTTAGTATTAATTTACAGGAGATATATATATATATATATTTAATTTCCAGTTTGGGAAGCTTAAAACACCCATCCATTCCCCACTCCCCAACATCTGTCCTTCCATATACTTTTTTTGTGTGTAGGACTTTAAGGATAGTTTCAGTGAAAAAAAAAAAAGGTACAGAGAACTCATAAACCCACAGATTTTAATTATTATGCAACCGAAACGAGGCAGGGGAAAGCCTGGTTTGAGTTCTGCTAACAGCAAATCCCAGCAGACGTTAGAATTCCAGAGGCTGCCATAAGGGAAGTGATGGGGGCCAATCCAGTTTGGAGTCCAATGGCTCAAGTAATTAGGGACCTGGAAGGGCTTTGTGGTTTGAACACTCGATAACTGGGGTCAAAAGGCACTGGCTCTACTTCTGCTAAAGGACTGACAGATTTCCCGGCTGGAGTAAGCCCTATCAGTTTTCTGAGCAACAACTCACACAGAGTTTAATTACTGAATGATTCACAAGTATCTGCCGGACAACTGCACTGGTCTAAATTAAGCTTAATAGTGAGTGAATCTGTTTGGCATTATTCCAAGTAATTTTTTTTAAAGAGCTAGAAATCCTTTAGGTTAAAACATATAAATACATACATGTGATCTAGTGATTGTAATGCTACCTTTTAAAAAAGCATACAGAAATAGGGGCGCCTGGGTGGCTCCTCTAAGCGTCTGCCTTCAGCTCAGGTCATGATCTCAGGGTCCTGGGATCGAGCCCCACATTGGGCTCCCTGCTCAGTGGGGAGTCTGTTTGTCCCTCTGTGCCCCCCTCCACCCCGCTCATGCTCTCTCTCTCAAATAAAAATTCTTTTTAAAAAGACAGAAAAACAAAACAAAACAAAAACCCATACGGATATGTGATCAAAAGGTAGATTTTCTGATGGTAGATGTAAGAAATCTGATTATTAGAAAACACTGCAGATCACTCAGGAAGGACAAGGCACTGAGCTTAAGTATTAGATAAATGGCCAGAAAATCTGGTTGTCAATGAGAAGGAAAAAGGAAAGAGAAGCTGTCCCTACTGTGAAGAGTTGGGCTGGAATCGGGAGCCTGCTTTCTCAACCCCGCTGGAAGCCTGAAGGAGGCTCTTGAAATTAGTGATGGGGATGGGGCAAGTGGTTTCTTTGCAAAACGTGTATTTTAACTACCTTCATTGAAGTTCATGAGCATTAAAAAAAAGAGAGAGAAGGAAAATTCTCTGTTGCAATTAAGTTTCATTCATTCAACAAATTGTTTGGGTTTTTTTTTTTTTTAAGAATTTATTTATTTGAGACAGAGAGAGAGGGGCACAAGTGGAGAGAGTGGGAAGAGACAGAAGTAGACTCCCTACTGAGGGCGGAGCCTAACATTGGGCTCGATCCCAGGACCCTGAGAACATGACCTGAGCCGAAGGCAGACGCTTAATGTATTGAACCACCCAGGCGCCCCTCATTCAACAAATTTTCCCGAGCAACTGCTATGCAGTCCCTGGTGCGCTAAGGTATTTTTATAGCAAAGCAGTGCAGCTGAATGACATCAGAGCTAAACTTCCTAGACATGAAAACAAACTTTGTTTTAACTCCTGATTTAACCCAAATACGATCAAATCGCGAAAACTGAATCATGCCACGAATAAGTTATAAGAACCGTTCTTACAGTATTTTCTGTAAATTAGTTATCTACCTGCACTCAGAAACCTGAGCTCAGCTTACCTTGCTGGCTTATTTATAATGAACACAGTGGACGCTGATTTCCACTAAGATTTTGCCTAGCAAGTAATAAAGGTGTGTGTGGAAGAGTTTCCAAGTTTTATAAGGAAAAAGTGCAATACCACTATGCAAAAAGCCTCCCTTTTAAAGGCCAACTACTTCCAAATGATGAAAAGGTCAAAAATTATTCATGCCATTGAAGAAAACACCAAAAACAACCCCCCCCCCCCCATGATGCTTTGCCAAGTCTGAGTGCACGAAGCTCATCGGCAGGCTGAGCTCAGCTCTGGAAGGCGGAGGGAGGACCCACCTGCTGTCTGTTGTTGGGCATGTAGGGCAGCATGGTGGACACGTGGAACATGACTTCATAGTCTTTGTATGTGGTGTACAGGGAGTGAGTTCCTGTAGAATCAGCTGAAAACAGAGGTGAAGGACAAAAACAAGTCAGGCAACTGCGAAAGTTAGCAACGGGACCCTTACAAGGTCATTCTTCCAAAGGCAATTCAATTTGCAAACAGACCACCCAACTCTCAACCACCAGTGTGTCCTGGCGGCCACTCTGCTCTCCCGCTGCGCACTGTTCCTGCCACTCTCCAACCCACGTCTGTGGCCTGAAGGCTCGGGCGTCTCCTCATTTGCTCTCACCCAGGGGCTTCCCCCCTGCCCTTTCCTCAACACGCTCGCCTTCGAAATACTGACTTCGAGGACCCGCCACGGATGCGGCGGAGCACAGGGAAGCAGGGGAGGCCAGAAGCTGGAGGCGCAGCTGGGGGCGGGTGTGGGCGCCATTATTTGAAGGGTACGAGCTAACTAGCAGCTCTCCTTGCCCCATTCTGGGCGTGTGTGTTTACAGTTAATTCTGAAGTGATTCCTGAGCACCTGATCTTCCAGAACTCAACAACACGAAACAGGACGGACTTAATACGGAAATAAGAACAAAAAAATGTTCCAGATTTCTTTCTCTGAATCATGTAATTAATTTCCTTCTCTTTGCAGCAGGCAAGGCAATGGTATAGTCGGATGATTAAGACGGTGGAGAATGAAGGGGACCGCTTACTGTATATTATGCGCTGACACATGTTTAACACTATGACATCTGAACCCTTCTTAATCACACAGCTATTCACCTTCTGAAAAGCAGAATGACTCTTTGCAAATTCAAAATCCATCTGTATTATCAACAGATTACCACAGACTGAGCGTTTCAGGCACCTGAACCAACACACTTACATAATGATCTTAGGGTGGAGCTTTGAACCACTTTGTATATGGATAAAGGCAAAAAGATACCTAGAAAGTAAGATGTAAACAGAATTCAGATCTGCCTTTCTCAATCTTTGACCAACATGTACGTTTGTCCACTTTTTAAACAAGAAACAATGCTATTCAAGGTCATTTAAAAGAAAGTTTATTCCATCATGTTTGTTGGGGAAAGTCTAATCATCTTGGGTTAACTTTTTTTTTTTTTTCAAGTAGGTTCCATGCCCAGCATGGAGCCCAACATGGGGCTTGAACTCACGACCCTGAGATCAAGACCTGAGCCGAGCTTGAGTCGGACGCTTAACTGACTGAGCCACCTAGGTGCCCCTCATTTTTAAATCTAAATATTTTAATTTTACTTTAAAAACATTACAACATTTAGCCTTCATGGGCCTTTATTATTTTCTTTCTGAATCCTGCACTTTTTCTTTTGAATATTCATTCTAAATCAGAAACGGTCCTGAAAATTTCCTAGAAAAAAAAATATCACATCTAGTTTTGCAGATTCTGAAAACGTATTCATAGCAGACAATTTAATCAGAAAGGGAAGTATTTAAAATGTTTACATATAGATATTGACAAATCAACTTGTAGATGGTAACAGAGGATATTCATCCAATAAGCTGTATATTAACCCGTCCCCAGATAATGCAATTATCTCTTGGAGCTATATATTAAGTACATATTTGCTTTTTGTTTTGTTTTGGTTTGTTTTGGTTTGGTTTGGTTTGGTTTTTTGGACTTCTTGGAAAGTATTGTTCCATTTTAACTGTCCTGGCTGAAGACAGAGAGTGTGGCTTTGGAAGTGAGCAAGCAAGGTCACAAGGGAATGATGATTGTCTTCTTCCATGAAGAACTGACTCATTAATAACAACATGAAGGTCAGGGGCTGAAATAACCCAGCACATTCAACAATTCTCATCACAACACCCTGCTACTCCGATGGGCAGAATTCAGCGAGAGAAATCCTCATAGATAGCTGATAGCCTGGTCAACAGGTTTCGGCTTCAGGAAATTGTGGTGAAAGTGGAAAGATGCATTTAGGGGGGAAAACACTTTTTTTTTCCCCCTAAAGATTTTACTTATTTATTTGAGAGAGAGAGAGAGCACAGAGGGAGAGTGAAAGGGAGAAGTAGACTTCCTGCTGAGCAGAGCTCGACCTGGGGATCGATCCCAGGACCCAGGGATCATGATCGGAGCCAAAGGCAGATGCTTCACCGACTGAGCCACCCAGGTGCCCCTGTGGGGAGAAAACACTCTAAAAAATGCAATCATAATTTATCCATCCCAAATAGTACTACAAGATGGATTTTTGAAATTAAATATTCTGAAAAGTTTTCATCTCAAATGTCAGTACGGTAATGGAGAAGGTGAACTGACGAGCTTGTTCAAGGGTCTGCCGCAAATATTTCTGATGGAAAAGAGACGCGGGCCATCATGGAAGTCCCCAGTTTTGTCACCTCTGCATGCAGACCCAAGAGAGGCTGTGCATGGCCTGGGCTCTATACTCCACTCTGGTGAGCCAGCCGATGGTCTTAGTGGCTCCTGTCCCCTCTGTTCCAACTTCATTTCACTTTGTACTTAGGACAGGAAGAACCCATCTTCAAGCCAGAAGGAACATCCAGACACTCTACATTTTTCCCAGGGCTCAGATTCGACCAAGGTCCTGTGGGAGGACAGAGTGAAGAGTACAACACCACTGTCCTGAATTTAAGAAGGAAGATTGTTTTTGTGTGTCTGTCCTATGAGAGACATTATTTTATTTGACCATTTCATGAGACAGAATTCTTAGAAACCTCCTCTTTACTACAGGGATGTCTTAGACATCTCACAGAACACCTTGCCTTGCTCATAAAAATAACTAAGATTTGTTGATGAGGAGAATCAACATGTCGAAATCTCATTCTCATGTTATCATTTCCGTGAGCGAAGGTGCTTAGCACGGCATCTGTAATGGGTCAGGGACATGTATCTCCTCGGTCATAAAAATTCAAAGCTGATGTCAGTTCTTATACGTAGGAAAATATTTACATTATCTGTGTTGCAGTTTAACAGAACGTACAGATCAGAAGTTCTTACAATGTTTCCTCGATCCACCCCACTGAAGAGAGAGGACAGGCATGCATACTAATGACTCCATGTCAGCAGTGGCTTTCCAGGAAGATTGTCCCTAAGGGCAGCATGCCCACACCTCCAGGGGAGTTTGTAAAGAAAAAGGAAGGAAAATCAGAAAAGGCCTCATATGTGGACACCAGAGTGGGTGTCACAAATTATTCCCTAATTTTTACAGATCTGAGGCAAGAGCAATATGCATCCTATCTAATAGTCAATGTCCAACCTTGGCATGTGTGTAGGACACACAGGGGCCCACACAAGAGGTAACACGGTCTCCAGATCGGAGGAGCTACATTCTAAATGTAAACTTTCAGAAACAGATTTAAAGAACCAGATCTGATTGACAGGCACACAAAGACTTGGCCCCACCCTGATGGAGGCAAGTATCGATGAGGGTCCCAAGTTAAAGGACACTGGGGGCACGGAGCCATGGGACGACCTCAGACGGTCTCACACAGACGCTCTCATGGGAAAGAAGTTCCCACTTCACCATCCCTACTAGGAGTGGGATACATGCCTTCCCACTTCCTCCAACTGTACAAAGACTAAGCAGTTAGTTAACTGCTTGATGATAAGGAGAATTTCCCAAAATACACAAAATTACTCTGCCCGGAATATTTCAGATGCTGATAGCCATGAAATCTAACAGCACAAAGACAAAGACAGAATACTTCGAGTTTATGAGGACCAGAAGGAACAGGATTCTCCCAATGAAGACACAAATGTGCACATCACGGGCTGGTGCCGGGTCTGTGCTGTAGATCAGCACCTTAGAGCTAGTGTGTGCCCCGCACAAGGGGACCTGAGCAGGGTCACTGGAAAACAGGATGCATCAGCTTTTACCCACTGTTTCAATTCCCTGGTTAACACCGTGAAACCAGAAATGAACAGAATGAGCCCGAGAACATGGCATGAGCAAACGTGCTAATATTTTGTCTTTTAGAAACAAACGTAGTGCTCGTCCTTGGTATGTCGGAACAAGGGTGTGAGAGAAGAGGTGAGGCTAAAAGAAAGAAGGAAATATTAAAAGATTCTTCACGGAACACTGGGGAATCTCTCTGCTGGTGTTACAGAAAAAGAATTGACCTTTTGAGCTTCTGCGAAACACATACCTCTTGAGAAATGTGCTTCCTTTGCTCATCTGAGGAAACCTCAACTCTGTCCCAAATAAGCTTGGCGAGGCCACTGCCGGGGTCGAGAGCGGGAGGGCACGTGATCGCTCACTTAGATTTATGCGGTGTGCCTACCTTTGGAGAATTAAATTTGCGCGCACACACAAATAGGAAGCTTACTTTTATTGTCTAGCTGAGCTCGATATTTGGTAAATCCTTTCAGCCGGACTCGCTGGCCCAGAAGATCAAGGAATTCCTCAAAGGCTGGTCCGGCGGTCTCATTGTTATACATCTCCTCCTCTGTGCTCTGGCCTGCTTTGCAATAGAGGATCCCGATCTTGTGCTGAAAGCTCAGCTGAAATGGGGGAGAAACAGAATTACTTGGCAAAGAGTATCAGACAAGCTCACTTCCAGTAAAATTAAAACAGCAAGCGTGCCAGGAAATAATTCCCATAAGCAAATAAGCAAAAGAGGAAGCAATTGTCATCATGCAAAATGCTACAGATATCTAACCAACCCAGAAACCGCCCAGATAGAGCTGGAGAAATGGCAGAAACCCTAAAAAACAGAATGGATGGCCATGGCCGTGTGGGATGGACCGGGTTTCCAGGAAGGGCAGACAGCCCCAGGCACCTACTTAAAAAACAACCTTGAAAGTACTGAATCTTACACCCTTCGTGCAGTAAGGAGCATCATCTTTCAAGTCAGAAGAAAAAAAAAAAAAAGCCACAAACTTTCAAGTTTTCCCTCTCTGGTTCCTGATGCTTTTATTGTTGTTGTTCTTTGAACATTCGTGAAAATATGAAAGACAGTAATGAACAAACAAATTAAATGAAGGTCCGGTAAGGAAGGAATCCCAGTGGGCACTGTGATGTATTTATATAAATAGAACAATGTTTTGTGTCCATGAAAGTAACTCTGGCTATAAAATTACAGTCATTTCTGTATTTTTGACTGTCTTGCAAAGAAAACATCTGCTAAATATACAAGAGACCATAAAGAATTTTAAGAGCCACTGAAGAGTTCCTGCTGTAACTCTAACTCACCATCAGTCTCTTATCGCGCTGGAAGCCACGGGACTGCTTTCTCCCAAGGCCGGGGAGACACGGGGTCCAGTTTACAGCATTCGTATTGTAGCCAAAGAGAAACTCCTTCCGACTCATGAAATCAGAGCACTTATCTTCCTACCAGCTATCCGAGCCTCAGAAACTGACAGATTATCAGACATCACCAATTTCCTAAAGGCATCCATCCATAACACTGTTCGCTTTCATTATCAAGCCATAAAATCGGGCTTTTAATCAAAATTCATAGCTGACAACCAGTAAAATAAGGCAAAACGATATTCATTTCCCTTGAGTGGCAGAGTGATAAGAGCAGTCACATCCACCTTACCTAATGACAACATACGATCCAAGGAAGGTAGGAAGCCACCTGCCCGGGTGATCTGGGCGGACTGTAGGAAGCACCTCACTGCACTTAAGACACATTGAGAGTTGAACAGAGAGTCAACCAGCACTATACTCGGAATGTAGTCGACCCAGACTAAGTGCTATGAAAGGAAGCATCGTGTGTTCACAGTGTGACTGAAGGAGCTACCCTATGGCGATGGACCCCATGGCATGCTGGGCAGCCCACAGGCCCGGGCTCCTGTCAGAGCCTACGACCCTCACCTGCACAGTGAGGACAGCGATTCATGCCCCACGTGGGGAGACAGGAGATGCTGTGCACAAGCGACTTTATAGCTAGTATGATCCATTTTATTGAGGTAGTTCTTTAAGAGGGTCAAGTAGAGAAACATTTCCATTCATCCAGAGACTGAGGAAAAAAGGTTTCTGATCAACTCAACTCTCCAAATAAATGAGACGCCATATTTACTGCAAATAGACCATCATCTAGAAAAAATATGAAGTGTAATACAAATGCGTACTCTTACTTCATCATAAACACTCATTGTTCCTGAGTGACTCAGAAGACGTTTCAGGATGTTAAAGCCACTCGGGAAACACGGGACTAGCAATTATCACCACAGATGTTGGCGATCTCAGCAACTGCCAGGATCCATGCTAATCCTCTAACGAGGCCTTCCCATCCCAGATATCACATTAGCTTGACGACTCTTTGGCCATGAGAAGAGGACTGCAACTGTCTCCCATTATCTGGCCCTAGCCTTAATGACAGTCCACCAGAGATGCAGTGGGATGGTTAGCGCTGCCGCATGTAACCCCAACATCCCGCGGGCCCAAATGCCCGTGCATCCCGGCCCCCATCGCCTCGCCTGCACCCACAGACTGCCACGCTGTCATCCACATCCTTGGGGCTCCATACTCTTTGCCTGTCCTCTGTTCTTCCTCCTGCTGCTCACGTCAGGGCTCTGCCAGCGCCACACGTCAATACCATCTGGCCACCTCGTCTTGGGCCACCGAGGCCTTCAATGCCCCTGGACCCTCCTGCAGCTTGTCCCAGTCTGCTCTGGCATCTCCAGCGGGAGAGCCCCTTCTCTTCTCATGTCAACCCCCATGGGAGGGGGCCCGGAGGAAAGCTGTATGGGGCCCCATGGTTTGGGCTAGTGTGGCCTCATGCCCGTTAAGCAGAGTGCTCACCGGACGGGCACAATTTCTGTATGTGATTCCTGAGTCTTCTGGACTGAGTCCTGGTGGACTCTCGTTCGGGCAAAGGCCAAACACCCAGAGAACTGGACTCCCCCAGGCCTACTTTGCCGGCTGCAGTGCTGTCCACTTCACAGCCTTCTTCCCAATCATCGGACAAACCAGCCAGAGTCTAAACCCTGACTGTGAACAGGATCTGCATTCCCTCCAAGAAGCCCCTGGGCCCATGAAAATTAGGGGATGTGGCTCTAATAGATCTCAAAGCCCCCAAGCGTTCATGACAACCATTAGAGCTCTGGTGCAGTGAAAATGTCCTGTGGCACGTGCACAGCATGGCATGGGCATCACACACGTTTACCGTGAGGAGGTCACAAAATGGAACTATCTCTAGGGTCTTAGAACAAACAATTAGGGTTTGCTTGCTACGACGGCTGTCATTCCACTAAAACTGTAACAGAATGAAACACTGAAGAGACTCCTCTGTCTTAAATCTCTTACAAACCTCATGAAAACAACTGGAATGTAATATCGACCATCACTCCTCCTGTGTTGTATCACACAGCCAGCAGCACACCCTGTAGTTAATTGGGGCACAAAACAAAGCGGAGACCCCAGCTCCCAAGTACTTAAATTCCCAATTCTCTCAGAACAGGGTTTGTATCCAAGCCTTCCAGACCTCGGGTTATCCCCTAACCTCTCACCCTTCCCACTGACCTTGATTTAACAGTTCTGAACTACAGCCAGTCCCACAGCCGTGGGGGGAGCTCAGTTGGCTCTCAGGCATCAGTACTGTCAGAAACCAGAAATACTCGCTTGTCGAAATTGCATACCGCATCAGTGCTGAGAGCTGGACCTACAGACAGGCCGCACAGACAACCCAGCACACAAGGTCTCTTTGGCTACCTGGGACAGGATGACAATTGACTGCTCCATTCCCAGGGGCAGAAGCCTTGTCCTCATTGATAAGGAAATTTAAATGAAGGTGACAAAAACAACAAAGCCTCAAAAATGCCTTGCAAATAAACTGGAGTGTGCAGGGAAGCCCTTCCTTCTAGTGCTTTCTCTGGACTCCATCTACTCCTGGCAAGCATGCAGTCTCATTTAGTTAAATCATCTCTGTAGACCTGTGTGACTTCGCCGGAAGCAAGCCTGGTGTGCCCGTAAACATGTATCTAGGGTGAGGGGGACACGCGGAGAGCCGGCCTGAGAACAAATTAATCATTCTGCTAAAGACGCCATGATATTCTCAGATACTGAGCAGCCATAATAAATCTGATTTTTTTTAATGTCAACCTATATAACTGTATAAAGTCATCTGTGATATAGATTAGGAGAGTCTTTAAACAGGAAAAATGGGATTTGAGAGGTTGAGAGGTGAATTTATGTAGATACCGTGACAAAAGTTTCAGAGTCTCACTTAATAGTTACTTTCCTTGTCGTTCTCCATTAAGGGGAGTCATTCTGCTCAAAACATCTTCATGAACTTAGAGAACGGGACGCATGATCTGAACATCTAACGAACCCCTGCTACAAACCTATGTCCTTCCTGAACACAGCAGAGGCACTCAGTGACCGGGTCGGACCCGGGCAGCTAAGAGCCCAGGGAAGCAGCACACGGCAATATATCCCCTCAGTACCTTTTCAAGATTCAAACCCCCTAAGAACAGTACCCCCACACCTGGCCCATCGCATTCCTGTGCAGATTTACTATTAAGAAGGTGAATCAAAAGGGCACTACCTGGAATGAACTCTCAAACACTCTAAAAGGTTAGTGGCAACTTTTAAGGATCTTGTAAAAAGTGGGATCTTAAAACAATTTTTAAAAAGCTGTCCAATCTCTCTCAGGGATGAAAATAAAGAGTATCTCTTCCTCATGTAATATGGGGATCAGACACCATCAAGAGGTGTGGGCAAGTGACAAGGCCACGCTGCACACCATTAGGAAAGTATACCGAAGTCAAACAAATACTGTGTGGAAAATCGCACGAAATTCCATTAGAGCTAAACAATGCATTGGTCTGCTTAAAAGCAGAACCCGATTTTCAACGCATTAATTTTGACATCAGACTACAAAAAGGTGTTCATTTCAAAGCACTTAAACTCTTCATTAAAAAAAAAAAAAAAGAAAGATAAAACCAATTGGCTGGCATAGCTTCTGGACCTACTCTGCTCGACAGACAGCCCATATACTTGCTTCGTTTCGTGAGGAGACGGTCAACGGTAGCTGTCGTGATGTCTCTCGGGGCTCGGAGGACTTTGGGATTCAGGCCTGTGGACCGGGGGCCATCTGTGGGATTTTCTACAGCAGCCTGAGGGGACCAGCTACCTCATCCACCGCGCTCTGCAGCCAGTACAGCGATAGATTTTAAAGGGAGCCTAAAGGGACAGAGAACTACCACATTCTCCCGGGACCAGCAATATCATAAACATAAACATGACAATAAGATGTGAAGATAAATGCTGTTCTTCTCATCAAGCTTGCTTGCACCTGCAGTACCTAGACCAACACCAACACGTCCTTCCTACCTCTCGCTGATAACACGTTTTCCTCACCTGCTTCACGGACATCTCGTACATTCCACACACTTTACCAGTCACGATCATGGTCCAACTACCCTGGATATCACCCAGTCTTACAGGTCAACTGCTCTAGCGGAGAGTTTTGGTTTGGTTTAGTTTTGTTTTTAATCTGTCAGCCCTCCTTCTTGAGACAGACAGATCTCAGGATTATTCACTCTGAATGTCACAGTGCCTGCTTCCTTTGGCTAATCACGCAGTGTTAATTTCTTAGGCAAATTACCATTTCACCACTTTTAGAATTCCAGCCATCTGAGTATCAAATACGCCATCAATATACCACATTGGTGTTACTGGGTCAACCAAGAAATACCTCCTATTTTCTCTAAAATAGGCAAAGGAATTTTCCTTAGAAAATGCTGGAAATATACATCACTATTGTCTTTTTGGGTTTTAAAAGAAATTCCCTCATTTGAAAGAAGTTGCATACACTGGGGTGCCTACTTCTCAGTTTCCTCACTACGAGTTACCTTGTATCTGACATTTAAAAATTTCCATTGTCTGGGCCACCGTCCCTATCCTGTCCATCATTACTTCTCTCCTGACGATGTCAACAGTCCATAATTGAACCCCAGGCCATCATCAGTCTTTATCTTCACCAGCCTGTCTCATTCCCTTCCAGCAGGATCATCTTTCTAGAATACAGCTCTGATCGTGTCTTGTCCTACCAAAAAGCTTCAATGGCTTCCTACTGCCTCCTGAACCACATGCAAATTCCTTAGCCTAGCTTTCAAGGTCTTACATGCTCTAGCTTCAACATACTTCCCTAGACATGCCCTTGTCTTTTTTTTTTTTTTGACTTTTATTATTTTTTTGTAGTTCTATTTTTTTATTTTTTTATTTTTTATTATATTAGTCACCATACAGTACATCATTAGTTTTTGATGTAAAGTTCCATGATTCATTAGTTGTGTATAACACCCAGTGCACCATGCAATACGTGCCCTCCTTAACACCCATCACCAGCCTATCCCAATCCCCCACCCCCCTCCCCTCTGAAACCCTGTTTGTTTCCCGGAATCCATAGTCTCTCATGGTTCATTCCCCCTTCTGTTTACCCCCCCCTTCCTTCTTCCCTTTCTTCTCCTACCGATCTCCTTGCTACTCCTTATGTTCCACAAATGAGTGAAACCATATAACTGGCTTTCTCTGCTTGACTTATTTCACTTAGCATAATCTCCTCCAGTCCCGTCCATGTTGCTGCAAATGTTGAGAAATCGTTCTTTCTGATGGCTGAGTAATATTCCATTGTATATATGGACCACATCTTCTTAATCCAGTCATCTATTGAAGGGCATCTCGGCTCCTTCCACAATTTAGCTATTGTGGACATTGCTGGTATGAACATTGGAGTGCATATGGCCCTTCTCTTCACTACGTCTGTATCTTTGGGGTAAATACCCAGTAGTGCAATGGCTGGATCATAGGGTAGCTCTATTTTTAACTTTTTGAGGGACCTCCACACTGTTTTCCAAAGTGGCTGTACCAACTTACATTCCCACCAACAGTGTAAGAGGGATCCCCTTTCTCCACATCCTCTCCAACATTTGTTGTTTCCTGCCTTGTCAATTTTTGCCATTCTAACTGGCATAAGGTGGTATCGCAGTGTGGTTTTGATTTGAATTTCCCTGATGGCTAATGATGTTGAACATTTTTTCATAGAAATGCCCTTGTCTTATAAAGAAACTCATCATAGTTCCTAAAGTAGCTAACTGCTCCCATCCCCCTCCTGAAATTCTACCCAAGTCCCAGTTACAATGCCGCCTCCTTCAGGACGTGCACCAGCAGATGTTATTTCTTCTTTTCCCAAAAGCACTGCCTTTAAACCTCCCCACAATCCACTACCATAGTCTTCCCTGCAGAGGTCTTTGTGCTCTTGGTCTTACTGATCCCCCCGGGGTGAAGGACAACTTCTTAGCCTCAGTCTCCCCAATGTATGTTGTCCATTTCCACCTGTTAGCATCAATGCCTCACATACAGTGGACAAGAATAAACGTTAGTTCAGGGAAAGGCCCAATGTGAGTTTTTTAAACCCTGGGAAAAAAAACCACCGATCCCTAATAATCATGAATCAGATGTGTATTTGTTAGCCGGGACACACCAAAACCTTGGTAAAAACAATACAGGTCACTACTCAGCAGAAGTCTTGCACTAGAAAGCCATCATGTTTCTTAGGAACAACCAGAGGGGGGAACAAGGCTTCAAGGCATTAAAAATAAATGATCTCAAAAGAAAGATGGATGGGAAAAGTCCAAAACATTTAGAAACACAGACCCACGCTCATACCCAAAGGGAGCATCAGACATTGTACACACCCCTTGTTCATCAAGCTTGAGCAGTTGCTCCGAGACCTTGGGTGAATTCGAAGCCTGTCTCAGGCACTGAATGCTCAGCTCTGGAATGACGTACTCCAGAACTTCTTTGAGAGGTAGTCCCCGTGCGGTACCGTGCCTGGCGGTAGAGGGTATGGCGTCTTCTAGAATTGCTCCTCGCAGGGTTGTCAGCTGCAGGGGCAGAACAGAAGATTCCAGAACATCACAGAAGAGTTCATGTTTACTCCCAGTTACTTCTTGAAAGCTTAATTTTTCAGCTGCCTTCCAGAGGGAGAAAAGTCATTCTCCTTTCTGTGTGGGGCAAAAGTGACTATAGCTCTCCAAGGACGGAAGCGAAATCAACACTCAGAGTCTTTACATAACAAAAGGGCATGGGGCTCAGGGATAAGCCAGGAAGGGTTGAAGTAGTCAGGAAGCATGCCTGGAGAATGAGGGGAGCTGGGCGGAGCAATGATGTTCCTGCAGCTCCCAGAGCCAACCCGAGCATGATGCTGAGGAGAGGCTGGAGGTCCGGGGCTGGGCCTGGCCCCCTGCACCTCCCTGCCACCCCTCCCTTCTCTTTTCCTATTGCCCTATGTTCCACACCAACTTTTGTTCCTTTCCTTTCTCTTCTCCTATTTCCCTTTCCACTACTGATGAGCCGTGAAGCTGAATGGGGGTAGCCGCTGACACCCACGGGCAGGGTGATTCAGGGCTCAGATTACTTACTACAGATTCTGCCTTGTGACTGCTATGTCCTCAAATGTGTGATGAAGGCACTCGATGGCCATTATGACACCTGCCCCAGAGAGGAAATCCCAGCCCTGCGAATCAAGGGACCTAGCTCTGACTCGCCCCCCTCCGACTCTGGGAAGAGAGCTATGAGCGGACAAGTGAGGGTTGTAGCAGCGACGTCGGCCACGTGCATTACGCTCTAGGACACCACCGCCCAGCAGCGGCTTGGGCAGCAACGAGCACGCTCTCTCTCTGCACTGGCCGATACGGGACCCACTGACTCCATGGGGTTACTGGGCTCTTGACGTGTGACCAGCATGACTGAGGAACTGTTTTTTGAATTTCATTTAATCACTTTAAATAGTTGCATGTGGCCAATGGCGACTGAATTGGACGGCACAGGCCTGTGACTTAAAACACGTCACTACAAGAGAGGGGCTCTGTCTCCATTTACCCAGCGCAGAACCCAAATCACTGGGGCACCTGGAAAGCCATGCACGTGCACACGCAGGCCCACGCACACGCAGGGGACTAGCACAGGCTTGTGCACACGCAGGTGACTAGAGAGAGCTCTCTTTCGTCTCTCTGATCTGGAAGGAGCCAACTGAAATATGCGTGCTGGAATACTTGCCAGATACACCCCCCTCTAATCACAACAGGTTAAGAGAATAAAGCCTGAAATGCAGGCCAGATCTCCTTCTTTGTAATCAGCATCTCTGCCTGTTTGGCTTTATTCACCTGTTGTTCCCTTTGTACAACAATCCCACTTTTCACCCAAAGCAAGGCTAGCGAGGCACCAGGCTGCGGCGTCGATGTAATGCAGTGTGCGGACACAGCCTGCCACGCTCCCCCGCTGCGGACCATCTGATTTCCTGCATCAGATGTCAGTTCCGACATGGATGGTCCAGTTCGTACGTGTCCTCTCTGAGCCCCCAAACCTTGCATTCTTACCATTTTATCCTTTCTATCATGTAAGCGGGAAGTAAATTCATTGCCCCTTAACATCTGTGACAGGTTTTCAAATTTTTATTGGGAATAAAATACTGCAGGCTCTTTCAGTGATCTTAAATACTATAATCAGTAACATTAAACCTTATCTGAAACAATCTAGCGCAGTAACGTCAGAGGCTTCAGCCCAGGACGGCAAGGACACAAGGCGGCCATTACCTCACTTGTCCTGAAGGCCACTCGGTAGTTGAACTGGGACCCCTCTTTCTCCTTGGCGTCTTCCACCTTCTCCCTCCGGATGCTGACAGCCACCGGGCCAAGGTTCTCATCTATTCCAAAGTAGTTCTGGTGCTCTGTAACAGGAGACAGCAGGGGCATCAAAAGAAAGGAACAAAGGACCAGAAGGGTACTTTTCTGCGTGTGTGTCTAATCTGTGAAAAAAAAAAAAATACTGCATGGGTCTGGGTACACAATTCCCCAACTGTGTTTGATCAAAGTGTTTTGTTTCCAAATCAGATGTACTCGTACATCTCATCTTCCGTTACTTCCTCCTCTCATTGGGCTCATCCCCAGCTCACGGGCAGCAACAGCCCTCCCCTGCCCCCTGCCACCACTGAAGAGCATCCTGGGAAAGAGTGTGCTACCATTCCCAGAAACTGTCCAAAGAAGAACCTAGCTGCTTGAAGACCATTACTGAATGGCTTCCCTCCACCTGGGAAGGTTACCTCCTCTGACCGAATGTGGGTACTCAGACTAGCCAGGTAATCCTGGCGCCCTGTCCGGTGCAAAGCTCACTCCTTCATTACGATGTCACTGAAGTACTTAGCCATCTAACGTGAAATTTTACAAAAGACAGAAAAGACATAAAGGTCATTAGTTGCTGAGGTCAAACTGTATCTACTGATTCTATAACTTGGTTTACTCTGTTCTCAGCTAATCGTGACTGTTACATAAAATCACTGGGCTGCAGGGTTCTAATCCGTACAGTCTCACTGCAGGAACAGATTTTGGGGGCCCTCTTGTCTATCTAGCTCAGGAATCCCCAAGCACACGCTCCGAGGGATGGTCGGGAGTCTCACCACACATTCAACAGTACGTGCCAGGCAGTGTTTCGCGGTGGGGTCACAATCCAAGACAAATTCCCATTTGTGAAGCTAACACAGGAGCCTGAACTCTGCCACGGGCAGGAACCTCACTACTCCGTGAGCAATCGCTCCTGGACTGTGGGACCAAAAGTTCCTCTGTCTGCTGAAAGAAGTCAAAACACTAACTTTTTAAGTGTCATCTTCTGAAAGGACCCAAACTTAACACTCAGATGTGGCCTGTGTCCTATGTCCCTATATGAAATAGGGGGACCGATTACCTGAATGTTTGTTTCTTCACGCAGCTTACGTATTTTTAGCAGCCCCACGGCACCAACGATCCATGCGGAGCAGGTGGGAAACGCAAACCCGCAGGTGGTGCTCATTTACTTCTCAATGAACTGCTACCAGGGCAGGTCCCCAGGTGTACACTCATAACAGCGATTTTTTTTCACCCTCTATGCGGAACCAGACTCATCCCTTTTGACTGTCACCTTCAAAGTTTGGGGCCGTCTTTCCTGACTCTTCATTTTTAGTTACAAAGAAATATAACGAATCAGATATTTATAAGCTTGAAGAAAACTGCAGGTATTCTGAAGTCTTTCGGTTATGCTAACATTTTCTGCCACATTAACTGTGGAAGAAAAAAGAAATGTTATTCAGAAAGAAGAAACCGGGGTGAAAACAGCACCTGCCATCAGCCAGGGCACGCATTACCCAAAGCCAATGATCACTATCAGCTAGGTCTTGAAAAGTCTTTTACTTCTTTTCTTCTTACTTCCACAATCATTTACTTCTTTACCTCGTACAACGAAATGACATTAACACTGTCATTATTTCTCTTCAGAGTCCTGGCTACAAGCAGTAAGTGCACTATTTGGGGGCTGGAGGAGAGTTACTGACTTACTATAATCCTGGGCTTACACAACAGGAAACAAGCCTTTGTGTTTGATGGGTAACAGGTCCCTGGGTAAATTATATGCTAATTAACAGCCAGGTTAACTGTTAACAGACAAGAACAACTCCAGTGAAACCAAAAACACATTGTAAAAAATGCAGGGGTTTGGGGAGAATTGACCCAGAAGCAGTTATTTGGGTTTTAATCAACAGTTTAAAAATATTCAATGAAAACAGAGACTAAAAGTTAAATGTCATACATTATCATTTTATTGAAGGTGGCGTTAGTGACTATTAGACCCACAGCATTATACTAGGTTCTGTGGAAAATGCATCTTTAAACTGAAATGAGTTAAGAATTTTCTTAGCTGCAGTTTGTTCTGACAAGAAATTTCCTCTTTATCTCTTTCCTTCTAAGGCAGATGAGTGAAGAAAAACATTCAGAAAGTGCAAGAAAACACGACCAGTCATCATCAGGCAAAAGCTGCCTTCTTAGAACCCATTTTGACAAGTTACCTGCAAAAATGCTCAAATCGATTCTCTATTAGGCATTTGATGAACCCTACTGACATGAATCCAGTGAGCTTCGAATTATTTTAGGGATAAAAAGAGTGACCGAGTCATCAAAACCCTTTCTTGTGGTGAAATCGAGAGTCCAGATCACGGGCACTGAATCACTCATTCTCACATCTGACAACTAAAAATCCTAGAGCGAGAGCTGCTCCCATATCATCAGGTGCTGTAGGCACAGCAGACGGGGGTCGGCCAGGGGCTGGTGGCAGGGGTGGGGGCTGCCCACAGGGGACACATGAGAATTTTCTGGGCTGAGGGAGCTATCCTGCATCTGGATGGTGCTGATGGTTATGCACCATATTCATTTGTCAAAACTCTTAGAATTCGACACTTTAAAAAGGGTGAATTTCACTGTAGGTAAAGTGTACCTTCATTTTTAAAAATTGGGGAGGAAAAGGTCGATGAGAGGAAGAGCCAGTGGGCCTGGCAAGCAGATGGGTCTCTGGCAAGACAGGAGTCATGAGCGCTCCCCCAGCCCCGAGGACCATCCGTCCACCCCCGCCACCCCTCGGTGAGGAGAACACCTGCTCCTCGAGTATTAGCTCTCTCCCCCCATTTTCTCACACTACCTCTACCCCATACTTGGGCTCTTGGCTTGGCAGGCCTGTCTGCCGCGTGGGGCACTGTTGGCTTCTGGGGGTGTCCTTTCCGCGTGAGCCACCTCCAGGGCTCTCCTTCAGGGTCTGCTTTGGGGCTGCCCCTCTGGCCTCGCCTTGTAACCTAGACGTGTCCCATGGGCTCTACCGTCAGCCCACGGCTGTCTGTTCTGACTATCTGTCTTTCGATCTGTCCGAACATCAGTCTGTCCTTCCATCCACCCACCCATCTTCTCCTGGAAGTTCCTCAGTGACATTACCCCAAACTCTACAGACGGCTCCCCCATAACTCCCCTAACTCATGCATTTACCACCACCACCCCCCGGCCTGGTGTATCCTTCGCTTTTCTGTGCTTGACATTCTCACGTATCCTTTAAGATTCAACCCAAACATCACTTCCACTGAAACTATTCGCCTCACCTCCAGATGAGGCTGAGTCCTTCAAATCTTGGCCTGATATGATAGGGCCTAATAAATGATAAGTGCTTAACGAACTGTGCTTGAATTAGGCTCCCTTGGTGCTGCTCAAAAGTAATGGTCTTCTGAGCCTCACGCAGGACCATCAAAATAAAAACTAGGAGGCAGCTCGATTCCTGCTGGCGAGTGCAGAAGGCAGTGTGAAAGGTCTTGGGACCAGAAATGTAGCAGGTACTGCCCCCATGAGAGAGGCGAAACGGTTTCTTAATACGCTTACAAAACTGAGAACTGATAACACCTATTAGAACAGTCCTACTGCTTCTACAACAAACTGCCACAAGCCGGGGGGCTCGAAACTCCCAGCTCTGGAGGTCGGAAGGCCACAGTCAGGATGCTGTCTGGATTGCATTCCCTTAGGAGGCTCTAGGGAAGAATCTCTTTCCTTGCCTCTTCCAGCTTCTAGAGCTGTATGCCGTGAATTCCCTGGCTCACGGGGCCTCTTCCTCTATCTTCGAATCCAGCCCTAGATCCTGCGTCAGTGGCCACACTGCAGTCTTCTCGGTCCGATCTCCCTCTGCCTGCCTGCCTCTTCCATGGACACTTGGGATGGCATTGGGGTTCCACCCAGAGAATCCAGCATGGTTTCCTTGTCTCAAAATCCTTCGCTTTATCGTATCTGGAAAGCTGCGTTTGCCATATAAGGTAACATATACAGGGTCCGGGGATTAGGACCTGCGTACCCCTGGGGGCCAGTACTCAGTCCACCACACACACTCCATTCATTTGAATTCATTCACTCAAATACCAAGCACGGGCACATCCCAGCGATGGCCAGGCACTGGTAAGTACAAGGGATACAACGTCGAGCGAGACATAGTGCCCTCTTCACCAAGTTCTAGTCCTGTGGGGCTGACGCTATCGGAAACCGACGCCAGTTATGCATTCTAAGTTCTGTGACAGACTAAGCATGAGGTAGCACGGAAACACCGCTAATATCCACTAGAGAACCAACAATCCAGAAGAAAAATGCCACATACGCAAAGCAAACGTCACAAAGCCTGTCCACCCTATTTCAACATATTCATATGCACGTAGTTTTAAGAAGCTGCTCTCCTTGCTCTGCTCCATTTTTCCTCACTCTTAATTCTGTTCCCACAAAACACTTCTTCGAATGCTCTTACATGCTGAGTGTTCTCACCCACAACCACAACGTGTCCCCTCCACCTATGAAGGGTTGTACTTGGTTTTGGTGATGTTTCATAGTTCTCTGTCATTCATTCATGTCTTTCTTTGGATTCAGTGCAGGTCCTTGATGTTTTAAGGTAATATAAATAGTATCTTTCCAAAGTTTTCCATTTTTGTTTGTATGTTTCCAATATAGAGAGAATTCAGATGGGAGATTTGATCATGTCTCCTTTTAGTTTGACCAGTTTTTGTTTTTGTTTTTTCTTTTACATGTTCTGAAGCTCCAATTTTGGTGCTTGGAACTGACCCTTTTATCATTATGAAATACCTCCGTTCATCTATAGTGACCCATCTTGCTTTACAGTCCACTTTGTATTGCTTTGATCAGGTGGGGCCCCAACTGCTCTATTGGGGGAACCCCAGCTATTAGTGTAGGGAGGTCTTTTGTTCTTGAGCCCATCCATGGCTCCAGGGAAGGTTCTCCATTCTCCTGTCTGGAGACAGCCCAAATAAGGATACAGGTTGGGCATCTCACTGTGTTGATTTTCACTTACTCCTTACTCTCTAGTTCAGTGCCCTAGTCCTGCCCTTAGCTGTGCAGATGTTCAACTTCTCCAGAATAAATCTTCAGCTTTCCCCCCTGGGTGGGGATGAGTAGTAAATGGACGATAAGGGAGAGGAGAGAAAACCCAGCTTTTTAAACATATTGAAGTGGTCCCCTGCTCTCACCCCCGCCCCCAGCTCTTCTTCCGAGGTACCTCGTTCTGCGGTACATGAACTAGCTTCCTGATGGCCTGTCCCTGCCATTCCCCCCACTGCTCCCAATGCTGGAGGGGTGGCGTTTTCCCATCTGCAAAACTGGTCTGGCTCTTCTGTCAGCTTTGGCGTACCTTGCCTTCCACTGCCTCTCCCTAGTTCTCTTTATTCCTTTGTGGCTTTATGCCCTTTGTTATTCCTTCACTATTACTTTTAGCAGCGTTTTGGAAGAGGGAGAGATAACATGTGTCTCCAATTTGTCACACTGAACTAGCAGTCCCAAACTCATGTACTCTTAAATGCCTACAATTCTAATAAGCCTGATTACTGGTTTCTGAACCTGGGCTATGCTAACTTATCACCTGTTGAACCTTGGGTGAATTACATAACCTTCCGTAACCTCAGTGCCAGCTCCCGCCTGCCTGCCCCCCAAATATATGCATCACACTTATCATCCTTAATCTCAGAGAGATAATTATAACTGAAGACACGAATGTTACTGACAAAAACCTAAATCACCAACAAAAAAGGACTGAACATAAAATAAAAAGCATCATGGGGCATTTTGACTTTGAGCCCAATAGCCTACAAAGTTCAAGGGTCAGCCTGAAGAAGATTCACATTTAAAATGTCAAAATGCCGATCTATAATCACCTAGAGGGGCTACCTCCCATTCATGGTGGTCTTTTAAAGAATGCGGTGCATATATTTTACTGAATGATTTCTTTTTTTTTTTTTTTTAAAGATTTTATTTATTTATTTGACAGAGAGAGACAGCCAGCGAGAGAGGGAACACAAGCAGGGGGAGTGGGAGAGGAAGAAGCAGGCTCCTAGTGGAGAAGCCTGATGTGGGGCTCGATCTCAGAACCCTGGGATCATGCCCTGAGCCGAAGGCAGACGCTTAACGACTGAGCCACCCAGGCGCCCCACTGCGCCACCCAGGCGCCCCTACTGAATGATTTCTATCAGAAACCATATATTTTTTTTTAAACTGGGAGAATTCAAAATTTGCATATTCCCTTTTTCACTGTAGATTAGTGAAAGAACCTTTCTTCTTTTCTGTCTGCCTCCCCACACTTGTTTTCAATTTTTCCGTCCCCGTTTCACACAGACACACTCTCTGAAGGCAAGCCGAGAGATGACGTTCCTGCCACTTACAATCATCACGCCTTTGGACACGCCAGCTCCGAGGCCCCCTAGCTGTTCTTTAAGGGCTCTTGTCATGCTTTCAGTTAGCCAGGGGATAGAGCAGGTTACCTGGATGGGTCTCGAAAGGAATCACAGTCTTCTGCTGCACAGCGTAACATGCATAGCGTATAGCCTGCACATACCATGAAGAACAGGGTAGACTCCAAAGTCTCCAGGAGGGAGCCAAGGTAACCCTTTTAAATGACACCCTGGGCCCCACCCAACCCCGGCACAGCTCAGCTTGCTCACCTGTATCATGTGAGCCTTCCCATCTGTGGGCAGAGGACAGTGAGCAGGTGCCCCTCATCCATGGGAGCCTGTCCGTATCCCAAGCACATGATTTCCATAAAATTGCTTTAAGAGTACATCAAATAAAATCCTTCCTTGGCAGAATGGAAGCAGTGAAAAGACTGGAGAAGCTGAATGAAAATCCACATATCATGCAAATACAACAGGGCAAGATTTTAAAAATCGGTTAACGAGACGGCAGTGCAGGAAATGAGATTTGGGGCATCGATCTCTGTGCTTTGGCTAGTCAGAAAAAGAAAAAAAATCTAACTCAGAAGACAAATAAATAAATAAATAAATGGACAGGGGCCGCCTGCGACCCTGGCCCAGAGGCTGCTTCCAGGTGCTACAGTATCTTGGAAGGGACACTTACCAGGTTCGTCACTAATGAATTGACCAGGTGAGGATTCCAACTCTGCGGGGCCTCCCGAGGTCAGATCCATAAAAGCAGCGCCCACAGCTCTCTGAGACCTTACAATTTCTCAGGGGTTAGCCCTGCACGGCCCACAGCACCATTAACAAGTCCTCCAAAGCCAGGGGAGGCTGTAGCCCGCAGCCCTTTACTCGGTTAAACGTGCACAGCAGAAGCTTTCTTGCTGTCTTTCCATAAACACAGTTTAATGTGTCTTCATTCTTTCAACAGCAAGCTGATCACTTAACTGTTGGCTCACTGCCTACCCGGGTTACGTCCGGGGCTGCAGGTGGCTGCTGTCTAAATTCCCACTTTCAATGTATCTTCTTTCACCTTTCCCCCAAACAACAAACTGTGTGTCTGAATTTTAGATCAGCTCCCCTATTCAAAGCTCTCTGAGACTTACAGAGAAAAAAAGTCAACAAGGGACAAGGGATGGATGGATGGATGGATGGATGGATGAGTGAATAGAACAATGGGGCCTGCTTTTGCGGATAATAACATGAAGAGTCATTAGATAATTTCAAGAAACCTCAAGCTCCATGCTCATGTTTCAGGGATTAAATTACTGAATTTACCATGATGCAGAAAAGGATGTATTTTTGCTACACGAAGGCTCCTTTGACCAAAGTATGAGCTAAGCTTGAAAACCTGAGGCGTTACAGTGAAAATAACAAGATTTACTATACCTGACATAAATGAACTCATTTCCTCCTCCCTACTTTTGAGGAGGTAACCCCATTTCACAGATAATATTCCTGAAGCTAGATGACTCACTCGAGGTCACGATCTGGGGTGACAGGGAGGATGCACGCCCTAGGTGGGCTGGTTCTAGGACTCTCTCGTGCAAAGAGTGATGAGAGTCATGGAAAGCTTGAATTCTAAAAATCAATTAGTGCGTGCACGGTAAAATGAACACAACTTACAGATGAGCCAACAAATCTGTCCTGAACATAAGGACAGTATCTTGGGAGACACCGTTTTAGGAAAACCTTGAATAAAAAAGGGAGAGACTGGAGAAAAAAGGCAGCTGTCAAAGGCTTCCTTCGATAACCCATAATTCTGAGTGTTATTTGCTACCAGAGTGGGAAGGAGGACGAGAACACTAGAAGAGCAAGAAAAATTTCACTGAGAAGGGGGCAGTGGTCCAGCTTTTGCATTTTATTTAGATGGGGCAAAGAGTGAAAGAAATCTTGGAACAAATACAAGGTAGGTAGATTTCACTAAGCTTCCGGGTGCTCTGAGACCTTATGCTCCAAAGCTTCTGACTTGTAACTTTCTGTACCAACAGCAAACTGCAAGGAAGTTTCCCCAGCGAAGCACAGAAATATTACAGTATCAATCCCTCTACTCCTAGGGAAATAAAAAGAACAGGAGTTCCTCCTTCCTTAATAACCGAAAAAGACTCTGAGGCCAAAGTGTCCACAGGAGGAAATCACATGCAGTCCTCCTCAAGTTCCTAAAACTCGGCAACAGGCGGGAGCCGTGACCTCCCCGCTGCCTGAGAGGTTCCCACCGCCGGCCACAGGGAACTGATACCACAATAACCCACGGGGCTGAGTGTCCCGTGCAGCTGGGCAACTCCTCTCTGCTCAGAGCCGGTGGGGCCTCAATGGGAGCTCTGTTCACAGAGGCCAGGCTGGCGGGCAGAAAGGTGAAGAGCGGAGTCGATTATGTCCGCTCCGGGAGGAATGTGGATCCCAGAACAGTCCTATTGTTCGGTGGTCCTCAGTTCACCCGTGTGAATTTAATAGTGTCCAACTCCCTATTAATTTTCTTCAGTGACTGTATATAACCAGAAGGGGGGAGAAAAAAAGAAGCCACCAGGCATGAAATTCAGAGCAAATGCAGCCATGCATCGCTCAGCAATGGGGTTCATTTGATATGTAAAGGTATACGCCTGCCCACAACTGTCACATTTGTGAAATTTAAGTGAATGGGCTTGGAATGGGGTGGCAGACTTCACCAGACACCTTGCCCTGGGGCCCCCTGCCGTATGGTTCTCTTTACTTTTCCCCTCCTTATCTTTTAACCATTAAAATAACGTACTGCCCCTTTAAATGATGTATCAGCGGTGTGGACAATAGTTTCTTTTTAGACAGAAAGGTCTTACACATTTATTTAAGAACCACTTGGGGGAGGAGGAGGCATGCTTTGTGACAGGCACTGGTTCTAATCCCTTCACAGGAGATATTATTATGATCCCATTTTATAGACGATTAACCGAGGCACAAAGGAGTTGAAGGACTTGCAAAAACTCACTTGGGACATGAACCCAAGAGACTGGCTTCAGAATAGTCTGGGCTCTTTACCTTAAGTTGTGCTGTCCTGTACCCCCAGCTCAAGGCCTCCAACCACAATTAGAACGCATGCGCACTTTTCCCTCCTGGCAAAAAGGTAAATCTCCAGCCACCAAACAGCAAATTGGTATTGGGAGAGTTAGTACACACATTCTAGAAGAATCCTTTCTTTTTATTTGTTCATTTAGCAGACGTATGTACAGATATTATTCCTTTGTTAAAATACTAATGACATCAAAGACTACTGGAGAAAGAGGTGAGCTTATATAGAGCTGGTCAAGGGTAGTTCGTAAACATGTGAACTTGAAGATTCTTAGGGAAAAGAGGCTCTAGAAAGAACTCTTGGAAGTGTTGCAGGTGTAACAGAGGAGTTCATTCTCAGGTGGTACCAATGGCGCAGCCCGGGGCCGGGCACAGACAAAGGAAGGGGAACTCAAAGCTTAAAGGCTGGCATCTTGGGGCAGAAATGGACCTTGCAAAGGCCGGTATTCATCCTACATTGTGGCGAGGATATGGCTTTTGTTGGAGGCCTGGTCCACCTGGAAGCAGCTAAAAATTCTTCTCTGGGAAGTTCCCATCTTTCCAAAAAGAATTTCAATCTGCCCACACCACAGAAGCCTTGTAAAGCTAAGATGGGAACGAGAAATCAAAGTTCTCTCTGGCACATTTCTTTTATAAGAAACAGAGAAGAAAGGAAAGCACAGGCGAATGATGGAACCAGAAACCCCTACAGCACCAGACAGAAGGGAGACAATTGGTCATACTAAGATTAGCTTTTCATCTACGCGACAAAACCTGCCCTGTAAAACCAATTCAGCTCCTTTACAGAGAATTTCTAAAAGTTACATATTTCTTTCTTTGGACTTGTTATAGAAAATCCCATGGGGAAAAAATGAGTTGGGCATAAAGCTTTCTTCAGAGTTAGTTTGCCAGAGATTTTGGGAGCCAGAGAACCCAGAGTGCCCCAAAGAGCAACCCACAGCCACCTGGGCTCAGCACGCAGATTTGAGGAGAAATTCAAAGGGAAAGTCTGTGCATTTCAATAAAGACCAAAGAAAGTATAAATTCTAAAGCCAAACAATTCCCCTGCTCTTCTAGGTAAATTTGAGAAAAATACTCCTGGCATTCTGCAGATGTGTGTAGAAAGGGCTGTGGGAAACTGACATTTTGTCAATTTTACTTTACTTGAAACACACAGTGGCCTCAGCTGCTCACAGGAATCCTAAAGAGTTTAATAAAGTAACATAAACGTGTAAATTTGTTACTTTTAAGAACTGCCCGTAAGTTCTTTTTGTTGTAATTTTAAAGATGCTCGTGTTAAACCTATCAGAATTTATGACTTACATTTAGAAAAGATTTGAAGCAAACTATTTTTAAGCTGGTTTGATTTGTAGAAAAGCTCGCAAAGATAGTGGAGTTCTCCACACTCCTGGCTCAGTTTCTTAGTTAACATCTTAGTTTCTTTGGTACATTCATTACGTTACAAAAACCAACACTGACACTGATACTGATCAAGTCCATCCTTTAGTCAGATTTCTGCTTTATTAATATCCTTTCTCTTCCAGGATCCCGTCCAGGAGACCCCATTACAGTTACTCGTCATGGCTTTTTTTTTTTTTTTTTTAATATGCTCTCGTAGCCTCTGAGTTTCTCAGACTCTCCTTGTTCTGGATGACCTTGGTAGTTTGGAGCAACAGTAGTCAGGGATTTTGTAGAATGTCCCTCGGCAGGGATTTGTCTAATGTATTTCCCTAATCAGACTGAGGTTATGGGTTTGGAGGAAGACCCCAGAAATGCCATTCCCATCATGTCAAGGGTATAAACTAACTCCCTGACCTACTAATGCCGATGTTGACCTTGATGACCTGGCTGGGGTGGTGCTTTCCAGACCTCTCCCCTGCAACCTTCCCCCTCTCAGTGCACTAGCCCTTGGAAGGGAGTCACTACGACATACAGCCCACATTCCAGTGGAGAAGGATAACTGTCATAATTTTTCAAACTTTATGAAATTAAAACATCTTTTATAATAATTTATTTTAAGTAAAGATCTGTTTGTTAAAATGAACATTACTGTATTTGACAGGAGCCGTTTCGTAGGTATACTGCACCTAAGAGAGGAAGAAATGCATGTCCCTTTATCACTGTACTTCTATCAAGCTGATGGGTTTTTCTCCAAAATAAAGCAAATACAGTCATTAACTCTTCTGCCCAGATCATGGCTGGCAAATACCTGGCATCTCCCCATGCACCCAAGGCAGATAATGATCATTGATAATGGCTTGTAAAATGCTGATGCAGCTTTACACATAATAACACAGAAGGAAGATCATCCAAAGCAAGTTCCACAGACAGCAATAGAAGGTTCCATTTACATAAATTTATTTGCATCAGAAAAAGCCTACAAAGATAAAGAGGAAACTGTTCATGGTGATTATCTCTTAGGGACTAGGGTGATTTTATTTCTTTTTCTTTCGCTTCTTTATTTTCCTATAATGATCACATAATACTTCTACGCCGTGTAAAAATCCTAGACCGAAAAAAAGGTACATTTTGCCAATCTTAGGATTTTCCCCACATTAAGAGGACATGTTTCTGCACCCACATAAAACAATGTCCCGATGATGGTTCAAAGATTTAGCCATGTTCCACTCCAAAGTCATCCAAGAGACCTAGCTTTATCCTCTTGGCTAGTCTGACCTTTCTTTACCCAAAAAGGCCATAGTCTGACCTTTCTTTACCCAAAAAGGCCATGGTCTGCCTTCTCGAGCGATTCTTGTCTAGAGCTGCTCTGGTCCGTGCGACTTGAAGGAAGGCAGAGAATGGTTTTAGAACTCCCAAGTAACTGCAGGGGCGCAACTTCCTGACCACGACAAGACTTGATGGGCACTCAGGGACCCAGGGGTGTCTTCACTGTCCTGCAGCTCCACTCTGGCCCCCCCGGGGACAGCCCGTTGCTGGCCAGCGGTGCGAAGTGCCAGGGTCCAGCAGAGGGGACGTCAGCCACTGTGCCATGAAGGAAGCTCAAGGGTATCCAAACAGACTCACACAACCACAATCCATCTCAGGGGCCCTTCCTCGTGGCCTGCCTCACGAACGGGAAACTCACAGAAGAGGGAAACCGTGATTTCACCGGGACTTCCATGAGGGAAACAGGTGCACGGCAGGCAGCACCCAATTTTCTTCATGGGCATGGCCAGCAACAGTGAGGAACTTTCTCCAGGGTTCCCCGTGCTTGCTACCATCTTGCCCCACTGTCCCTTAAAAAGCTGTTTTCCCGGAAAGCTACAGATGGATTTGCGTGGACAAGTGACGGACACATGGGTTGCTGTGGCTCGCCACTCCCCGGCACAAATCCTTCTGCAGAGTTCTTCACAGCTGTTCAGTGGTTTTGTGTCACAGGAGCACACCTCGGCGTAAAGCGCAGCCATCCCACGCTAACCACCCAGTACAGACTAAGCCACCTCACGAAGACTCTGTACTTGCAATAGGGAGCCACTTACTTCTTTGGAAAATGAAATTTCACACGGAATGGTGGAGCATGAAGAAAAAGAAAAGGCATTCTGGGAAATATCAAGAGATCCCTGAGCACCTGCTTCCAAAGAGAAAAAAAAAAAAAAAGTGAAGGGAAAAGAGAAAAAGGAAAAGAACAAAGCTGCCCACAAACACACCCGATCTGGGCCAGGCGGCCCACGGGCTTCTGTTTTTAGGTCGTGCAATGATGTTCCTGCAACTGGGGGTGTGTTTGCAAATAAGAGTCCAGAGGCTAAAGCCAGGGTGCGAGCCGGCTGCCTGTCTCCATTCCCATACCATGGAGGGGGTGGGGGGAGCACTGACCCATTGGGGAACCGGCTGCTGCCCCTGCCTCCAGCCCTGCATGGCTCTGCAGAGGGACCAGCCGGGGCAGCATCGGCTGGAGCCAGTTTCATTCTGAGACACACAGGCCCACCGGGCAAGAGCTAAAAATAGGAGAGGGCACGAAGAGTTCACGGCTGCAGGGCGAGAGCAGAGGGGCTGGCTCAAGTCCTGTTCTCTCCTCGGACCCATCAGCAGCCACAGCAGCATAGCCCAGTGCTGCAGAACCCTGATGCCAAAGCGACCTCAGGGATCGCTGCCCCACGTCCTCATTCGGCAGGCTTGGGAGAAGATTCTAGAATTCACTTGCCTGGTGCATTTACAGAACCAGAGTGAGCCCAACGCCCAGGGCCCCCTAAGCCTTATATCTGTATCCACGTACAACTCACCCACAGGGTGTCTGCCCTCAAGTTCTTCTCTGGAGCTTATTTAGAATTTCACAGTCAAAGCTAACAAGTCTGCTGACGTAACTGCAATGCCCTGGAAAATCCTTAGCAGCAAATTAGAAAAAGCAGAAGAAATACACCACTCCCAGCCGCTCTTTAAAACTACCCGGAAGTGCCAGTTGAGAGTTCAAGAAAAAAACCTACAAAATGCAGTCAAGACAACTAAACAGAATCCAGCACCTAAAACCATCTCTAGGAATAGACCCTGAGGACATGAATGATGGTGACCCTGGCTGCAGAAAGCACCCGCTGCTCATTCCACGTACGTGTACACATGTATTTAATGCGCATCAGAGTACGGAGGAGCACTACGTCTCTGCATAAACACACACGCACACATCCACACGCACATATATGACTTTCATGTTCTGGTATTTTGAACGGTGATCCACAAATGATTTACAAAACTCAGCTAGCCAAAATGACTCAATGCCTGAGGATCTCAGAGTATAATAATTCTAAGAGACTATTTTATTGCTGGCACGGATAGCCATGGCTTCATCAATTAAAAGAATCTTAATTAGGAAGCCTATTTCTTCGTGGCCTCCCTTTCCAGAAATAACTAACTTCCACCTAGAGACCATCTTGGAACAGCACTGTGGAATGTGCTGCTGCCGGATGAACACAAGTGTGAGCGCCACACATGCTTGCACAGCAGACACGAGCAAGAAGTCCAAGTTTCCACGAGTTCAACCGGGGGGCCGGGATCGAGACGAGAGCCCGGGGACACACCTGGGGGACCCAGACCCGTGGGCAGAATTATTTCAGTCCCATTATGTCATCACTATGAAAAGGGACACATAACTCAGAGATATGACCGGTTGTAATGCAAGTGCCTACTTAGCCAAACTGCTTACCCAACTTCATAACTGTTCCACCCATTTCTACGATTTCATAATATTAGGATTATGGACGACTGGCTAAATCTGAATTGATGCAAACAATGAGGACATAGCTTATGGATGTAACAACTGCGATTGCAATCTCTCTGGCGTGCAAATTCGTTCCATGGAGAAAAGTTTTAAAAAGGCTCCAGGGACTGACGTGGATGGAGTGGCGAACGGGGTCGGAGTTACACCCAACCCATCACCAAAAGGAACCAACTGGAGTCAAAGATGACACGCAAACATTCTGAAGCTAGACACCGATGCGGCATAGAATTCCAGTGCGGTCAGCTCGCGGGGAGCCGCACCCGTGGCCGAACGGTTTATTCACCAGGCTGGCTGGGCCCACCTCCGCCGCCTCAGCTGCTCTGACAAGGGGATGCGAGCAGGGTGGCCAGGGACACTGAACACAGAAAAAGACAGCCCTGAAAAGTATCCTGCCCTCTAAGGAAGGGGCTCAGGTGGCAAGCCACACCCATCAGAAGGCAATGGGCTGCCCGGAGCGTGTTTCATGGAACCTGTGTGGCTGACAGGTGTGGGACCTGTTTCTTTGTAGAAGTCTCCAACAGAGCAGATTTCCTGTCCCTGCGTTAACTAAGGACACTTATTTAAAGGCTAAGGATTCAAATTCATGACTTCTGAGGAATGCATCCTTCAAACCCAAAAATCTAAATAAAAGTAAACGCTATTTCCCAGAGGATTAGAGAATTTCTCAAACCACAATGCCAAAGGATTATCTGCATCTTGGAGTTTAAGGCCATCTATAGGACTGAAGGAAAACGATCTGTCGACCATGCTAATTCATACATTCTTGCAGCAAAGATTTACCCAACACTTCCAATGCACACAACAACGCACTAGGAGCTGTGAAGACAGACGTGAGAAGAGGAAGCAAGGTGTAGGAAAAAAGTACAGAAGCGTCTAGAGGGGGGGAACTGCCTGACAGAATCATCCACCGTAAACAGTAGGAGAGACTAATCAGAGGAAGAAGGAGGGATAATGTTTAACCAGGGAAGACGTCCCGGTGAAGGTGCCGCAGCTCAAAGCAGCACAGCACGACCCGCCCGAGACACACGCGCACACTCCGGACTCTCCCTTACCTTTCCCGTAGAAGAACTTGCGGTAATAGTAGGCCCCGAGGTCAATGTGCTCTATGATGTAGCGCTTCACTTTCTCCCTGTGAATGGGCTGGTTTTCTCTGGGCACTTCCAGGACGGAGACGCCTGCGTTTGTGCAGTGGGAGCTCAGAGAGGACTCGAAGGAGCAGCCTTCCCCGGAACTGAACGATGACGAGCTGGCCCGAGAGAGGGCGATCCTCCTGTCGCCTTCCCCGCCGGTCTCGTTCCGAAAGTAAGGACAACTCAGGACGAGCTCGTTGCTTTTCCCGTCGCCTTCATCGGCATCCAGGTTCTCCTTGGAGTTGAGATCCTCCTTGCTCCCCAAAGGGGACTCACAGTTGCCCGTCTGGCCTGCCGGCATCTGGGTCTGGGATGCTGCCGAGGCCCCGGTGGTGATGTTTTTCCGCTTCCCCACGTTGGCCCTCGTAGCCATGGCTTCATTGATATTAAACAAAATGCTCTGGACATCATAATGTGCAAAACACCGCTGACAATTCCAAGGGCGAACGCCCCGCTCCAGACGCCCGTCTTCCGGGTCACACGTGAACTTGAAAGTTTCGTGTTCACTTTTAACAGTCCGAAGCTTCCGGAAGAGGGACGTTTCCACTGACTCCGACTTTAACCTTCGTTTGAAAGGCTTGTCCCTGTCTCTCCCCATGAGGAGGGCACTGTCCATGTAGTCTAATCCTGAGATGCGGACAAATTCTCCTCTAGAAATCTGTGCTGCGGCGTGGAGGCTGGGTGAGATCGCAGGATCGCAGGGGAAAAACTCAGGGAACCCAAAAGGGGCCATCGCTTTGTGGTCGTAATTCTCTACGCGGTACCCTCGGAGCATGGCAAAGAAGTTCTCACCAGACAAGCCCTGCCGGTCAATGGACGATGTGCTTCCGTACTCGCGGTGGAGGGCGGCCCCGGTGTTGGGGTTCACTGCGTTTTGGTCTAAGACATCTTCAGCGTCGATGTCGCTGATGGTGACATCACTATTGCTTCTCTGTCTTATGGGGTGCAGTCCTCTTTGAGGAGAGTGAACGAAGATGTCTCCAATGGTGTACTTCGCCTCCACAAAGTCCAGATCGAGCTGCTCCTCTTGCTGGCCATCGCTCTGGTCGTTTTGCCCATTGTGCGTGATGGATGTGACGCTTTCGTAACTGGTCTGCGACCGGCTTTCCCACAGCGCCTTGCAGGCTAGCTCCTTGGAGCAGTCCTTCTTGGGAGGCCACTCGCACACTCTTGCTCTCACACCCATCTTGGGCACAGCTGGAGTACCGTTAGCTGGTCCACCACTCTCGGTGGAATTTGGCACATTTAAAGAAGTGGCAGGGCCCATGTTGCCATTAATGGCTTTAAATTTTCGAGCAAAATAATCATCAGACTGCATGATTCTGGGAGGATCCTTGAACTTCGAAGAGGCTCTGCCAAGCTTGTGCTTCTCTTCTTGTGACTGCCTTGGGTCACTCATGTCTGCCGAGCCAAGAAGCTCCAAGTCTCACCAGCAAGACTGAGCTGAATCTAATTACATTGTTATTTACAATGCGATCGTAAATGCAGATATAAAGCCTTCCTCTATAGTTGTATTTTCTCTTTTTAACCAAAAGCAAACAACATCCTCAGAGTACGGTTTCTCCAAAACCGGCTTGCTTCTCAGTTGCTGAAATACTTTTGTATACCTCTGTCCTTTTCAAGAGCATTCCTTAAGACATCTGACCTTGAGTATTTCCTTCACCTGAATTAAAACACAGAAAATAACCATTAACAATTTTTGTAGCTGAAGTTCAATACACTTTACATATGGTTTCTCATCTGTCCTTCTCTCCAACTTCTGCCCATCCCCAATTCCCCCGAATTGTCACGAAGTTTCACGTCTCCATTGTTCATACGGCTCCTTCTCTCTGGAACATTCTGCCTTCTCACTCTACTTGGCTGGCTAGACTTTATACCCCAGAATCAAGCAGCACCCTCTCCAAGAAACTTTCCCTGAGCCCACATCTGAGCAAAGAGTGCTTCTTCTGTGTTCCCACAGCACCCACGTCTACTACACTTAACGCTAGCAGATCTCCTTATACTCTTACTGACTGGTTTACTGACCAGTCTCTTCCACTAGCTAACTTCAAGCTCCTCTAAGCCAGGAACATAACATGCCTTTCATCTCCAGACCAACCTTAGCTGTTAATGTGTCCTGGCTGAAATTAAATAATCAAACAGCATTTCAATGAGTTATAGAGTAACACAATGGTCGTGTAATTTTTTGAGGATTATTATACTTTCTTTCAAAATATTTAAATTCAAAATGTCCAGCGGCAAAATGGTGAATACCAGGCATTAGCAAATGAGTTTCTAGAACGTGGTCTCTCAATCAAGTAAGAACTTGCAGAGATCCCCATTAATGTGGGTAGGAGCCTTGAAGAATTTGGTATCTGAGCAAGTGAACCGTTCTAGTTCATCATGCCACTAGCAATTTGACAAATGTGCAGGGGTAAAATAAAAGCATAATTTATCTTTATGGTCAGTAGAAACTTGACATTTAATCGACTTTTTTCTTTAATTACAAATAACTTTTTCAATTTATTCTATCTTTAATTAGACAAAAATATTTTCCAGGTATAACATATCTTCCCAACTTACGGGAAATTTACTACTTGTTGGCATAAGAATGAATGAACAACTCTAATTCTTCTGAAAATAATGATGGTAATAAAGGTATAACATAGATCATTTCCCTCCGTCCTCACCAAAGCATAAAAAACAACTGCAATTCTGTTAGAAAATATTAAAATTTCAACGAGCTGAACAGTATTAGAACTTTTTCCAGTGGGTTATTATTTTTTTTAACGTAATCTCTGCTGCCAACATGGGGCTCAAACTCATGACCCTGAGACTGAAGAGTCACACGCTCCACCGACTGAGCCGGACCAGGTGTCCCTCCAATGGGTTCTTAATGGCCTTGAGATGAACATGTGGTAGTCCCTTGGAATAACTGATATTTTCTTATGGCGGCCTGCTTCTCCCTCAATGGAAAAAAATCAGTCCGGACATGATAAGATGCTGTCTGTTCTCAGGGCAACTTCATAACTGAGGAAATATAATGATATTCTAGGAATTGGTAAACAAAGAGAGAAAGCACAATCAGACACTTCAATGCACCAGATCAGTGTCTGTCCATGGTTCTCAGAAAGAGAAGGGAGATGACTGCATCTTACATATGTCACTTGGAATCCTTGTGTTGAAAAGGACCACAGATGATTCTGAATTATAGTTATTTCCTCTACAGTTTAGGCTATTACAGAATCCTTTCCTGGAAACTGAAAACTGACAACTGATATATGAAAGAAAACAATTTTAATCTCTAAATTCTACTGATAATTCTGCTGCTCTATGAACATAACAAAATTTGAAAGCTTACGAATTACTTCCAAAGGCTGGTACAGAGTTATGTGAATTCTCAGCAGGCGTTAATAGGACATTCATTCTCTATTAATTTGTAAGTATCCTGTCACGGAAGGAAGAACCATTCCCAATGACACCACCAAACTGTGTACTTTCAAAAAATATAATTAGTACTCGGCACCTTAAGATATTAGAACAAAATGCGCCCCAAAAAAAAACTAGGAAAGAAGGAATGAATAAAGATAAAAGCCAGGAGCGCCTGGGTGGCGCAGTCCTTAAGTGTCTGCCTTCGGCTCAGGGCGTGATCTCGGTGTTCTGGGATGGAGTCCCACATCAGGCTCCTCCGCTGGGAGCCTGGCCTCTTCCTCTCCCGCTCCCTGTGCTTGTATTCCCTCTCTCGCTGGCTGTCTCTATCAAATAAATAAATAAAATCTTAAAAAAAAATGATAAAAGCCAAAATTAATAAAGGAAAAACAAGGTGGAAGGATGGACAAATCCAAGAGGTAATTTTTTTAAAAAAGAGCGAGGAAACAAATAGATCTACTCCTTCCCAAGCCTGAGAAAGGAAAAGAGAGAAAGAATAGTATTATACAAGTTTGGAAATGAGAAAGGAAACATGACCATATATACAGGAGATTAAAATTAATATTAAGTCTAAAAGAATTATACCATAAGCAAGTATATAGCAACAAATTTGAAAACACAAAGGAAACTAATGATTTCCTAGCAAACCACAAATTCCCAAAACTGATCCAAGAATGGAAAAAAAAAATTTTAAGAATGGAAAATTTAAACTGATGATCACTGAAGACAGCAGAAACATAATGAATCCCTCCGTAAAAACATGGCCAATGTATAGATGAAATGCGAAGAGCCATCTTAACCATGACTTTGAAAGTCTTTTATCCTCCCTGGCCACACCTGGCCCAACCCCACCCTTCTTCAAGCTGAGCAAACCAGCACCTCCCCACAGGGGTAACCCACTCACCACACCCCCTGGGGCAGCTCTGGGGTTAAGCCATCTGCCAAGAGAAGTATGAGACAGGAAACCTTAAAGCCGGGATGAGCGAGGACAATGCATGCACTGAATAATTACTTCCAGAAAAACAAACCATTTGAAAATCAATATTCTGAGCATTCACATCCCTTACATTTCTAACGTTATCATCGTTTGTAATAGACAGTATTAAAAATACAAAATCTTTATTCCATAGATCGCCCATAGACATGGAAGACAACACACTGTCAAAAAATAATAATTATTACTTTTAAACATAAATAACAGAAACAGTTAAAAACAGATGAATCTGTGCTGAATTGTATTATTACACTTGACAAAAAGCACAGAAACAAGGGCAAACTCAGAGCACACAAAATGGTTCCCCAAAGAACTCTTCTGAGAATATTCCTTCAATTATGATTTTTAAAATTTGTGGTGTATGATAAGAACATTAGCTGTAGCAGGCAGCAACTGATTTTTCCTGTCTGTTCCCCTTTATTCTCCTGAATCCCTCTGGGCAATCTTACCTCTAAAACCATTTAATTCCTGTGGGGCTAACTCCACCCCCTAATGTGACCCAGGTTTGACCAATGAAAGCACAGCATCTCCCGGCTACAGTGATTGGTCCAGGGATGAGCCCAACAGCCAGCCAGGCCAATGACAACCCTACCAGGAAGAGTTCGCCCAGCACTGATGCTCTGATTCTTGGCAGAGCTTGGGTGGTAGGACAGAAATAGGGAACTGCTGGGCTCGCCCTGCCCATGTGACTGACAATGGGGCCAAAAGCATGGAGGCTGAGCCTCAGGAGGGAAAGAAGGAATCCAAAGGATAGAGCTCTTGACTCCAACTGGAAACCAGCACTACCCATGGGATTTTTCAATTGCTTGTGCCAATTAATTACCCTTTTTGGTTTACTCAGTAGACTTCGGTATAGTCCAGATCTATTTTAAATGTTCTGAGAGACCACAATTAAAACCAGTTAAAGACCAAGGACAGTAAATTCAGTGACCAAACACTTGTACTATGTTGCAGACTGCCTGATACATAAAGAAATGAATTGAAATTACAGTTCCGGCATTCGAACACAATATCAAAACCAGAGCTTCCTGGGCAAGGTCCCTGCTCTAATATTACAAATGTATACCCTTGAACACATTTCCTGTATGCCACTAACAATTCAAAGTATTCAAAGCCAAAAAATTCCTGACACGGTAGCTGATTAGTAAAGTTGCAGCAGACCCCCTCCTGCCAGCTACCCTCGTAAGCCACATTTTCCAGCTGCCATAGCTCCCCAAAGTCAATCTCCCTATTGACAGAATCAGCCAGCACCTTCCTTTTAAAAGTACTACTAAATATTACTAAATACAAAGTATTACAGAGAGCACCTTCCTTTAAAAAATATTACTAAATAACAGTATTTTTAATGGCGGCTGTAAAAAGAAAACACTTCAAAACAATTACAGCACTTGTTTTTAAATAAGATAAATTAGAAATATTAAGATCATGCAATTTAAAAAATATTATAGCCCTCAGGGAAAAATTAAAATCAATGTCTTTGAAAGCAGACAGTAAGAAGGAATGGCATAGGCTCTAAACAGGGAGAAAAACAGAAAGCAAAGAGTGGAGGAAATGAAAATTAAAGCATGAGCTGGAATGACCTGTGAAAATAATCCAGAACCTAGGGGTGAGGCTTTGGATTATAGGGAGACACAGACATGCACATGCGTGCGCACACACATGCACACACACCCCTGCCTCAGTGAATCATATTCGCCCTGCAGGGCTGTAGATGGAAAGCTGCGGATCTGGGGCCACATGCCTGCATTATAAGCACCTGGCACATAAGGCTTTTCTGCCTCTCTCACTATCTTCACTTTTTTGCAAGTTCTAACTTTCCACCTTTGTCTGTTACTATGCAGCACTCAGCTGAAAAGGGTTTTTGTGTTTGTTTTGTTTTTGAGAGAGAGAGAGTGAGTGAGTTGGGGGGGGTGTGCAGAGGGAGAGGGAGTGAGATTCTGAAGCAGGCGCTATGCTGAGTGCAGAGCGCGACTCGGGGCTCGATCTCACGACCCTGAGATCATGACCTGAGCCGAAATCAAGAGTCGGACGCTCAACCGACTGAGTCACTCCGGCTCCCCACAGCTGAAGTGTTTGAAAGACAGAAATCTGCACTCTTAGTTGCAGGTACATGAATGTAATGAAGGTATAATCTAGGAAGCATCCTCCAAACATCGGTCTCCAAATATATTCCTTGTACTGACCAGCTATTTATATATCCTCTGTGCTCAAATTCCCTCT
The DNA here is from genome assembly GCF_023065955.2 of Ursus arctos. Classification (NCBI taxonomy): domain Eukaryota; kingdom Metazoa; phylum Chordata; class Mammalia; order Carnivora; family Ursidae; genus Ursus; species Ursus arctos. Next base: position 68,115,655 of record NW_026623089.1, read on the forward strand.
GACTCTCCAGTGCAGGGCGGCATGCCACCCAGCCTCACTGGGGTTGCTAGATACAGACTGACAGGAGACAGGAAAAGGATGGCATCTTAGAGGACAGCCCGCAGGAATTAGGGGAGTGTAACTGGCCCCCAGACGAAGCACGGAGCTCACAATAATTATAGTTGTGCATCCTTACAGAACAGGAGAAAATGCAATTCTTCAAAGCACAGAACTGTGTTTAAATAAAGTCTTTTTGGGTTTCTGGTGAGTTTGTGAGGCTAATATGAAAAGCCTGGGCCAATTATCCAGCTCAGACCTGATCCCTCTCTCTCCCACCCATCTCCACAGCAGCCCTTTGAAAGACCTTGATCTCTTCACACTTCCTGCCTCAACATCTTAGCAAAAATTGCAGCTTCTTACTTCTCAGGAGGAAAATAAAGTCAGTAAATCTCACTGGTCTTCTGTCATCACTTAACAAATGTGCCCACTTCTGAACTTGTCCTTCCATGTCTGCCCTTGGTTGGCAATCAACTGGGGGGGGGGGGCAGAAGGAGAGGGAGAAAGAGAATCTTAAGTAGGCTCTATGCCCAGCATGGAGCCTGACTCAGGGTTCGACCCCACCACCCTGAGATCATGACCTGAGCCGAAATCAAGAGTCAGCTGCTTCACCGACTGAGCCACCCAGGCACCCCAAAACTTGCCATCTTTGTTAAGATAAAAATCCAAATTCTGCCTTACAAGTCTCTTCCCAATCTGTCCTGCTCAGTCTGCAGCCTCATATCTTGCGGTCCCCCTCCTTGTCCTCTGTGCTGTGGCCCAGACACGCTGAGCGCCTTTCCAGTCTTCAAGCAGCCCACTCTCCGTGCCTGCAGCTGAGCCGTCCCTGGAAATGGGGCTGACACTGCCTGGGCCCAGCTGACAAGGCTTCGCCCTCATCGCTCTCATCCCCGACTGGGTGTCCCTGCAGCACACTCCCGTGGGGCCCTCTCTTTCCCAAAAACCCCCTTCCTACACCTTCACGCCACAAGGCCCAGGACTGTGTCTGTTCGGTTCACTCCGTACCTGCCGGGCCGGGCACGCTTTCTTGTGTGGGGTAGATGTTCGATAAATACTATTAAATAAATGAATAAATTGCTAACCGCACATGTTAGGCAGTAGTAACCTTTTAGAAGATAAAATATATGACATTTAAATGGAAAGTTCTTACAGTTATAGAATCTACTGCCATCATCAAAGTTTAATAATTTTGCAGAAACATGTTCATTACAGAAACTCAGATAAACATGGACAGTTGATAACTCTTCGCAGGATGCTGTTTGTGCCAAGGCATGCCCAGATCCTTACACGAACAGGTTACCTTGATCACAGAAGTCAACAGCTAGGCCACTCTGGAAAGAGCTTCTCCACCCCCACCGCTGTCCCAGCCAAGTGAGGTGGTTCCAGACGTGCCTTCTCATGGTGCGGAAGGAAAGCATGCCGCACTTCATTTTCTAACCATCTCCGCAGCGGCATCAACCAGGCTCACGGCCCATCCCAGACACGATGAGAAATGAGGAGACCCAAACAGCCGACCCCCCATCAGTCTCTGTCCTGCTCGGAGCCGGGCAAAGCGGCTGATGGTTCGCAGCGCGCCACTCTTCTCGGGCGGGCGCGGTGCCAGCATCCCGGGGCTCTGGATGCGTGCCCACGAGTGGTATCACTCCACCAAAGGACGGCAAAGGGAAAGCGTGCAATCAGAGGACCTGGTCAGACGGGCGCCTGGGCCTCACGTCCGAGTCAGAGACGAAGCTGCGTGACCCGCAGAACCCCTGCATCTGAACAACCCTGCATCTGCTCCTGTCCTTCCCCTCGGTGATTTTATGTTGTTCCGTCCTTCAAACAGACGGTAAAACACTGGTATGAGAGTTCTGCGGTGTTCTCCAACAAAAAGGCCACGGTATTTTTCCACACACGAGACAGAAGTGTTATTTCATCAACTATGAAGGGGTAAAATAAAACAGACCCCAGTATGTGTGTATAATGGGCACCACCCTGACTACTGGCCCTGTCCTGCCTTAATTAATGAAGGTACTTCTTAAGGGTATCTTAAAACATCCTACATGCCTAACGTCAGGGCTAACTGAACTCACACTGCCAACTTGGCGTGGTTAAAAAAATTAAACATCAAAAAAAAGGAAGTCATTTAATTCCTTCTTTAGGCCTTAATAAAGAGACTTAATAAAGACTAATAATCTGTAGGCGGGCTGAATCAACAGCACCGAGACCCAGGTAACTCCCCCCACCTGGACACTGGCCATTTGCCAAGACAGGAGAAGGTGCAGAGCTCACCTCAGAATGATCATTAATTAAAATGGACCTCGAACATGTTTCTACAGCTTTCTTCCTTTCTCTGAGCTCATGTTGGATGTCAAGGACATTGCCCCTCCCCCCAGAGTTTCCAGTTATTCTTACTTTTCACCCAATTCTGTGACTCTTGCTCCCCAGTAAAAATGGAAAGTTGTCACTAGCACTCTGTGGGCACTTGACAAAACTCTACATGTGATCCTGTGTGACCACACGGGTCGTGGGGTGGCCTCCAGGGACGCCGGGGCTAGCTCGGAAAGGCAGCAACCCACAACTTGAGAAATCCAAGAATTTCAGAGCTTGAGCGAATAATCTGTTCTCATGCTAATGGTCTTGGCAATAATTTGTAAAGGATAGAACAGAGAAATGGAGAAAATGCAGTATTTAAGCATAATTGTCTTTCGATAAAATGTTTTTCAAAGTTTTCCATGAGACATCAGTGAGTCTTTAAGACCAATATTACAGTTATAATTGAGCCACTTATCAGGATTGCAGCTGTAGCAAATGGATTGAAAACCACAAAATACACAAATTATGAGCCTCTTTCAAGGCAAAAAATGGTTAAAATTATATGGCAGACTTATAATAAAAGCCTAACTACTGTAAAAATGCCTATTTTTCATACTCATATTCCATCAGCTCTAATACTAACATGTATAATTGGGCAAGGGATAAAAGGAGGAACACACTGCCCCCACTTTTACCCTCTCTGTGACCAGGAAGGCAGGGGAAGAGCTGAGGTGTGCCTGCACCAAAGTCTGAGCGCCTGAAATGCGTTCACCATAAAATCACTGCGTTCAGGGACATTCGGCCTGGCATTAAGTGAAGTTACGGCTAAAGGGCTATAAAACAATCCATTAACTCAAAGTCTTATCATCGTAGACTGCGAAAATCAAGGAAATGAGACAATTTGACAAGTGGGCCGTTATTAAGGATTAATGGTCATAAATGGTCATAAATATACAAGTTCAATAGTCATCCTTTTGACTGCTAAGTTTTTGGTAGATCTGGACTTGAAAATTAGCTCTTAGATATTTATCTTGAACTAAGCAATGGGAAGGTAAACATTCTGGGGCATGAGAATATTAAAAAGAGGGGCGCCTGGGTAGCACAGCGGTTAAGTGTCTGCTTTCGGCTCAGGGCATGATCCCGGCGTTCTGGGATCGAGCCCCACATCAGGCTCCTCTGCTATGAGCCTGCTTCTTCCTCTCCCACTCCCCCTGCTTGTGCTCCCTCTCTCGCTGGCTGTCTCTATCTCTGTCGAATAAATAAATAAAATCTTAAAAAAAAAAGAATTTGAATATTAAAAAAAAATAATAAAAAATAAATAAAAAGAGCAAAATTTGGGATTTTGTAACTAATAGGGGTAACGTAAGATTTGTAAGGCGCATCCAATCTTTTCTTGGTGGAATGCTCACATCAGTATTAGACTATTAATTTTCTGAAGTACTCCACGTCGCTATTTGGAGAATTTCTCAAGTGATGTGCCCAGAAAAGCTGATCCCCTTGGTGGAATTAAGGATTTTTTTTCATCAGAGTAAAGCAGGGACCCCAGTGAAAAGCCTAAAGGATTTGGTCTCCATTAGAACCCTACATTTCTGAGTCTACACTGAATTATAATCCATGGTGGATAAAAGGGCCAAACCAAGGTCTGTGCTCTTGTGTGACTTTCTAAGTGAGGCAGCTGTAAGCTCCATCGGAGCAGGGCCCTGATCTACCCTATTCACGTTTATACCCCCAGCCTCTAGAGTCATGCTTGGCACTTAGTTGGCACTCATGATTAACTTACATCCATTCATCTAAGTTGAAATGGTTGCAAACCAAAGTACCCCAACGTCCTGAGTCGACATGTCATCACGGCACATTCATGGGACACAGTGATTCTTGATTCTGTTTGGTTTCCTTGCTGGATCCTCCTCTGGTCTTCTTTAAATGCTGACGATACTCAGAGTTTATTCTAGGCTGCCTTTTCTTAATTCCATACATTGCCTTGCACAGTTCTAGCAGTTTCCTATGCCATCTCTATGCAGATGACTCTGAAACCTATCCACAAGCCCAAAGACGTCTCCTACAAAACACTGCCAGGTTGAGTTATGACAGCTTATGTCCTCCTGCCCATGCCCTCTGCACCCACCCCTCCTCCACCCAGCTCAGGAGTGGCACCACCATGCACCTGCCGCCCAAGCCCAGTGTGCTCATCGTGCCTTCCTTCACAGTCCACATCCATCCTGAGGCCAGTCAGTTCTACCTTCTGAAGGTTTCCAAATCCACGTACAACTTGCTATTTCAACTGCCCCTACCACAGTCAGACTACTCCCTTATTTTTCTTAGATTATCATAAATTCCTTCAATAGTCCCCCATTTCTGTCACAATAAAGCCTGACTGACATAAGGTAGCAAAGGTCACTTATGATCCGGTCCATGAGGAGCTGCCTGGCCCCTTCTCCAGCTGCTGAAACTCCACACACCATGTCTCCTGAGCATTTTCTTTTCTTTTCTTTCTTTTTCTTTTCTTTTGGGGGGGGGGGGATCTTAAACAGGCTCCATGCCCAGAGTGGAGCTCGACATGGGGCTCGGGATCACAACCCTGAGATTATGACCTGAGCTGAAATCAAGAGTTGGATGCTTAACCGACTCAGCCACCCAGGTGCCCCTGTCCTGAATTTTCTTATGCAAGGTGTTCTGCACAGGCTTCTTCTCCCACCCAAAGACTTTTTGAGACTCTTTCCCTCTACCTTGATGCCAGGTGTTATTAGTCAGACCTCAATCCATATGTTGGGTTAGCTGGAAGCCTTCTCAAATCTTAATATTGGTTCTAACTTGTCTTCATTTGGACTCCAATAGGAGCCTGCACCTTCTTCCTTACCATATGTTATTCTCAATGTATACCAGCCCACGCACTTGTCACAAACCTCCCCTAAACTCTAAGCACTGTGAAGGCACAGACATGTCTTTGCACATGGGCACTCGGCAAATATCCAGGATCTACCACATGCTAGCAAGTTACACATTGTCTCTAGGCCTCAATTTCCTATCTGTAAAATGGGAATGATTTTATCTATTTCAAAGGATTATTCTAAAGAGTCAATGAAATGTAGATGCAAAGTGCTTATCCCTGAGTTTCGTATATGGTAAGATCTAAAAATATTAGCTGACAAAGCTGTTTTACATATGAATAAATATTTATTAACTAATTGGCTTAAAATTGAGCAATTAAAACGAGTAAGATACATAACTTTCCTCAAGGAGCACAGCCTTGTTTACAAAACGTAACAGGGTAACTGCTGGTTTCTATACATAAAGCGATAACAACAGAAAGCACTAACTGATCTGCAGTGGTTAACCTGACTCTCCGAGAGGCAAACAGAAGCTTTCAGAAGGGGAAGGAAACGCCCAAAACAATCTCCACTCAGGTACGACCCTCTTTCCAGCTACAACTTCTATTTAAAATTATTTTAGGGACTCTATTAAATGATAACGAGATTATTTGGAACTTTCTAACTTTTGGTGTGTCAATAAAACACAGGAATTCTTGGTGGTAAGCTGCTTTTCCTATCCAGCCAGCCAGCTAATGTCAAAAGGAGAATAAACAAAGAGCCATTTTGTTAAATGGACTATTTTGATCATGGAATTTTTTTCAAGGAGACAGAACAGCTGTGGGTATTGACTGTTTTCCATTAAATCTTTTAAATCAGAGACAGATAAAAAGAGATAGCCCTGCACTTCCTTCCCTCAGGAGGTTATTAGTTGATACATTTTTCCAGCTATGTGGCCCCTGAATTACAGATGACACAGGAGGAAATCAGACGTTCCAATTAATAATTTAAGCTGAGGCATTTGTGTCTTAGGAGAACACAAGAAAAGAAAAAAGAATTTCAATCTAGTGCCCACGGATTTCGACTGTCCTTCTGTTATTTTCATATAAAAAATCACAGAAAATAATCTATGCTATTCTTTAAATAAAGGTTTAGGGACACGGGTGGCAAAGAAGAGGACCAGAGCATTTTATAAGAAAAACCTGGTAGGCTAGAGCTTGGAGAAAATACTATCCGTGAGCCTTCCTGTTGTGTTCCTCAGAGAGCACCAATCCTCTCACTCTCTTCTGTTATTTTTCGCTGAATTCACAGGGAAAACTCTTACAGAGTGAAGGTCTGTCTCATCTTGCTCCCCAAAACTCCAATCAATCAATACTATAGAAAACTGAATTCAAACACAAAGGTGGCTACCTTCAGTGTGTTCTTTGTAAAAATGCAACAAGTAAACCAAAAAGCCATCAAACCTGAAGATGCTTCCTTTTGACTGAGCATGAAAAGAAAACCCCACCAATCCATACAATAGTCTACTATTTGATTGTTAAAGAATAGTAATTTTAGCAGCAAATACACAACAAACAGCATTCACTAATCACACACTCAGAGCCACCTTCCCATCGTTCTCGTGTGTATTTGAATTACAGGATACTGAGTTTCACTGAACAGCTTTACGAGGTTTATTATCTGATACAAAAAAGCCTTTGTCACTCCAGTAAATAAATGTATTCAGTTCTACTAGGCACTGTACTGGATGCCGGGGGCTGCTGGGGAGCAGTAAGGATGAATGACAGAGCTTGCTAATCCCCAAGAAGCTGAGCGGGGTAAGATTCACACATGCATACTAAGTAAAAGAAGAAATGAGTTAAAAGGATAGGACAGTACTTCTGCCCAGAGTGTTATAAAAGTTACCCACACACCTGTGCACACACATTCCATTCCGTGCCGGTGAGGACCAGGGATGGAAAGCCCCCTGTGTCGCGGACAGCACCTCCCTCTGAACCCCGATAAAGACAGTCATTTGGCTCAATACTTCTACAACTCAAAAATCTACCCAAAAAATAAAAGATGTGGGGGGAAAATGTCAATAGAAAGATACTCACTCCAAAACTACAAGACTGAAAAATCTGGAGCAGTCATAAAAGCCAGCCGCCAGGGGTTACTGTGCCTCATATGGTAAGTACGATACAACGGGATATGACACACAGTCCAAAAAAGGTTCTTTGAGTACGCATGATGTTGGAATTTACAACTTAGGATAATGTGAAGAGGCAAATACAAAACCTGATGTTAAAACTATATACATAAAAGTACCGCAAGGAAGCACCCTCACCTATGGTGATGACCTATTACGGAGAGGCTTATGCATGCTTTTCGCTCTTCTTTGTGTTTTTCTACCGTGTCCAAGTTACGTAACTATATATGATGAACATGCAGACCCACATACATATCACTTTCAAATCCAATAAATAGGAAATGGCTTTTTGAATCGTCCGTGAAACCAATGGATGTTACGTTACTCAGAGCGTATTACTCAGTTACGTACAATGAGATGACCATTAGCTTCCTCCCATTGCTCTAAGTCCCACAGTAAGATACGCAAGCACGCAAGTGGATGTCTGTGTCAGTTGAGCAATAGCTACTGCTGACTCATTTATTAGAGTGCATGGCTTTTTTATAGCAGGTATTCACAAAAATCCTGCCCTTTATTCCCACACCCTGGCACGACACTGTGGTTAGAACAGGAAGACCTCGCATTGGCATGTATTTCCATACGCCCTACCCCCGCGGAGAGCCTGCAAGGCAGGAGTGCCTGGGAAATGTGGAATGGAGAAGGTTGTGTCTCCCCCCGGGGACATGACTGACTGTGGGCCCTTGAGCCGTGCACGCACTCACTGACTCAGTTTCTTCTGCAAGATGGCGCCTGGGTCTGCCCAGCACACCTCAGCCAGGTCTTGTGGGACCAAATGAGAAAGCACGCATAAGCGCTCTGAAGACATTAAACAGCTCACAAATGCAGGAGAGGAGGAGTATTGGCATCTGGTAAATAAGCATAAGGAAACCGAGTGGGTTAAGTGGTTTGTTCCTGCCTGTCTCTAGAGTCCCCCGCAGATGATCTTTCCACCTCACCGAGGAGCGACGCTGTGCCCAAGTCAGACTGAGGATTGGGAGCCAGGAGAGCAAGGGGAAGCAGGAAGTGAAACTGACCCAACTGCTGGCCAAGCTCTAAGGAAGAGAGTATTACTGAACACGATCTACGTAAGACATTTCCACTCAGCCCCAGACTCTGATCACCCACTTGTAACCCTTGAGGAGAGTCCAGTGCACCTCCGCTCCCTGTGGCACCCCCCTCCTGAGGGCCAGCTACAGGGGGGCAGGAGAACACACACCTGGCCTCCGCGGCCTTGTCCCTGCACTCACCATCTTCACCCAGGACCCGGGACCCTGGCATCACCTGAGTGTAAAATCCTTGCCGGCGTGCTGCACGGAAGTGTGCATTTCTGACGGGATCGCGTGACCCGCTGCTCAGGAGTTCTTCCAGTTCCAGAATCGACATATTGGCACCGGCAACACATCCTACCCTGAACTGACGATCCACACGCTCGTCTAATTGTTAAAAGGTAGACACTGCGGGGCCCTGCCCTGGCTGTGCCTTCGAGGGAGAGAAGCCAGGAGTGGGCTTCACATCCTCCACCTGAGCCTGTGGCCGCGACCCTGCCACCAGGAGGGTGCCGCAGACCAGGGCCGCGAGGACGGTGACGTCCCCTCCCAGGAGCCCCACGCTGGCCGCCTGCTCTAGTCCCCCGCAGGGCCTGCTTCTCATGGCTGAGGGACACAGAAGGAGGCTCAGGGAGGCGGGGACAGTCACCAACAGAGAACCACCAGCTTCCCAGAAGGCTCAGCCATCAATAAAGCACAGATATAATGGGAGAAAACGTTAGAAAGACTCGATTTCATAGCTACCACTGTGTGCAGTCTGAATTCTCCATCCCTATCCACCAATAAAACCATCCTCACAAAAAAAAGAAATGTGAGGCACAGATACTGAGGTCAGGGAACAGAGCAGGGAGACTGGGGGCGGGGGTAGGGGTGGGGGTTGGGGGGTGGGTTCATTCATGCTTTTCACCCGCTGATTTTACCCATAACGGTCCTAGTGCTGCTAACCAGCTGTAGCGCAAACTCACTCAGGATTCCTGAACACAAAGTTCCCTGGAAACTCAAATCCAGGGGTCACGGTGGAAGGAATCCTGAAGGAACGTTCTTCCCATAATGTCCTCCGTTAATGAGACATTTGCTTTGAGAGGGACACATTTTCATCTCACTAGGCACAGAGAATGAATTCCAGTGCCCTGAAGTGGAAACTCTTCCTCGACAGACTTGACATGGAATTTCAAAAGTCTGAACCGAACGTTATGTAAGAAAGGAAAGTTAAACCATTCGGAATTACAGATGCACGCTAATTAATTTGGGTTATTTTTTTAAAAAGTCCCTAACTCCAAGATCTTACCTTGAAGAAAAAAGTAAGAGAATGGCCACCTAATATGACATGCAAGATTTTATTAAAATAAAAATAACACTAAAAAACCCTATTTCCTTTATAAACTTATGTTCATGGGAAGTCACTACCTTCTTTGAATTTCTAGGTTAATAAATAAAAGAGAGACCCAGAAATGGCAATTATGATGATTATCAGTCCTGAGATACAAACAGAATATCAAAGAGGGAAAAGGGATCTCATGTCAACAAGCAAATAAATAAATCATTTATATCACCGTAAGCTTCATGAAAATGACAGGTAGACCTAAAGAACCTGTTTGGCTTATAATTTGTCCTTTCTTATAAAATGTTAATATATGTGTATCCCCTTTATTTAGGGATTTGCGATTTTCAAAAACTCTTTTTATGTCTATTCGATTCTAGGAAAACCTCTGACAAAACAAGACAGAGACTTCTCTCCCCAATTAACAGATAAAGAAGAAAACCTTAGGGCAATGAAACAAGTAATTTGCCTACAATCAAATGACCATGAGTCAAGAGAATCAAAACCAGAATCTAGGCTGCCTCATCCTTTCTACTGTAACCAGCAGCTTTGCCAATTTACATACAGCCTATATAACTTGGGAATAAAAACAAAACAAAATGGAATTACTGATTTTGTCCAAAAGAAGCCAACCTAATCCAAATGTGCGAACTGGAAGCAAAAAGAAAAATATAACGTCCATTGCTTTGAGGCTTAAGGGAAGGAACAGGTTTGAGGGAATGCAGAAGGTGGCTACACATATGAGGGAGGAATGGGGGGGGATTTCAGAAGAGGGGATGCTTTGAGGCTTGCCCTGCCCTCCAGAGGGTCACCACTGGAAGTGAGCGGGGTCACTGAGCATGAACGAATTTGGGCACCCATGGGTGGCACATCTCTGCAGGCTCTCCCCTTGCTCCTCCTCTTTGCCCTTCTTAGAACCAGTCTGAAGGGCAGGTGCTGGGCCTGGAGGAAGGCAGCACCCCCCCCCCCACCAGCCTGCATCGCCTAGTCACAGGCCCAGCTCCCCAGCCAGTGGTGTTTTGGTCCCAGGTGGCTTCTACTAGGGAGCACTTGACTGGCACAGCAATGGACTGGACACTCTCCCAACCACACCACAACCGAATAACAACATCAAAACTGCCACAACACTACCAACGACAGCATTTTGTCCCCTTGTGCCAGAGAGCACGGTCTAGGGTTCTGAGCATCAGTCTCTGCTTTAGACTCACAATTGCAACATGAGCTCTTCAGGGAGCTACTCTATTCTGACACCCTCCTGTTATAAGTGATTTGCCTCAGGTCACACGACTAGTCAGGAGTAAAACAGAATTTTTCCCGGGGTCCCCAAACACTCATTGCTAGTCATTGCCCTTTCTCCTTTTTATTTGAATGCAGTATTATGAAAATGCTCTATTTTGGTTCACACGGATCTCACTACGGCTGAAAAGAGCAGCGCAGCCAAGCCCTGTTCCCTCTCACCTGCATGCTTTTGCTTAGCTGGTCCCCCTTGCTGGCAAAGTCTCTCTACCTCTGTTAGAAGTGACAAAATCTAATGCATTCAAAGCCATCTTCAATGGCTCTTTCCCCCTCCAACTCACTCATTGACTCTGAAACTTTACCCTGAAAGAACTTTGTTTCTTCATTACATGACAGCCTACATCATACTCATCCATGCAGCAAACACTTACCCATCTTCCTGCTAAGTGCCAAGCTGGGCACAGAAGGATGGACAAGACATGGATGGTTCTCGGCTGGGAGGAGACCAGTAAGAGCTTCCAGGTAAAGCGAAGTGGGTGAGCGCGGGCTCAGGGTGCCAGAACGCAGCTCAGCCAAGAGGATGTCCCACGGAGGATTTCCTGCTCGTGCCCTTTGCTGCCATTAACTAAAATCAGGATCAGAGTCATGAGCCTTCCCCTCCACACTCTAGCTGCCAAGATTAAAAACCCACACATCTGTAAAACCGGGGAGTAGCAAGGGACATCACTACAGCATGGTGAATGAGACATCACGGACGCCTTCTCTCTTTCCTCAGCTACGAGAGGAAAAGGGCTGCAAGTTTGACTTTTTTTTTTCTCATGGGAAATAAATAGGTGCCGCGGACTTGGGCCAAGAGCAGGCAAAAGCGGGCCACAGGAGGTCTGCACTATCTTCCTGAGGGCACCCAGTGTGTCATAAGCCACACGAAACCCCATCTCACCACCAACCCTGGCCAATAGGGAGAGAAGTGCTGGTTCCCAGACTTGAGGGTGAGTCGTCCCCAGTGATTAAAGCACAACTTCTACTGACCCTTCCGTCACTGCAGGTGAACCAACCTGTTTTTCCCGAATTCTCTCCGGTATAACCAGAACGCTCTTCCAGTGTGGAGGCAGAAAGCCTTGCCCTTTACTCTACTTGCATTTACAGGTCCCTTTGTATTGTAGCCACAGATATTTTCCTAAAGCACAGGCCTGAGTCCCTCCATAAACAAACAGGGCAACCGGAAGGGTCTCTCGACACTTAGGAACCAATCTCTGATCAAAAAGGTAAGGATTCCTTCTCTCCAAGAAAGAAGTTAACAGGCTGGGGGTTGTTTTAACCAGTTGTTCTCCATTTTCAAGACTACCTGACATATGTCTACCTGGATTCCTGGGCTCTAGTCCCATGATTCTGGCTCAGAGGATCTGGCAGGAGCCCTGGAATACACAGCTTTAAAAGGTGGTTCTCATGCACCATGGGCATTAGACGCAATCCTCAAGGATAAAAACTAAAGTTAAATGCATGATCCTGAAATCTGCCTATTTTCCCCTTTCTCAAGTACTGAGATAGCTTCCACTCCAATTTCACAAGTGAGCGCCAAGCAATCGACTTACCCACATTTGTTAGTTAGTTTTGAGGAAAACAAGTGAAATCTGAAATTGGGACTGCTCTGAAAACCATTTACATGAGGCCAAAACACAAGAAGGTTCTACTCCGGTGACAGCAGCCTGGGTTTGCTCTGCTGACAAGATGTACCCTCAAGTGCAACACTTGTGAGCACGGTCTCTGCATCGAGCATTTTCTAATGACTCTTCAAGTATTAACTCCAATAACTTTATGTGGTAGGAGTAACTATTATCTTTAATTTATTTTAATAATTTATTTTTTATTTTTTAAATTAAGTTATTTACTTGAGAGAGAGAGAGAGCATGCGCATAAAGGCGACGGGGGAGAGAATCTCTGGCAGACTCTGCACTGAGTGTGGAACTCGACACAGGGCTTGTTTCAGGACCCTGACCCTGAGATCGTGACCTGAGCTGAAACCAAGTCAGATGCTTAACCAACTGAGCCACCCAGGTGGCCCTATTATCTTTAACTTAAAGCAAAACTTCTCAAGCCCCTCAACAGAGCACTTAAGGTCCTTCCCAAATTTAGTTTCATTCCCCAAGAACGCCTTTAAAATCTCACTGTGTCCCCAATCGCCAGACCCATGCCCACCTCTGACTTTCTTCTTGGGAGTTCCCTCCCCAGAACTGTCCCTTCCACTCCACAATTACAACTCCTCTTCGACAGTAAGAACACAGACATTCGTGTTGGACCGAGGTGCAAATCCTGGCTTTGTCATTTACTCACTGTGCTTCCCCGGGGTGAATTTCTTATACCCCTAGGATCTCAGTTTCATTATCTATACAGGAGTTTTCAATGTGTGCATTCAACAGTACTTGTGGGTGCCTACTACGTTCCTAGAACTACTCCAGGATCGGGGAGACAGTGATGTGCAAACCAGGAAAAGTCCCGTGCTTATATTCTGGCAGAAGTCACACAATACAGAGGAACAAGTAAATACGCAACCTACCAAAGGAGAGTGTCATAAAGGGACAGGATGAAGAAGGTTAGGGACGTTTGGGCATGGGTGTGGCTGTGGCAGAAGAGTAAGGTGGGTAAGCAGAAGACCTGGGGAGGGGTATGACGGCATGAGTCACACAGGCGGCCAGAAGGAGGGATGACTAAAGAACTCCTATCAGGGAAAACAAATGACTGGGTTTGAGAGCTAGCCTAGAGCACTCAAAGACCAGAAAGGATAGCGGGAAATGGGTTGGAAAGGTAGCAGGGGCCAGATCATGGTGGGTTTTTCTCCTGGAAGGTTCTGGGTGGAGGAGTAGTGAGGAGATCTGACTCAGATTTCCAGTCACCTTGTCTGTTGCAACAAAAACAGGGTCTGGAGGGCAAAGGTGGAAAGAGGCCGAGTGGCGAGGTCCCGGACACCACCCAGGCAGAAGTGGGTGATGGGTACTTCAACTAGGTGGTGAGAATACCGGATGGAAGAATCTCGATCTGGACGAGAACGGCAGAACGGGCAATATCCACTGAGGACAGGCTGGACGGGATGAGAGGATAAGGGGAGTCAAGGATGACTCCAGGACCTGTGGCCTAATTCACAGGAAGGACGAAATCTCCCCCCACTAAGCTGAGGAAGACTAGAGGAGGGGGCAGGGGTTATGTGGTCAATTACGACGATGGCACGCAAAATGCTCGGTGCACGCCAGAAACACAGGAAGGACTCGATATACATGAACAGTGATGTGTGAACTCACCATCATTCCAGGTGAAACCTTGACTCCTCCAGAACACTCATCACTCCTCACAGGAAACTCCATCCCGTGTTCATTTGGGCACAGGAGAGATACCGACCTACCTGGCATTTCTGCACAGTTTTCATGGGGGTTGGGGGTGGTGAAAAGTAAACGTAGCTTGCAGAACTGCTTACATGCTTTGTGCAGGCAATAAAGCCTCTGCCATATCATACCTGCTAAAATCAACTGCCATGTCTGGGGAACTGGAATTTATATCTAAAAGAAATATCCTGGGGCGTCTGGGTGGCTCAGTCGTTGAAGCGTCTGCCTTTGGCTCAGGTCATGATCTCAGGGTCCTGGGATCGAGCCCCATGTCAGGCTCCCTGCTCAGTGGGGAGGGGACTTCTCCCTCTGCTACTCCCCCTGCTTCTACTCTCTCTCTGTCAAATAAATAAATAAAATCTAAAATAAATAAATACATAAATAATACATAAATAAAAGAAATATGCTGAGGCTTAGCTACTCTGTGACCCAATCTGTACAAAGACCCAGACTCCTAAAGGAAAAAAAAAAAGCAAAACCAAACCCAGATTTCACGTTTGTGTGAAAAACTCGGAGGCAGAACAGGGCAACGCGGTTGGCTCTTTTTTGCTTTAGGACAAATGCCAACATGGACTTGGGGAAGTCAGGTCCCTGGAGGAGAAAACAGGAGATGAGACTGGGGTCAAGAAATCGTGTCCATTGGGGTGCAACGCTCTGATCCATCATCAGCCATGTCCAGGTATGGCCTATCACACTGTAGGTAGAAGGTTCCAGAACCCGCAGAGGGGACAGGTCAGGGCTTCCCCAAGGTCTGAGAGTGGACCAGTGCCAAAGGCCGGAAAATTGGCTGAGAAGAGTGTGTTAAAAAAAACATGACTTCCCTAGCCACCCCCCTCGGAATTCTGACTCATGAGATTGGGTGTGGGCCCCCCAGACTGTTTTTAACCAGTTCGTCAGGTATTTCTGCTATTGACTCATCTTTGAGATCCATGGGGTAGGAAAGTACTTTGGCAAATATAAAACACTATACAAGCATACGGTGTAATTAAACCATTAATTCAAAAGCAGTGCTAGTGGCCGTCCTTCAAAGGCATTGCCACACCCCCCTTCCTCTGGTCCCATGGAATCCACTCGTCCAAGGCCACACTGCTCCACATGCTGGATCCCAGGTTGTCCAGGCACACAGACTAAGGAGCTTGGCCAGGCAAATCTGATCCCTACAGAAACTGGAATGTGGTCACCACTGGCCTGAAGCTGGACTTAGAGTCTGCAATGGGGAAACTGAAGGAGAAAGCAGAAAAAAGGGATTTAAATCAGACAATTATCATATGGTTTCTCTCATCTATGGAACATAAGAACTAGGAAGATCAATCGGAGAAGAAAGGGATAAAGAAAGGGGGGGTAATCAGAAGGGGGAATGAAGCATGAGAGACTATGGACTCTGAGAAACAAACTGAGGGCTTCAGAGGGCAGGGGGTGGGGGAATGGGATAGTCTGGTGATGGGTAGTAAGGAGGGCACGTACTGCATGGTGCACTGGGTGTTATACGCAACTAATGAATCATTGAACTTTACATAAAAAAAATAAAAATTAAAAATTAAAAAATAAAATCAATCAATCAATCAGAGTAGGCATCCAGGGGTAAGTGTTCAGTCTAAAAATGTGAAGGCAACAGGCAAAGCCTTGGTGAGATCACAGAGGACAAAGCTGGTGCACATCCGGATGCCCAAGGTAGGCAGGAAGGCACAAAGGGAAGGGTAAGATGTCACACACACATTGCTAGACACACAGTATTTAACATTCACACAACTTCCATTTAAAGAAGAGGAAATCACAGCTCAGAGACACTTAACGGACTCATCGGTCTCAAGGTGCACAACGCGTTCCGTGGCAGAGCAAGAGCCAACAGCAGGTCTGCCTAGCTACATCCTTGCCATCAAAAATATGTATCACCAGCCTATCCCATTCCCCCACCGCCCTCCCCCCTGAAGCCCTCAGTTTGTTTCCCATGGAACTTTACATCAAAAACTAGGGATGTACTGTATGGTGACTAACATCATATAATAAAAAATTATTATAAAAAATACATATTAAAAAGTATCAGACTCAACAAATGAAAGAAATCCCGAGTGCATGGATTGGAAGATTCAGTATGGTTGTCAATTCGCTACCCAAAGCGATCTCCAGACACAATGCAATCCCTACCCAAATCCCAAAGACATGTTTTGTGAAAATATAAAAAACCACCCTAAAATTTATATGGAATCTCAACGGATCTTGAATAGACAAAAAGATACTGAAAAAGAAGAACAAAGCTGGAGGTCTTCCATATATTCCAATTTAAAAACTTACTGCAAAGCTACAGTACTCAAAAATCATGTGATAAGGTATAAAGACAGATATACAGACCAAGAGAAGAGAGAGCCTGGACATAAATCCCTGTGTGTGTCAAATGATCTTCCACAAGGCTGCCAAGACTATTCAAGAGGGAAAGGACAGCCTTCTCAACAAGTGGCTCTGGGACAAGTGGATTATCTACGTGCAGAAAGAACAAAGCTGGACCCTTATCTTACACCAGCTACAAAATAAACTCAAAATGGATCAAAGACGTACATGTAAGAGCTGAAACTATAAAATTCGTTAGAGGAAAACACAGGGCAGAAGCGTCACAGCGCTAGACTTGCCAATGATTTCTTGGATGGGACATCAAAAGGACGGGCAACCAAAGCAAAACTAGATTAACTTGGACTTCATCACAATCAAAACCTTTTGTGTATCACAGGACACTGTCAACAGTGCTGTGAAAAGGCAACCCACGGAACGGGAGAAAGTATTTGCAAATCACATATCTGAGCTCCAACAGCACACGGCATCCCCGCTGACCCCCGACCTGTTTTAGCTCCGATATCACCACCATGGCTAAGTCCCACTAGACCCGGCGAGTCTGAGCCCTGTGCTGTTGGACTCTTCAGAACACTCACTGTGCTAGCATTCACATCCAGCCACTCAATGAGCCCTCCCACTACCATGTCCCCCCAACTCATGATTCCAGTTTCTTACAACCTGAAACACTGCCCCCCTCTCCTTGAGTAGTATCTGAAAATAAATTAGTTGCACAGAGTATCCGTTAGGCTTTGACAAATGGAATAAATCAGTTGTAACTGGTAGCTTTATATTCCCAATTTAAAATGGCAATTTATGCTCATAAATATAATACAGTATGACAGGACAGAATTACTTCCACTGACAGCATCAGGTTTTGATCCTAGAGTAATGTTCTAGGATACAGTTCCCAATCACCAGACTCCAGGCTGTACGTTCTGAGTCCACTAGTCCAAAGAAAGATAAAAGGGAATTTAATAAATGGCTGAGACATCAAGGAGCTAGGTTACAAGTCTGCCGGGGAGAGCACGCGCAAAGCCTGGGAAACATCCACAGCATGTGTTTTTTTAAAGCTGTCATAATTTAAAGTCTTTCTAAACATCTTACTGTTTAATCTAATTTTCCCTCATGAATGTTTGGCTGCAGCTCAAATTGAATCAACATTTCCATTATAAATCTCTATTTTCACATTTTCCTAGTTTGATTGTAGAATGTCTTTCGTCTGAAATATGACACGAGCAGAAGCCTAAATGTTCATGCTTTTCATCGGCAACACGGTTTTACTACAAAACCAAACTCGCAGTTTTCTGCCAGCCAAATGTCGAGAAATTATTTAAGCGAAATGAGAAATAAAATTTTGTAGAAAAAAAATTCTTCAATGATGTATTTCCTCCCAGGTTCTAAAGAAGAAACAAACAAAAATATATCTGCTAGGTTTTTTTTTGTTTTTTTTTTTTTTTTTTTACTAATGCTAACGTTTGCCCATCCAAAGATACCACATTTAACGTTGGCTCTTGAATGTGGATACGCACCATAAAAGTCTGTCCAAAAGCTGTCGAATGTCAATCATTACATTTGCATCAAACATACACCTAGTAGTAAGGAATTCTGCACCAAATCATCGTGATGTTTCTTTCCACAAGTCACTTTGTGATGTGCACCTTTAAATGCATGGAACACTGGGGGTTATACGCAAACAACGCATCATGGACACCGCACCAAAAACTAATGATGTACTGTATGGTGACTAACATAACGTAATAAAAATAAATAAATAAATAAAGCCACCCTGGGTATTTTAGCAAGGAAAAATAAAATAAAATAAACGTTGAAAAGCAGCAACAAAAAATCTATTTGTCATTTTTATCAGGGCTCCTAAATTATACATATGAAACAGAAAAACAAGTGAGGTCTACTCCACTTAAACAGATTTAATGTTCAATCATGGTTATAAATGTTGGAGTCTCAAGTGACTTTCTCCTTAGGGATGCATTCTGTCGCTAAAGTAGGGGAGAATTCCCTGACACTTACACCTGAGCATCCGACAGCAGTCACAGCCAAGGGCACGTACGGGCTGCCCGGGCCGAGCTGCGGAGGGCCTTGGGAGGAACCTGGTGAACAGAGTTCTGTCAGAGGCAGACTGTCTGCTCAGTTAGAGGCAAAGGACAGGTCTGAGATCTGAGAGGTGGGAGAATGAATAGAGAACCACCAAAGCAATGATACCTAAGAACCACATTACACCACGCTAGCGAGCACACCCCCACCCCTTCCCTCCACTGACAACACGGCTTTGTCTCCGCAATCCTGGAGTGGAATATTCTTACCCATGTCTTATGTACGGAGGTGGCTTTCACATACACAAGGCTCGTAAAGGAAAACTGGAGGGAATCCGATTTAATACTCAGGAATTCACAGACATTCAGGGCCATCTTCTAGTTCTAAGTGACCCAAACAAATCCCCTTGCCTCGTCCATCCCTACCTGGGGGAACTAGTCTCCGCTCACTCTGCTTCAAATGGTATTTGAATCCAGGCATAAGAGCCCAGTCTCTCAAAGAAAAAGTCAGACCTAAGAGGAATCAGGCTACAAAATGATTGAGCTGTTTAACTGAAACAAGAGCGAGCCCACAACACCAATAAATATCTGTAATCAGATTAATGAGAAGGGATTCTCAAAAAACAAATAAAAAAACCTAGAAGTTCTAAGTCTCTAAGTGCCTTCTTCTCTCCTCACTGCAATATTTCTATGAATGATTTCACTTTAAAAGAAAGAAATAAAAGACCTTCTGCCTACAAAAACTTAAGATGACTGGCTGACAGGAGAACAGGTCACGTGACACAGATTGAAATGTGAAAAAACCAATTTCTCTTGTGTCCAAATATTTGGGAAGTGTAATGGCTTAAGATATTTATGTTCCAAAGAATGTGCTTTAATTTAATTAACTCCATTAATTTTTGGTATCAAGCAATCTATAATTACAGTATGTCCTATAGGATCTGGAACAAATCCTATTTTGATCAATAGGAATAAGAAATACTCATGTGCGCACAAGTGTGTAAGTAAAACACAAGAGCAAAACACAAGAGTCGCTTCAAAAGAACAAAAGGAGAAATTCATCTCTCTTTTACAGCTCCCAGATCCCAGACTTTACAGCAAATACATATTGAAATTCCCAGATCCAAAACATGAAGTGACCAGGGATACATGAAGCGGCCACCACCCTTGGGACAGGAGACACGGTGTCGTGACAGCACGGGTGCGGAGTCAAGACACGGAGCTCAGAATCATGGCTCCATGCGCACTGACCCTGTGACTCAGCCAAGAGACTTAAGCTTTGAGAGCCTCGGTTTTCCCATCTGTAGGATGGAGAGAACAACAGGACCGACCTCCCGGGCCTAACTGCTAATGTAAGTGACGCTTAGAACAGTGCTCCCACTATGCTGTGAGTTCAACAGTGACTATTACTGTTTTCCTCGTGATCCTTGCACCGCGTGCAACGTTTCTACCTCTCATGAAGATATTTAGGGCTTATCTATTACTCATTTCTTAAAATCACCCTGAATGACAAAAATATGCTGGGTAGAATGCTTTTGGCAATAAATGTCATTAAAGTTATCTGTGATGCTCTCCCAGAGAATTCTATAGCTGTCCGTGGCTGAGGGCTGGGTGTGAGACCTCGTTAATGTTTGCTGAGTACAACTGACCCTTGAGCCACGTGGGTTTGAACTGTGCAGGTCCACTTACAGGCAGATTTCAATAAATACAGTACAGTACTGTAAATGTATTTTCTTTTATAATTTGCTTAACATTTTCTTTTCTCTAGCTTTCTTTATTGTAAGAATGCAGGATGTAACGCATATAACGACAAAATGTTGTCTATCGGCTGTTTACGTTACCAGTAAGGCTTCTAGTCAACAATAGGCTATTAGTAATTAAGTTTTGGAAGGAGTCAAAAGGTATACGTGGATTTTCCACTGCATGGGGTGTTGCCCCCCCTCCAATCCTCTGTTGTTCAAGGGCCAACTGTATAAACAACAAAAAAGTCTCAGTAATGTCAAGGGCAGGAGGGCCAAGCTCAATTATCTCCATTCGACCCCTGGCCAGTCACTGGTCAAGCAGATGAGGGGGTGAATGCTGACCGAGGACTCAGCATTCGGCTCTGTGGAGTGTGTAAACAAGAAAGACTCCAGAAGGCTGGGGTACTTCTAACACGGCCCAGGCCAGAGCAGTCTACAAGGTCTCCGATCCTCCAAGCACCCACTTCCCTTCTCCAACATGGCAGAGGCAGGAAGTGACCCCCAGGAAGGGCTTATACCCCAAGAATAACCCTGAGTAAAAGAATGACTGGTGTCCTAACAAGATCTGATTCTTTCAAAGCCTCGTTCTATGTGACGCTACACGACTCCCTTTCCAGAAAGGCCACAGCCATTTTCCATTAAAACCTTTTCACCCCTGGCATCAAATAGCATCACCCAAAATTCAGCACCTATCCCGCTGTTCGCAAGTTATCCAGACAAAGAGAATCACTACAGAGAACGGTGTCCTCTTTAAGAGCTTTTATTTTGCTCATTTCTACTTTGTGTAATCTTGAAACTTGTTTAGTGTTTTGTCTACACATGCTAAAAAAAACAAAAAACAAAACCTGTACACACACACGTACGCACACCCCACACACATAACTGCGAAGATAAGAAAAACTATGTCTCGATCGTCGTGGCCGTAGAAGGCACACAGGTGCTCTGAGTAGAGATCTCAGATCGTCTCCTGAATTACAGTTACTCGTCCAGGAAAGCCACAGCGGGCCGGCTGACTCACCAGGCAGGAAGAAAACCAAAATGTGACCTTGGCATCTCAGTCTCTTAGGATATATAATACCATGTTCTGCTTCCTATTTTTGTCAGCTCCTCAGTCCAGCCAACGAATATTCCAGAGACGCGGTTTTATCTACCTTATTTTCAATGCACCCTAAAACTGTTTCGATGGCTCATGCAGGTACCCTACCGGTCACATGGGTTCTGTTCATGGCACCCCAGAATGAGAATGCCTCTCCTTCAGGTGTCCTCTGTCAAGCAACGGGAAGTTCACTTATCAGCGGTCTCCAGCCCTCCACCAAGTTCACTGTAAGCATCGCTGTTAGTAAAGCGGCTCCGTCCCTCCGGTTAATCTGGCAGATGAAGCCCCATGGGCTAGAATCCTGCCTGGGAGTCCTCTGTGACCCCGGTGACCAGCTGGGTCCCTAGGCAAGGCCCCGAGGAGTTCGAATGAAGGAGTCTTTCCAAGTGGGAGAAGTCCTGAGGTGAAGGAGCCAGTCAAAGGTCAGGCAAGAATAGGCAAAAGCACTCAGTGTAACTTCTTGACTTTATGGAAGAGGTAAGAGGCCAACAGGTGTTAACCTGGAGTCCAGCTGAGCCCTGAAAGCCACGTTTACAAGGATGGGTGAGGGCCTGCAGAGAGATCCCCGAGCCTGCATCTTTCAGGAAGGCACTGTTCAGTCTACTCTGCATCCCCACAGAGTGGATCTGGGCCCCCACGGTCTTGCGCTTAACCCATGATCTTGGAAAGGCTGAGCGCCCATCACTGTGCCGATTCTGATCTGACCGGCAAGCAGCACCACTCCCCCAGCCTTCTAGAAGTAGAGCCTGGCAGTTTGGCGCTGCACCCTGGGGCCGGCCTCTGTCCACTGGAAGCCTGAGGACTACGCGCTCGGATTAGAAGGCCCCAGGGACCTGGCAGAACTGGCTCCTGTGAGCTTGATGCCATAGGTTCTGTTACTGGATCTTAATTCTGTGCAGACTGGAAGGCCCAGACGGAAACCAGACATCCACACCGAGGCGCAGGGTCGCTGCGGTGCCCACGACCAAGGCCGGGGCTGCATTTTCCACAGGTTCAGCCCTCTTCTCTCTAAGTGACCAGGTCAGATCAAAAGCACCAATTACAAAAGCCAGACGGCAACGCAGTGGCTCCTTCCAATACGCGACTAGGTTTCCCTGAGCATCCTCCCACAGCTTCACTGCGCACAGAAACCCACAGCCCAGGGTGCTGAGGTCAGGCAGGAGAGGAGGACGACAAAGGCCAGCCAGGGCTGTCTGGCAGTTTACAGACACGTCAGAGCGGAGAGGTCAGAGAAAGGGGAGGAAGAAAGGAAAGGAAGCAGGACGAGCAGCTGGGGGGAGATGCAGAAGGGAAACTGTGCAGAGAAACAGAGGGGGGAGTGGGGAGGGCAGGGCAGGAGGGATAGGGGTCCATTTGGTGAAGCAGGCTGATAAAATTTAAAACCTGCCCAGGATATTATCAGCAACATCCACCGCTTTCATGGGCCGCCTTAACACTCCCAGAGCACCCACTATGTGCTGGACGTGACACGGAGTTCTTGAGAGTTCATCTCTGGGCTTGCCACTTACAAACGGTTTACTACTTTCAACAAGAAAACAGCTCTCGAGTCCAGGAGACATACTGAACAGAAATCCCTTTGATGATAGGAAGACACAAAACCTGGGGACACCTGGATGGCTCCGTTGGTTGAATGTCTGACTCTTGATTTCGGTGAGCTCATAATCTCAGGGTTGTGGGATCGAGCCCCAAGTCAGGCTCCATGCTCAGCACGGAGTCTGCCTGAGATTCTCAGTCTCCCTCTCCCTCTACCCCTCCCTTGCTCACGGTTGCACACATGTGTGCGTGCTCTCCTTCTCTCAAATAAATAAATCTTAAAAAAGAAAAGAAACAAAAAGAAAGAAAACGCAAAACCTGTAACACTGAGATCTATGGTTTCCTGCATTCCGAGGTCCACGTGCCGCCCAGGGTGTCTTTAACAAATGAGATTGAAGTGATTTTCTTTTTCTCCTAAAACCCCAGGTTTATTGACACTGAACAAATCCTGAATTACTTTCTTGCCAGTATTTGCACCTGCAAGTTAAGACAGTAAGTCAACACAATGCAATGATGCTTACATAATAAAAGTATTCAGTTAAACTTGGACTTTAGCTCCCATCGACTTTATCTGCTGGTCTGAAGCTTTTTACTGATATTTTAACAAAGCGAAAGAAACCGTGAAAGAAAATCACATCAGCACTAACCAAACGCTAGTTTCTGGCACACTTGCACAAACAGGCTGTCCCCGGGAGCAGGGTTCTCTTTGAAAGCAGAGCCCAGGTGCGTGACCCAGAGGCAAGGGCGGCCTCAATCCTACAGACACACAGAGAGTGAAGGAGGCAGGGAAGGAATGTGGAGTCTTCAGCTGAGCCTCAAATTTCTTTCTCTGTCCTTTATTTAAAAAATACCGACCCAGACCCCGACCAGAAGAGACAAAACAGTTCCGTTCCTTTTTTATTACAACGCATCTGATACACAAAAATGTCCTCTGAATATTTAGCATTTGTAGTTAAGGATGTAATAATTTAAAGTTATCATGAGCGGTGTAAATAGCACTGGACTGCTACCACCTACTCACGTGATCTTGGGAAAGTCTCTCCGGGCTCTTCGGTAATTTCTCTACTGCCTGAAAAAGGCAAATTTCATTTCATAGTTAATCTGCAATACAAACATTTCTGAGACACCCGACATAAATAGAGATACCGCAGTCACGTAACTCAATCTCCTGCCTACAGGCAGAGTTGCGTTTATGGCTTGAAAATGTGGGCATTTCATCCATGAGGAATTATTCGTCCTTTAAAGAAGCTCCCTTACATAGAGTGTGAAGTTATTTTGTCATAAAATTCTAAAATCTGTCCAACTCTAATCTTAAACATGGTACCGCGATGATCTTCCTACAGCACGTCTGGTAAGGTCCAGTCAGGCAGAACCTTCAAAAACCTTTAGTCATTTCCCTCTGACACAGAATAAGACACAAATTTCTCCTCAGGACCCCTCCATGACCTGACCCCAACCCACCTCATTTCTCACCTTCCAAGAAGCCAGAGATGAAAACAACTGCCCGTTTGTGGACTAGGCACTGGCTAGGTGTTTGCATTTACATTATCTCATTTAATTCTTACAACAGTTCAACGTGCTAAGAGTCAAGCCAAGTAGCCGAGATCACATGATCAAGCAAGCGCTGGGCGGGTGGGGTTCGCCCACCTCCGGGAAGCCGGGAAGCCAGCCGAGCCCCAGGAGGAACTGCCCATTGTACTCATAGACACTCCTCCCTAAGTGTATGCAAATAGCCTGGGGCTATGAATGGAAGATGCCTTGTCTGTACACTGGTATTTGCACATGACAAGAATCAGGCACTGCCACCTACCACCTACTAATTCCCTCAGCCACAGCAAAACAGCCAAGTTGTCCAAGAATCTTCAAGACGTTCTGTGCGCCCCCAGAAGGCTTACTCTGTCCTAGCTGTGTCTGCCCCTGCTCGGGATCTGTCCAGCACGAGCCAACCAGAGGAAAGCCTGTGCTCCTGAAGCTGTGGGACAGAGCGGCCCGGGAGCCATAATAACCTCTATTTTTACCGGAGGTTTAATCAGCGATAGAAAAATGTATTGTACACAAACATTTCAGTGATTTACTGAAAGGTTTTTTTTGTCATGATCTAGAAGAACCAAGATTGGAGTTTATGATATTGCCATTAATATTTTCATAACAAATGCTTTAACTACGGACGCACACATGTTAAGGATACAGAAAAACATACGCATATATTTAGGAAAACCCCCCAAACACAAATCTTTTTTTTTTCCCTGACATAAAAATGAAGGTTTTATGCTCTTAACACCCAGGAAATGGGCACTGAAATATTTCCATGCTCTGGGACACCCTGGGGCATAGGGAATGTATTACATGACTAAAAGGTTATAAAGACTTTTGAATAGGGGCACCCGGGTGGCTCAGTCCTTAAGCGTCTGCCTTTGGCTCAGGCCGTGATCCCGGCGTTCTGGGATCGAGCCCCGCATCAGGCTTCTCTGCTAGGAGCCTGCGTCTTCCTCTCCCACTCCCCCTGCTTGTGTTCCCTCTCTCGCTGGCTGTCTCTCTCTCTCTGTCAAATAAATAAATGAAATCTTTAAAAAAAGAAATAGGGGCGCCTGGGTGGCACAGCGGTTAAGCGTCTGCCTTCGGCTCAGGCCGTGATCCCGGCGTTGTGGGATCAAGCCCCGCATTGGGCTCCTCCGCTAGGAGCCTGCTTCTTCCTCTCCCACTCCCCCTGCTTGTGTTCCCTCTCTCGCTGGCTGTCTCTATCTCTGTCGAATAAATAAATAAAATCTTAAAAAAAAAAAAAAAGGAAGAAATAGACTTTCGAATATAAGTGTGCTTAAATGACAATAATAATCTTTACCTCTCAAAAAGAGTATCTGCTGTAATAAAGACAAGTTTGATCAAAGTAGTATAGGAATGTGATGGTAGAAAGAAAGAAAATAGTAAGTCTGCAATCTCTGTCCCCTGGGTCACCTACTTCACTATCAAACAAAAGGCACCTAGCTCCCAGAGTAACAGTACCAAGTCTTCTCACAGGAAAAATAAAAAAATTAGCACCCAAGTGACTACATGTTCTCGTTATGCTTTTCTCTCAATCAGAACAGCTCCCAGAACACAGAGCCCCCCATACACGCCTTTTGCTACGGTAGGAACTCCACGTGTGCTGGGGTAAAGCCCACTACACTGTGACTTGAACATGAGAATTCTTTTGAAAAGGAGTTATCAGGGTTTACACTTTGGTGAATAGGACAGACCCAAGACTGGTTGCTCCTTTTCATACCTTTGCTTTCTGAGAAAAAAATCACCCAAGCCCATATTTAAACAAGGTATTTCCATTTGCAAGAATGCCTGAAAATTACAAGTAACCTGACAGCCAGTTTTAAGCCCTACGATTTTGACCAGCCTAGCGCCCGGCATTTAGTTAGGCATAAATTGTTACAACATTCCCTGTAATGTAACACTGAAAAGCGGAAAAGCAACTTGTCCAGGGACATAAACTTGTTCCACAAACCGCGTACGTTTGGTGATGGATTTCTAACTTCTTCTCATACACATTTCTTACTTTCATATGTGATTTGGAAATGTCAAATTAAAGCACCTGACTCAAATATCTAAAAAGCTCTGTGTGGGAGTCTCAGTGCCCTGGAAGAACCATGGCTGCCTTTGCTCGTATTTAACTATAAAAGCAATCTACTTACCTGCACAAAGATTGGGAAAGGCAGAAAAATAAGTAATTCATACATAATATCACCACCCTTACAGATGCTGTGGTTTACACCTATTTATTCTACCCTCTTGTCCTTGGATTGTTTTCTCTACCAAAAAACTGAAAAGTCACTAATGGCTTTTTATTCTGAGAAACCATGATAATTGTTTTTAAAGAATTCGAACTGTTGAGAAAAAAACAAAACCTTTCTTAATATTATTAAGAGTTTAGTAAAAACTTAACAACTTAATAGCTATATTTATCACACTAATATATACATATAAAGAGAGAGTATGCAAGTGCCTTCCAGTTTTCTAATTCTCCTATGATTATCTAAATGTTTACAGTGGAATTTACACCATACTATAGATACAATATTATTCTACAACTTCTTTTTTTTTTTTTTCAATTACAGTATCAATGACTTCTTTCTGTGTCGGTACAGACCTATATTGCTGCCTTAATAAGTCACCGCGGGCTTCCTTTAAGAGCTAGAGTTACAATGCAAATTCGCTAGACAACATTTCAGAACGGTAAGCTGTTTACAAACTGAGCAGAAGTTCCGTTCCTCCTCCTCCTTCTGGTGTTACTGATAAGAGCACAATCAGCAACTATGTTGCCATTATACCTCAAACTCTGGAAGGAATACTCAGATCACAAAAACCAAAATGCCATTTTTATCTTCCAGCATACTCAGAGCCCTGGCTACATCTCGAGGCTAAAGGAAGCTACAGAGATTTAGATACAAAACAATGCAGTGGACTGATGGAAAGACTAGATAGAATACGTGTATCTTGCCCCTCCCGGGCTATTGCCTGCCAGCTGGGTGTACCACTTACATTACAAAGTAATGTACATTACTTTTGCATGTAAGGATGTCCCTCTCACCTGAAAAAAACGCCTCAGCTCTTCATAAAAGTCTTCTCTATGACCCTGAGAGGGGAAAGAAAACTCTAAATGGCCACTATTATTCAGAAATGTCCACTTTCACGGACTTAGCATTTTTCATCTACTTTTATGGAAGGGTTTTTAAGGCCCCCTCCTCCTTTGGAAGAGTCAATACACCTGATGAGCTTCCCACTCCGTCTAGTCACAGGATGACGTCACAGGAGACTCTGCCCAGCCAGCCATCAGCGACACGGACTGAGAGCACACGGTGCCAGACCACACAGCACGGGCTTCGGGAGGAGATGCAGGTGTGATCACAGACACACTTTAACCTACTCAGCGTGGGAAGATGAATACAGCCCCACCAAATCACACGAAGCAGTGCACCAATGAACACAGTTCATTCCACTCATCTACCGATGTCTGCTCTTGCTCCGGGGATTGTGAGAGGCACTGGGTGTTGTGCAGGACAAAAACTCAGCTCCTGAAAGCAGTACACATTCTAGTAAAGGAAGGAGACATGCGAATAATTAAAACACGTTGATGAAAGACATGATGAGAGAACTGCATAATGCTATGGAAGCACTGAGAAAACAGCCAACTGTCTGAGGATGGCTTCTCAGAAGGAATGGTACATAAGTCAGGCCCTAAAGTATGAGCTGGAGGTTTGCCAGGTGGAGAGGAAAGGGAAGGCCATCCCAGGGAGAAGGAGCAACAGACAAAATTAAGGCATGAGAGAGCACAGGGAAGTTGGCAGGGTTCGGGATGGCTATAACATAGAGAACCAGGATTCTCAAGCCACAAAAGTGAAGGAGGATGGAAAGGGATTTTAAAGCCAGAGGTTTAGGACTTTGTGTTTCATGTTCATGCTGTGAGCTTTTGTGGGCAATGGGGAGTCAATGTCGACTGTCAATCAGGAAAATAGCAAGAGTGGATATTTCCTAAAATGTTGTCATTGGTGATGTCATCAGATAAATCAGGATTCTACCAAAGAAATGGATCCAGTAGTGTGCATTTATATACGTGTGAATGGGGAGTAGGGGGGAGAGGCGGGGAAGAGGAGGAGGGAGTGAAGGAAGGAGTTGATTTACTCAACTGTGGGGGTGTAGAATAGGCTAGAAACTCTCCAACAAGACCTGAGGCTGCAATTCACAAAGTTTTTTTCTTCAGAGAAAACTCAGGTTTGTTCTTAAAGCCTTTCAACTGATTAGATGAGGCCCACCTAGATTGTCTCCTTTTTATTTAAAGTCAACTGACTGCAGAAGTTAGTCACAGCTACAAAATACCTACTCACCAACACCTAGATTAGTGTGCTTGACTGGATAACTGAGTGCTTACAGCCTAGCCGAGCTGACACTAACCATCACAGGGGTCTGCACTGTTTACTGAAAAGTGAATTAATGGGATGCCAGACACAAGAGAATGGAAAGAGCAAGCAACCTGAGCACCTCAGCAGAGAGGAATATGAGCCCGTGGCTGGAAGGGATTATGAAGAAGGGGCTGGAAATGTTAAACAAGGAACATGAGGAAGAGTCATCTCTACGAAATTAGAGATAGAAGACTAAATTCACATACCTCTCATTCAGTAAAGGTTTAGTGATGAACTACTTTTTACCCTAAAATTACCCTACCTTAAAATATGGGGTAAACAAACGTATGAAAGGGGGGGGGTCCCTGTCCTCAAGCTCACAGTCTGGTTGTGAGAGTTACAGAACAATACATGACCATATAAAATTAAATGGTTAAGTTTTAGCCAACAGACTGGCACAGTCGAGGGAGAGAGTAGACAGCACAGAGAGAAGGACCCGTGAGGTGGGGGGCACTCTCCAATGCCCCGGCAAGCAGGGGCAACAGGAAAAAAAAACTGTTTGGAACGTTCTGTGGGTTTGCCAGAGAATCATATACTTTCTGAGGAAATGGAGAAAAAGAGAGTTAGAATTCTGGTTAGTCAAGAAAGGTTTTCTGGACTTGAGGAGTCTTTGCTGTTTTGCTTGTTTTTTGTTACTGTTTGGGCTGCTTGGTTTTGGTGGGGGTGGGGTGGTGACTAAAGCCACAGGTGTCAGTTTGCTCAAGGAAGGAGCCACGGATGGAGGTTTCAGTAACCAAGACTAGCTCACCCTTCTGAGGAGAGAGGCGTGTCCTGCCAAGCACAAGTCGCCCTGGTCTCTTCTGTCCTTCCCCCAGTTATGTACGTAGAAGGTCAACAAATGCCATTTTCCAAATGAGCTTATTTTTTGTGGAAAGCTAAAGAAGTTAAGAAACATTCACAGTACACTTAGAGATGCCAAGCATCACATGTACACTACCAGTTTAAGACCAGAAACGGAGAATATCAGTATCTGCTTGAATACACATAACATGTCTCCAGTAGGATGCACGAGGCACCCATAGTACTAGATGCTGGGAGGAGGGGATATGAACGGCAGGTAGAGGGTGGGGGGTAAACATTCCACCAAATGTGCTTCTGGACCACGTGAATACATTCCTCCAAATTAAAAAAAAATTGTCAATAAATAATAAATAAAGCAAACTTTTGCCCCACCTCCCCGCCCCCACACACACCAAAAAAGCAGATTTTTATAGGAGGACACACAGCTAGAATAAATAAGACAGGTGATCACAGCCAGAGTAAGCAAGTCATGTCTAGGTGATCACGGGATGCGTGATGCGAGGCGGTCACTGTGAGACAATCAGGTATTCCCTAGGGACAGAACCATGGGTCTCATCCTAGTCACATGTGTTTCCAGAAGTCTTAGGATCACTTTGGTGGGGAAAGGGCACAGCAGAGTGATCAAACATGCAAATTTTGAAAATGACCGATCTAGAAGGAATACCTGCATCACCATCATCCCAATCCCAGGTTATTCACAGAGAATTTCTTTGAGGCTTCTAAGTGTTCACTGAAGCAATCCCTGTGCATAAGTGATGAGCCAAATTATCTGACCCAGACATGTATTTTGTTTCCAAATTCTTCAGTCTTCATGCCATTTTCTCCAATCTATAAAGATCTGGAAGAGACCCCTCACCTGCAGAGCCGTGGCCAACTATGAATTCTGTGACAGGGTCATGAGCAACTCTGCTCATGGCAACTGGTTTAACATCTGTGCCGGGCCAAGGCCATAAGAATGGCCCAGCCAGGGCCTGACACGCTACTGGCAGTCCCAAAACATGATTCCCATTCTTCCCAAACACTAATCCTAAGAGTAAGTAAAAAGCCAATTTTCTAGAGAAGTAATTACATAATCCACTTTTTACATACAAGCTTTTCAACAGAGTAATTGCTTGAGCAAAAGGAAAATAAATATTAGTATGAATATAACTATAGCAATCAGGCCTACATGCTAAAGGCAGAGCCCAAATCACAAGGGTTCTCATGAATTCTGCAAACCACAGTCGAGAATTGGACGGTTTCCTTCTGCAGCTCGGTGGCTGCCTTATTAGCAGGCTTACAAGATTAAAGTCTGGTATGATAAGCAAATATGAAGAGCCACCCTCCTCCTGAGGGAAAATTCTCAGAGAATACAACCAACCTCATTCATTCATCACCTCAATCTGCTTCCTACCCCCACATACCCTCTCCTCAGCTCATAATTAGCGTGAAATGCAGAATATCCATATTGTTTGCCATTTACCTTCCCACATCATTAAGATTCACAGACAAAACATTTGTTTTATAACCCCAAACAATGATGAGCTCCATAAATACACTTCATTCATTTATTATTTCAACAAACATTGACCACGAACCTACGGAAGGCAGGTAACATGAACGTAGCCTCAGGAGAACCCCAGACAGGCCTCCCAACAGTGTGGTCATAATGCAACTCACGCAATCCCACAGGATCCCAGCTTCCCTGAACAGGGACAGTCACGTGTGTCTGGACGGAACCCGTCACAAAGGGATGACGCTCCAGCCAAGTCCTGGCAGGCGAGCAGTGTCACCGGGGCCTTTGAGCTGGGCGCTGACTGCGAGTAGTGTGTGCAAAGGCACGGAGGCAGAGAAGTCTAGGTCCACAAAGGGGCTGGGAAGCAAACGTGTGGCACATGAGCCAGAGGAGCGGAAAGACACGTCTGTCGTACCAAGGGGCATGAACCTCTGCATATACCAAGAGCCAGTATACGGCCAGAGCGACCAACAGTAGAATTTGCAGATGCCTGAATAAAACCAAAGGGGGTTCTTCAAGAAAGAATAAGAGGAACGGAAGAAGTGTTCGAGCACCAGCCAGGATTTGCAGGCCAGATAGAAACGGGTGGGATTTTCTGAGCTGGATGTCGTGGGGCCTGCACGACCAGCCCCCTTCTCTCCCCACAGCATGTGGTCTCTGCCCCAAGGCGGCCATCACCACACCCATGATCCCCCAGGCACACGCCAAGAGCAGTCAGTAAAATCCCTGCCCTCCTGCCCCCCACTTCCAGCCTGCCTCACACATCTCCTGTCTCCCTCCCTCCCAGCCGACCTGGGCCCCCCCCACCCCGTGACGCCCCTCCTTCTCTGAAGGCTCCACTGCAAATATTTCCAGTCTCACAGGGCCATCCTCTTTAACCGCTGTTTCACTCTTGCCAAGGCCTTTTTCTAGTTCTTCCCAAATGCAGAGATTTGAAAGCAAACACCTCACGTCTGTGGGAAAGTACCTAGAATTAAAGTGGACCCTGTCCGAGTGTAAGCCATTCACAGGGAGGGTTACTGGGAACGACTGGGGAAGCCAGGGGTGTGAGAGGTCTCAGACGTCATCAAGCATCTACGCTCCACGATGAAGGCGGGCACAGTCTGGAAAGTCCACTTAAGTAAGACACTTTTTTCCTACTGATTACAAATCAGTGAGGTACTGCTAATGTGCCTAAAATTCTGGGGGGTTAAAGGAAGGGGCTCAAGGCACAAATACAGCGGGAAAAACTCAACCTTTTTTTTTTTAACTGAAAATCTGCTGATCCAACTTACATTTCGAGGTGAAACATACAAAAATAATGGTCAATATTATTTCTCTTCTGTTTTTTAAGATTTTACTTATTTATTTTAGAGAGAGAGGATAAGAGAGCAGGAGTGGAGGGGAGAGAAACCCAAGCAGACTCCCCACTGAGCACAGAGCCCATGAGGGGTTTGATCTCATGACCCCAAGATCATGACCTGAGCCGATCGCTTAACCGACTGTGCCACCCAGGCCATTTTTGACCATTTTTATCTCGTTTCTATACACCCCTAACTCACTGCGTCAGCACTGCCTCAGATGACAATGACCAGCACGGAGGCAGGACTGCTCTCACTGATCCTGCAGCCCAGCGACAAACAGGCAGAGAGAGTCCTAGTAAATATGGTTTGACGACAGAAACCGTGAGAGTGAACCCCTTTTTTCCCACTGCTCTGCAGAAATGGAGAAGAGCCACTGAAAATGCCTGGAAAGGCATTCTACTCCTAGCCCTCTAGAAGATGGAGTTTAGATTTGTCTAATCTGCAGCTACCCACTCGCACTTTGGGTTTTTTTGTTGTTGTTGCTTAAAATATTTATTAATAATGCCACTTCATCAGTTTACCACATGGCATCTCGCTGTATTCAAAGGAGTTCATTACTCAAAAGACCATCTGTCTAAGAGCTCAACAGAAGGTTTAAATAATCAGTAGTGAAGAATGTACAGTCACATTATATCAAGTCAAATATTTACATCTCTTGGATTTTAAATACGAACGTTCTTACCCAGCCATCCGCCACCAGTCAGACTTCATTACTACGCTGTTCTCTTGGTATCTTTACCTTCTAGATTTTCACACCTGTACAGAAATGACAACATGAGGAGGAGGGCTTTTAACTTATGCAAACAGGACTGCCAATCATAACCATCTATGCGGCACCTTCATTTAGGCAAGAGAAAAATCCTGACGGCAGCAGCATTTGCAAGCAGAAAAGCAGTTAAACACGAATCAGAAACACATTTGGGGAAAACAGCTGATTCTGCCTTTCTGAGCATTAATAATTGTGGCTGTTGTTGCTGCCGCGACAATCAGAAACCGTCAGAGCAGCAGAGGCTCCGCCAGCCCCGTGTCAGGGCAGGCAACCCCTGGACCAGCTTCGCGATGCAGACGGCACAGCCCCGGGCTGGCAAAGCCCTCGCCACCAGGAACGAATACGGTAAAAAATCGGGACAAGTGCATGGGTTCACGCAGACAAACAGTGAAGAAAAAACTGCTTTCAAAGTGTTTCAAATTAAACACAAACACGAATATGTTGATACAAGTCTGAAAAGGAAAAAAAAAAAGGCAAGCTGGAAGAGGTATTGCCAAATCGATTCTCTAGGTACCAGTTTAAAGTACTGAGTACAGGGGAGCCTGGGTGGCTCAGTCCATTAAGCTTCTGCCTTCTGCTCAGGTCATGATCTCAGGGTCCTGGGATCGAGCCCTGCATGGGCACTCTGCTCAGCGGGGAGCCTGCTTCTCCCTCTCCCTCTGCTGCTCCCCCTGCTTATGCTCTCTCCCGCACGCACGCTCTATCTCAAAAAAATAAATAAAATCTTTTAAAGATAAATAAAAATAAAGTACTGAGTGCAGTAGTCTAACTAAACCGCGCACTGATGAGCGGGAACAGCAAGGACTTCGGGGAAAGCGTGAACGAGAACCCCTCGATTTCCCAGCTGGTGGCCTTGGACAAACCCCTCATGCATCCCTGAGCTGCTTCCTCATCTGCAGAGGGATGATAAAGGAAGGGGATTATACGGCAACCGGTAGGATCGACAGGAAGGTTAAGGGAGATAATGGGGGGACTGTGCTTGAGATGTGGGTACTCCAAACGTGCAAACACAAAACCACAGCCTTCTCTCATTTTCCCCTGGAAGAAGTTCTGTTTTTATTCTGTGACCCAGATCCAGTTCTCTCTCCGTCTCGAAGATGAAAAGGTTCGATCTGCAACACCAGGTAGCTTAAGGTCCCCGACAACTTCCACATTCAAGGACTGGAAGGAGCCCAGGGTGTGTGGGTGCCACGTGGGGTTTACTGCTCCCGGCTGCACTGGGGGTGGAAAGCAAACTAACTGAAGATGCGCTGCGAGCATGTGGAAAGTAACTGCAAACCAAAGGCAGGACGCCAAAGCCGATAAACAAGGAGTACTCACAGCAAGAGCGTTAGGGATTCACCAGGAGGAAAGAGGTCCCAGTGGGAGGGGGTGAGATGTGAGCAGGGCCTCAAAGAATGGTTCCCCTCCATCTTCAAAGAGAGAAAGGGCAGTGCGCTCCAGGCTGTGCAGAGCCCGTGGAGGCTGATGGATAAGTGGGTGTGGCGGGAGCAAATGATTCATCGTGAACATTAAAAGCAAAAGCTGGAAAGACTAGTTATTTAGCTGAAGTGTTGAGTCTTAAAAAGCCACGTGGGGAAATTTTAACTTTATCTTGAAAACAACAGGTTTTGAAGTCAGAGAGAGGTTTAACTTAGATGAAGTACATTTATATCGTTTTTATATCAATTTATAGTACTTACAAAAAAACTAGATTTAGCCAGTGCCCAACAAAGAGTGGGCAGTGATTAAATGTGAGCTTCCATTAGTATTGATAACAATACGTTTATATATGGCACTTATGTCTTTCTTGTCCTCTTGAGGACCAGAGTTGCAGCCGGGAGATGGGTGGCTCTCGCTAACTTACGGAATTGGTGTCTGACTCCAAACAGGTAAGCAGTAAGGATTTGTTGAATAAACGAATGCATAAGTGAGTGGATCATCATGATAGATACAGTGTTAGGGAAGAAAAGGGGAGAACGAAGAAGGGAAGAGACAGGACCAGGGGGATGAAAGCAGATTCCTGTGTGTCAGGCCACTCCCATGGACGCGACCGTGTGGGCCCCGTCTCAGGTCCAGCTACTCATGGGAGGCGGCCAGACACCAAGGAGAAGAAGCCCACCCAAGATTTTGACAGAGGAGCTACTCCACCACCTACTGTATTTATACAGCTGACCCCTGAGCAACACTGGGGGGTTTACAGGTGCTGACCCCCCCACAATCGAAAATCCCCGTGTAACATCTGACTCTCCCAAAACTTAACTGCTAATAGTCTATCGTTGACCAGAAGCCTTACTGATAACACACACAGTTGATCAACATATATTTTGTATATGAATTCTATACAGTATTCTTACAATAAAGTAAGCTAGAGAAAAGAAAATGTTAGGAAGAAAATCATAAGAGAAATACAGAACTGTATATATAAAAAAATCCCGTGTAGAAGTGGACCCATGCAGTTCAAACCTGTGTTGTTCAAGGGTCCGCTGTCCTCTTTCCCCTCTGGGCCGCTAATGAACATATTCCCCCCCTTATAAAATATATGTCTCAGCCTTCTTCACCTATCAAACTCATTTTAAAAACAGACCTCTTCTGTAGTTTGTATTTCCTGTCTTCAACTGGACTATAAATCCCTAGAGTATGAATACACATGTATATTCACAACGAAGCTAGAACTATCAGGGAGCGATCGGTCAAAATTTTCTTTTTAACAACAGACAAAGCATCAGCAAAACCCACCTTGTGGTAACCCGTGTTCATTCTTTCATTCAAGCACTCACTGAGCATTTACTCCTTGGCAAGATGCATGGTGCATGAGGAAAGATACATAACGCGTGAGCCCTGACTTCATGAAGCTTATCATCTACTCGAGGAGGCAGGACTGACATACAAGTCTTCCCACAACATTGCTTTCCATTTCACCTCTAAGAAAATAGTTATTTTCCAATACAATCACTGTTAAAGACCAAATGGACACATTCTTGATCTCCTGTCTGTGCCTCTGAGAGATCTATAGTAACAAGTGCTAAAATTATTTCAATGCAGCCATGCGAGGAAATGAGAAAAGAAGTAGGAAAGATCTAGGAGTTAGATTTGAGACAGGGCACATCAGTAGCAACACTGTCTTGGGGACGTCAGTACGAGGACAAGAGGTCCACAACCCAGAGGAGAGGGGCTCGCTCAGGAAGAGACGGGGCACAGCTATGCTAAAATAATATCATATAAGGAAATAAAATATTTACACTTGAAGTTCTATTTTTAACAAACGTACTTTAATCCAACCTCTCAAATACCCAAACCTTCAAAAGGAAATCTCTTTCCCCGCAATGCTTCCCTAAAAATAGCCCCCTTTTTCGCTCTCAAAATACCGTGTAGATTTCCCTTCAGTTTGCTTTTGCAAGAACGCCGGTCTAATGCAGAATGAAGCCATGACTCACGTTAACTAGAGCACTCTGTGTGTCATGCACACACATCTCGAC
Source organism: Ursus arctos (assembly GCF_023065955.2). Lineage (NCBI taxonomy): Eukaryota > Metazoa > Chordata > Mammalia > Carnivora > Ursidae > Ursus > Ursus arctos. Next base: position 68,152,492 of record NW_026623089.1, read on the forward strand.
GCTGTGACACACGGGGGGCGTGTTTTCCTTCTGGAACTGTGATCTGCGTCTAGCCCATGTTTGTGGGCACCCCTGGCCTTGCAGCTGTCGCCGGCGAGCTGGGTATTGTTCCCAGGCATTCCATAGAGTTCGTCAGTTTAATTTTATCAAACGGGCTAAAAGAAGGTTCAATTATTTTTATTAAAATAACAATAAGGGAGTAATTCCCAGCAATGAGTGTCTGAGCGAGAGGTTCTGCACCCCCCATGTGCGTGTCGGTGATTAGCAAAACTCAAATGTCCCCTCTTCCCTGAAATAACTGCCTATGGAATAAAAGCAAGTACGTTAAACTAGGAATTACATGTATGTACCTTAATTAGCCCACGCTGGCAGAGGCTTTTACTTTAAAATCTGATACAACACAAACATCTGAGAAGCTTCTAGGCTTTACATCACCTCACTAATCTCGGCAGTACTGAGAAAATGAACCACACTCCTATCAAACAACTGAAATCACCCAGTGAGACGTATTTATCTTGCAGCGTTGTAAGCCCCGTACCCAAACTCAAACAGAAGTCTTTCCGACTCAACAATTCATCTCCAAGGTAACTTAGGCCCGAGTGGGCAAGCAGGTATTTGTGGAGGAGAGTGCAGGTAATTCGACCCACAATGACATGCTCGGCCTAGCCAGCGCTACCCTGGAACAGCAGAATCCCACTGGGACCTGTGACACCCCCAGGTGGGCGAGCAAGGACAGGTCTCCTTCTCATCGGGACTCCCGAAGACGTGCTCTTCGCCCAAACGCCCAAACACCAGAGACCACAGAACCTGAAATTGTCCGGCCATACACAGCCTCTCACCAAGTCCAAGACAAGGCCAACAGTGACAAAGCCCCCAACTGCTAAATGTAATCTAATAATTTGCATATGTAAGGATAAAGGTCTAGACTATGACATCAGCTTCACAGAAAACTCCGCAGATTCAAAAAAGACTCAACCACCCCACTCCGTCTTTGGAAATCCCAGATAAATGAACAGATGAAAAGGACACAGCAGCAGGGGAGAGCAGACTCTATATAGTCTGTCCAGAAAGTGACAAAAAAAACATTTCTAAACAAAACCATTCTGGGAATTCTCCAGTATAGAGAAGTATGGGGCGGGGTGGGGGACAGCCATTCATCACAAGGGTGTTAACTCGCAAGGGTATTAACTAAAGAGTTGCTTCCCTAGCAACTGGATCCTGCTAGAATGTCCTGGAAGAGCATTCTCAAGTAGAGAGAAGCCAGAGTTACCCAGAAGACTGTCAACAGCTCAAGGATCACCTCAACTTGGTGAGAGCCCTCGAACAGCTAGGGCAGGATTCCTTGGAGGCGACATTCCAGCCAAAGATAGCAAGAGCGTCCACAGGCTGAAATGTCTGCCCCAAGAATTCAGGATCCACTGAGCTGTTCGAGAGTTCAACGTGTAGACTGTCATTAAAGCGGCTATCCCCGCCTGTTCTGAAAACTAACAGAGGGATAAAGTGAACTCAGCTGAACCTCGATCATCGGGGGTTTTGCTAGCAGCCCGAGGCCCTCCAAGACCCCCAAACACCTACATCATCTGTTGGAGCCCCAGACTTTTTGGTGGGGACGGGGGTGGAACCTCTGTTGCTTAAGCAAAAAGAACCAAATAATTCATCGCACTGTTTTTAAAAGAATGAACTGCCAAACGTTTCTTCTTCCCTCCCTTCAGGGACAAGGCAGCACCCCGTGAGGTCGAATACACCAGGACGAAAATCGATTCTCTAGGTGTGTTCTGATGCTGCAGACCCTGGTGCGGATGGAATCCTACAATGGGGCAGCTCTCAGTGGCACATGAAACCAGACAGGTAACGTCTGCAGACCAGGAGAAACTAACAGAGACAGAAACAAGATAAAGTCAGAAGTCTTTCGATGGCACTTGAGAAACTTTGAACTTTTGCTTTGTAAAAGGAGGCATCTTATCTATCCTTTCTTCAACAAACACTTAAACAACAAACTGAAGGCCTCCGAGTTAATGAATATCAGGGTCAGACTAAGCCTGCCAAAAAAACTGATAAGATGATTTACCCAGAAAAAGTTAAACTACACTCTTAAAAAAAAAAAAGTTCATTTCGCTCAATGTTTTACAAAACAGATAACCAAAATCTCAACAGAGGGATGGAGGAGGAAACTGGAAAGTCCAAAAGAGACACAAGCCAACACTTAACCACAGCCCTGGAACAGCAGTCAAGAACGGAGAGAAAATCCTACGCTTGGCCAAGGTAAATTTTCACCCGTGCTCCATCAGCCAAAGATGAACAAATGCTAAAGAGGGTAGCTCAATAAACCAGTGGGATGGAGGGAGATGGCAGGCTGACATAGCACAGTGCCTGTCAGATCCATGGTAGGTGACAGTGGAAAAGTTTGTGGACCTGGTCTCGTTCCCATCTCCCACAATCAGGATGAATGGAGGGCATAACACACCAAATGCCTGTTGCACGAGGAAGGCATTCTATTTTACATAAGACACCCGAGGATTTGGTTGCCAGTCTCCCCATGAAATGTGGACACGAGGGGCTTGAAGAGTGGAGGGAGCTCTTCAGTCCTGGAAGCCACAAGCAGCAGGAGCAGCTGTCGGATTCTGGTCAAGCGGCTACACAATTCTTTGGACGCACGCCATCTTCTCTCTCAGCCCCACAGAACACCAGGTCCTACCAAAGGGTGACTTCGGCCAGTCTTTCCATCCCCTGCCACCGGCCTCTTGTTAACCAAAACTCCAAGGTACTATGGACTTCTGGATCGTCCCCATGTACATTTTTTTCTCTGGCTACTGTGTCTTCCGTGGGTTCTCACTGCTTCGGGGAAGCCGTAACACTTGCTCTCTCCTGTGTTCTGGCAGACAGGACCCAGCATTACCATTACTTACCTTTTTTTTTTTTTTTAAGATTTTATATACACACATACATGTATTTGAGAGAGAGAAAGAGCATGCACGCACATGCACAGGCAAGGGCGGCAGCAGAGGGAGAAGCAGGCTCCGTGCTGAGCAGGGATCCTGATGTGGGGCTCAATCCCAGGACCCTGAGATCATGATCTGAGCTGAAGGCAGACACTTCAAAGACTGAGCCACCCATTACTTATCTACATGCTCGTCTCTCCCATTAGACCGAGAACCTAGAAATCAGAGAACTCTACTCAATTTCGTATTCTCTCACCCTGCCTAACAAGGTACCAGGCTCCATGAAGATACAAAAACAAAACAAAACATAAACAAACAAAAAGTCAGCTAAATGCCAACCACCCGTACCAGCATGACACCGCTGTGTGACTTGCCAACAGATAAGTCATATATTTAAAATCTTTAGGTGGAATATTTTTATATAAATTATTATAGCCATATCAACAAAGCAATGTTGGGATGGAGAGCAAGCCGAAACAAAGCAACAGCCTTACTGGAAAAAGTGACAAGCCCTAACGGCACTGTTCAAACACAACCATACCTGGAAAGTCAGTTGCTGTGGGCTTTCATCTTGTACAATGAAACTTCCCCGGAGAGCTGAGAAGTAAGGGAAGCTCTCCCTCTGAGATTTAAACTTTAAAGAGCAAGAAGCCCCAAGGCCTGTAAGATCTGACTGTATGTATCCTAATTAATGGCAAAATATAATTCGAAAACAGAGTTTTGGTCAGGCACTTGGGATGTGGAAAAAGGAGAATTCCGGAGTAAATGTTGGCATCCAGAGAGAAGGAATTAGCCATTAAACAAGGAATATTCTCTCATGACATCTCTGCCTGAATCCAGTGACTGTTCATTCATCAATCTTCCCCATTCCCATTGCGAACATGCCAAGCAACCTCCAGATCTCTGCCTACCTCGAGGCAGAGAAAGTGGGGACTAAGAAGAGGTCCCCATGACTGTATTTATTTCCGTAAATTACTAAGTGGGCACTCCTGTTACATGCTCAGGTTAGTGAGCTTGGTTATTGTGATTATAGGTCTGAGAGATGGAGCTCATCTCCATATGCTGAAAAAAGAATTTTTTTTTCTGAATGCCAAGTGATGAATGTCACCCATAAAAGTCTTTTGAAGAGCTGGCTGGCATTCCCGCTGGTCGATGCACGATCCCACGTATTCAGGCATGTTTTCTTCAAACCTCTATATGAATCATGTTTTACTGAGGGACATCGCTTCTGGTCAACAGTTCTTTTGTTTGTGTTTTGTTTTGTTTTGTTTTGTTTATCAAACAGACAACAATTTACTCAGCAAGACTCCCTGTCCTGTGTAAAACTAACCTCTTATCTCTCAGCATAGAAATGTCACAGAAACAGTTTGGCTTCACCAGTACTAAGTTAACGCTGCCTTGGCAGGGCTGAGGTTAATTTCTGCAAAATTTAATTTGCAAAAACCAGCCCAAGGCTACCCTGATAGAAATTCACTTGATGTGTTAATTTCACACTTTAGCGTCCTCATCCCACTGGTGGTTGGGTGATCTCGAGGATACGAAGCAGGGGAGGGTCTGAATGTGCCCAAGCAACCTCAGACTCCAGCCCTCTACACCTGCAGGGAGCCAGGGCCCAGCTTCCGCCCTCCTGCCTGCCAATGGGAGAGCAGGGATTGTGACAGAAATCGGCCAGGCTGAGTAAATTATTTTCATTATGCAGAGCTCTACACGGGGCACCAGCGCCTCATTTAATCAATTCTTTCTTCCACATCTGCACATAGGAGGGACGCTTTCAATATGGCCAAATAATGACATAAACTCAATTGGCTCCAGTTATTCTAACAGGTACCAGGCACCTTCGGCTCCACAGCCAAGGGCACCAAGCCTGGGAACTACACGAGCGAAAAGTACAACCCCTTTTTGCGCAGGTCTGTGTTCTTGAGAAGAAGTGTGCCAGCTTCATTCACATTAAATGCTCTGGCATAAAAACACTGTTTATAAAGACCATGAGGTAATGAGATGTGCAATGTCCGAATGCTTATATATATATATATGATTATATATATATATATACACACACACATATATATTAAAATATATATACAGGATGTTCACAACTATATAATATAACCACACGTGGATATATAGACACATTTAATTCATAGAAAAAAGATGGTGTCAGTTTTCATCTTTGGGTTTTGGTACTTGGGGTGATTTTATTTCCTTCTTTCTATCCAGATATTATATATAGGATACATATTACTTTTGACACCCTACAATGCAAAGAAGCCTTTGGATATAAATATAAATATCCTCAATTTATCAGTAAGTGAAGATCTATGTCTACCACTTTAAATCAGGAAATTGCTCGATTGTCGGAGTGAGCTGTGATGCTTCCAGGGGAGGCTAATTTGATAGAGATATAAGTTGACTCTATCTGTTTACCAGGGCAATAAAAGTTCTGGGATCCAGGGAGGGTAATACCTACATGTCAGCAAATCTATCTAGAAACAAATTTCCTTCCTGCTGATGCCCCCGAATTCATTCACGACTTTTAATCCCTGCCCATCCCTTTATCTCCATTTCACGCCAAATCGTTGGCCTTTCAGGGCCCACAGAAGATCAGAACAAAATGACCCCTGTGTTGGCAACAAAGAAACTTGGTTTGAGCTCAAAAACAAGAGTACTTGGGACGCTCGGGCATCACGGCAGCCAGCAATCCCATTCTGCTGTCCCACCAGACTGTTCGGATGGAATCACTTGGCCACCTCTGACCCCAAATCACATCCCCAAACCGGGCAGTTAATAAGGCATCGGTAATCTGGTCATCAGTAATTTCTAAGCAAAAAATAACATTTGAAAGAAGCTGTTCTTCCCTGTCAATCTTCTACCCAGTGGCCTTTAAAAAAACCCTTGGAAATACAAAATTTAATCTGGAGTCTTCTTTGCAGATCTTCTGCCTATCTGGCAAGGGAGTATTCATTCATAGCTCCTGTTAAAAGGGCATAATCCCTCAGAAACGGGAAGGTTTTCCATGGATGGCTCTGTCCTCATGGAAAGGGTGTCACTGCTTCCTGGTCAACATGGTCAGCAGGAAGAACCCCCAGTTCTCCACCACCTGTGCCTCTGGCAGATGAGGGCAGAAGGAGCAGCACTGGGGGAGGCAGGCCCAGGCCAGGGGCAGGGCGAGGCCTCCAGCCTTCAGGAGGCTCACTGATGAGGCCCGGGATCTTGATGCCAAGTCTCTCCCAAAGTAGGCCTCAGACCCAGGCTGTGTTGGTGGTAAGTTCTAGTAAGAAATGGAAGCTTCTAAGTGGATATAATTACCTCGAAGGGAACAGAATCATGAGGGGTATCATTACTGGAAAAATGCCAAAATAAAAAGATGGGATATAAGAAATGTAAATTATTCCACTAAAGATCCTGGGCTGTAGAGCCCAGATATTTATGAAGAAGAAAAAAGTAAACAAGAAAACTGAAGGATCCTGAGCTAGAATTTTGATAGATATAAAAAGAAGTCTTTTTTGAAGCATTACTTTCGTTCATCAAATATTAATTAAGTACCTACCACCTGTCAGACAAACACACCATGATCATTACACATTTGTGCACATGTATAAAAGCCACTCCCTACACGGACCAGCTCCCTGGGAGGCAGACCACAATCCCCAGGTCAGTAAGATAAAGTCAGCCGGATAAAATGAGTTCCTGGACCTTTGTGGTACATGCCCTCAATGACCTCCTATTCTCACAGATTATCTTCCCAACTCCAAATAACTGTCTGTCAGTGGAAAAGAGAATAAGGTTTCAGATAAATTTCAAGAAGTCAGCTTTGTTTATTTTAAATGGATGTGCAAATATGCGTCCGTCACCATGTGATCAGAACAAGGACTGTATGTTTTAGGCACTTCCTTGCCAGATGGTGAGTAGCCCCCGTTCCGTAGCTGCTGTGGCCAAGCAAGCTTGCGGATATTATTATCAGCAGGCAAAGCTAACCGGAACATCAACTCACAAACATGAGGCCAAAACAATGCCAAAATCATACACTAACAATTCTTTCAATATACAAGAATTCAAACGGGATCCCATACTCATTTTCTTTGAGTTTGGTCCTAGATCAGGTAAGTACACAGGTCACCTATTCATCCTATGCTCCTCGCTGTCACAGAGACACAACACACAGAGTCTCCAATAACACGAAACGGAGAACTAACGTGTGTCCAGGGTAAATAGCTCTGTTAACTTTCTGGTCATTTCTGCTACATCTATATCCACCATACAAAGGCAGGCGATCCCTGTCTTCTATCTTTGACTGGCACATCTTCCGGTGTGACCCTGGCGAAGTTCCTCATCTTGGCTGGCCTTTGAATGTCTCACCTGTACAGCGAGGCTTGGACTACACGGGTGGTCCCCAAACATTCAACGGGCAACACAGATGACTGCATCAGAATGATCTTGATGAAAATTCCATTTACTAGTCTCCACCTTAACCTACTGATTCAAAGTCCAGGGGCAGGAGAGAAGGGGACACGAGGCAGCACGTGCAGTGGGCCTGGGAACAGAGAGTTCAACAGAGGGCTCTGGTGGCTCCTGATCTGCAGGTTTGGAAATGACAAGCCCCTTCAGGGCTGGAGGTGAAGGGGAGGCCAGAGAACCAAGCAGCTGGAGTGTCCCCACTGCTCCAGCTGCCCTCTGACGCCCGAAGAGAATAACTATGGCATGAACACGGATGAGCTCCCGAGATCAGCAACAAACCCCCACAGGGGTTTGGAGAGCGTGGGACCCGAGAGAGGTAATGAAGTGAAGAAATGGGGAAAACAGTCCACATGTAGTTGGAAAAATCAAAATGTTTCCCTTGAAAAGACAGGCCAGGCCTGTCCTACAGAGTGACACAGATTCCAAGAGCAAGAGGAGTCATAAATTTGTAACCAGCATAAAGAAGGAGTTAAGAAATCATCAGTATCAATCCTAAAAGTCATCTACAATAGCTCAGAGTCTATCCCCTCACTAAGCACTGCCAAAGAAAATCTTTACTTGGCTAATTGCCTCGTTGCAAATTAGTTTGGGTATGATCTTTATGAAGACGTGTACTCTAAAAAGTCAAAGCTATACAGCGGGGATTCTAGTACACTGCCTATCATGGAATTTTAATGGCAGGAGATGCAACAAAGGAGGAAAGGAATGATAAATAATATCCAGTCTATTATGTGGACACTCTACGGGCATCACATTATTTTACAAGGAGAGATTGTTTTTCCATTATGACTGCTAGGAAACTCATGTTTCTGCCTCCTAATGGAGTGATGCGTATTTCCGACAATGGATTAGAACCCAGCAAGTTCGGGTGGCCATTTTTAAAAAACAAGTTTAACATTTACTACTAGTTTTATCTGTTTAATCCCATTTGTTAAGCAGACCCGGGCAAGCAGATCCCCTCAATGGAGGAAAATGCATCTTTTTAGACAGAGAGTAGAGATTCAAGAACAAGAAGATGCTTCACATGTTCGTTCTTTCCCCCTAGCACTATAAACTATGCACACTTTAGAGCGTTTTAAAAGAAAAAAGAAGAGCGAATAAAAATTAGCAATCTAATGAACACCTGCGAAGCGATGTGTCTGGAAAGCCGGGACGTTGCAGGAGAGCATCACCTGACAGACCGCCAAACCTCGATATTTTTAGGCTATTCAGACTCTTTATAAAGAAAAAACAAAAAAAATCCTACATGCCTGAACTGTGAGGCGGGAGAGCCTACTTGTAACTCAGCCCTTGTCAGACCAAATCCAGCAGAGCCTCAGAAGGTTCAAAAGCCTTTTTATAAACCTATTGTGTGGGTTAGTGCCTAAAAATAGTATGTATGGTTCCGCAGGCAGAACACACCGAGGGATAATTCCGACACACTCAACTGCCAAACAATAGACAAAGGGGTGGCAAAGGATGCCAAACATATTCGTGGGCGGCACCTAAGCCCCTGCAGTCGCCCCCTCCGGCTCCTGACCTGTCTGAACACCCGGGACCCACTGAGCCACTCCAGCCTAGACGGGAGAGGGACGGGCGGGGGCAAGGGGGCACTGGTTCCACACGATTCTAGATCCTACAGTACTCACAGCCACTTTCAAGAGGCTCCATCCCTCACTGCAACAGACAAGACTGATGGTGATAATGCCATTACAGGAACGATGGAATATGGCCCTTCTGGGTCTCCCCTACAGTAAGGCAGCGTTTTCCGCCTCCCCTGCCTGTCACAATCAGCCGGGGAAGTTTTAAAAAATACGGACAACGGAAATTGAGTCGCAATTCAGTTTCTAAGTATCAGTTTTAGAAATCTGGCACTGGTATTTTTTAAACCTTCCTGGGCGATTCGGATGGGTAGCGGAGGGTGAAAACCACTGCTTACAACAACAAAGGCTTTTAGGCCAAGTCAGGTCCACCACCCAGGTGGAAGCAGGCTACAAAAGCCAGCTGGGAGGGGGTGAGCATCAGGCACTCAGCCTGCAAAGGACGGGCCACCAAGAGGCCACCAGTGCTACGTTTCTAGACACCACTCCTGGAAAGAATAAAAATCCACTCACAATAGGCAACTATGAAATAGTCAGATAAGATCATAAAAGAGTAAACACTTGCGACCTCAGTTTTAGTACTCCATCCCCATTCTCCCTTAGCTCTCACTTGTCCTTCCCTCATTACAAAAAAGGAGACTCGGCCATGCATTTTTATGGTAGGGAGAGGACAAGGCCGAGATGGGAGAATAAATTATAGCTTCTTACAAACAGATTTCAGGGACGCCTGGGTGGCTCAGTCAGTTAAGTGTCTGCCTTCAGCTCAGGTCATGATCCCGGGGTCCTGGGATCAAATCTCACATCAGGCTCCTGCTCAGCGGGGAGCCTGCTTATCCGCCTGTCACTCCCCCTGCTTGTTCTTTCTCTCTCTCTCTCTCTCTCTCTCTGATGAATAAATAAAATCTTGAAAAATTTTTTAAAAATTAAAAAAATATATTTCAGTTGATTTCCCAGATAAAATCGAAGGGAGATAAACAATGACTGGATTATTTGCAACAAGCACTGAGCCACTGAATTTGGATGAAAATCTTACAACAGATTATCATACCCTTTTCGCCAATATCAAAATTAGGGCCCATAAAAGATTAAGGAAGTTGCCCAGGTTATATTAAGCTAATAATCCGACAACCTGAGTGGCAGACACGGTCACTGTCCAAATTTAAAACGGAGGTTCTTTTGCATTCTTGTCACTAACCTATACTACTTGCACCAAGCCCGTTTGCCAGATGTTTTTGTGCAAATCCGTGGGAGTCAGCATGGACTCTGGCTAAGAGCCAGGGGCTTGCATACAAGAGCCCTGGGTATCTCTGTCCTCAGAGTGCCTGCATCCGCAGGGCACAGAAGACAGCGACAGGAGCTGTTCACATTTAAGGAAAGCGTACCTGCCGAGGGCTTACAACAAGCCTTAGAACAGAGAAGTGGCACAAATGCTGGCTACTACTATCACTATGCTGACTGTAGGAGAAAATCAAAGAATCCGATCTTAGAAACATGTTCACAGTTGTTAGGTAATTAAATATAAAAACTTAGCGTGTTTCACTGCACGTGCAGACCCTCTAAATAACCTTATAGAAGCGACGACTGCCATGACTTTATGTCAGTTGAGCGTCGAGATGTGAAGGGGACCAAACGTCCCAGACCACAGAAGCGTGAGGCACAGGGGCTGAGTTTGAAATGACACCCAAAATGTGATGGTGCCCTCTCCACCTCTATCAGACACATGGTTAATTACCACCGAACTGCTTCTCTCGAGGAAAAATAGTTATTTTACTTCAGAATCAAAGTCTTAACACTATCCATTGTTCTCACTGAATGCTTCCTTTATGAAATCTTCCACCCATATTTCCTCCAGCGAAATGTTTAATAACAAACAAAGGAAAAGAAAACACACCATGCTGACATGTAACTTACAAAGTTACAATGTGTTCTGTGGGAGCGCCCTGCTGGCATCCAGGTGCATGAACTAAGAACGGTATTCACAGCTTTTCAGTAAGGGCATGTTCAGAATTATCTTTATAAGATAGCACTGCAAATGTTTTCGAAATAAGAACTCTCTAGAAGACTCACACAAAGTTGGACCCTGCACAGTAAACATTTTGGAAGGGAACTCCTAACATACTGACTTGACTATTCATCCCGTTCGCCTCTCAGAGGTCGTACACAACTAAGAAGCTACTTCAGGTGAATTTTCTACCAACCAGGAAAAGGTCCAGCTTTCGTGATGCTCAGGGACAAGTGTGTTTTGAGAGGCTTGCTACTTCAAGCGGGTGTTGGGGTCATGGACAGGTTATTCACCCAACATTCATCTGAGTATCAGAACATACCATGATTGTTTCATATTATTCTTGTGCACATTCAGATTTTGCTAGGATTCTATTTGGTCTCACACATCAAATGTTTATCTTTGTGAATGATCGATATATAGATATATGGACGGGACTGGTATAATTGCACCAATTCTTCTTGTTGGTTCTTCTCAGAAAATAAGACCATGTCTTGAAATCTCCGTAAGATAAGACAAAACAGATGACTTAGCCTTCCCCAGAAGTCACCTGCCCTTAGGGCATTGCCAAAGAATGAGGTCTGAGAGCCCGGCTCCTCCTGGCTTCACAACTGATTTGCTGGGTAACCTTGAGCACATCACCTGACCTCCCTGGGGCTCAGCTTTCTTACCTTTAAAATGTGGATAATAACACCCACTTCAAAGAACTGCTGGGAGATTAAATGGGATAGCTGAAGTACTAAAATATTATCTACCATATAGTAGTAACAGTAAGCAAATAAACTGTAATAGTGTACCAGAATAATTACTGGGAAGAGGAGAAAATGGCCCACAAATATACTGCACATGAGATGGTCTGCCTCACTCCTTCATAAAGTCCATCCCAGGTGATTACATCGATCAGGGTTACATTTTGGGAAAAATTATTTGTAATACAATGCACACAAAACACATTGTCATTTAATTGACTAGATAGAACCTAATGGTAAGAAAAGAAATTGGAAAAAGAGAAGGAAAAGAAATCCCTGGTTATCAAGAAAAGTGCATCTTACCTTGTAAATTAAGAAAAATAATCCTTACCATAATAAATGACAGGTTTGTAAAAAACAAAATGAAATGACTAATGATTCGGAAGGAAGGAAGGAAGGAAGGAAGGAAGGAAGGAAGGAAGGAAGGAAGGGAGGAAGGAAGGAAGGAAGGAAGGGAGGAAGGAAGGAAGGAAGTCCTAAGAACAAAGCAGTTTTAAGCATCACTGGCATAAATCAGTCCACAAGAAACCAGAGCACTGGACCTATCATCACATGAAGGACCAAACCCTTCTTTGTTCAAGTGATGGGCTCAGGAGAGTCCTCTCAGCCTTGGGAGGAGGCGGCAGAGCAAACCAGCAGGACTAGCCCCAGTGCAGGAGGAGAAAGGATGGCTCCAAGAGGAATCTTGCTCAGCCTTGGCTCCTAACAGAGTGCTCCTTGGTGACCTCACCAAATCTCATACCCCATGCGATCATACACAAATCCATCAAATCATCTGTTTCCACACATCTTTTCTGCTATGAATAAAGCACACCAAAATGTGTCTAACTGTATTCATTCATCCATTCAAACATGTGTATTAAGTGCCTATGACATGCCGGCCTACCCGATGCAGAGATCCATGGTCAACTCAGCCCACTGGTATTTCCCTAGTATTTGATGATCACAGCAATCAAACCTCTCGGGAGAGCTCTTTGTATATGCTTCTTTCTTCCCTGCTGAATGATAAACTCTCAAAGGGAAGGACCACATTTTAATCATCTTGTTTCCCTTGGCTCCTAACAGAGCGCTCCACCAACAGAAACTACCCATAAATGTTCACTGAACTAAATCACCTCCAGGAGGCATGGAACGGGAGAGCCCACAGCCTCCCTTCGATGAGGTCTTCAGATTCTAAAATCCACCCTTTCTAAACCTGGCTGATATGAAATGGAACATTTTGAAACAAAATCTGGAACATGTCTGTGTTACCCCATGAGTATAAGCAACAAAAAATGAAATTCAGGAAGAGATGTGAGATCACCCAAACACTTTATATATAGGCCAGTCCATTTCCCAATGTCCAAGTGCCTGAGTCAAGATCAGGCACCATCACAGCTCAGACTTCATTTTGACATCTGGATCCTGGCGACATTTGGCACATTGCTACCTGAAGCAAGCAGATGGCATCCACCCCAGTGCTGTTCCCCTAAGTAGAGACATCTAAGTATGATGCCTCTGCAGAAACCTGGGCAGGACAACGAGAAATTTACCTGGCTAACACTCTAAGTCAATGGAATAAACTGAGGCCCCTCTTGAGGTCCACCAGAGCCTTAGAACTTCACTGGCCTTACAAAGTTGGCCAAAAAGAAAAAAGGACAGGATGGAAAGGAAGCCCAGTACCCCCCACCAAGACTTATTTTGATTCCAAGAAGGTGCAAGGTTGAAGGTAAAGCTGAGAGCAGAGGAGAGGAACAAGATATTCCTTTCTAATAAGAAAGTGCCTAAAGAGTTAATTCCTATCAGAAATCTGAAGGCTGAAAGACACACCATGAGAACAGTATGGTACCAGCTATCCTGGAAAATCCTATTCATCTTTGTAAGGACCAGAATTTGGAACTCAGCCCAACTTTTTCTTACTAATCCCCTAATGATAATAATTGATTTCTCCCAGAGAACAAGTCTCCTGATCCTCCAATAAACAGGCTGCTAAGCCTTCATGAAGGCTAAATAAGTCCTAATTTCATCAGTGGGAAAATGAGGAGACCAAATGGTAAAACCATCCCTCTAAGATTACGCAACAAGTCAGCAATTAAACCAGTGCAGCTCCTCCTCAGGTCCGATGCTCTTACAAAACTTGCAGATTTCAAGCAATGTACTCTTGACATATAAATTATGTGAGGATAATCGTCCTTATACAACAGAAAATAGCAAATGAACTTCACTCAGACCTTACTAACAACAGACACGTTGTACGGACTTGTGATGGCCCCTCTACCTGGGTTGTAATCATAACCTGTGTTAGGACAGCATCTGAAATGGATTTTCAATGCAGCAAAAAGACTAGCCTTACTCCACACTACGCTCTTAAAGAGTTCATCGGGGTTCACATCATAAGCAACTCAAACGGTTAAAAAAAAAAAAAGGTGGTAACTAAGAATTTGCAAAAATTCTTATATCATGTCACAAAGGACTAATATTCAGAATAATAAAGTTTCCAAAAAAAATCAGTACATGCAATAATTCCAAAGATAAGTGGACAAAAAAATTACAAGTGGCCAATAAAGGTGCCTAACTTCAGGATTAATTTTTTTTAAAGAACATAAATATTAAAACAATGAAAGAGTTTTTCCTTTAGAATCAGAGACAAAATACTGAGATTATTCACTGCTGGTGCTGGCTGGAGACTCACTCCTGAGTCACGGATGGAATTCTCAAGGGCACAATCTATCTGAAGGTCAATCTAGCAGCATCTGTCAGAATTTTAAGCCTGAGTACTCTTTCATCCAGGAATTCCATTCCTTCCTAGGAATTCATCTTAAAGAAATAGTTGTATAAGTCTATATATATACAAGCATTTTGTTAATAAGAGCCAAGCACTGACAAGCACCTAAATGTCCTTCCACGGGGATTAAATTATAGTATAGCTACGCACAAAAGCCAAGTCATCATTAAATAGAGTAAGTAGGAACCACCTAAGTGCTAACAATGAAAAGACAGCTACAATGTACTGGTAAGAAGAAAAGCAACTGGAGGAGGGACGCCTGAGTGGCTCAGGCGTTAAGCATCTGCCTTCAGCTCAGGCTCAGGTCATGATCCTGGGGTCCTGGGATCGAGCCCCGCATCGGGCTCCCTGCTCAGAGGGAAGCCTGCCTCTCCCTCTCCCACTCCCCCTGCAAACACTCTCTCGCTGTCTCACTCTCTCTGTCAAATAAATAAATAAATAAATCTTAAAGAAAAGAAAAGGAAAAAAGCAACTGGAAAAACAGTATGAATTGAATAATCCCACTTTCGTTTTGTTTTAAAGTGTGCATGCAGGCTTAAAAGAAGGTCTATCAGCAGTGAGTGCCTTTGGACAGTGAGATTATAGGGTGATGTATGCTCTACTTTATGTATTTTGGTGTTTTCTGAACTGAACACACCTACAAATTTTAAAACTAAAGAATATAATTTTCAACAAAAAGCAGTATGCTTAAAATCATGAGCCTGTATCACAAATGTTTATATAGTCTCATATTGTAGAAAATCAATGTAACTTCCCTCATCAAAACCAGCCATAAAGAAACCAGTCTGGAGATGGTATCCTCTAGGCTAGCTGCTTGTTATTTTCATATTAGAATATACTCAGGCTCCAGCAAGGTCCTTAGCACCTCAGCCAAGTCCCTTGAGCCCCACACAAGAAGGAACGTGGTCTTTGCAGGCTGAGCTGTTGCCTTCATTCCCTCTCATCTCTCTCTCTTGCAAGTAGTGTCGAAATCTCACCATCCACGTATGCTTGATGTGTTTATACTTGGTAACAAGAAAACCTGTGATGGGTATCTACTCCTCCTCCAGTGATACCTTGCCATTGTTAACGGGCTTGTCCACTTAACAACATTTTCAAGTGCAGGCTCTCAGGCCACAGACTTCAAAATGCACCAACACACATAGCGACAAAGGCTGTGGGAACAAAGGCGATCCACAGACTTGACCACTAAGGGCAGGACTTGACCCTAGAGTAGACCTCACAGGGAGGGGACGGCACTCTATAGGACACTCTGGGCCAGCTGGCAATACTAGAAGACAACGAAGAGAGCAGGTATAAGTAATGTTCCTATGCAAACTTCTCCTGGGCTCATTACTAAACTACCGTTAACTAAGTAACTAGCTCTATGGAAGAACCTGGGAGGGTAAAGGGCCAGAGACTGGACGTGCAGGGGGATGGTGACTCCTGACAGCTCCTTCCCAAACCCACCCAATTTCCTGCTGTTATGGAAAATACTTGTGAACACAAACAAGGAGGGAAGCAGCCAGCTCTGCCTTTAGTCAATGTCGGAGGCACGTGTCCCTGTTGACACAGTGGGGCCCCGGGAACATGGCTGGGCCCCATTCGGGGAGCCCTGGCCCTCCTTCATCTCTCCCTCCATCACCTTCCTCCCAAGGGCCCCTCAATGCATGGCCCACCCGCCACCAGGACCACGGCCAGTGTGCAGCCCTGTATTCCCCACTATGCTCCCACGTTGTCCCTTGAATCTAAGGGACACTCCATGTGGAGATACACAAACAAACTTGAAGATTCATAGCCTTTCAGACACAGTCACGGACACTCACTGGAGCTTGCCAGTCCCTCCTTCTGAAGCCCCCGATTTACACAATCCCCAAGTTCAAATGGCTTCTTCAAGCAATACTCACCTATGCGTGTGCTGGAGGGGTGAAAAAATCAGAACATTTGATCCTAAGCCAAGCGGAACAGAAACAATCTTTAAAAAACAAAAACAAAAACAAAAACAAAAAGACCCACCATTCATGGGACACAGCAGCTCAAATTTAAAACTCTGAGCAGTGGTTTGGGGTACGGGTGGGGAGCGGGCTCACCTCAGCAGGGAGAAGAGCAGGTTCCAGCTCACTCGACCAGGAGCAAGAACCTGCAAGAGAAGAAACAGACCCAGTTCAGACTCACAGAAAAAGTCTAGGGCAGCAGTTTTTAACATATGGTCTGAGGGTGCCGGGGGTTCCCAAGGCCCTGCCAGGGGTCTACCAGGTTCAAACCACTCTCACAGCAAAACACATCATTTCCCTTCTCCACGCTCCTTTCACCAGGACACAGTGGAGTCTTCTAGAAGCTGAGTAACACGACAAGGAGCATATGGCTTGAGAGTCTGGCTGTATTCTCTTAAGCCAGGTATTACAGAGATTTGCAAAACTGTAAAACAATGCCATTCTGCTCATTAATGTGTTGTTTTTGTCTTAGAAAAGAGTGATTTTCACAAAACATGTTATTTATAATAGATGGCAAGGGGCTTACTGCCATTTTAAATTAATTAGTAGCTATTTTTAAACTCCTCAATTCTAATCCAAGTATCACAAACAACAGTAGAGATAAGCCACATAATAAAAAGCTCTCTGGGAGCCTCAGTAAGTTGTCAAGGTGGGGTCTAAGACCAAAATTTTGACAACTGCTAATCCAGGTGTCTATTTTTGGTATTAACTTTTTTATTTTTTTTTTAATTTTTATTTTTTTATAAAGATTTTATTTATTTATTTGACAGAGAGAGACAGCCAGCGAGAGAGGGAGCACAAGGAGGGGGAGTGGGAGAGGAAGAAGCAGGCTCCCAGCGGAGGAGCCTGATGTGGGGCTCGATCCCAGAACCCCAGGATCACGCCCTGAGCCAAAGGCAGATGCTTAACAACTGAGCCACCCAGGCGCCCCTGGTATTAACTTTTTTAAATTGCATCTGCGGACAATACTGGATATGTGGCACTAAGTACCAAGCGCTCCACTAGATACTTTCCATGTTATTTCCAAATCCACAATCACTTACAAACAAAATCGGCCTTTTCTGCCTCCTGGATGAGGAGACTGGTACTCTAAGACATTGATTATTTGCCCAAAGTGAATCACACAGGGCAGAGTATGAACTCACGTCAGCCTGGCTCCTAAAATGATGATCTTTCGCTACATCATTTCCAAAAAAAAAAAAAAAAAAAGTGTAAGAATTTCTGCAAACTGAACTGGAGCCAGGCGCACTGAGGACCGCACTCCTTCCTGACGTGGTGGGCAATCAACACGCAACCGCGTCAGGTGCACAGCTCGGAGGAAACGGCAACAACGTGGCTTCTCTAAATCCTGCCAGAGTCCTGCACTCTGCTCCCTAAAAAAAGACAGACCCCAATAAGTGTTCTATGCTGGGACAGCGGGGTTTATGCCTATGGTCCCGGCGCAGTATAAACAGTGCCCCTCTCACTCTGAATGGCGATCAATTACCGGGCCCCCTACCAACAAGACTACAACTGGCCGTGGCTTTAGAAAGCCCACTTTTCTCAGTCTGTCTCCATTTTTATGAAGTTGGTGAAACACTTGATGAAATGCTACTATTATTAGTCCCTCAACTGTAGCTAAACTTAAGATGACGTGCACCGGCAAGGGAGGGGAAGGAAATTCTCACTGACTTAAGTTATGGAGCCAATATAGCCAATTCTAACCTTAAAAATGTAAAGAACAGTATGGAGAATGCCTAAAAAAATTTAAACATAGAATTACCATAGGATCTAGTAATTCCACCTCTGGGTATATGCCCAAGAGAACTGAAAGCAGGATTTTGAAGATGTATTTATTTATTTATTTGACAGAGAGAGCAAGTGAGCAGAGAGCACAAGCAGGGGGAGCAGGAGAGGGAGAAGCAGACACCCCGCTGAGTGGGGAGCCCAATGCAGCGCTCGATCCCAGGACCCCAGGATCATGACCTGAGCCAAAGGCAGACGTTTAACCAACTGAGCCACCCAGGAGCCCTGAAAGCAGGGTTTTGAAAAGATACCTGTCCGCCCATGTTCACAGTAGCATTATTCACAATAGCTAAAAGGTGGAAGCAACCCGTGTCTATCAACCAACGAACCGATAAACAAAATGTGGTAAATCTATACAACGGGGTATCACTCAGCTTTAAAAATGAGGGAATTACAACACATATTACAACGTGGATGAACCCTGAAGACATGGTGCTAAGTGAAATAAACCAGTCACAAAAGGACAAATACTATAGGATTCCACTTCTATGAAGGATCTCCAATAATCTGCTTCATAGAGACAGGAAGTAGAGTGGTGGTTGCCAGGGGCCGGGGGGGCAGGGAGGGGAATGGGGGGTTAGTGTTTAATGAGTACAAAATCTCTGTTTGGGAAGATGAAAACCCTCTAGAGACAGATAGTTGCACAGTAATATGAATCCATATAACACCACTGAACTACATACTTAAAAATAATAAAATTTATGTCATGTATCGTTAACACACACACAAAACACCAAAGTATTTATCAAAAGATTTCCTAACATTAAGTAATTAGAAAAAGAATATGTTATTGGGCATCTTACATCATTGTTTCCATCTTCACTAGTGTTTTAAGACCACCAAGCACACATTCACTCGGTCGTGTTCATGACACCTCTCGGCTACCAGCTCCTGTGCTAGAAGGGCTGAAAGAGTCTCCGGACAGAGCCGGAACACCAGGGACCCAGACAGAGCACCAGATGTAAGGCAACCTGGAAAGGCCTACATAGGAGACACAATCACACTATAAATGATAACTGCTTCTTGCACACAAACCATGAACCTGTACAACTTAAAAAAAAAAAAGAGTCCTCTAAAGTATCAATAAGAACCCATTCTTTTTTCTCTAAAGAGGCTTTCTGCTTTTCTACATTTGTTTAATGCTGATACATTATAAAACCCTCAACTTTACTTTATGAAATAAGTCTTTAAAAGTCCGACTGGTTAAACAGTTTGTGTTTTATGACCAAATGCTCTGTGGTTAATTTCTCTTCTCCAGCAGAGATCCTTTAAATGATGCCGTACTATCCCACACAATGAACACAACGCTGTAAAAGGCACCTTCCTTCCTTCGATACAGCAAACATCCTGTAAACAATCCATGCCCCACTCTTAACCGACGGCCTTTGTTTACCGACAGGAAAGGAAACTACAAATCCTCCAAACGGCCCCGGCGGCTCGAGAGTTCGCTTCACTTCCTACAAAGCAGGTGGTTTATACGAAGCAATTGCCTATTGTCTTTTGCCTTTTTTTGCTTTAGAGAAGAAAATGACTGAACTTTCAGCAGAGCCTCGTCCTCTCAAACCGCTGAACTTGGGACCGCGGGCTGTCTTGCAGAGGGACGGTCAGGGAAAGGCAAGATGCTCTCCTGTCCCCTGGCCCATTGCTGAGAGGAGGCGACTCACATTCAATAGGGGAGCTCTGCCAAAAAACCAGATTTGCAGGCAAAGAGAGGCCTGGCCCTTTGTCCTTACCAACAGGTTCTTCAGCTGCTTCCCCAGTGACACGGGGTTCTCAGAAAGTGAAGGCAAATATTGACTTTCCACTGAGAAGGATAAAAACACCCTATCCAGCTCAAAGTCATTATTTCTCCAATGTCAGGACAGGCTCACCAGTATTCAGGAAAAGCAGCAGAGAAAGGCTAATTTTGTTTTTGTTTTCTATTTTAAAAATAAAAATTCCTTTCCAAATAATAACTTGTTTCCAAGAGCCAAAGTCCTAAGCAATGATGTCTGTCGTTGCACCTGTGAACTCTGGCAACGAGACCAAGAAATACCTGCCTGTCTACCCCCGCCCCCCACGCTGGGCCAACAGGCCAGCCACAGTTCCTGTACCAAATCTGTGAACCACAGCCACATCCTATGTGTCATCATCAGGCCCAGGGGTGCACAGCTAGAGTCCTGACCCAGACCTCACCTGCTCCGAAAGGACACTACACATGCCAGGAGACAGCTCCTCTAGATGTGTGTAACCGAATACGGAATCGGCGCCGGTTTCAGTCAGTCGATTCCTAGAGAGAGTTTGGGATCATGGAGGATTCTGTAGACGAGCGCCATCTGCTCCAGGAACTGCATTTGGGAAAGCAGTGCACCTGTCACGCCCAGCGTTCAACAGCACTGACCACTCACCAGCACTCGTCATCAGGCTTTACTATCTTGACCAGTTGCACGTAGACACCCAGAGACTGAGGGGTCTCTGTAAACTGTTTTCAGCCCATTTAAAGGTCTGTTTTTATGCAGGCAGACGACTAAATCACAGACAAAATGTCAGCTCCAGCTTTAAGCAAATGACCGACGACTCTAAAGAGTCTGCGCTGTGAGTCAGATATGGTAAAACTCTCAACATGGGTAGACATGTGGTTTCACTGCAGACATTTCCTTTGTGATTTCAGTGTAGTGTGACGCGCTACGTCACCCCAGTGGGGTTTTTTTTGGGGGGGGGCAGGGGTTGATGGCTGCTATATACATATATATTTTTTTTAATTTATTGTAAGAACACTTATCAGGAGACTTACTCTCTTAACAAATGTTTCAGTGCACGATACAGTATTATTAACTTAGTAGGCACAATGTTGCACAGATCTCTAGAATTTATCCATCTTACACAACAGCAACTTGCTTAAAGTTGAACAGCAACTCCCCATTTGCCCCCTGCCCAGACCCTGGCAACCACCATTCCACTCTCTGTTCCTATGGATCTGATTATTTTTAGATACCTCCTGTAAGTGGAATCATGTGGCATTTGTCCTACTGTGACTAGTTTATTTCACTTAGTACAATGTTCTACAGCTTCATCCTCGCCACATATGGGTAGGATTTCCTTCTTGTTTAAGGCTGAATAATATTCCTTTGTAGATACACTCTGGCATTCTTTCTAAGTCAGGTAGGAGTCAGAAGGGCTCTGCCAACAGAGTTCCTTCAAAGTTATTTTAACATTCAACAAGTATTTACTCAGCACCTCCAGCATCCAAACACTTTACTAAACCCTGTCCATATTAAGACATAGTTCTTGTCACCTAAAGCTTACTGCCTAATGGAGGGAGCCAGCCTTAACATAGGAAAGTAGACCTGAGCATCAGTGGGATGCAATGGATGAAATTTCGACTAAGGTACTACTGGGGCACCAGGCAGGGGGAGGAGAAATTTTGCTTTGGGAAGAGGGAGACGGGTAATAAAAGGTTTTCTATAGCAGGTAACACTGAGTAGTTGAACCATGGCGAAGGGGTGAGGAGTAGCAGGGAGAGTCCCATCCTCTCACATCTATCCGTAAGGTACAAACCTATTCAACTTTCAGGCAGACCTCCTCTTCCTCATCCCCAACCCAGGATGAGTCAAGAAGAATCTAGGACTTGAATGCCTCCCCATAGCTTACAGAACATTCCATCAGCCCCTACAACACTATACCACAGCCAGCATCCTATGAGCCCTTCAACACCAACACCTCCTAAGAATATTCATCAACCCTACAACAACCACACCTCACAGAGCATCCAATCAGCCTCCCAACACTGCTTTCATATCAAGACTCTAGAATCCAGGAGGGCAGGCACGAGGTCCACACTACATATCCAGCACTAAGCACTGTGCTCTGCACTTCAAAAGCACCCCATCAACATTTCCCAAAGAAAGAAGGAAGAAGAGAGGGATAAAGGGAAATGGGGAGAAGGGGAAAGGGAGAAAAGAGGAAGGAAAAAAGACTGGCTCTCTGTGGAGACTTGAAAGCTAAAGAGAATGAGACCAGGAGAGGCCAGCACAGTGCAGAGCATACAACATGCATCTGGAAGAAAGAACACAGGCATTTCTAAATGGAATTCCCATGGAAGAGGCTGAACCATATGACATTGCCACTGTGCTGCCATTTTTGACCTACAGTGGCAGTAATGTCATGTGATTCAGGCGAACGTATGACCCTCCTCACTGAGCTCCTTCTATGCATTTCCATGCTTATCCCATGCCTATCTCTGTAATCCATCACCTACTGTGGGACCATGCTAGCTTTACCGATTGTCTTGGGCCCAAACAGCTAGCTGCCTCATCAATGCCCCACCAGCACCTCTCACCCAACATGCAAATAGCTGAGCTCCCATCCTTCCTGCCAAACCTCCCCCTTGACCCACGCATGCTCCGTACTTCAGCTGCCGGGTCTGCTCTCCCTGCACGAGCCCTCTTTTGCTGTCGTGACTCACGAAAGCTGCAGTGTGTGTCTGCCCGCACTCCCTTCCTCTGGCTCCTGTGAGGAAACTTCCCGGCCCCCTATGCCACACTGTCCACTGGGCCCCTCAGGGCACAGCATCCCCACACCCTCACAGATGCCTAGTTCAGCGTCCAAGATGGAAGCACAGTCATCCACATCCTTCCTGGAGAGCACTGGGGTCTGGGGAGGGAGAAGTTCTGCTTCAGCTGTGAGTGCTAAGCCAGGAAGAAGTGAGCCTGGACTACTGGCCACCATCTTGCCGATCACACAGAGAGGGCTGACGTGAAGAACTAAGCAGAGAAGAGTACAGCTCCAGAGGAAGAGTCTCTGCGGCCTCTGTGGCCATGTTAAAGCCCCTGGACCCAACAATGCCTACAGCTCACTATTCGTAGACGCCTCAGTTGCCTGAGCATTGCCTTTCCTTTCTGGCTTAAAGTTGGGTTTCTGTCATTCATAACCAACAGTCCAAATGGATTACCTGTGCAAAACTGAGCCATACATAACTTAAATCTCAGAAGAGCCTTTAAGTAATTCCCTAAGATGGCCTCAGTCAGGGTAGGATCTTTCCCAAATAAATAAGCACTATAGTTCCCATCACCCAAAATACCAGCATCCTTCACAGCCTCAGGGAAAGGCCTTCACTCCAACAAAACTTTCTCAGACATTTCCAGATGAAAAAAGTTTTAGAGAAAAACTTCCCAGACAGCGTCTCTTGCTCTCTCCTACCCCCAGAGACCAATTCTTACACCTTTGTTCTGACATTTTTCAGTCAGTCTCAAAGATGATGATTTATTTATAGATGTCTGCCACCTTCAATCAGGAATTCATGAGCAGAGGCCTGAGGCTTAATAGGTAATCAATACCCAGTTGGTGAAATGCATCACCCTAAGCAGGAAGCTTCTTGTATTCAAAAACAACGGCTGGTGATGATGTCACAATTCATTCCAAGTCTGCAGCCCTTTTCCATAAATTTATTGCATTATTTTTTCTTTGAACTTCTAAGAGTAAATGTCCTTGGCTGTTGAGATGCCCTTGATGTGGCAGAGGAAACACTCTGGGCTCTTTCAGTATTTCCCACAAACAGGATAAATAAGGAGGACTCCTGGGATCCAGTACACCCTTGCTAAATTGAGCTAGAAACATTAACTACTCCTCAGTGGCCACGAAGTCCAAACTTGCAACCAAGGCAACCAAGCACGGGCGGTCTGTCCAGCTGTCTCTTCCAGTGCCTTGCCCTGCCACGCTCACTCACACACCCAAACAGTGGCTTTCAGACTTGCTCCAGCGGAGGGTGGAGCAGGAAAAGTCATGATATTGCTCGGTGAACACCCCCTCCTCTACGCAGTCTGTAATACATGATGAATAATGATGTAATTTTAGCATGAGAACCGGGAACATTTTTATTAGCAGAAAGATGTGCCTGGTGGATTCACACGCATCACCACAAGCACACCTATCCAGGAAAAAGAAATAGGATGTTGTACTTGGCACACGCAGCTGAAACATGTCCTTGCATTCGCTGGTTTGCTTTATTACCTGCATGGAGACAAGCAAAACTTAACGCATAAGCAAGTAGCATTCCTTAATGTGGTGGTTTGTTATCTTGAGAGCTGAAGGCTGATACAACCTTAGGAGCACCCGTGAGCCAATGGAGCACACTTGGCAACCATGGCGTCCCACACTCTCTACAGGCTGAATAAAGTTCTAACGTAATGATGTTACGAGGTCATTTTAAGAGTGGGGGATCCTCTATTATACACCTAAAATCGTGTTCATTAAGTCAGTCAAGAAAAGAAAAGTTTAAAACATACTTCAGATTTTAAGTAGATTCCCTATTTTAAGGATAGCTGCTAATAGCAACCATAATAAACTTTAGAAGTCTAAACTCACACAGATGCCTACTGGTGTTCATAAAATGTAAAATGCCCCGACTGAAAACCTTGCTAGCAGTGCCATCTCTGTTTTCTGACACTGGAAGGGACAGAGCCCATGACTGGATGCATTTCTCGAGTCATCCTTAAATATCACTTACACAAAGTGCAAGATGAAAATCTATGACAGGCTGTGTAAACCAGACAGAAGAAAAATGAGAAAGGGAAAATGTATTGGTATAGATTTGTCTACTGCAGGCTTGACCACATCCAGAACAGAAGGAAAGAAATCTGACCGTGCAAAGTTACATAATAACTATGCTGCCACCTTTGGGGTGGTGGGAGGGGGAGGAGTATCCCAGCTGATATGTATCAACCATTTATTAAGAAGTAAGGGCACATTTCATTTATGCCCCATTATTTCACTTTCTTCAGGTATTAAACAATTATGAATCTACTCAACTGAGACATAGACCTTTCTTTTATATACATTAACGTGGAAAAGGCAAAGCTAACTTCTGTAACTGATACACAATGTGGGGGAAAAATACAAGGAGACCATTTGAAGTGTAATTAGAAAATAACCTTTACCCATCCATTTAGGTTATCAGCTGTATTCAAGAAAACATGTGTTGCATCAGTTTTCTTGGTACCAATATATTAGACCTTTAGGTGACGCTCCGATAAACACAGTCAGTATCCTAGTCTAGAGGCTACTGCTTATTTCCTAGCTGAGTCCCCCTATTCCCCCAGTGAAAGAAGATATTTTACAACCTCATCTCCGGAAGTGGTCATCCTGCCACCGCAGAACAACGTGGTCTCATTACACAAGAGGTACAGTCTCTAAGTTGGGGGTAAGAATGAGACGGGCCAAAGGTCAGGAACTTTGCACAAATGGAAAGTGATCAAAGGAGAAGAAACTCCTCTAATGTCCTCTCTCCTTCCCCTTTCCTTCCGCTCTCTCTCGCCCCCCAAAAGTCTTCCCACTCCAAAGAAGGGGCCCACAGTTTGACCCCTGCAGCTGTGGGCACACACAGAAGGGCAAAAAAGGAGAGCAGCGAAACAACACAAAGAGAACAAAGGAGGAAGAACATCAGTCTGGAACAGTCTTTCTCCATCACAAAGTTCTCTTAATCTGAATAACCCAACAGGGGGAAAAAGCAGAGTGAAGGGGCAGGGAAGGCATGCTGGTACTGAACATGCAAATCGCAGGGCTTCTAGAAACGACGAGAAACCAAGATGCGGGTCGGTGATAATACCACTACTGACTTCCAAACACTCCATAAACGCCTGCTGAACTGAATGAAAGATTTCACAGGCTCCAAAGTAAGGAGAGTGTGATGAGCAAGGCTGGAAAAGTGGTACCTCTAATTGGTAAAAATAATACCAGCAAGAAAAAGAACGCTAGAGAACACAGTTGGAATGGTACTGCAAAACAAAAGGCCAATGTGAAAAGGAGATAATATTTACTTAGCTTGGCTTCATCAGCTATTCTAGAAAAATCCCACATGAAAGCAAAACACCACGTCTGGGCTCCTCCTCAAGACCTCGTGTGTTTGGGTGGGGCTGGGGCAGTGGGTTTTGCCACAGCTCTGCCCGCATTGCCCTTTGATATCTTCTCAATGATCCATACGTCTGTTTGATCATAATGACGTCAGTTAAAAAGACAGCCATACAACAGAACGTCTAGGCTCCTCTCATCTACATCTTCAGAAGCAGACATCCAATAAGGTATTTATTAATATTTTATCAGACATTTTCATTTTCATTTACCCAGAGCAGCACACTGTCTCCACAAAGCCTCTACAACGGGGGATTCCTAATGCAAAGAGCAGTTGAAGGAAACCTCAACTGCTCTCGACAGGTTCTACAGGACTCGCTCCAGCCTGGGTAGTCCACACTCACTGCAGAGTCCCTCGTCCCACCCCACAAAATCAGAAAACTCAAGAGAAAAATAAAACGGGCCAAAATATCAACGCATGAGTCACCAACTAACCTGAATGACTTAATTTCTAAGAACAAAAAACCAAAACGAAGGCAGTCATTCTCACCCACAAAGTATAAATCCATCCTTGCTATCCCCCAGATGAATTTCTGCTTAGGAAACAAAGAAGACCCCTGGCAGAAATGACAAGGTTTTCCTCTAGGCACAAAAACCCTTCTCTTCTGGAGCCGCCCGAAGAAGAATTCACACGGGAGGATGCTTCGAACAGGACACCCACTGCCAAAGGTCACGATGAAAAGCAGGAACGACACTTTCTCATCAACAGCAGAGTCGATTTCACAACCGACTCGATGCTGCCCTGGTCACTGGGCACATGTAATCGTGGAAAACACTGGCTTTCTTGAGCAAACGTCGGCTTGCAGTTCTGATTGCTGGAGCGTTCTGCACAGCAGGGGACAGGGACCTCCAGGGAACAGGAAACAGACCTCCAAGGGCCAGGGCAGCTAAGGACAAGGATGGCCGTGGCCCCAGCATCCAGGGCACAGCATGGGATGGGAGGGGCCATGCAGCCACATTCCACAACTTTTTAATTACCGTATGATACAAGGGAAACTTGATGAACGTGATTTTTTAAAAACCATTGAATTTATAAGCCCGTGACTCTTGATCTATGTATTCAAACTACAACAGTACTTCTTGAGTCACGTACCAGGCACCGATTTAGACGCTCAGGACACCTGAGCTGGTATCCCCCAAGGGAAGTTCCACACACCGGTAACTCACTTGACCTCTGGCCTGCGCCATGTCTAGGGTCCGTCTCTGTACCATCCGTACAAACCAAGCCTAGCTCCCACTTCAATGAGCGCCTTCTCCATCCGTCTGAAAGCAACGGTTCACAAACGTGTGAACCGTGGGGCCCCTCTGGTCCCTGAGGCTTTTCAACTGCATCCGTGAGGTCAGACTTTCATAATTCTTCTAAGGTCCCATCTGCCTGTGTGCTGTGTCAGTCGTACAAATGCAACAATGTGTAAAACTACCTGAGCCTTAGGGCGAAGCAAGGCAGCGGCCCCCCGGCTGTCCTAGGCATCATGCCACACACTGCAGTGAAATAAGTAGATAAATAAATAAAATAATAAAAATGAAACATAGATAGATGGATAGATAAGAGGGTCTCAGGCCATGTCCTAGAGGATGAAGCAAAAGTAATGAATCGTATTAAATCTGGGACCTTGGGCCCACGTACTCTCGAACATTCTGGGGGACGGCACAGGGAGCACGCAGAGCCCCCGCCGCTGCACACATCGCGCGGGAAACCACCCCTAAGACAAAGCGTGGGGCACACAAGCCACTTTGTTCACGAAACATCGCCTTGTACTTTGGAGAGGCGTGGCTCTCCAGACATGGCCACGTGCTAGACACTTTCCGGGAAAGGAACAACACGGGCCTGCTTTCGAGGAAAACAGCCAATACATGAATGAGAGCCCAGCTTCTGGGCAAAACATAGACTTTTTAAGAACGTGTACATCCATGGGCACTGTGAAGGTGACAACTTCCCTATATTTAAAGATTCTTCTAATTGGTGACATGATTTTTTTTTTTTAATTACAAGATAAAATGTAACAACACTTGGGGAGATTTTCCAAATGACTGATTTTCCAAATGACCGATGTTCAAAACCATACACAGAATGGAGTTTTAAAAGTTCATATATATGGTTTCAGAATCCACATTCAACCAACCTTTAAGAAACTACCACTTGTTTAGCAAAGAAGAAGACCCACAAATAGCTAAAAATAAATTAAAATACTCCCGTTCCCACCCTTTCCCCAACCACATTATCTGTGGGAAGCTGGATTTTCATCAGACGTGGCAACCAGAACAACATATCACATCAGAACAGATGCAGGTGCAAAGATGAGAACCCAGCTGTCTTCCATTATGCCAAATATCAAAGGCAGTTTTATATAAAGATGTAAAAAATTACAAAACACTTCTTAGGGGCACCTGGGTGGCTCAGTCGGTGAAAAGTATGCCTTTGGCTCAGGTCATGATCCCAGGGTCCGGGGATCAAGTCCCGCATCCGGCTCCCTGCTCAGCGGGGAGTCTGCTTCTCCCTCTCCCTGTGCCCCTCCCCCCCCACTCAGAGGCTCACTCTCTCGCTCTCTCTCTCAAATAAATAAAATGTTTAAAACAAAACAAAAAAGACCAAAATACTTCTTAATAAGGTTTCTCTGGGTTTGGAAAATGGCAACTTTTGACAAAAAATGGTATTTATGTCTACACAAATTCATTATTTTTAATTTAATAATGTTTTTGAAAAATCTCTTGGTTTTTATTTTTAATATGATAAACATTGATAGACATAACCAAATAAACAAAGCTCTCTGGAGTCCTCAATAATTTTTAAGAGTGTACAAAAGTCCCGAGACAAAAACATTCAAGAATCACTATCTTAAAAAGGAACATTTAGATGGCAACTCCCACAGGGAAAGAAATTTGAGAAATAAAGCAAGTAAGCTAACATTTCTTAATCATCAGATGACAACGCAAAAAGTAGGTCCATCTTAATTCATTAAGCCAAGTATACATTTATTGAGGCTTCTCTTTAAGGGCAAATGGTTAAAGTATTTAAACATTTGGGTCTCCATTAATCTCCTATAAATTTCCCCAATGACTAGTCTTGTGCGACACTACAGTAACACTGTATGTAAATTCACCCAATTAGCTCACTGACACTTGTACATTCTCCCAAATTCACTAACATCCACTGCATTGTCTTCCGCCACCATTGGCTGAGAGACTTCTCACTGAATTATTGATTTTCTGCCAATTAATTACCGCAGTAAGATTCAGTTGGGCTTATGTCTGCAGAAATTATCTCTTTTTCCCGTCTCACTGTTCTTGTACCCTTTAGAGTCTGTTGGGAAATCAAAATAATTGGAAGCCTTAAGATGAGATCCTGAATTCTAAAAATATCCTTGGCGTAACTTACAAACAACCCAGTTGTCCAACTTAAATGGACAAAGACCTATTTTTCACTGGATAACAGACTTCGATGCCTTTCACTTACATCTTCCCTCAATTCTCTGTCAATTCGACAACTTCACTATATGAATCTTAGAATAAATCCGTTGTGCTGAACCCAGCCGGAGACTGAGAAGCACATTCACGTCTATACTCTCATTCATAAAAGCAGCACGCTTGACTGTACAAAGAAAATAAAAAACAAAAAATCCTCATTATTTATGGGAAAGCATGGGAATCTAACAGAAGAAAAAATAGGGTCTAATTCCCAAAATAATAGGTGCACGGCTTAAATGGGCACCCCTGCAGCAACTCACAAACCACCCACTCACTCTAGGATTTAGACTCCACAGCCAAACAGGGAGCTCACCTCTGTCCCAAGCAAAGGCTTCCTCTGTTGGGCCTCCACAGCCCATCTGAATGTACATGCAACCCTGTCCCCTGGCTTGGAATTCCATCTCTCCCATCCCCTTCCCCACCAGGGAAACAAGACACCGAGACATCTCAGAAGACCAGGCATGGGAGAGGACATCGTCCTCATCTCCCTGTTCCCACATACTCTCCCCTCTGTCTCAGGGGCGGGACAGGAAAGGGGGGGGCTACCAGGCCGGCTATTTAAAAAAGCCTTCGGAATACATCTCAAGAACATCCTTTATGACCCTTCGTGGTTGCTCTAAAGTGCAGGTGCCATGGATCTGAGCAGTGAGATTCAAGAAGGCTCTATTTTCAGGCACAACTTAAGTCTGGAAAAAGCAAACAAATTAAGCCTAAGTGTAAATACTGAAGAAGGAAAAAGAGAAGAAAGAAATTTAACTCAGCCATAGCACTGACATTAACAAAGCTGCTGGAGGAAGAAAGAAATTTTGAGTTGATACACATTCTTTTCTGGAAAGAGGAAGGTATAGAGAAAAAACAACAACAACAACACAGTGGACTTGGTATTAAATGTGACTTTGGACCCCAGCCTCACCCCATTCCTGAAAGGGAGCCCGGAGCACAGAGCATGGGGCCCTGCCCACAGGACCTGCCAGGAAGGGGGTGTCAGCCCTGCAGTCATACCTGTACCCGCACAAAATGGAAAAACTGGTCCTGTGCTGAAAGAGAGTGAGCTCTTCCAACTAACAGCAGACCAAAGTCAACACATCAAACAGTAAATTCATTAACGTGCACGAGACAAAGAAAACCGGATGGAGAAGCAATCCCTTAAGGAGAGAATTGAAATTCATCAACTCAAAACACAGATAACACCAACCGGGAGGTCCTGTGCTTTGTCAGACTTCCCTCAGTATAGTCTGGAACCAACAAGAGGTGCTAAACCTTGAGCAAGTTAAGGTCTGCTTAAAGGAAAAGCTGGAAAATCAGAACACGGCTCGTGTAGAGGTGTGGCTTGGGGTTCCGAGGGGAGAATGGCAGAGGGCTCAGCGTCTGTTCCCTGTGCCTCCAGCCCCCTGTGTGAAGGCATCAGCCCGAATGGGAATCATGAGCATACAGTCAATATGTAAACGGAAAGACTTAGTGAAACAAAAATGAATAACTCTGCCTATCACACAAACATTTCACTTGCGATTCTCGACTTCCCTGACCAGACTGGAAAACAATTCAACTATTTATATTTCAGGGAGGGGGTTTAAAAAAAAAATGAGTAGGGAAATGTTCCACATGGGTCAGTAGGGGACTGGAATCAATCCTGTAACACGTGGATGATACGCAGGGCTCATGCGGACTGTCCCCCTCTTCCTGCACCCCCAGGTCTGCCCAGGGTGCAAAAGAGCAGCTGGGCCAGGTGGGGGCCAGGTGGGGGGTGGCGACCAGTGCTGCAAGCGGACCAGACAGGACAGCGGGGTGCACAGGAGGCCTGCTGGGCAGACCCTCCCAGGCCAGCTGCCCCTCGCCGGGATGTTGGGATGCATGCGGCTGGGCTGCGGCCAGTTGTGTCTACAGGCAGAGACTGGCTTGACCTTTAACCCGGAACTACTTGACTGTCTAGCACATTTGCCTCTGGTCTGGTTTTCTTCTTGACTCTCCCTGTTGGCCTCCTGATGCCGGTTACCCACTGACGTGGCTTTCTGGTCTCCCTCATGAGGCCACAGTGAGACAGAGGCTCGGAGAGTCAAAAAGATAGGGTGCCTGCTGTAAATGAGAGGCCTTGTACCAAACAACTCCTCACCAAGCGGCCGGGGAACAGGAATCATTTTTCTTTAAACAGCTGAGGGGACAAGGCTACACATCCCACTGATCCTTGCACAGGAGGAACTAAAGTCATTTTTCACGTGTCAATCTTTAATTTACTGGAATATGCTAAGCCTCTCACTTTAAGAAAATTAAAAACCCAGTAGAAATGGCACCACTTGCCACTAGGGCCACACCCACGGGTGCCCCCAGTGGGACAGTCCTCCTGACTCCGCGCACCGAGCCCGTCTCTTCTCTCCCACTGGTCGCTGCCGAAAGGGGCGACCAGGATCAGGGGAAAAGATGGCTGCATCACCTACTTCCACCAGTCTTCCGCTGAAAATAAACCACCAGAGAAAGGCAAGGAAAAGAAGAATGCAAAATTATCAATTCTTAGACACACACACGCACACACACGCTCTGAGAGGCTGTCTGATAGCAAGGGGAATATTTAGCACAGACATTTGCAGACACTTACTGTCTGAATTAAAATGGGAAGCAGCAGAGATAGGAGTCACTGAATAATTAGCAGTGACGACAATTTTACTCTGCTATCTGCCAGATACAATTACTTTCGCTCCATCTCCCGAGGTAAACACATCTTAACTGGTAGAGCTGAATGGGACCACCTGCCACTTGTTTTTTTAAAGGTTCTTCATTTTGAGATATGCTTGTGGCCACCTAAAATGTTTACTTCTTAAAAAACAAGAGTCATGTTCTCTTATAAATTATGACTGCTGGTATTGAATCAAAATAACTTCTGGTTTATGTGTGAAAATCAAACAAGAGCTGATTTATCATGCTGTCTATCCACTGCTGGCCCAAAGGCTTTAGAAGGACCGAGAAAAACTCCCTGAATCATCCAAGAAAGGAATGTTTATTGTTAATCAAAAACTTGGTAAACTGCTACGTTTTCTAGAATTAGAAAAAAATTACTTTCCAGAACCTTTCCTTAAAGACCTTAGAAAACTAACAACAAGACTAATTTCTTACTATCAAATAGAAAGGAACACTAATATTTTGAACTTCGGTGTGTCCCTTCTATATGTTTATCACTCAAGAAAGAATCCTGGAGTGAAAATGTCTCTCTCTCCTTAAATTCTACATCGCATTCTTTTCTGTTGCACAACTGGAAAAACGGAAGAGGGGGCAAATTCCTTGTAAGTAATGAAGAAGGTCAGCTCCTTCCCGGCGAGAGATTCCCACGTGACAGAAGCCCAACTGAGGGCTTGGACACAGGCAGGTAAATCCAAATTTTTGAGGAGGCTCAGACACCAGCTGCAAAATGAATCCAAAGAACATCTTTTCGGGGCTGCATAAATTATTACATCTCCTAACAAACAAAAAAACAACACTTGCAAGAAAAACAAGAAGATATTTTCTCTGAGAATTCTAAGTCAAATATTCTACTCCCCCACAAAGATGCCTTTAAAATGTTAAAGTATCTGGTCAAACTCCTGCCTAACAGTCAAGAAATACCCATTTGCTTAAGGGGCTGTGTTTACAGAGTCCTTGCTGTGGCCTGAGACAGGGGCTGGAGGCAGGAGCCAGCCCCAGTCAGCACCCCCCCCCGCCCCGACCCCCTGCCCTGGCCCTATAGGCTGCTTGCATTCAGCCTGCACACCAACACCAACCCACTTTTCCAGATATTCCTGAACGTTAAGTGGGCTATTAAGTAACGGTGTTCCTTTTAAGACCCGACAGAAAGACTGCATTACATAAAAATTTTAAAAAATATCTGTAGCTCTGCGGAATACGGCATTCTGAAACAACACTCAGGAAAGATTTACTGTCTCTAGGGTGCTTTTCATAAAATGATTTATTATGGTTTCACTAAAATGATTAGAGAGAAACGCTCCAAAATATCTATAAAACGTTGCTAGGCATCTTGAAAGTTAGCAAAGTGGCAAGAATTTTCCAACAAGTTGTCAAAATAAAATGAAAAGACAGAAATGCTCAGCAACACAGAGAACAAAATAAAGATACCCCATTAAAAAAAAAAATCCTCGTGTGAAATAAGCAACATTCACAGAGCTCTGATGAAGATCTTTAGAAAAGTTGACTTGTAGCAGGCATATAGTTGGACCACCTGGCCTATAGTATATGTATTCTCCGTGGATGCACCAAGGGCAGAGACCCTGCCGGGCAGGCAGAGGCGGGCTCTTCTGGATGGTCAATGCTAACCCACACAGGCAAGCTCAGGGCCCTCCGACAGCTCCACTCAGCTGCTCCCATGGGTCGGAGCTCTGACCCTCTAGTCTCCTGTCTCCCAGGAGACTGGTCCCAGCCCCGATACTTCTTACAGCCCTTGACCCCTCCAATCTCTCAGTGACCTCACTCACTCCATCACTCCTCCCGGCTAAAACAGACTTGTAGGGCATGACTCCAATTTCACCTGGTAACAGAAAACGCAAATATAAAACGTGAACTAAAAGGCAGGGAAAAGGAAAATGCAGCTGGAGCTACAAAGTGGTTAAGGCTCGTGATGGGCGAGAAGGGGAAGCTAATGACAGTGGGCAGCTGGTCCTGGGAAGAGAGTTAAAACACAAGGGGAAGTTGAGTCAGAGGGGCTGGTGCCAAAGACAAAATGTCAAGGGGAGACACTGGCTAACACCCAGAGGGGCCCCAGGCAGGGATTCTTCCAGGAACCTCACTGTATGCTCCTAATCATCTATTCTAACAGCTCTGTCAGGAGCAACTGTGCCTGTATAATTTTGTTCTGGAAAGTTCTATCTTCATTCTCTCTCTGGGAAAAACACTTTGGCCCAGCACTAAAGGGAGCCATTCAGTTCTTTCCCCAGTCTCGTTGTAAGCATCCCCTTTAAGGTTTTAGGAATATCAGTAGACTCCAGTGTCCACTAAAGCTTCTCCCAAGCCAACCACACTAAATGGCCTGAGTCCCCCAAATTTAATAGGTTCTTTCTTAGATCTGGCCAGAATCTCTAACACCATTTAACTTGCCTAGAAATTCCAAGTCCCAGAAATCAGAAAAAGTGCCAATGACCCCAAAAGCGCAAAAGGGAAGAGCAGCTCCCCCAAGCTCCTATGGGCCATCCTGACTCTAGGCGAGAGCGCTGACCCAGAACAGGCTTGGGGGGTCTTGGCCACGGCCGCCTGTTAGAATCACCAGGAGCTTCGGGAAGTCCGAGCACCAGGTCGCTCCACTCCGATAGATCAGAACCTCTGGGCTGGGGGCCAGGCATGCATCGTTTTTCAAATGTCCCCCCATGAGTCTAATGTGCAGACCAATCAGAGAAGATTCTTACTGAACTCGAGCGAAGGTTCTCATTCTGGAGATCAGGAACAGCTAATGTGATTGGACCTGGTTCCTCCCCAGCAATGACTCTGCCCTCTGCAGCCATCACCTCATTTACAACCTGCCCCGATCCAGCCGGTGGGACTCACGGATCTGCTGGCAAGGGAGAGTGGAGCGGGGCCTCCGTGTCTTTCTTGTCAACTATTCCCTTTTCATTCATACAAAAAATACTTACTCCCACCTCATGTAATTTCCAGTCCAAAGAGCACAAAGCTGTGGGGCAATGAAGGTCTTACTCTAATCAACTGGCTAAAAAAAACAAAAACAAAAACAACACCATAAAGAAGAAAAATGTAAACGTCTGAGTCCCTAACTACAGTTAAAGGTCTAGCAGAAAGTTTCAACCTGAAAGGAGCTCCCTCCAGCCCCTCCCCCGCCCCAGCCCCTGTGAAGGGAGCTAGGAACAAGGACAGGCGAAGGTCAGTGGCCCACCACTCTGTGCTACAGTCACTGCTGTCACTGGGCTGATCCAGACTTTTCAGCTGTCACCTTCCTCACAAAGGACAGAAGGCCTGGGGACCGGACACTTTCTCCCAGCACACTAATCTCATTCCACCCAGCTCAAACTGGGCTTCAGGTCTGCAAAGTCATCTTCTGTGTTTCCTCCAACAACAGGGGTTTTCAGAATCCTGACTTTCATATAAACTGTCTAAATTAACTTTTCATGAAGTCAGGGAGGGGGGCACTATGTGTCGACGTCCATGTAGCCTTAGAATTACAGTGTTTGCAGCGAAATGACCATTTTCTTCCAATCAATATGCTCTTTAAAAAAAGGAAAGGGGCGCCTGGGTGGCTCAGTCGTTGGGCGTCTGCCTTCGGCTCAGGGCGTGATTCCTGTGTTATGGGATCGAGCCCCATGTCAGGCTCCTCCGCTGGGAGCCTGCCTCTTCCTCTCCCACTCCCCCTGCTTGTGTTCCCTCTCTCGCTGGCTGTCTCTCTGTCGAATAAATAAATAAAATCTTTAAAAATAAACAAATAAATAAATAAATAAATAAATAATAAAAAAAGGAAAAACTGACTTTTGGAGACATTTGAAATTTGAGCTTTATTCCTTTAAAAATTTCAAAGGCAAAAAAAAAAAATCCATTATGAAATCATCCTTCAGTGCTAGCTTAGAGAATCAACGGGGTCCACGAACAGCAGCAAACCAAATGTTAACTAGGTGAGAATAAATATTAATCCTATCTTCCACGATGGCTGACAATTACCTGGAAAGTTCCACAGCTGGGAAAGAAGTGAGTGGCTTCCCTCACTGTCCCCATAACTGCTCTGCTCAATTCAGGCAGTTCTGGAATGTATCGAGCGTTCTGAGGTCTCCGCTCCCTTGCACTCATCCCTCTTCCCTCACGAAACCAGCCAAGGCAAAGAGCAGTGCGCCAGGAGCACCTCCCAACACTCCCAAGGCTATGGGAAAAGCGTCCCATACGTGACACAAATTCCCAACTGACAATGCCACAGGTTCCTATTTTGCTGAAAGAACCTCAAGGTGAAGGCTCAATCAAAGCACAGCACAACGGGGCCCCAAATCACAGACAAGGAAGGATCCTAACATGATTTTCTGGTCACTGAAATTATTGATGCTAATATGAAAAATTTAGAGTTTGTTCCAGAAAAATAAAACCATTCCTGGTTTAATCTTTTTTTTTTTTTTCAATCAATGACTATATTCTAAAATACCCATGTTCCTATGGAGGAGACGTGGAGACCTACTCTTACCCTCATTCAGCCCACAGAAATGTACTGATTGCCTAGCGTGTCTAGGAATGTGCTGGAAAATGAGGCACTAACGGTAAGACAGGCGCTTGGTGTCTCCCTTCCCCACCAGAGCACAGGGACTGACAGGAAGGGAGGCCATCTCCCAGGCGGGTACAGTGAGCCTGGTGGAGAAGACACAGATGCTCAGGGAGGACGGGGCTGAGTGCTGAACGGGGGAGCAGGGGTCAGGACCGGGTTCTCAGCACCAGTGTCTGTGCGAAGAACAGAAGCATGAGCAGAGCAGGCCAGGCGAGCATGGAGCGGCAAGGCCCAGAGGAGGGCAGGCAGAGCGGCCTCCCCCAGGAAGAAGCATGGCAGGACCGGGTCAGGCGGAGGGGGGGGGGTAGGCACAAGTTGGGGGCAGTGGATGCAGCAGAAGACAGTCAACAACACCGTCTCTGGGGGCACTAGGGGCCTGGACCCCATGAAAGAAGTGACAGGATTTTCTGGAGCCCAATCGCTCACACTATGGCTCCTTGTAGTGACAGTGGAGACTAGAAATGTCAAAGGTAGCATCAGAACCCCAAAGGTGAATTCCTTTTGGCAAGGCTGAGTCCGAGGCATTGGAAACACCTCAGAAATGCAAATAAACACCTCGTTTAAAAAAATCTGGTTCCTGTATGAAGATCTTTACGGCTCAATTTTCTTAAAGCAAGGCACACCTGCACGTGAGCTTCTCTGTCACCGCTCCTTCGCCCTCCTGGCCTAGCTCTGAGCTCTCCCTTTTTATCATCTGGCTCCCAAAGACCCGCTTGCTCTGTTGGGTCAATGTTCCTTTAAAAGACAGCTTGTGCCCAACTCAGAGACACCTGCTGTCCTTTGGTTCATCCATAAGTATGAGAAATATGGTACAGATGTAAGGTGTCCAGACTGGTGAGCCAGAGACGAACCCAGACAAATGGACCCCAGCTGCCACTCAATTCCAAAATTTGCCCTGGCCTCGTGAGACCAAGACCACCAGGGAGGTGTCTTCCAGAAACAAGCTCATTCTGACTGCAAGCTGGCCCTCGCGTCATCAGCCACACAAAATAAGAGACTTCCAAACCTGGGGATTTTCAGCCTGTTCATTTACATTGAACATTTACACTCAACAACGGCTAATCAAGCCACTTCCTTGAGGGCCTGGGATCCATCAGATTCAGTTAACAAGTCCTTCCCTGAGCAAATACTGAGCGTCCACGGGGTGAAGAGCAAGCAGGCCCATGCTTTAAAACCTGGACCGGGGGCGCCTGTGTGGCGCAGTCGTTGGGTGTCTGCCTTCAGCTCAGGGCGTGATCCCGGCGTTATGGGATCGAGCCCCACATCAGGCTCTTCTGCTATGAGCCTGCTTCTTCCTCTCCCACTCCCCCTGCTTGTGTTCCCTCTCTCGCTGCCTGTCTCTCTATGTCAAATTAATAAATAAAAAAAATCTTAAAAAAATAAAAAATAAAAAAAAAACCTGGACCGCACCAGAATGGGCGTGGGGGTCCCGGACTCGGACTCCACACTGCTTTTGAAAAATGAACGGCGAAGCTGCTGCTTCTCATCACACAGCGACTGCTGCAAACCTGCCCATTCCACCGAGGCCGGGACAGCTCAACGAGTCCTACCGTGGACCCGATGCACTGGCTGCCTCCTGACACCTTCCACCCCCACCGACTGCAACACTTGTCAGGTGGATTCCAGATAACAGAATGCTGACAGCTTTTCAGCAAAGCTCTGCCAGTGAGAATTCTGGCCAAGGGCAATGCCTACCTGTTGCAGAAAGTTGCATCAGCTTCTGTACGCTGTCGGGTCAAAACACATTACCCATTCTGAGACACGCCACAAGTCCATGTGCGCACGCCCACCCGGCGTGGCTCAGCAGCAGGAAACAGCCGTGTTGGCCCCCAAGGGTTTAGGAAGGGTGGCCGCTCAGTGCAGAGAGACTTCCTCCCAGGTCTCCCTGCCTCAGCTCTGAGCAGAGAGCCATGTACGACACATCTGCGCGAGGCCTGAGCTCCCACTAGCAGGACTAGAAGCACACACACTGCCAGGCTGGAGGAAGGCCACGACGCACCCCTCGCAGGCTCGACCCAAACGCACTGCTCAAATGTCCTCCGCAAACCGTTCACGTATCCCGTCTCTACCTGGGCATCTCCTATCCAAAATAAGAAACACCTTCCTGAATGTGTGCTACTCAGACTCACCAGATGAAAAATTAGCAACTGATGTACTAACGATGAGAAAGCAAGCACATGGGCTTTCCTTGCCTACACGCAGGGCTCCGGGCAAATCACGGGCAAGAGTCTGTGCTGGGATTTCTCGCCTTCTCAGGGGCACCTTTGGCCCTGAACCGGCTCTGAAAGCCAGACCTTGGGCTTTGCTGGGAGCTTGCCAGGGAGGCTTGAGAAGTTTAAGCTCCGCTCTGGCAGGAGCGGTAAACATGACAGCCACTGTAAGTTTTCAGATAAAGGGGCAGTCCTGGTGACTGAGTTAACAAGAAAAAAAACAGTAATTTCTTTGCTTATCTGTACTGGGCTGTATTGAGCAGAATCAGAAAGCACATTCTGAAAAAAAAATATATGAGATCAATTTTTTTTTGCAGTTACACTCCCTTATAAACTACCGCCCAAATCCGCCCTCCTTTTTATTTGCAATCAAGTATTTCTAACGTATTCTGGTTCCTTCAAGCTTGTCGGGGCATGATCCCTGATCTGGGCAAACGCCATCCCCCCTGTGAGTGGGAGTCAGCAGCATGAAGGGATGAGGGGTGAAGACAGGCTGCTCGGGTGATGGAGAACCAGAGTGTTGCTGTCTGAGACTGGCTTTTTCTTTCTGCTGGAGGGTGTCTGTTTATATAAAACATCCAAAAAGAGAGGACAGCCTAACTGAAAGAGCGTGCCTGTTGGATGACACGAGTGGTTTGTCTCTGGGTGAGCCATAAAGGAAGTAGGGGAATGCTGAGCTCTGCAGACACAGAAATCCCGTTCTGGGGCAGGAGGCCGGCAGTCACTGCGGGAAGGAATGGAAGCCATCGGACACACACTACAGTTGGGCAGGCAACGCAAGGAAAGACAGTCATCTCTGCCATCCAAGAAAGCTGGGGATAGAAGACTTGATAAAATCATGCAGCTGTCAGAAACACAGCTCTTGGTTTCCAAGACGAAACTACTTCTAGTCCTCCCCGAGGCATAATATAAATAACCTGCTTCCCATGGCCAGGCAGGGCCAAGACCAACCTACAGGAAAAGAGAGGGTTTCCATAGCAGCCCCCCACTGCACCTCTTAAGGAAAGGGAAAGAGTGAGTTAAGCCCAGGAGATAGGTCAACTCACTGGGCCTCATCTGCACACCCAGGCTGTGGCCAGCCCCAGGCCGGACACTGGGACGGACACTGAAGACCACCCATCCCACAGCTGCGGTCTTTCGACCGAGGCACACAGCCCCGAGGGCTCCACGGCTCTCCCAGGAATAGTCACTGGGTGAAGGGTGGATGAGGCCTCAGTCTCCAGACCCTCACCTTCCAACCACATGCACTCTTCCTGACAACAGATGGACATTGCTGTTTTCTCAACAGCTGCTCTCTCCTGCAATCTTACCGTGGTGCGTGGTCCCAAAGTTCAAACACCATCCCCTAAGGCACCAAACAAAGGCATAAGTCAAAATGTGCTTATCAGGGAGAACTCTTTAGTAATTAATCGTGACCCCTTGAATTCATAAGGCTTCTTGTTTTTCAGTGCCTTAAACATATTTCTGCTAAGGGGAAATTCTGACCCATCTGAATAAAGAAATACAGATTAGTGGTATGGATTCTCTTAAAGATAACCTGGAAATTTTTCCCCAAATGCCAAAATGTTCAAGTGAGGGAAAGCCCTCAGGATAACAAATTTACTTGAATTCTGTATTTTTCACCAGTTACAATAGATTCTCTCAAAAATTACACGGTCAAAAATTGACTTCAACTAAGTCAATCCTCCTTATTATTTTCACTCTATTATAAATGATGTTTAATATTTTCTACTTCCTGTTAACAAAACCAAATCATTTGAACTTGTGATAAAAATGCTGGGTGTGCACTTAAAACCACGTGAGAGAGTACAGAGTTTTTAAAGAGTTCTTTCAAATGGCACAAAGATGAAAACGCTGGCCACACCCGAGACATCCCCTCCAGTGGAGGCCAGTGCAGGAAGCATATGTTGCAAGGCCATGAGGAATGTGACTCCTGGAGACAGAAGACGTGTGGGAAAGTCTGAAGAGGACGAGGAGGAGGAGGAAGAGGAGGAGGGCATTCTGAGCAGAGAGGAGCCACGCAGAGCAGCAGAGCCCATCATGCATGCAAGGGGGTGAGGGGCAGGCGCTTCCAGCCTGGCGGGTAGGAGCGTGTGGGGGGCGTGGAGGAGTGGGGCACCAGAGGACCTACGTGCCCTGCTGAAGGGCTCAGATTTTATCCAAACACCCAGCAGAAGGGTTTTACTAAGTCACGGCCTCTGTGGAGAAAATGTCGGCAGCAATACAAAGGATGAGAGGGAGAGAATGAGAAGCTGGTAGCAGTTAGATTAGCTGGACAGTGATGTCCAACAGAACCTTCCGTAGTGATGAGAATGTTCCATCCATTCCATCAGTGAGGACAATGTTCCATGTGGCTACTGAACACCTGAAATGCAGCTCATGAGAATTTTTATTCCTATTTAATTTTAATTAAATTTAAATTCACATTGCCATGTGCGGCTAATGACGGCCATACTGGGCACACAGGTTAGAGAGCTATTTCAAAGTTCACAGGATGGTCTGCCCTGACGCAAGAGAGAACAGTGGGAAAAAGATACACGAGGGATTTCTGAAGTGCAAGTGGTGGACGCTGGTGACCAACTGGACGGATGGGGTGCTGAGCACCGAGTGAAGGTGGATCCCAAGCTCTGTCCAACCTGCAGATGAGGTCCAGGTGTTAGCACAGTACAGAGCAGGACAGAGGGTAAAAGACATTTGTGGGGCAGATCGTCGATCCCAAATGGACTCATTTACTTCGCAATGTATTAAGAATACCCGGAAGATGGCAAGAAGGTGGGTGGGAAAAGGTCAGACAGGTAAAGATTTGGAGGTTGCCACCACAGAGGGAGTGAAAAAAGCCACTTAGGAAAGCAGGGTCACCCAGAGGGAGAGAAAGGAGAGGGAAGCCCAACTCTTCAAAGGTATTCTGGAAGGAGAGGCCAGCCAGGGCAGAGAAGAAATGACCAAAGGAAGTCAGGGAATGGGAGAGGATGGTGCCATCGAAGCAGAGGGGAGAGAAGACACGGTATTCACCAGGGAGGAGAGCTAGTACTCAACAAGGTCCAAAGTAGGCTAAGTCCAAGGACAGGGCCTGGGGGCTGGCGGGAGGAAACACAAGACCAGGAACCACACAGTGATGAGGGATGAGAGCAAGAACCGGGCACTCACCTCTCACTTGGT
The DNA here is from genome assembly GCF_023065955.2 of Ursus arctos. Classification (NCBI taxonomy): domain Eukaryota; kingdom Metazoa; phylum Chordata; class Mammalia; order Carnivora; family Ursidae; genus Ursus; species Ursus arctos. The sequence goes on from NW_026623089.1 coordinate 68,194,679, forward strand.
GACAAATGAGGGACAGTCACTGTGACAGTAAGATGCGTATGGATGAGGTCCTCAGGCCCTGCTCCAACACTAGCTACAAGACTACATCCATTGCAAGTCTAACCAAGATGATTTCTTTCCCTTCAAGTTACCTATCTGTGACTACAAAGTAAAAGGGTATCCAGCGAAAAACACCTTTCAAAATCCAAAGTTAAAATCAGGAAGTTTAACAGGAATGGACAGAGGACAAACTGAAGCCATAATTCACTTTAAAAAGCCTCTCTTTTGTCATCGTACACCTACCTATCACCTACAACCATCCCCTTTCGTACCAGTTGGGGGCACTCTTCCAACAGATGGAGCTGATCCCACCACAGGGATAAATCAGAGCAGGCAGAAGCACCCAGCACATCCTGACTCTTCTTACCTCCAAAGGGTTCCTGCAGGTTGTCAAGCAGGAGCGGACCTCCCCTGCAAGAATCCAAGCCAACATTTTTCAAATCAACTTTGCTTCTAACTCTCATTATCACTAATGAGGGGAATATTAACCCTTGACTTCAAACTTTATGTCTGACTTAATGTTCTGACTTTCAAAAAAGCTGTATTCATTCAAAACTCACTCAGCTCCCAGAGGCAGCCATATTTGCTTCTTTTCCAGATGCCTGCTCTCCCTGAGTGTCAGTATGGGCGTGGATGTCCTGCACACATGCTAGGTGCTCAATAATGCATCGGAGGACCAGGAACTGGGAGTCACGGAGGGCCTACTATGTGCCAGTAGCAGGCAAAGCACTTTTATAAGCACCATCAGTGAGCTCACAACCACCATCCACAACAGGTGTCATATCCCCATTTTGAGTTGTGCAAATCGAGGTACGACTTGCCCGAGGAAGCGCAGTGTTCAGTCAGGGTCAAAGCAGGTCATTACAGTACCCGAACCACAGTGGCTACGCTGGCTGCCACCACAGCCGGAGACTGTCCCTGCTCTCGGATCCATCAGGCAGCGCTGTGTGGGACGGTCAGATCACACGTTTGTGCCTCAGACACGTGACGCTGAGAAGGGAAGCGACTGCAAGGACATTAACGCTGAATATATTTCAGAGGCATCTTGCGTAGCAAACGCATGGACTCCATCACCTATTAATACTATTCATCCACAATCATTACAATTTGATAGATGCTAAAAACTGACTTCAGACCTGCTATTCAAACATAATTCTTAAATCATGCTTTCGTAAGTCATGTAGATAATTCACAGAGAGACAATTAGCCTTTGACACTGCACTTAATTTAATAAGCCATTTCAGAATTTTAATAGAAGCATTAACAGGCGTGAAAGAAGAATGAACTACTTTTTGAGACCTTACAACTTACAAATTAGCTAATTTTTATTTTTAACGTAAATGTCAAAAAGCACAGTATCAAAGGGTTGGCAATTATACTGCCAAAAACACACAGATGTTATCAGAGTCAAGGTATCTCTGCTCTCAAAGATAAGTAAAGAGCAACAACAGTATTTTGAAAGTAAATGCCAAAGTCTCTAACTTAATTCTTACTACCACCTAAGAAAGATGTCCTCATTGTCAAGGAAGAGTAGCTATGAGGATTAAGCAGAATATGCATATAAAAGCATTCAGTGCCTTGCCAATAAATTATATTAATAGTAAAGAATGAACTTCCTGAAACTAAGTTTATTTAATGCCTTTACATTATACAAATATGTATTTTTTTCCTGCATAACACCTTTAGATGACAGAAAGTAGTCAAAAGGTTAAACAAATATAATGGGTAACATCCAATAACAGCAAGTAAGTTTTCAAAGAGATCTGCCTACATGATACTAAACTCAGATCACAAATGCTTCCATGGTCAAGGACACGTGCCAAAAACATACTTGTTATACATAGTATCTAATAAATGTTTGCTAAATACTGGCCTTCAATACTTCTGTTATATATACTCAACAAAACAAATCAAGAAGATTACGTAATGAAATAAAATAAATCCAGACTATATTCAGCCAGGAAACTATACTGAAACAGGCATTTTTTTAAGGGTACACAGAACTGAGTCATATAATTCAAATACTTTAATACCATGTTTTTTCCTCTTACAAAATTAATATGTTCATTTTAGAAAAACTGGAAAACAAATGCAAACAGAAGAGGATAATTACACATAACTACAAGTAATAACCACCGTAAATTCTTTAATGTATCCTTGTTCTAAGAATGCATATGCATATTTAATTTGCCTGCAAAATTGGGATCTAATATATATATACTGCTTAGCCAGAAAATTTTTTTACTTAATATTCTGTTCACATTTTCCCATGTCATTAAATGGCCCCATAAAACAAGATATTTAATTGATTTAAATTACTTGATCATATGGAGAATCATCATTTAATGCCTTACTGCCAATATTTTTCCAGTTCTTCACGTCATAACTAATACTGCTTTGAGCAGCCTTAAACATAAATCTTTCGCACCAATTGTGATTATGTTGTTGGGCTAAATTCCCCACCCCAAATCCCCACGCAATTATTAACCTCTACTTTATTCAAAGTTGCACAGAGCTTAACCTAGAAGTCTTGGGAAGCCAAGCTTGTGGTACAGAAGGTTAAGGAAAACTTCGCTGTTCCTTCTTTTCTTCTCCTTTAACCTTTGACCTGGGGCCATGGAAGAGCTGCTTCTTTGGAAGTCTCCGGGCACAGGTGCACAGTTACCTGGTAATGTTCACCTCCTACCCACACCCCATCCATCTTTCACCTCTTCAGGGGAACGGACAGAGAACCTTTAGATAGAGCTTCTCACGAGGGGACAAATGGCCAGTGGGGGCCTACAGCGGAAGACAGACCCCTACCATATGTACCAGACTCCAAAATAACTGAAATAGAACTTGGGCTGGAATCCACAGTATTGTGCCTAGTTTTCAATATCATCCTTTTGTCTACCCCCTTAGCACAGCCTTAGCCACTTATACGGTCCTCCTCTTATTTAAAGAAAAAAAAAATATATATATATATATACACATATACATTTGTATTTTGGTATTATCAGGCAACTCAAGTTAACACAGGTTTCCTCTATATGAAGCACACCCATATCCCACGCAATACTACACACACGAGGTGGTCTGTGTGCAGGGGACAGATGACCAGAATTTCAAATAGAGAGACCTGGGGGCCAGAAACAGTCACCTGGTGCCAGGCAGGCCAACCTGGCCAGAGAGACTATGACATTCTATTGCACTGGCTTAAATCCACAGCCCAAACACAAGTCTTGTAAGAACCTCCCTATCTACTACACTAGCTACGTCCTTTAAGTCTTTAGGACATCAAACACATTATCTAACACTAATCCACACCCCTCACTTTAAAGAAGAGGCAGCTGTTAAAAAAAAAAAAAAAGGAACCCTTTTTCCAACGGTTTGTATTCTACAGTTTTAACTTTGCTTCTCTGAAAGCTAACTTAGGATAGCCATCCACATCAAACTACCAGGAAACCAGTCTGGAAGTTGCTAAACGTTACAGTAAGTCATGTGACTGCTCATGGTGATAAGGAAGGTATTATGACGTGATATTTCAGAGTTAGTTGTCAAATGTAACATAAAAGTACACAAAATCCCTTTTGTTCATTAAAACACAAATAGTCTATTACTTTACAGAATAAATTTTTTGGACCTGGCCACCAACGACAGATCAAAGATCAATTCTGAAATACATCATCTGTTTATTTTTAGATAAAAGTTTAAAATGCTATATAAATTGAACTTGCTGAAAACGCTTTAAAATCTCTTCTACCATTTCCATCAAAGTGCATGTCAGAGGATCTCTCTGCAATGAGCGTTGTTAAAACAGAACACAGAAGCTATTTAGATACGTATTATCCCCCGGAAATAGCATGTCATCAATCTGACCCTGATTAATTAATAAGCAAGAAGCAAGCAAGCTCACTTATCACATTACAATCTCTAAAAATAGTTGACCCCTAAACAGCATGAGTCTGAACTGCGTGGGTCCACTTATTTTTTGACACAGTACAGTACTGTAAATGTACTTTCTCTTCCTTACGATTTTCTTGTCTTTTCTCTAGCTTACTTTTCTATAAGAATACAGTATTTAACACATATAACATACAAAGTAAGTGATCACTGGTATCGGTAAAGCTTCCAGTCAACAGTTGGCTATTAGTAGTTAAGTTTTGGGGAGTCAAAAGTTACATGCAGATTTTCGACTGGGCAGGGGGTCAGTGCCCACAACCTTATTCAAGGGTCAACTGTACTGATACAGATGGTATTTGTTCAAAATGTATTATGAGCATTTAGTGTGAGGAACTGCCCTTTCACTCATAATTGTTACTCAGTTATGATTGCAGAACAAAGTTATGCAAGCAACTGTGACTCATTAATCTCCCATATTCATAATTCCAGGGGACAAACCTGCACAATTCTTCAAATGCTTTTCTTCCTTCCTATGTTCTGTTTATTGGATCACATGTATAGGAATGTAATTTTACGTGTTAAGTCTAATCTTTAGCTCTGATAGTACCCATGTCAGGAAGAGAGTAACTCAGGGTGCTCGAAGATGTCAGGGGGGTCACATCCTTGGTTATTTTTGTAGTTTTTGTTTAATGAAATACTTAAGAAATTATACTAAGAGATCTTGATAAACAATACAATGTTTGTATGCTTTCTACTCCCTGTCCCCAAGTCTAAACAAACAAACAAAACAGCACACACCACACTGATCGCCACAAACGCTGGCATCTACACCCAACACCAGACCCCTAGACTAGCTCAGAGATCAGTCTTCCTTGGGGCAGAGAGGACGTACCATCTCAACCTCTCTCTGTAATTCTGAATTCACCAGAATGCCAGCGTAGGTGATAAAAGTAGAATACCATGAATATATAAAGTAAAACAGAATAAGGCAATACGACAGAGCAGGGGATGGGTGAGTGGGGGGAACCCCTCTGTCCAGACAGTAACTTTAACTCACATTAGTACAATGAGTTAAAAATTAAAAAAAATTTAAAGACTCTATATGGTCTAACAATAGCCCAAAGCACAGAGGGCACGGATGCTCTATGACATTGGGCTCTTCAACGAGAATGAGCTCCTAAGCAGGAGCGTTTCACTGTAAATGCACTTACCAACGTCAGTACTCCAAAAGGTGTTACTGACAATATTAATACTCTTATAAGACCTTTAATACTGTATTAAAAAAAAAAGGTATCCTGATGAAAAAGGCTGCAGATGTCCCAGGCAAGAAGTAAAAAGCAAAGTTATAGATGTTCTCGAGCAATCTCTCACTTTTATTACAGAGTCAAGAGGAATATCTCCAGGTGTCAAAGGTGGGGCTGCCTTCCAACACTTCTGGAAATTACTTGGAGTCGAAACCTTCAGAAGAACGCAGTGAAGATTAAAAACTTGTGAACAGGGAGGGCTAAGCTCTCAGAAGGACTCAGTGGCCTTGGGTCCGAGGCGGGAGCCCACGGGCATGAGGGACAAACCTAAAGAAAACTGCATTTCAGGGCCCATTAGACTACAATTCCACTTGGTGATGGTCCAAAATGTGCTCTGGTGCCTTGGTAATAAAAACGACAACAACAAAAACTGGAAGAAAACAGAGACCCTACTATAAAGACAAGATCAGAAGGCTCAGGAGTTTGGAAACCTCCAATTAAGTTATGTGATCCGAGAACAAAAAAGATATCATGGCAAAAAATAAAATAAAATTCCCTGATGCAGGTCAGACTCGTTCATCTCGATTCAGGGAGCACAGAAGATGATCTCTCAGGTGCTATGCGCTTTTTTATCATCCCCAGAACATGCCCAGCATCTGAGCAACAGGAAGGCCAAGATGGTTCTGAACACGACAAGCTAAGAATCACCAAAGGAGTAGAGGCACGGGCCAGCGGATCTCTATTCTGAGTCCAACGACAACAGAGAACAGTGGGAGGGCGCTGTGTAAAAACCACTTCCAGGAGGATTATTAGAACATTTGCAATTTCTTTGGCATCTCCTCCCCCTATCCCCGTGAAGACACCACCCCTGAGAAGCTACCTCTGGAAGTATTTCCCTTTTTCCCTCAAACTAAACAATGGAACTTCATACGTGAAATGCAGGCCCATGCTCCCTACGAGAGCTGCAGAGCATGTCACCTAACAGCGAGGGCAGAAATTTTCTCTTGGTTTTGGTTGGGTTGATAGAATAGTGAATTTATAAGGGCGAAGGCCAATGTAAATGTTTACCCACTGAGGGGAAAGTCAAAGCACACGCATTTTAGAGGCGGGTTAATACGGAATTTAATCAGACACCAATAAAACACCGGGCCATTTTCCCTCCCTTACGCGTTAAGTTTAATATTTCAGTTAAGATAGAGACACTGCCCTTAGAATTTATATACACTTGATCTAGCTGATTAAGTGCCACACTGCTCTTTTGTTCACTACAAACAAAAAGATGTATAAAAAAAAAAAAAAAAAAAAAAAAAAAAACCAACTCCCAAACTGCCACAGTGAGTTGAAAACATACCATCTGTAGCAGCTTAGCTCCGGCTACTGCCCTCAAATCATCTGAGAGGCTCAGGACATGGTCCTCTTCTCTCAAAGTTATCCTTAGCAGCTGTGTTCTTATTGCTCGGGAGGTTCCCGGGCTCCTTCCGTGCTTAAATTATTGGCAGAAATTAGCAAAATCAGCATAACCCATCTGTAACCTATCCTGAGCAGAGAGCAATCGGGAGGAAATGAATTATCAAAATGCCATGATGCTCCTGTGAAAAAGAAAAACCATTCAGCCTTTCCATCTTTTTTTTTTTTTTTAACATTTTATTTATTCATTTGACAGAGAGAGAGACAGCCAGTGAGAGAAGGAACACAAGCAGGAGGAGTGGGAGAGAAAGAAGCAGGCTCCCAGCGGAAGAGCCTGACGTGGGGCTCGATCCCAGAACTCCAGGATCACGCCCTGAGCCGAAGGGAGATGCTTAATGACTGAGCCACCCAGGCGCCCCCAACCTTTCCATCCTTAAAAAAAAATGTTAAGTGTCATTTATGTCAACCGAGAGTCCCTCCCTGCCCTTTTAATTTATTAGTGCAGAATGACAAATGCAACTGAATCACTATGTCTGTGCTCTCCTGCAGACCTGCAGATCATGAACACTCCCAAACTCCAGGAAAAAAGCCCAGATCCAAGGCTGGAGGTGGTCCCCTCGACAAGGAGCAAGTGAACAGGGGAAGGAAGTCTTTTCTGTCAAACATGCTGAGGGAAACAAATTCATGTGCAAAGCACATTCTGGGTGTTATGAGGTAGCCCTCTGGAAGGGATTTACTTTGTTTGGTATCCCCAGGATTACTCTACCCATGCTTGGAAACCCACAGGCTAATTCTAAAGAACACAATACTCAGGGCCCAGACATGGTGGTCACTCTCCACCTCCACACCCTCGACCCCCACGGCGTACTGAACTTGCCCCCCTGAGCCCAGTCAGATTCACAATCTGCTCCACATGGTCTTCAAAGCAGCCACTTGTACCCAGCAGACCGTCACTTCAGGAGTCTTTCAGGGTGCTGGCAGATAGTCTGTTCAAAGTTCTTTGGGGGGGCAAAAGCAGTGTAATATCAGCTCACCAGATAGGAGGGGAAATCGCACACACAACTGTTTCCTGATGCTCTGCCCCACAACCCCTATCGCAGCCCCTCTCCGAGCGGGAGATGGCCCTCGGACTCCATGGACTCCAATGGAACTTCCTTCCGAATGGCACGCAAGCCAGAGCACCCTGCAGTCATTCAAAAGGCTTCTGCTCCCAAGAAACCCTCTGGCTCCGGAATAAATGATTTCCATTAGTCCATTCATCAAGTGTCTCTTAAGCCTTCTATTATGTGTCTGCATTTTAAACAGGGGACAAGGTCCTTTATTACATCCCCTAATCCATGTCCCCAGAAACATTTCTTTCAGAGCTACAGAATCTGTCTGCAATCTCATTATTAGGAGACTTTACCCTCCCTTCCTCCACCTAGAACTAATCTGCACTTTAAGACAGCACTGCCCCCCATTACGGAAAAAAAAAAATCTGCTGAAAGCAATATTAGTAGAAGATCTACTATATTTCCAGAATCCGAGTGCTGCAAGAGCAACTCTCACGTCTGCCTACTCACCGTTTTAACCTGAGTCCCTCCCTAGAACTGTGCCTGGCACAAAAGAGCACGTGGTAAATATGGGACAAATGAAGCAAGGCATCTGAGCGCCCACTGTACCATGGGCAGGGCCAATGCCACAGTCCTGGAACAGAAGCGCGTGCATGGTCACGACACCGCCTTCGTTCCCAGCACCCCCTGAAGTTAGGTGCAGTCGTCTAGGTGCTGCGTCCCTTTTCAGCAAGCCTGAGTACAGACATGCCCAGCAGGCTTCACTTTGCCACGAGGCCAAGGCCCTGAGGTGGAGAAACAAGATGGAAGGAACCTGGGTCCATGAGTGTCAGGCAGAGTTGTACAGCTCACCTACCCAGATGGTGGAAAGAAGCCAGCTTATCTCTTGTCTAGACCTACATTATGGAGTCTCTTTTACAGCAGGTAGAACTCCCTAACCCATACAGCCCTCAAGAAAAATCTTCACAGACTGATACCATATTTCTAAAATTAACAACAAAACAGAAAACAAAACAAAAAAACAATAAACCAGTACTCCTGATGAAAACCTATTAGTTTGTTTCTAGCTAGAGAGTTTCAGCAACTGGGAGCTTCAGTAACAGTGGGCATAGCAAAAGGTGTAATTAATTAAATCTATCCTTTTTCTTTTTTAAGTCAGCTAGTATTTTATTTTACTAGCCAGTATCTCTCCTCACCATAGGTGATTTTAAAAATCTCCTAATTTTTTAGGTTTCATTGGTTAGTCTCCACAATGTAGTGTCATAAAACCGAACTCAGAAAATTTTAGCTTTAATAATTTATTGCATTTGAACTAGAAATTATCCCTAAGAGATGCCTTACAAAATCTTCTTTATGTCAAACCTGTCTTAGAAGTTAACCCCAAAGGTAAGAACAGACTTTGCGAAAATAAAAACATGGATTTTCTTTTACCTAAAATTTTCCAAGGGGCACACACAAGCAAATGGTCCATGTGTCGCTCCAACTCTTCAGAAGCAAGAAGGCTCAGCTGAAAGCTTCCCACCAGCCTGAGCCCACCCTGCGGCAAGTGTCTCCAAACTGAGCAAAGATGTGCCTGATTTCCCGAACATATGGGTAGGATGTAAGAAGAGACCCAGTTAGAAAGTGGCCAAATTAAGTGTAAAAATCACATCCCTGTTCACAAAGGGGAAGATGGGATTTAAGAAAGATATAAAAATACCTGAAAGAAATTGCTCCTAAAATCACTTGACAATATGACCTTTCAAAAGGGCCCATGACCAAGGCAAAGCTAAAGCCAGCCTGGCACTGTAGTATATTTAAAGCATATGACAAAGTAGGAAGACGTTACGCCAAGTGAAAGAAACCTTGCACAAAAGAGTATATACTGCACGATTCCATTTATATGAAGTTCAGACACAGGCAAAACTTACCTATGGCAAATAAAAAAAAAAATTTGGAACAGTGTTGCCCAGGATGGGGGTCGGCAGGGAGGGGGGAGTAAGTTGATGGGGAAGGAGCAGGAAAGAACCTTCTGGGTTGGTAGGTAGATCCTAACAGATGTATGAGATAAATGGGTGTACGTGTTTATCGACACTCATAGTGATACACTTAAAATGTACGCATTTCATTTTATAAATTTTACCTCAAAAAAGAAATCAAAGATTTTAAACTCATTTATGATATGTACGCTGATGTGTTTAGCATAAGTATACTGATGTGTGCCACTTATTTTAAAATGCATCCCCCAAAAATGGACTGATGGATAGAATGCATACAGCAAATATGGTAAAACGCTAGCACTTTGTACAGCCTAGGTGGTGAATATAGGGTGCCCGCTATACTACATAATTCTTACAACTCATCTGTATGTTTGTAAATCTGTATGATAAAAATCTGAGGGCAAGTCCTTGGTGATTATGTTGAGATCTCATTTTAGAGTTTAAAGAATGCAAGTCTTACCCAGCACTTACTACAACTTCACGGTACTTAAAAGTGAAGGTGAGGGACGCCTGGGTGGCTCAGTCGGTTAGGCGTCTGCCTTTGGCTCAGGTCATGATCCCAGGGTCCTGGGATCGAGTCCTGCATCGGGCTCCTTGTTCAGCAGGGAGCCTGCTTCTCCCTCTCCTTCTGCCTGCTTCTCCCCCTGCTTGCACTCTCTCTCTGTCCCTCCCTTTCTCCCTCTCTGACAAATACATAAATAAAATCTTTAAAAAAAAATAGTGAAGGTGAGCTCAAGCAGCAGAGCACGGGCAGCAACTTACCACACAACCCAGAGAGACCCCAGTGGGGGATGAGTGCTCCCCAGGGTGAGTGCTCCCCCGGGTAACTGCTCACTGTCCACAACCATGCGTCCCAGCCTGCTGCCTCGGTTTAAAATTTTGATTACTCAGAATAATTTTCAAATAAATCACTTTGGCAAATCAATTACCAAAAGTCACAAATTCTTAAAGTCTTAAAACACGAGATCTTGACTTGAAACCGTAATACTCTGTGTATATTTTCTGGACAAACCACTGAAACAGAGTCAGTAATTTTATACCAAAACACCATGATCAAAAGGCACAAACTTCCAGTTAGAAACGAAATAAGTCCTGGGGATGTAATGGACACCTTGGTGTTACAGCAAATAATACTGTTAGTATGCCTGAAAGTTGCTAAGACCAGATCTTCAACGTTCTCATCACACACAAAAAAACCAATGTTGTACGTGGACTTATTGTGGTGATCATTTCACAACACACAGAAATGTCAACTGCTATGCTGTACACCTGAAACTAATACAGTATTATCTATTACACCTCAATTTAAAAAAAAAAAAAAAAAAGCACGTCATGTACTTTCTCTATTTTTTCCTGCAGGTCTATGACACTGCATGACCTTTAACAAATTCCAATGGGGGTAAAATCAGACTGACTATCTTACACGACAGACAAGTTAACCACCATGTCAAATATACTGTCCATCACTTCTCCTTGATGTTGCTTTATCGTCAAAATCCCCTTTGGAGTTGCAAAGCCTAAACCAGGCAAGGAGGTGAGTTTCGTTTGAGGCACAGTGAGCTGTGGACAACACGGGGGTCCAATGAACAACCAAGTGACAGGGTTCTAGTTGCATTTTCTGGTCCCTGCAGAGCCACGAGTGTCACTGCGTACAAGGGCCCCTCATGGAGAATTCAAATCCTCACCACGTCCCAAAGCGTAACTCGGGTCCTGCCTTCTCGAGTGTTCTCCTGACTAAGCAAAACCCTCCACACTCTGGGCGGCCCACGGAGCCTTCAGCTGAAAGAAGCCGCAGTGCCCGTCCATCCCAGGGTCTCCTCCAGGGGCACTCTCCCCAGCTACCTGACACGGGGCCAGCAGCGAGGCCAGAACCCCCAGCCCGCTGCCTTACACGACAGGGCCTGGCCGTGAATGCAGTCTCTTAAACGTCTGAATCGGTCACAGGAGGAAGTCGGATTCGAGGACAACTGGAAGGGCCCCTCTGAGGCCGGAAATGCAGCGAGTCGGTGAATTTGCTGGCCGGGCCAGCCGCTCACCTGGGGCCCAGGAGGGGATGACGTGCGTGGCCCCGGTGCTCCTGGGTCTCACACCCCAGGCGCCTCCTGCTACCTGGGAAATCGTCGAAGGCCAGCGTTTAAACAGCCCTGGAGGTTGTGTGGCTCACGTCCTTATTTTCAAATGGGATTATACTCACTGTCCCGGAAGCTCGGTGGGGTGGACGTGGCCACAGAAGCCCGCCTCACGCCACCTCCGTCTCCTGCAATAGCCAGAAAATTCTAATCTGGGGCTCTTCCACACAGTGCTCCGAAGTGGCTTTCCAAAAATCATCATCTGGCTCCTCGGTTTTCCCTTTCCCAGAAAAGGGGAAGGCAGCAGCAGCTCAGTGCTAAACCAGCCAGCGCTTGCAGACAGAGCAAGGAAAACACGAGAATGTTGTCATCAGGCTGCCCCGGGAAGGCGGGAGCCTCTATTTACACTTGCCTCCATCCTCAACACCTCCCACGGCCAAGTGTACTGGGAGACGGATTTGTTGACGGAGTGACAAAGAAAATAGTGAGATTCGAGGCGGTGTCTCCTGCAGCCCCGGTGAGGGCCCTGCTCCCCAGCACTCCTCACATCCGGTGCCAGCCCAGCATCGCCTCTGCTCCACAGCTCATTTCGGAGACAGAGCCGAGCCCGGCCCGCGATGCCAGGCTCGGAGGATGGGTTTGGAAAGCTCCACGCCACCAGACGCACGGCGACAGCAGTCATCAGACATCACCCAGATTTCACTGCCCTAAAATTAGCAGTCGGAGCAAAGTAGTGACTGCAGTGATTGCGTCAGAGCCCTTGGGGCTGGCTAGCTGCCAGCTTTAAACAAACCGTCCGGCTTTCTCTACCAGGGAAACAATATTTTGGAAGAGAGCCAGCTGAGCGTTTCAGCGAATGTTCCAATTCTAGCTTCACTATTAATGTTTTATCATTCAATGACAAGGTGAACAAAGTCTGTATGGGCTACATCTGCAAGAGGGTTCTTCTCTTTGTTGTAAGCACTTATTCTTTGGGTGAGTAAAGTGCTGTGATGAATCCTTTTAAATATTTAAATGCCTGAAATTTATTTAGGGATTCACATTCAACTGGCTCACACAAAGATTATGCAAATCTGGCAAAGTATAAATGCAAAACAAAAATTGTTTTCCTCTTATACTTCTTTTAATCTTGGCAAAGATGCAGGAGCTCAAGAAATGTTCCACTTACTTCCCAATAAAGGACAAATAACCAGATTGAATGGGCTACCCCACCACAAACTACAACATTTCTAATTAATAACAGACGATCCACTGGCTGATAGAACAGGGCGCTTGTCAGACTCGTCAGCACAACCCTGGGCTACCATTCTCCCCCTTTCAGGGACAGCTGGTTGGATTCCACCATTCTCCTGAGCATGCACGTTCTTTACTTCCTCTCTCCTTGCATTCACTCCTTCCATGATCTACGGAAACCAACCAGACCTCACAAGGAAGCCGGGAAGAGAGGAAAGGGCCCTGTCATTGGAGCAAAGAGACCGGGTTTAAAGTCGAAGACTAAAAAGACTTGGAAAAGCATGTGTTCTCTCCTTAAGCCTTAGTTTTCACGTCAGTAAAAGGGGGTCATCCTATCAGTTTACAAGGTTCTTGGTAAGTATGTGAGAGGACACAATGAAAGTTCCAGCACAATCGCTGTTTTGGTTTTATTTTGAAGAATACCCCTCCCCAATTCTTCATTCAGTTCCTAAGTCAAAAACATTGGTCTCCTTCATTCATCCTTACTATCACACGGAAGTTTTTAAATAGGAAGAGATGGTTGATTCCCAGCAAACGACTTCCAATGACCCTCAAGTAAGCAAAATCGGTTGGTCAATGAGGTGATTTTACTCCTATTCAGCTGAGTCTCTCAGTCGTGCCTCAGATCTCCTCACAGCACATCACCACACAGATTTACAAAGACAGGAGTTAGAATGACAGCCTTCTGTATTCCTGGATTGTGGGAATTAACACTGTATCAGGATAGTCAAGATGAGGGACTTTTATGCTTACTGAGCACCCACTATACTTCAGGCATAAGTAACTCTCACGTACTTTGCAGTCCTCAAAAGTGCGAAGTCAACGAGAGGTACACAGTGTACTCCTGACGCGAGCTTTCCAAAATCACTGTCTCCTCTAGAGATGATCGTGGCTAATGGACTGACAGGTGAAAAGCTCCAGGTGACTCCACACAATCCAGAAATCCTCTCTCCAGTCACCTTTAGTAATGAGCCCAGACCAGGGTTTTTAGGTGAACTGCAGCCTCATCGGATTCTGACAGGGCTGTGCACTCGAGACTCTGAAACCTGGGAAAGGTGCAGACCACACTCTCTCTCATGAAAAGAAGGCCATCCCTAGGGCACCCTGGATCCCAAACCATGCCCTCTGAACGGGGCTACCAAGGTCCTCATGGAACAGATGGACCTCTGCTCTTACTCCCTTCAGGAACTATTTCTCCACTTCCACTAGTTTGGTATCAAAGTCCAATCACGGGTCATCTCAAATGCCCTGGAATAGATTTAAAATGAAGTATACAAGGTTGTTTTAGATAGACCATTTACAGAAGAAATAATCAGAACTTTTGAGGCGACACCACTTAGCTCAACAAAAGCCAAGAGACACACTTGGCTCATGTTTAAACCCACGGCTCTCCATCATTCGTTTAATAAATATTTCTTTGCTAAGAGCCTATGGTGTGGTATACCCATGGAAGTACAGGCAAGACAGGAGTAAACCAGAAATGGCCCTCCCATGCAGCTCTTATGTCCTATTGAGGTGAGACAGAAGATATGCATATAACAATGAAGCTACAATACTGGAGGTGCCTGGCTGGCTGAGTCCGTACAGCATGTGACTCTTGATCTCAGGGTTGTGGGCTGAAGCCCCCCATTGGGTGTGGAGCTTATCTGAAAAATACACACACACACACACACACACACACACACACACATACACACACAATATAAAGTCAGGCAATCTTAAGTGCTTCAGATTAAGGTCAAGCAGAGTACAAGGGAGCAGAAAGTACAAAGGAGGGCGGGTGAGGTGGGAAGGACTAGTTCAGCGGGGCAGCTGCAGCGCCAGGGGCTCTGGAAAGGCTGGGTGGCTAAGCTGCCTAACTCCCTTGCAGGAGGGGCTGGTGCGTGCTACGGTTCGAGCCAATGACACTGACAGGCAGAACTATCCAATTAATCTGTACCTTCAAATACATTCTTACTCTTCAGGGATGCCTGGGAGGCTCAGTCGGTTAAGCAACCGACTCTTGATCTCAGCTCAGGTCTCGACCTCAGGGCCGTGAGTTCAAGACCCGCACTGGGCTCCACGCTGGGTGTGGAGCCTACTTAAAAAAATTGTTCTTACTCCTCAGAAGTTTCCGGGGGCGCCTGGGTGGCTCAGGCGTTAAGCATCTGCCTTTGGCTCAGGTCATGATCCCAGGGTCCTGGGATCCAGCCCCGCATCGGGTTCCCTGCTCAGCAGGAGGCCTGCTTCTTCCTCTCCCACTCCCCCTGCTTGTGTTCCCTCTCTCACTGTCTCTCTCTCTGTCAAATAAATAAATAAAATCTTAAAAAAAAAAAAAGTTTCCAGATGAGTAAATGGTTAGTTATGTCCCTCTGTCCTGATCATGGGGCTGGTGACAGTAGGATGCTTCTTCAACAGCTGAGTTCAATCAGAAACGGTCCAAAGAGAACAGTCTCCCCCAGTACATTATCCCCTCCCCCATCCCAAAATGAAACCTCTAATTAAGTAACCCATAAGCAATTCTGGAAGAGAACAGCCCAAAGTTAAAAAAGAAAGAAAGAAAAGAAAAGAAGGTCTTCGGAAAAGGAACAAATACAGTAAACAGAGGGCCCCATAAGGATAGGGTCTTAAACTTCCCTTGCAAGACACTGACAGGCCCCTGAGAAACTGCTATCAAACGGTCGTGAACTCCAATCCGAGAGGGTGGTAGAGCAAGGGTCTCCAGACTGGGGCCACACATTTCGAAGGGAAACAAAAGAGCCCTTGTAATGCAAAAGGAAATATCCCACTTCTATTTATTTTTAATACCACCCTTCTTAAAATGTATATTTTTATGCTTTATAATGTCCATATCGTAGATGGTACATTTACACGCATACATGTGTACATACACATATGCACAAACACACATACGCAGACATTATATATGCAGAGACATACATGTACATTGATTTAAATAAGTGATTTTGTACAGAAGGGGTATGCACGTTGAAAAAAATTTAAGAAAACTACTACAAAGAAATCCCTGTTCTTTGGATTGAGGTATTAAACACTCAACAACAGCTTTTGATCTTTGTGAAAAAATGAAAATTGTAATTCCTAAAATTACTTATTAGAAACTTCAGGTGAAAGGAGCCCATATCCCAGAGCTATTCCTGAACCACGTGAATGCCCACTGTTCAACCAGGAACCAAATGCATTATCAAGCCCCCGAAAAGACCGGGAAAGCACTCATCGTGCTCACCACCCAGGCTCCTACTATGCCCTAAGCACTGCCATCAGAAATGCTTTTTTAAGTCTACACAAATAGTTCATCTCAGCATACATAATTTTTTATTTATCCAAGAG
This sequence comes from Ursus arctos, assembly GCF_023065955.2. Lineage (NCBI taxonomy): Eukaryota > Metazoa > Chordata > Mammalia > Carnivora > Ursidae > Ursus > Ursus arctos. Next base: position 68,210,911 of record NW_026623089.1, read on the forward strand.
TTCTGACTTCCCACAGTAACAATTTTTAACATTGGCTCTCTACCTAGATTTTTTTACTCATGAGTAACTGAGCGCACAACCAAACAGCCTGCTTTGGACGACTCTGATTGCTTGAACAGCTCCACTAACTGGGAGCTTCTTCCAGATTTAGCAAATATGCAAAAGGGAAAAATATGGAGTAATCCAATGGGCAGAGCTCAAGAAGCCCCTCAGGACTAAACAGACTCGGGGAGATAGGAAGGGCAGAGTATCTACTAATTGATAATCAAAACACCGGGAAAATGGGAAATGATCATGGTTCTCTTCTCCACTACCTGAAAGTTAGACAAAATAAAATACTACCCAGCTGCAAAACAAGTGTGGGAAGTCCAACAACATTCTGATCTTTCCCACAATCTTTTTAGTGCCTAAGACCTCCAGGGGTCAGAGGTCACAGTGGGGCCCTATTTTCTAAGTCATTCAGTCAGTCAGTCATTAAGCGAATATTTCTTAATCACCAGCCATGCAGAGGGCGGTTCTAATTACTAGGGACACACTAAAATTGAACTCATTTCTGTTTTAGGATAACGTGGGCAGGAGAAGCAGCAAAGGACGTTTGATATGCTCTCCCAGGACATCTGCGTGGAAAAGGCAGAGAGACAGGGGCCAGTTGGTAAGAAATTAGGTGCATTAGTAACCTAACTTGAACCGAGAGTGACTCCTTGTAAACCTGGAAGCTTCCTAGAGACACGACTCATAGCTGAGCCAGTTTAACAATTTCATCAGGGAACTTAGATGGAGATGTATCGAGACCAGTCTGATGCACTCTGCACACAGCATTTCTTTCGGAGAGCAGACAAAAAATAACAGAGCCAAATTCCAAGAAGTGCCAGGGGTAGCACCCGCTAAAATAAAGCAAAACAAAGCACAATACATGCTAGGTCTTGCAATGACATTTGTACAGGAAGGCAAGACGTGGCTCATGGTCATATATGATTAAGGACTCAGGGGTTTCAGCGAACAGGAAAACTCACGGAGTCTGAGGAGCGTGGCCACCAAAAAAGTGAACACGCACTTGGACTCCATCAGTGCAAGCAGGACATGCAAAGCGGAAGGAAGGGCACTCCTACTCTGCACAGGTCAAGCTGAGTGGGAGGACTTCATTTCTGGGTCCAACTCTGACAGGTGTTGCTCAGTGAGTGACTGAAATGTGCCTCTAGAAAGATCTGTTCTACAGGCCACCAAGGGAGTAGAAAGCAAACCAACAGGTAGAATTAGATTGCAATGCTACAGGTAAAAAGCAGCTTCTAAGAGTCTTAAAACATTCGAAGGGTGGCGCTCTCCACCCCTTGCAGGCCATGTGCAGGTATTGCTGGAAGACCACTCATGGAGCATATAAAGAGATCCAAGCATCACAGAAAGGCTAGCTGGGCTGGACTGCGACTACCAAACCCTGGTCCTCAGTGACGTTATCACTGGGCAGTGCAAAAGGAAAAAGCATCCATGTATGGGAGGGTATATATGCACATGTGGGATAATTTCAAAAAATATCCCTTCTGGTGGGGAAGAACCTTCCTGTCTGAAGGCATGCATATTCTTTCCTCCTTTTTTGGGGGGAGGGTAGGATATGTATCAATATATCTTGATGAAATGCACTGAAAACTGATAGTAACTGCTACCCTTAATTTTCAATATTTGCATGGCAGCACCACATACTGACAAATATGACAATCCCTAAAATCTCCTTTTGTTTCTGTGTTTTTAATTTTACAGGTGGATGAACACACAAAAATACAGCAATAATACAGCAAGGAAGGGGTAACCTTAAGGACCTTTGTAGTACGAAGATGCTAGAACACCTAGACTCAACTTACTGCCTCTTTCCTTCTTTCTTATCACCCAACTTGGCCATACGGGGGCGGGGGGGGGGGGGAGTATCATGGAATTGGGTTACACTAAATATGAAATTTCTCAAGACACAGAACCTCCACTGTGGGTCAGATCCGGCTCACTTCAACCACTCTTGGGAACCAATGCTCCTGAATCAAGTCCAGGAAGGGCCAAAATAATTTAGCTCTGAAGTTATGAAGCATTTAAAGTCCTGTTGTATTGTTCTCTCTCCTTTGAGGGCTCACAGCTAAATGTGATTGGAACAGAAAAGCAATTCCTGAATCAGATTCCGAGGTAAACCAAGTTCATTAAACCAATGCCCATATACAAACACACGATAAGGCAATGAAAGAAAATACAAAATCATGAAAAAATATCAACTATCACCATCAGTCATGTCCGCTACTCGAAAACCTTTATTTTAAATGTGAAAGAAATCTAAAATGTTGGTGCTGAATGGGATCACAGAAATAATTCATCCAAACCCATTTGCACCAGGCGTAGAGGCAGGAAACTAAGCTGTTCCTGTCCCTCCCGCCTAATGTTCTCCATATTCTATCACCCTGCAAGGGAATTAGGTACATTCATTGGAGTAGAAAAATCTGGAACATGGTTCCTTGTATTCTTTAGAACAGTACGTCATATTTCATTCAAGTTCAAAACAGAAAAAAAAAACCTGCTTTGCTTTTCAGTTAACAACAACAGTCTAAATTTTCTTCAAATTCAGCATGTCTTTGAAAGGATATGTAATCCTAAACCGCCAAGACAAGTAGATCATACATGCGATGACTCCATGCCTTCCTCAATCTCAAAAACAAAACAAAACACCTTGCATTTACCAATTGTGGCTGGAATTCGAATGGGGGCAGTATCCACTCAAACACGTAGTTCTTTGCAAAGTAGGCGGTAAACACAACCCCTTTTAAATTAGCTTTGATGACCAAACATGAACACTTTCAAACCAGTTTCAGTTACCAGACAGTTGCCCTTTAAAGATAGCTCACTAATATTTCCTCACTTTCAAGAACAGATAGACTATCAAAATTAATAACCTACTATTCATTTTGCCTCAGGTGAAAAGATCCCGAGGCAGACAGGTGTTTAGTAAGCTCAGATATCAAGGAATCCTTTAAAATACCATTCCAGTAGCAAGGCAGGGCGGGGGGGGGGGGCACAACTTACAACCCCCCAGTACACAGCTCTAACTACAATAAACATCATAAAAGCCAAATCATGGTGCTCTGATAATTCCCCTATCATATTCCATAAAATTAAAGCTCTTTAAGAAAGGCTAAGACTTAAAAACATAAGCATCTGATGAAAAAGATACACTTAAATCAGCTGGGGAAAATCTGCAGCCTGTACCCCAAAGCCAGACGCTCTACCTCCATACCTGTAATTTAGCTCTTATTTTACAGACCAAATGCTTACACTGGTTCTTACCCAAGTTCATTTCACCCCATCTATAGGTAGCATGTGGGTACTGATAAAAGCGGTTTCTGATTTCATTTCCTACTTCCCAGATGTTTGCAGGAGAGTTTTTTTTTCCCCTTCAGCTATTTATGAATACACTCTAATTTAGAACAAACAAATTCAACATGTCATATTTTAAGCTGGGTAAGACACACAATAAACGACATCTATAAAATAAGTCCAAGATATTTCTACAGCTTATAAACAAGTTTTCCTACCAAGGCAAGATTTGGACACGCTGCCATGGTCTTGCTTTAGAAAAAAAAAGGACTAAAAACGTATAACTGAAAACCTGCTTCTGCTAAAATGGCCAACCACAGGCTACTGTACTTCTCTCATAAAAGGGGTTGTGCTTAGAAGTGAAAAACCAAGTACCAACTAGGGAGAAAGATAAAGACGCCCCTAGAACAATCCTTCCTATGAACCATGCATACAGACTCCAACTACCTGCATCACTGGAATCTAAGGAAGAATCAATGCTGTAACTGTACCCAAAACTCAAGAAAGACTGCACTTGCCCATGAATAACATTGTTTTATCCGTCTCTGAATCAAGCAGTGAACTACTAAATTAAGCAGTAAACATAGTAAGTGAAAATGCTGTCTACATACATTCCTCAAATGTATTCCTCAAATAAATCAAAACACGAAACAGACATCCTTAAATCTGTGACTAAAAATGGTGACCAAGTTGTCTCTTGAAATTCATCTTTAGGAATGCCAGAAATAATAGGACACCTCTTGAAATCTAGATGTTTGTTTTGTAAGAAGTAATATATTTCAAAGAAAGCAACAGTTCTGGAGATTTTTTTTTCTTTCCCATTCCTAATTGCAAAACTGGAAAAAATTGCAGCCCGGATTGCAGATAGGCAACTCAAAAGCCCAGTTTACTAAATGCCTGTCATAAGAAAGCCATCTAGTGTTAACATTTAGAAATGAAAACTGCAGACAAAAGAGGCAAAGAAAAGAAAAATCTTAGTGACTATTTTGAACTTACTGAGAACAAACCTATGAGAATCGTCAAGATTCTTTGTTTTGTTTTTTTTTTTAAAAGGGCCATCCTTATGAAAACCAACTCTAATCTACATAAAATCCAAAACATGCACAATTTTATTTTGACCAAAATCATGTTTTGGTGACCACAGTTCTGTGACCAATGCACTTGATTTTTCCAATACTCACGCTGGAGTCATCTTGGGCTGAATTAATTTAACTGAAGCAGGTTAATGATGACAAATATCTCCCAGAGGGGTAATGCCAAGTTGTTTTCTCTTCCCCAGAAGCATTGGCTCTCGCTGGTAGATGATGAACCGAAATTGATTCTTTGGGTTTGTGGCACGGTTGACAATTAATCTGTAGGTGCTCGTGGGGATACTCCCAGGACGTGGTCAAACTAGCTTTAATAATATAGGGGGACCCGGCAAGGCCCGGGAGCGGAGGATGGAGCGAGGCACGGGAACCGGGGAGGTGGCGGAGCCGTCGGGACCCCGAAGGGAGGTCGCGCCGAGTTGGAAGGGCGCTCGCCGCGGCTCCGGATCTTACAAAGAGGGAGCCGGGCGCCGGCGAGGGCGCGCGCTTGGGGCGCACACCTTCCCGGGGGACTACACCCCGCAGCAAGTTCAGCAAGTAACCCCGCCCGGCGCGCCGGGGCACCGCGTCCGGCAGCCTTTTATCTTTGCTCTTAGGTTAGTCACAGAGGAGTTGCTGCGCACCCAGAGGAGGTCCTCATTAGTGCTCGTGTCACCAAGACGGGAATAACCTTTCTGCCGATCGATAACTTTGAGAGAACGAGCGCGGCGGCTCCTCTTCTTCCCAGGGCTCCGGAGCGCGGGCGCATTTACCAGCCGGACCCCCGCCCCGCGCCCCTGCCCTGCCCTGCCGCCCACCCCGCCGTCAGCCCCCGAAGCGTCCCCGGGGCAGCCCCTTCACCCCGGGCAGTCCTCGCCGAGGCCGTGCCCGGACACCACCCGAGGGCTCCCAAGTGGATCCCGCCTCGCTCCCCGTCCGCTCGCCCTACACGCACCTCGGAGACGCAGTCCGCGGGGACCTGCTACAGCCCGCGAGCGCGCGGCGGCGCGTACCGGGGCCGCCGCCTCGCCGCCCGCCGCTGCCCGGGGCTGCCCATCGGCCCGGACTCTGCCGGCGCCGGGCTCCGGCGGGAGGCGGCCCGGACCCGCCGGCTGCGGCTAGAGCTGTCGGCCTGTGCTCGGGCGGGCGGGCGGGCGGCCGGGGCGGGGGCGCGGCGCTGCTCCTCCTCCTCGGTAATCCTCCTCCCGCTCCGCCGGCTCCTCCCGGGCTCCCGGTCTGCCGCGCCGGCTCCCGACGCCGCCGCCCGCCCGCCCGGCGGCACCGCCCCCCGCCCGCTTTGAGGCCTCCCATTGGCCGCCGCCTGCAGGCCCCCTCGGCCCCGCCCCGCGATTGGGCGCGGGCGCCGTCCATCCCGCCGCCCCGCGGGGCTCCGGGCTCAGCCGGTGCGCTGTTCCCAGGCCCCGCGGCGCGCGAGAGCGGCGCGTCCCGGAGGGGTTCGGGCACCCTTCCCCGGGAGGGGACTGCGGGGCGCGGGGGCGCGGCGTCTGGCGACCTCGAGGGAGGTGCAGCCTACCTGGACCCGCGCTCTGGGAGGGCCGGCGCCGCCCTCCGCGGACTCGTTTAACCCCTCTGGCTGGAATAAGTTAAAAACCCCGAGTCCAGCTCCGAGCGGCCCCCTCGCGCCTTCACGACCCTGCCCGGCCTTCCACTCTCCGTATCAGGGAGAGACGCGCCCGCCCGGCGCTCGGATCTCGGCGCCGCCGGAGCCCGAGTGTCGCCGGCCGAGGAGACACAGCCAGCCGCCGTGCGCGCTGCGCGGGCACCTGCCCCAAAACGCAGCAGAATCGCCGACTGCCTCGCTGTGTTCAGAAGAGGACGGTAGGAGGGGCGAGATCCGACTGCGTGCCGTCCTGGGAGGGCGCTCCCGGACCACTCAGGCGGCTCCCCTACTGTGTGCGGGCCTGGGAGGGCGCCCCCGGAGCGCCCAGGCGGTGCCCCTACTGTGTGCCGGTCTGGGAGGGGGGCGTCCCAGGACTGCCCAGAAGGTGCCCCTACTGTGTTCAGCCCGGGGAGGGCGCCCAGGGACAACCCTGGCAAAGCCCCTGCCCCCCAGGGCTGGGGTGGGAGGTGGCACGGAGAAATGTACAAATAAATGGAACGTTAAGATGAGGTCAGGAAGGTGCCAGCGCGCAGGAATGCTGCAGAGATGAAAACTTTCGGAGCTTGGTGGCGGGTGGCCAGGGTGGGGGGAGTGGGGAGGTGTTAGGAGAGGTGAGAAGTCCAGGTGCCCCAGGCCCAGCCCCGAGTTGGCCCGCCCCGCCCCAGGCAATCCTCAGCCTAGAGCAGGAATGCCTTTGGATCTTCATGTGGAGGAGGAGGAAATGAAGTTTTTATATACCCATCTTTTTCTACGTTCCTAGGAAATGTTGATCACCCAGGAGGAAGCACTACCTGAAACTAAATTGTTCGACACTTGAATTGGTTGCTGAAAAATTTGAGGAAGTCTTAAGAGAAGACTTGTTTTGGCTACAGTGGAATTGGCTCTGTGTAATCAGACAGTGGGAGTCACAACCTCTAAGCAGGAGTAGACCGGTTTAAGTAGTCTCTAACTTACCTTTCAGCCCCACCATAGCATTTCCTGAGCTGGCTTTACCACTGCGGAGCTGGCCAGGCGGTTTCCTGAGACTGGATTCAGGGCCTTCAGTTCCTCTTTCTAGAGGCAGAATTCTTCCTGGAGAGATAAAGTTGCATGTACTTCCCCATCACAAACACTCCCTAGAACAGAACCCTGTGAAAAATTAGAGGCCGTTGCTCCCATGCTGTATTTCTCTGTTATCTAAAGCATGTACACTTCCTACAATCTTTTACATCCCTTTGTAAAATATGGGTATAATATGAGGGAGTGGGTGTGATAAAACACGTCAGAGAGTGTTACAATGGCATGACAAAATTTCTGAGTGCTCCATGTTTGCCAGGCTTCCCAACTGTGGCCCCATTATCAGCACTTACAAGATTGTCACTTATTCATTCAACAAACGCAATACGGAGCTGCTGTAGTGTTCCTGAAAGATGCTAAGAGCAGGGGATCTAAGAACACACAGGACATGGGCCCTGCTCTTCAGGAGCTCACCATCTCACAGGTGGCGATCCTCATACATCTTACACGTTCTACTAGAGGTATGAACAAAATCCCACAGGATCAGTCATGGACGGACCTTGGCTGGGGGAGCCTAGGGAGGACACAGTTCCCTTCATAACACGTACTTCTCACGCTTCACATCGTTGTTCGTTTCTCTGTCTTTCCCACTATTCCGTAAGGGCCTTGACGATCGGAACCACGGCTCCCCCTGCAATTTGACTCCAATGGCTCAGACTGCCTGAGTCAGTGGCTTGGCCCTGAGGTGGCTCTCGCTGCTGCAGCTGCAGTCGCCCATTGTCCGGTAGATGAGGAACTTTGATCTGTTCCTAATGTCCAGTACGGAACGATCTTATAAGGAAGTGTGCCCAGACGCGCGATGATGTCAGCCACAATTCTCTTCCTCTCCCACATTACCATCTTTCTCCTTGCGTTTTGCGAACTAAAGCCCAAATACCTTGGGCCCTTTTGGCCACTACCAAAGTCGGTGGCATTTTTACAAGTGCTTCTACGGCACAGCACAGAGTAATCAGCTGTCTGTGTTTAGGAAAGCCGGCAAGAGTTTCTGATTTCCCATGGCCCCAGGTCACATGCAGCCCTCCCTCGTCACTGTGTCCACGGCTTCAGGAGACATATACCGAGCCCCTTTGCCATGTCTGACCAATGCTGGATAGTGGGAATGGGGCCCAGGGCCAGCCCCACAAGGTGTCCTCCTTGTAACACACTGTGAGATCTTCAAGGGAAAAAGCTCAGGAATGAGTTTGCATCTTCTTCCCCAAAAACATACTCTAGAAATACTACCAGATTTAATGCTTGTGTCCTTCCTCACTGGTGTTTGCATCAGCCCTCTTGTTTCATGCCTTTTTGGGAAAGGGCAGAAATGGAAATTACCTCCCCTGTTAAGACATCAGTGCAGTATTTTGGCCTTAGGATATCTTACTGGGGAAAAAATCTTTTTCTATTAAAGCTATAAATTTTGCTGAAGTTCTAGAGAAAAATATCAACTATGAAGTGTGACACTCTATTTACCCGAAAGCTAGAGTGAAGGGTCATGTGTCCATCTTGTCACTGTCCCCTTCCCTCAGGTCCAGGCTTCCTCCCGCCTTGTTCACTTTCTGCCTCTCAAGTCTGTTTGCTCCTGTGCATTTCATTGTGCTCTAAGGGGTTCCTAAAGAAACAAACTCGAGGGAGTAATCCTCTTTACAATTCTGAATCAGCACATCAACTCCTTCTGAAATAATTCCAACATCAGTCTTAACTATTTTTTCTCCCAATGGTGTAAAAAGGCACAGAGTTCAAAGACATACCAGCTGTCTATGCCGTTCCAAGATTTTGAGTTTGTTGGCTGACCTTGGCTAGTACTCATATCTATTTACCTTTGAATTTAGCAAAACAAGAATCTTACTTTCTTAACCCACCACAGCCAGTTTCTCCCTACAAACCATATTTATGGACCATAATAAACCCTAATGGCTATCTAAGTTAATAATGGTTTTGATTCCCACCCTCATTTCCTCTTCCCCTTTTCTACTATCAACCCTCTTTTCAAAAGTATTTCTTTTAAGCTAAATGAATATTCATACATTGCAACAAATGTGTATTGATTTCATATTACCTTCAGGGCGTTCTGATAGACTTGAAGGACCCAAAGAGCTGAACACCAGTGTTTGTGAATGTCATGATAAGGAGCAGGTGCTCGGGACCACTGATGAGTGGTGCCCACAGGGAGAGCGGGACAGCCAACCGCCTGCAGGCAAAACTTGAGCCAAGGGGGAAAAGGTTCATCAAAGATACCAAACCTGCCGAGCAAGGAGGAGAGAAGAGAACACTACCAGCAAGAAGCAGCTCAATGGGCAAAGACACAGGAACGAACAGTGCGAGGCATGCTTGGGAAACAGCTGTGCCCTTTGGCTGAGCACAGGCTTACTCACTTACATAACATATACTTATCTAGTGCTTTGTCTGTGCGAGGTCCCATTTTCTTCTTAGAAGGAAATCATCCCAAGCAGACGAGGATATAGGCAATGCTTCCCTTCCTCTCAAAATGGCAAGCTCTCCCAACAGAAACTTGTTAGGCTGTGGTCTTATAAAATAAAAAAATAAATTTTTTTTTAAAAAAGTGCCAACTTCTGGTGCAATAAAAAAAAAAAAAAATTAAAAAAAAAAGCCACGGTTAATCACCAGCTCAGAAAGCTGGGCTACTGGATGTGGTTGTACGTGTTCCAGTAGTCTTGATAAAAAGACAGTACCTATTCCTCTTCAAATGGAACTCAATAGAATAAGGTAAGAGTTATAAAATGATGTAACACCTATTTCCCATAGGAGCCAGAGAAGAAAACTGTTCTAATAAAAAATAAAAATTCTGCAAGGATATGAGGAGGCCTTCTGTGTACTCATTTCTGCTCTGGGGGATGCAGAAGATTCTTATGTACAGGTAACCAGATCATCCTCAAAAACGTATAATATGGCTAAGCTGGGATTTTTACATAGGAAAATTCTAAGAACAGTGCATAGTCAATACATTAAAAATTGCATGTTGTAGAGAGGTGCGCGTGAAGATTTGGAGGGATCGAGAATCGGTGACATATCTTTCAGAAGGGAAGGGTTTCTTGTTTTCTTTTTTTTTTTTCTTTTTTTTTTTTTTTTTTAAGATTTTATTTATTTATGTGACAGAGAGACAGCCAGCGAGAGAGGGAACACAGCAGGGGGAGTGGGAGAGGAAGAAGCAGGCTCACAGCGGAAGAGCCTGATGTGGGACTCGATCCCGGATCGCCAGGATCACGCCCTGAGCCGAAGGCAGACGCTTTAACGACTGCGCCACCCAGGCGCCCCATCTTGTTTTCTTAATATCTGTTTCACAAATAAGAAATCATCTATGTTGATCTTTGCTGTAATGTTCCCAATCCAGTGTGTCTGCAAGAATCTTCCAAGACACGTGCATTATCTCTCTTCTGATGATCCAAGCTCTTGCCCAAAGCTACTCACATCGTCTTCCCTTTACCTTCCCCAGCCCAGACGCACAGCTAAGCAACTCGTACAAATTGTATCCCTCTGACGGCTGTCTTCCGTCCCCTTACCTCCCCTCACCTCAAAAAGACAAAAAGAAAAAGGCCTAAACTGCATATAATCCAAAAGCATCTTCCCCCTTTGCTCTTGCGTTGGTGGAAACCCAGATCGGGGATGTTTTAGGAGCTCACGTGCTTTGGCATCAGACACCTCTGGCTCTGAATCTGGTTGGGAAGCTTCTTAGATGCATGACTATAGACAAGTGACAATTCAAAGTAAGAAAATCAGGGTAGCCATACATCAAGAGAGTGGTGGTGATGACTCCTTGTGATTTGGGGTATAAAGTGCTCAGCATGGTGACTGCACGCAGCGAGTGCTGAAAACACACTGCATCGCCAGTGCTTACCACCTCCTCCTACCCCTTCAAGGTAGGGACTGGCCTTTTATTTCCAGCCCCTCACACAGAACCCGGCACAGGGGAGGGGCTTGGTAAATAGATGATGGATGAATAGAGGACTGGGAGGATCATTACACTGAGAGATAAAGTCCTATATTTGTTTTCCTATTTTCTGCCATAGGAGATGTAAAGTTTATATCTTAATCCTCCAAGTTTTATTCCTACTCGGGACTTAAACAGTATTCATTCACCAGTGTTTTGGGTTCTACTTTTTTTTCTTTTTGACATTTTCTTTTTTTTTAATAGTAATTTTTTATTATGTTATGTTAGTCACCATACAGTACTTTTTAGAAATAACCAAGCAATCATAGTAACAATGTAAGTTCAATTGATCTGTGAGCAGCTGCTATTGCCTACCACTAGATGGCGTCTATCAATAATAACGCTAAAAAGCGCCGCACATAGTCGGCGAGGTAATAATTCTAAAGAAATTAATACAGAAAAGTCATATATATCTGTGTGTATACATATTCACATATATATATTTACCTTTTGCACATTATTTCTCCTTAATATTGGCTATGAATCTAAAGCTGTCTACAGTTTGGCAAACCCTTGCTTTCCTAATTTTAAGTCTCCAGTAATAACATTTGCAGTTGTTATTTTACATATGATTTCTCTTTAATATCGATTATGAATCCAAAGCTGTCTACAGTTTGGCAAACCCTTGCTTTCCTAATTTTAACAGTCTCCTGTAACTACATTTTTAGTTGTTAATTAAATTCTAAGCAGCATCAACGTGCAAGACGTTTCACTGTACCTGGTGACTGCTCTCCACATCTTTCTGCAAAGTTGATGGAAAAATTCACCCTCTGGGAAAAAAGAAGTTAAAAACGAGAGGGAGAAAAGGGAGGGGAAGACAGACCCTTCTGCCGCCTTTGTTGTTCATTCAGTAGGCGACAGGCTGGGTACCAGGGATCTCCAGCATCTTGCAAGGCACTGAAGCTACAGGGATGAAGAGGGTTTACTTTGAGGATGTGCTTGCTAACCCATAAAGAAAAATGTTCAGTCTATAAGAGACAAATGTTTATAGGATGACACTTCAATCGTCAGAGGGGATGGATGTTTCTTAGAGATTGTTAGGACATATACGGGAGAAATAGAGATCAAGAATGTCCTATCAAGACTAGAAGGTTTCTGCTTTCCAATTTTCAGGTGGATTCACAAGACCATGTTTCTTCACGCTGGCATTTGGTTGTCTGTGGCATTTGGGCAAGAAGAGCTGCACTTGGGGCGCCTGGGTGGCTCAGTTGGTTAAGTGTCTGCCTCTGGCTCGGGTCATGATCTCAGGGACCTGGGATCGAGCTCCGAGTCAGGCTCCCTCCTCAGCGGGGAGTCTGCTTGTCTGTCTCCCTCTGCTCCTGCTCTCTGTCTCTCTCTAATAAAGAAATAAAATCTTTTTTAAAAAAAAAAAAAAAGCTGCATTTGAGCGTTCTTGGGGAGAGACCTTTAAAGGAGAGGAAACAAAAGGAGAGAGTGAAGGGTGAGGAGGCAATCAGACAGAAATAGGAGAAGAATGGCCAAGGAGGAGCAATGTAAATTCTTCCCACAAAATCTGAACATTCAGTCTTTGATATGGACAGACTAAGCCCATAAATTTTAAGATTGAAACAGTAAGTAAGGAGAAAAGGGCCATAAAACAAAATCGAAACACCTTTGGACTCCTAATTCCATTGTTTCTGGAAACTGTAAAATCAGGTGTGGAGGTTGCAAAGATGAACTCTGGCCCCTGTGCTATTTCACTTCCTTATTTGTCGATGCACAGAGGAGTGACTGAGCAAAGAGCCTGTGACAGGCGCCAGTTTCATCCACCTACAAGAAGCAGCCTCCGTCCGGGCACCAGTGTGGCTCAGAGGGTTAAGCATCCAACTCTTGGTTTCGGCTCAGGTCGTGATCTCAGGGTCATGATCTCAAACTCGTGAGATCCAGCCTCACGTGGTCTCTGCGCTCAGCAGGGAATCTGCTTGAGACTCTCCCTCTGCCTCCCCTCAAATGTTCTGTCTCTCTAAAATAAATAAATAAAATCTTTTTTTTTAAAAAAAGCCTCCATCAGTATTTCACAATATTAGCTACATCTCCACAGGTGGGAAACCAAGTTTTCCCCAAAGACTGGCTCCTCTTGCTAACCCTGACATCGTGACAATGTTGCTGTTATCTTCTAAATACTAGATCCTGTAGGGCTTCCTTGGATTCCTCTCTTTCTCTGCCTTCAACGATCCAATGTGAGACCACTAACGTATTCCCCAGCGGTCTCCCACACCAGTCTCCTTCCCCGTCCTGGGTCACCATCCTCCTTAGGTGCTTTTCTCCTCCAGTGTGGACAGCTCTCTTAAATGAGCTCTTTGTTTTCTGCCCCTCAACCTCCAAACCACTGGATACGCACTACTTCAAGGGCATTGACTTCCAGCTCAAAATCCCTCCCGAGCTTCCTGGTGCCTCCTGGACAACGGCCGAAGTCTCCTCACCTTACTAACGTTTGGACCTTCCACAGTCTGGCTCCAACATGCGCTTCCTGGATCTCTTGGGAATATTTGCCACCACAGACTACTTCTTCTTGGAACACTCACTGCCCTTTGCCCCATGTGTAACCTTCTCCTGGATTCCGTCTGACCTCCCTGCTGCCCACTCCTCACTTCCTCTCAAACTCCTTTCCTTCTCTACCATCTTCACGTTGGATGCCCCTCAGGGCTAGCTCCTACTCTTCCCTCCCTGGAAAATCTCATTCTTTCCAATGTTTACAATTATTATCTTATGATGCTCACCCCTGAACCTATACAGGCAGCCCTGACAGATACATTCAGCTCTTAGACATATATATTTATACACACACACACACACACACACACACACACACACACACACACACATTCAGTCAACATCTCTCTGCTTGGATGCCCCAAAGGGAGCTCAAACTCAGGATACCTCAATCACAACCTATCTCCAAGTTTGAGCATCATGTGACTTCCCAAACTCGTTTCCCTGTAATCCGCATCTCAGCAATGGCATCACCACACACTTGTCATCAGAAATGTGGGGTCCTCCTCAACTCCTCCTTCTCTCTCAGGCACTCATCCAAGCATTGACTGGGACTCTACCACCGAAGCATCACTTGCCTCTAGGTGCTTTTCCCCATCCTTCCTGTGCCATCCATTTGGCCAAGACAAAAGGAAAAGCTTACTACACAGCCTGTCTTCTGTTTCCTGTCCGGCTCTTCTCTAATCCATCTGCCCCCTGCAGCCTTTGGTACACAAAATAGGACAACCTCCCTCTTTTGCTTCAAAACCTTCAGAGGCTTGCTAGAGCCCCCCAGGGAAAACTGTAACTCCTTGATCTGGCCACTGCTGCCCTCTCCAGCCCCCAGTAATACAAGCACCTTTCATTCGGTTCTGTCCTCACACTTCAGCTCTGAGCCTCCACACAGACTTTTCTCTGCCAACAACTCCCCTCTTTCCCTGCTTTGGTCCAGCGAACTCCTATTCATCCTTCAGTCTCGAGGAACCCTCCCTCAGAAGATCATCTTTGGTCTCTGCACTAGGCCAGGGCGCACATAAATCTTCTTGTGGCCCCGGCAGCATCCCATCATCCACCTCCTTCTGCTTTCCCACGTGTGTAGCCTCCGTCTTTCCTACCAGAACAGACACTCTGTGAAGCAGGAAGCGTGTAGCGGCCTTGACTGTCTCCTCCACAAAGCCTGATCTGCATCTGAATTCCTAACAGCCTTTGCCAGAGATCCCAACCTTAGCCCAGACAGGCCTCTGCTGGTGTATCTGGTGAAGGGGAGGATGGGCCCAGTGGTGGTTCATTGTCTCTGCAGGTGATCAAATGTGCCTACAGGGAACCAACTCATTCCAAGGAATTGGACACGTATGGCCACTTAAAGAACCTTGGAGTTGGAGGGGAGGACTGATTCTCAGGACAAAATGATGTCTACCATGCATCTCAATGTATCTTTAACCCTCCCCCCATGCACCCGTGGCTGTATTCTAGGAAGACAGAAGGCTACCCGGTAAAATTATCTAGTGAAATCCAGTGTGGCACGAGGACACAAGCAAGTTGCATTTGTTTTCTTCTATTACACTGTGACTCAGGTTGTCCCAGGAGTCAAACGGCATTGGCACACTGGTAGGAGTGCCCTGCAGGAGGCGACAGAAGCAGCCGCAGGGCCTGTCAGGGGACTGGAGCAGGGAGCAAGAGGGTGAAAGAGGGTGAAAAAGCAAGAGGGAGCAAGAGGGTGTAGAGGTGGTGTTGTCCAGCAGGTGTGGCTCTACTCCAGCTGGTAAAGGAACCGGAAGCTCCTAGCAGGTGCAGCGGCCCAGGAGCACGCAGTGGAGGCCACAGAGCTAGCAGCAGAAGCTGACATCGAGTGGATTCATCAAGGGCATTCTGAAGATGCCCAGAACTGTGTGAGCTGGCCAATGGTTTTGTACAGAGGGGGTACTCTGTATTAGCAGACAGATGGGAGAGCCAAAAAAACACCAGTGATTACTCTGAACATGGCCCATTCTGGACCTCTAGCGGGTCTAGGGAATTTTTGGTCACATCCAAATTGAGTGTATGTGTCACTGGGTTTTATAGATATTATCTCAAACTCTTCATTACTATTGTAATAGGTACAATCTATGTTTTGTCTCTCTAACCACATTTGATAAGTGATGGAGATAAATCTGTCTCAACAACTTGGCCACTGTTCAAGGACATTTGAGGAACGCTCCGAGCGTATGGTATTATTTAGAGAGTCAAGTGCAGGGGGAGGCAGTACTCATAAGTTTTTGCCCCACTAGGGGTGTAAAACGTGGAAAATACAAGTGGGCTTTTTGTCTCTTGAATACATAAGGGCCAGAACTCCAGTTTCCTTTTGATCTTGCTCTACTTTAAACATGGTCATTTCTCCATTATGTATATTCGCCCCATTATCTATGCAACTGTTTCCCACAGGAAATGAAAGAAGAGTGTGAAGAGTGAGTGTTGAAGGTACAGATGGGCAAGTAACTGTAGTAAAGTGATCTTTCCAACTACGTTCTAATAATGTAAAGCAATTGCTTTAGGGTCACCTATTATGGTCATTACCCACACCACTTCTCCATTCAAGAGCATGAAGCATCAATAATAGAGTATGATTGTTTCCTCCCCAAAGACAAGCTGTATGAAATACAGCAAAAAGCAACATAGTGTCAGGCAAGAGGTTTTACGTTAGCGTGCTATTCAAGACTGTTTCTGATTGCCTAGTAATGACCCACCAAGGACCAGCTCTGGTAGCTGGCATTTTGCAGGAAGATATTAGAAGTGTTACCTGAGGTCCAGGCATCATACATCTGATGGCCAGGCTAATTAGTCAAGTGCCCAAAATACTCAGTCTGATCACATATTACCATGCCTTCCATCAACTAAAGCCTGCCTGAAAGGAAGAAAAATTATAACTGTGTCTATGCCTATCTGTGTATCTGTATACAAATTAGTGATGCCTTTGAGCCAGGAGGTTTCCATTAGTTCAAAGAATGTACCACATTACATTTTATTCGCTCTTGTTCCGATCCGTTCATGCTTTCAGTGGTTTACCAGCAGAAAGCCCTAGAGGGGACCTATCCAGACAAGATCAGACAACATACAATTATCATCTTTAGTATTCCCACTTGGAAAATTGACTGGTATTCATGTGGAACAATAAAATCAAGTATGCTGGCACTTGTGTGCCAATTCAAGGATATAAAGAGAGGATCTGGTAGGGGCTTGGAGGTGGTCACTGTACAAGGGAAAGACATCAAAGAGAAAAGTGTATCTGTATTGATTGTAAACATATAGTTTAACCACTGAGCTCATTCATTCCAAACATTCTGTAATGTAGTATCAGTAATCTTGGTTTCCTACATGCTATTTGGAGATCACAGAATCTCTCTCGCATTGTCACTTAACAAACGTGAACACACTGAACTCTTACTGTATGCTGGGCACCATTTTGGAGGGGGGTTAGGTACAATACTGTATGTTCATTTCATAGATGAAACTGGTTCATATCTAGGTCAGGGCTATAAAATCCCAAAAGAGCCAAGGGGATGTAAAACAACTCTAGGATAAATGCCTATTTATCCATTTTTTCCCATTCATTCACCTATCCATGCTTCTATCCATCAAACATACTTCGGGTGTGCCAAGAATTGTTCTATAGGCACTATGTTTGCTAAAATAAATTAGTGTCCAGTTGGTAATGGAAGAGACAATAAGTAGATGAAGAATTCTTAAGAAAAATAATTATTAGGATTGGGGCACCTGGGTGGCTCAGTCAGTTAAGCATCCAACTCTTGGTTTCAGCTTAGGTCATGATCTCAAGGTCGTGAGACCGAGCCCCACCAGGTGGGGCTCCATGCTCCGTGCAGAGTCTGCTTGTCCCTGTCCCTCTGCTCCTCTCTCCCCTCTCCCCCGCTCTCTCTCTCAAATAAAAAAATAAAATATTTTTTAAAAAATGAGGATAATCCCTAGGACTTAAACCCACTCCAGCAATCAGGAGGGATATAATGCTAAAGTCAAACCCAAAGAATGCCAGAGATTAACCAGGTGGGGAAGCAACCTGTTTTGGATTAAGATGTTTTTCCCAATTCTCCTTTAGCTGCCACTTTTCTCTGATTTTCACCTTTCCCTTACCTATTCTCTGCTGACCTCTGATAAAGGCACTATTTTCCTGGATTTTAATGTTTCCACTGGCCTCACCTCAAGGTCATAGCATATCAAGGTTACTTTTGAGCCAAATCCAGTGCACTATTTTTGAGATAATGAAATAGTTTACAGTGAATTGGTTTAGAGATAATGTAAAAAAGGAGTTTTTCACTCTTTAAGATGAAATCTCCCTAAATCGACATTTACTACCTAAAGATTTTAGCCTGCTCTTTTTGTGCGGAAATTGTTGTTTTCCTAAGGTGACATCTTTTTCTTTGTTTTATCTTTATCACTGCATGCATTTTTATATTGTGACTGCAAAGATAAGCAAGAAAAATCAAGTTTAATTGACAGATAGGTGGAAATGTAAAAGTTAAAACTTTTGAATACTCCATAAGCCTATCTATGTGGCATGAGCATAATTTTCTATCCCCCTTAAATTCTTAAATACCATCTGATCCACTCAGTAATTTCAATCCAAATGAGTATTTGTAACGTATTTATTTAAAAAAACAACCTTAGCATAACCTCTTGTTCTTGAAATTTTCGGTTAGTGTTTGTACTAACAGAGTTATTGAACTTTACAGGGAAATTCTATTTTAGCTTGAGAGAACAGAGATTTTATTTCTACTGTCATGTGCAGGTCATACTACTGAATATTAACCTACAGAATATTAACCTGCTTTTCCACCCTCCTTCAGAACATAAAACTTGGCTAAGCAAAAATGTTTGGCTCTTTCCAAAGGAAACAAAATGTATCAAAACATGATACTATATTACTCTTTGTAGCTGTTGTGAAAAAAAAAGTTAATCCCATTTATAAGTAGGAAAATAGATGAGGTTAATTACAAGGACAATAAAGCACGAAGGAAAGAGACTACACATTGGCTTCTGGCTCTGGAATAGTCTGGACACAAAGTTGATGGCAATATTATTCATCTTTGTTGCAAACTAGTGATTCACCTCTGACCATTTCCATTTGCATGATTACTGCTCTGCATGACAGAAGGTTTATCATTCAGGTAAGACAGGTTCTACCACCAAAAAGCTGACAATTGAGACTCCCCTCTGTGGAGTCCTGAATTTGCCTCTAAGAGAAGAAAAAGCTATTAAGTCAATCTTACTGGTGACCACCATATTGACCAGGCAGCGCAATTGTTTCTCCAGTTGACCTGGAAGCCAGGTGGTCTGAAGTCTAGCCTAGCCGTGCCACAGACTAGCTGTAGGATTCAGGGACTCCACTCAATCACTAAGCACCTCAATTTGTTTGGCTGCCAACTATGGAGAGGGAATTAATAATCTCTAAATCTCTCCTGGCTCTTACCTTGTAGGAGTCTGTAATGAAGGGATGGACGGCCATAATCATTCAAGGTCAAGAGAAGCCAGCTAGTCTGAGAGCTTCCTGCTCAATTACGGAAGAGAAGTACTTGTGATTCCTCAACCCACTGCCACTTTCTACATACAACTGGTTGTGCCTCCATATTTGTTCTGGTGAAAGCATATCGAAGGCGGGAGTTTTCTTCTAAAAACCAATGACTCAGAAGAGTTGCAGTTGCCTCCTTGAGACTGGCTATTGGTCAAGTGGAGCAGGAACTTTCTGAGCAATGGTGTCATAGACCACAGAATCTGAGAGCAGAAAGGGAAACTACACAGGTTTCTGGTCTCTCCTGCTACAAGGCAAGACTGATGAGAACGTTTTGTTGTTTCTCCTACTTTGTTATCAGGGTTTTTTTGTTTTGTTTTGTTTTGTTTTCCTTTTTAGCTCTTTATTATTTTCCTTAAAGAATTCTAGCGAGGCGGTCATGTGTCTTTTCATTATTTTTGCATTAGTATTGATCTGTGTCAATGCCCCACTGACCTGTGCCCGAGAAGGAATCTCTTCTCTAAAGTGACCTCACTCTGAACAGCCTCAGCTTCCCCCTGTCTTGTCCATCACGAATAAAATGGTTGTCACATAGAAATCTCTTTTATAGTGACTACTACTTTTCTCCAAGGAGTTGGGCTGACTCTCACTCCTTCTTTTATTAGTTACCAGCCACTCCCTAAAGGAAAGAGACTTTAGCTAAGAATCAGACTCAGTATATGACAAGTAAAAAAAAAAAAAGATTTATGGGCCGGTTCCTTGGAGCAAACGCCTATGAGTTTGGTTATCCAAGGAAAACAACTCTATGAGTTCATTCATGACAACGAAGGCTAATCCAGTTGATCTTTATGTTGTTATGTGTTTTTTTTTTTTCCAGACCAACTCAAATGAAAATATAAATTGAAAACATTGGTAATAAGAGGAAAATAAAAATGATCAAAAGCTTTTGGCAAAGGTCAGTAAAATATTTATTCTAGATCATGTTTTCTAATTAAAGTTCTGTTTTAATTGGATTAAAGGGGTGTGCGGAGGTCTTCAATGGTTTCGGTATCCCATGTGTTTGACTTGGGGGGCAGACCCAGGTTTATGGGAAATGAAGCTTAAATAAACATGAGTGTTCCCTTTGAGCAAAAGATTACAAAACTACAAATAAAAAGTTAGGTATGAAAGTGTACCTTGCTTCTCTGCCACTCCCCACAGATGTCTGGGGCCAGATGCCACCAGACCCACTCCTGCTGGGACACAACCGTGGGACCTTCAAGCCTCTCACTTCAGTGGAAAGAAAAAAGTCTCATGGACATACAAAACAAGAGGCATTTTACCAAATGGGTGAGCTCTAACCTTTTCAGTCAGGACTTACCTTGAAAAACAAAAACTCTTCAAGGCAGGATGTTACACAGGTGATAAGGGACCTGGAAACTTGAACAGAGAACAGTGAGGCAACGTGACAATTAGCAAGAGCCGACATCCACTTGCACCCCGGGGCTGAGTGACAACGGGGAAAGCCCCCAGAGCTTGGCCCAGTCTGATTTGCAGATAACAGACTGGGATACTGGAGCCCCGTGAATTAGCTACCTAGGGCTGCTTAACAAATCACCGCAAACATTGTGGCTTCAGACAATACGTATTATCTTGCAGTTTCTGTGGGCCAGGAGTCCAGGCATGACCTAGCAAGGTGCCCTGGCCTGGGCGCTCTCAGGGCTGTCATCCACCTGTTGGCCAGGGGTGCATTCATGTGCGGGCTGGAGGGAAGTGATCGCTGGCAGGTCTCCATCCTCAGAGCCCTTGGCCAGTCGTCTCCCTCAATTTCTGGCCACACAGGGCAGCTTGCAGCATGGCAGCTGACTTCATCAGAGCCAACAGGTGAGCGGGCAAGAATATGAATAAGACAGAAGTCACAGTCTTTTTTTTTTATTATTATTAAGCTAATCTCAGAAGTGACATCTGTCATTTTTGCCATGTTCTATTCATTAGAATATATCCCGCTGACATGCAGGGGAAGGGACCGCACAGGAGCCTGAATGCTAGGAAGGCGGGGTCCCCGGCGGCCACTGTAGGAGCTGCCTGCTGCCCAGGGACACACAGACATTGCAAAACAATAGAGGAGGCAGGAGGTGGAGGGGAAGGATTACTGAGCTTCTCCTTTTCTCTCACCCTCTCATCTTCTACTGGTGCCCCCACCGGCAGAAGAGTCTTGGACAAGCAGCTCCCTGGGCTACAGCAGGGCAAAGGCAGGGATGGGTCTGAGAGCAGAAGGAGCCGGATCCGTTTGGTATCCTTTTAGATTTCCTGCCGTAAGCGGACCAACGACGCAAGGGGATTTTACCTAAAGAGAACTATTTAATGGTAATTGTGCCTCTTCCTGGGACCAGAGGGTGTTGGTTTTGCTTTCTTGTCAGGTGGCCCTATGCTATATTCCAACATTCCTACTCCCCAAAGAGCCTCCAACACACATCCTGGTCCCCTCTCTAGCTATGGCCAGAGAGGCTACCTTTACCCAAATAAGGCCTAATTGAGACTCCATACACTGTGTTCGATCATCAAGACGAGTCTTGGGAGACCTGGTAAAACCTCACAGAGGAGACGGGTCACCTGTGAGTCCATGGCTACTTCTCTGACTTAAAAACTTCCGCAAGATTTTTGTAATGAACCAGTGCCCTCATTTTGCTTTATTCCTCTTCTCTGTAAGTGACCACATGTAACCTCCAGAGTGCAACAGTCAAAGTGACAGAAATCAGTGACCAGCTGACATTATAGGCTCTTCTAGCACATGGTATTTGCCAAAGATGGCCATAGAAACATCTTTCATTGCACAAGCTCTAGAACCTGGCTACCCCCATTACGAGTTGGTGTTTATGTCCACTCGCCTTGAACCTGGGCCAGTGTTTATGACTGCCTCCACCAAGACAGGATGGTGGGAGTGAGATCCTGGGACATCTAAGGCTAGATCATAGCAATGCCACACACTGGCACCTTGTCCTCTTGCTAAACTCAATCTGGCAATCCAGCCTCCATTCTGCAAGGAAGCCCAGGCAGCAACAGAGGCCCACATGGAAGGAAACAGAGGCCTCTGGCCCCAAACCCCAATTTTGCCCAGTCAACAACCTAGATCAGCAAGCTATGTGAGTGAGCCATCTTGAAATGTACTCTTCAGCTTCTCCGGCCAACACCACTTGGAACAGAGACAAGCCATCCCCACTGGGCCCTGTCCAAATTATAGGTTTGTGAGCAAAATAAATGGTAGCTCTAAGCCACAATGCTTTGAGGTGGTTTGTTACATGGCAATAGAAAGCTGGAACCTATTCTTTGGGGAATCCCTAAAAAGTTGACAGAGGATGTCAATTAGGAATATGTCTGGCTAGAAGTAACAGAACACCTGACTTAGAGGTTTGCTCACGGAGCAGGGGAACTGGAGGCATTGGTCTGGAGGCTCAGCCCCATGAGGGCCGTGGCCTCTGAAATTCTCTTGTTCCTTCCCTCATGCTTGTTGCCTGAGTGAAACAGGATGGCTGTCCTGGCTCCAGGCACAGAGTCTGTGTTCAAAGCGGGATGAGGAAGAAAGGCAAGCAGGCCGAGTCCAACCTGTTTGCTTCTTTAAGCCTCTCCTCAAGCTCTCCTAGCCTAGGGTTTCCAGGCTCACCAGGCTGGAAGAGAGGCAGGAATAATGCCTTTACACACATTTCAGTGAGGGGTGACAAAGAACAGGACTGGGTGGGCCTCTGGGGCAACCAGACAAAGTGTTGGCCACAGGACTTTACAAGTGGTCGTGGCATGAGATGAAGAGCTTTCAAGTGGGCCACAAGAAGTTTCCAGAAACAACAAGCAAAAGAAATGAGTAGAAGCCAGGTCAGTTTTACCAGTCAAGGGAAAAAAAAAATTAGATTTCGGTGTCACCTATTTAATATTTTCGAAGGTTGGCACAACTCCATACCCATTAACTCAGGTATTTCTTCCAATTCTCAAGACATCTTTGGGTTGATATTTCCCAAATTCCTCCCTGCTGCCCAGCCTCTCCCTGAATTCCAGTTCCACACTGGCCACCATCTCAAGCTGGATGGCCTCCCCCTGTTCCACACCAGTCCCATCCCCACCCCCTTAACCAGTCCCCGTGTTACCTCCCCTACTACGACTAAGTTCAGTCAACTTTTACATCTCTCTTCCTGTGCCCCAATTTCTCCCTCTTCTCCTATCACGAGCCACCTTTGCTTTTTCCTTCTCTCTGTCACCAACTTAGTTTCGGGTCCTACTAAGTTTCTCTAAAAACAGGGCAATAAACTCTTGCTGACTTTTTTCATCTCCGCTTTCTTGTCCTTCTAATCCATCCTGTACTCAGTTGGGATATTAGGAATGACTTTTATATGGTTTGATATAGTTTTGTAATTTCCTAGGAAGATTCTGTGGGCTACATGAGTGGTTTCTCCGGCAATATTGCCTACCCTTTTGCAAATAAACACATCATTTACTCATCGACGGGTCTTGGACCAGGGCCTAAGGGTAAGACAGGTAGCTCAGCTTTAATACCTCAAAAACATAGGATGCAGAGAGACAGAGTAAATCTTACAAATAAAATAGCTCCCCAACATCCACGCGTGTAGGAAAGGAAATTCTCCTGTAGCTAACATGTATGGATAACATGATCGTTCACGTAAAAGACTGATGCCTGTGTGTGACTTTCTTCTAAGTCCTCTTCTATCAAATTAGTGGGGGGGTCTGGTTCAGATGTGCATTTCCCAGCAAAAGTGTCCAATAACCTTCTCATCTCCTCCTGTCTATGATTGCATGGAATGCTTTGCACCCTCTTTTCCCTACAGACTTATCCGTTTGAACAAGCTGGAGCAACTCAGACATACAACTTTTACCAGATTAAGTCTGAGCACAGCCCTGGTCTTGCATTTCTCTGCTCACACATCTGGAATGGCACCTGCTTTTATGCTTCCTGTCTTCGGTGGGTGAAGGTCTGACCTTCCACACCCATCTCTCCCTTTTCTCTGACTGTCCTCCAGTCTCCAGCACGGTGTACCCAAGCTTTCCTGCCGTCTACCTTTTCTTCTGGCTGCTTCCTCTGAACCATGCTCTTCCCTCTTAACAAAAATCCAGTTCAAAAAAAAATGTGCAGGGGCGCCTGGGTGGCTCAGTCATTAAGCGTCTGCCTCTGGCTCAGGGCGTGATCCCGGTGTTCTGGGATCGAGCCCCACATCGGGCTCCTCCGCTGGGAGCCTGCTTCTTCCTCTCCCACTCCCCCTGCCTGTGTTCCCTCTCTCGCTGGCTGTCTCTCTCTCTGTCAAATAAATAAATAAAATCTTTAAAAAAAAATGTGCAATATCACTTATTTAAGTAACCTATAAGGGAATAAAGGACTTCTTCCTCTTTATAGTATGGGTTTTATCCTAACACCTTGGACACATTTGGTACTCAGTGAATGTTTGTTGAAAAAAAAAATAGATTGAAGGTCCTTCATCTATAAGCTATTTGCCAGATAGACAGGTTTTAATTTAGAAGACATTTTCAATGATTGCCTGGTGAATTAATTGTCCCCTGTAGCTTGTGATGCTGCCACCTGCCACTCTGTATACCAGTGTTTGTCCTGCATTACAGTTTATAATGATCACACTGACATAAACTACCCACCGACCACACATGGGCCATTCCTGAGTTAATTTCCCCACCCCCACATGCATCCGCGTACATGGTTGTATGTGGAGTAGGTCTCTAGCACCTCTTCTAGGACTTACCACCACAACAGAAGTTAAGTGTAAGGGGAAGTATAAAAGATAGGTGTGTAGATGGCCACAGTTCTGCCTACTGCATGCAGGACCCAAATCATGGGGCTCTCAGCTTAGTGCCAGTCTTGGCCCTGATCTGTTCGGTGACTGAGGCGGATTCACTCGCCAGTTACTCACTCAGGTGGTTGCACTCACAAAATTAAGTCAGCTTATTTCTGTCTGGTTCTCAGCTCAGCCAAGTGGAGGCATAGGCTGCTTTGTGGTTATGAGACAGAGTGAATGCCAACATTCATTCTTTCCCGCAGTTTCTCTGTCTTATATCGGCAGCTAGCAGAAGACTCCAGTCCCTCCCTATTACAAAGCATGACCTTCCATTTGAATACCTTTCAAAGTTCTTAAGGAATCCTCTATTACTAAATTTGCTTGCAAACCCGTGAGGTCCCCAAGCGCCATCTTTCCTTCAGTTTGTGCTAACACCACCTCACGTCACAATTCCTGCACTGCCTTGATCCCTGTACCATCTTAGGTTCTCATAATTTAGGAAGGGCTTGCAAGCCCAGGGGAGTTAATTTGGGAACATGAAGGCTGCAGGCTTCCCGTGTTAAAATGACTTAGGTACACCTCATAGCAAAAGACCATCCCTTGCTCTCTATAAAGATGGCGCTCATCCCTCCAGTTCAGGATACAGAGCATGTGAAAACAGAAGACAGCATGACCATTCCTGAAAACACTGTCTGATGGTAGCCTCTTAGTTAACCTTCTTCTGCCTCTGTTCCTTTTCTGTAGCTAGAGAATTCTGTAGCTGCTGCCCTGAGAGGCACGATTGAAGATGACAAAATTGATTTTAGTTGAACCATTGAATCCTTCACTTTTAGTGTGTATTAAATATTATTGATACTAATCAGCTATATAACATAGTCTCTGTAAGACTTCTGTTTCCTTCATGAATGTATTTCCTGTTATCCCTCCCCCCACCTTTCTTCTTATAGCACAGGTTAATACAATTACTCTAACTCAGAAATTAAATGACATAATGTCAGAGCCACCACTAGTGGAAAATCAAAAAATGTTAACTAGAGATTTCCCAATTAATTTAAGAGTTAACATAGACATCTTTTATTATTAGAAGACACGTAAATATTTTATGTTTCTGTTTTATGCGTGTTATGTTAATACCCTTTCATTCCTAAGGCTGTATCCTTTGCTACCCAGGGCTTGCCAGCACTTTCTTTTCTTAACAGCACGAAGCTCAATGCCTGCTACATGAAGACCTAATGCCCAGTAAAAACTGAGTCATGATTTGTTGAATGAAGGAAGGAGTGAATGAATTAAAGCAAAAACAAAAATGTCTGTGTATAATTTTTGTTGTATGAATTCCAACATCAGGTCCCATGAAGCATAATTTTTAAGTTCCATTTGACGATAATGTGAGGCAATGATGATCAGGGGCCAAAGCTCACACAGCTGACATAGGCGTTATGTCCGCTACCCAGAAATATTTTAAACTCAAAATCAGAAAGCATAAGTGCACTCTTAAAATTAGAATGCCCCTTTGATGCTCTCTGCATTTTCCATTTGAAGAAACTGAGACCCAGGGAAATTACAAATTGGCTCAGAGGCACACAGTCAGGCAAGGTCGTGGACCCTAGGTTCTTGACTCCCCTGGCAGTCTTTAACCTATAAAATTTCTCTCCACCCCCAGCCCATCTGCTGATTCTGGGCATGGCATCTGTATTCGATCCAGCTTCTCAGAGCATATCGACTGTGAGCCAATTGGATAAAAGTACAAAGAGAACAGAAAACTCTCCTTTCCCAGGCAGCTGGAAAGTTTCACTTGGAATTTATTTTTAGCATCTTTTGTGTGCTCAGGAGGAACCATAGCAACAAAGGTACCTGGGAGAACCTGCTGGAGACACTCACATGGACAAGCGATTAGCCCCAGAGGAGGCTGCTCCATCTCCACGGGGAACCAAGCACAAGCTGGACGTGTCCCTGTGACTAGGAAAAGCTATCACCAGAGAAGATAACCTCAGCACCGGCAGGACTCGCCTCCACGTAGGCTGTGAATGACTAAGGAGATCATCTACGTAAAACTGTCATCTCTTCCCTTCCTCCCTTGCTCCCCCAGCACCAACACGGTGTGTAAACACAGCTAAACAAGTGACCTCTGACTTTGAGACCTGATCGTGTGTCATGTTTTGTCAAAAGACTTCATGAAACTTCTAAACCACGTAGCCACAGGAGAGGAAGTGAACCCTTCAAGACGTCAGGTTACCATCTGGGGAATGGCTTCCGAGACATTCATCCATCTTTACCATTCCGGCAGAGACAACGTCGGAAGCTCCTTCCTTTCTCCCAAGAGCAGGTGAAAGGACGCAAGAGGATACGAGGCTGCGGGCAGAGTGCACCTGCCCAGGAGCAGCCATGTTGCTGCGAGAATCTTCCGCACCTGAGGAGACCTAGCTTCACACACGTCGATTTTCCCATGCCAGCCTCTCACGTCTACTCATGGGAAAGAACCCAGAGCCAATTCAGGAAACGTTTCAGTTCCGGAATTTCTCAGTCTAGTTCTCGAATGCTGATAGGCCCAGGCTGGTGATTTATGTAAGGTCACAGTTTGTATGTTTGGGGTAAGTCTCTAGGCCTTCTAACCTTCACACTGAAGACCTACCCCCCATGCCATTCCTTCTCCAACATGCGGTGAAAATGCAATTCTCTGCCTTAGGCTTGTTGCAGGAACAGCTCCACTGAATGAATCCTATGTACGCAGTCTGCAGGATGGTTGACCCGATGAAGTGAGGTACACTTCAGCTCAGTCTTGTGCATTTAGCATGTCTCTGCCTGGGTGCCTTTTCATGATGACTTTAGAAAAGCTCGGATGTTTCTAATTACATTTGGTACCTTTCCAAGAGATACAAAGATATGTATTACATTGCATTTGTGCTTCAGTGTTATCTGGAAACCTGATAGTAACTGATAAAATGTTTTCATGGGCATATCTTCTATAATTTTAAACACATTTTCATGAAATCCCAAGTTTCATGGTGATATCGCTCCACGGAGGCTCATGCACAGTCCTCTTATTCAAACACATTCAAGACTGAGGACAGTGTTGTTCACGAACAGGTATTTAATAAATAATAGCGCAGGAAAAGAAAACCATCATTCTAGTCACATGGCTGGGAAGACCTGGATCGATCTTTACTTCCCCACAAAACCACATAAATATATGATGGTGTTATTGAACCAGGTTCCTCCCAGCAAATGAACTCTGGCATTGCTCAAGTGGTATACATATTAGTAAGAAACAAAAGCCTAAATATAAAATAGGAAGACAGCTCACAGCAAACCATAAGCATCCAAAAGAGGTTCTGTAGCAGTAGGAATGATGCAAGGTCTGGTTTTAAGGGAGGAACCTATTTTCAATGTAGAAGATTCATAATGTGTGTATTAGAAAGGAAAGCTGTGCATGAAAATTAACTCTCCTACGTTTTGCAGATTGGGAAATGACCACCGTATAATCTCTCCCAAAGTGTGATGAGACTGTATTTGCAGTTGTTCCACTCTCTCTGCCAACACTGAAAACCTCCTTTTTAACTCACATTTCTCCAAAGTGGATAATAGAAACTCAGAGTTCTCCGTGAAATAATTGTGGAGACCATGTAAAAACCATTAGAGTAGCTTCAAATCAACTCTCAGTGAATAAACAGAACACGGTGCCATTTGCCCAGCCATGTGACATGCAGGCCAAACTTAGCATCTCTGTGTCACAAAGTAAGGCAAAACCTGGCTAACTACATTTTAGACATGAAGAAAAATAAAGAAAAACAGCAGCACAAATTGAGAAGGTGAAGACAGCCCTCAGGAAGATACAGGCACCATGTCTCCATAAATAGAGAATATGGTTGGCCCAGGCAAAGATTGTGCCAAAGAACAAACCAACCAATAGAAATGAACTAGAATATTCCCCAAAGCCCACATTCCACCTGCCACTTCCTCTAAGCCAGAGGGCCATCTACTTGTTTCTGCTGTCTCAATCCCTGCCTTAGAGAGAGAAACCCATGGGAGCAGTGTCTCTCTTGAAATACACACAGTTTATTTATTCTTTACAGGCACTTATAAAAAGGGAAAGAGACAAATATATTTTCACATATTGTGGGCAACATGACACAGCTGAAAATGCATGAGGACTGCAATCAGTAAACTTGAGTTCAAGGCCAGATAACAAATATCATTTCTCTGAGACTTGTATCCACATCGGTAACCAGGAACTAATGATCCCTACATAATGGAGACACACTGAGAGTTAAAAGTCCTAAAGTCTATGCAAATATTGGTCCAGAAAAGACCATGGAAAACCACCGTAGGCAGTCCTATAGAGTTCTCAGCAGAATCACCCCTCAATTTGCACTGGCTGAGTGAAACAAGCTCAGAAAGGAACTGCAGTGGAAATTCCTTGGTAACATTCCAAGTAGGTGATACCCGAACCCCTCACGCAGCCTAAGTCTCTATTCCTTTCTTCTCGCCTCAGAAATAGAAGTTGCCATATAATTAATTAATACCCTTTGATTTCATGAATCTGTAGTGTTGCTCCTTAACTATTTCTTTTAAAGACAGGATCCTGCCAAAACGTCAACCATTTTATAAAATCGTGCATGTAGATAGGTACTACACTGCCTCCAGTCTCTCCAGCTCATTTTCTCCTGGGACCAGAGCGCTGCAAGTATGAGTTCTGGTCTCATCCTGATGCAGCGCCTCTTGGTTCCCACCCACCTCGCTCAGCCTTCTTACGCTCCTGACGGAGCACCCTCTCTTTATCTGCTGCAACCTCTCTGTGTTCTCCTGCCACAATCCATGTCAATGTTTTGTCTTATGGTCAGGCACTGTTCTCTCTGCTTGATGCAATTTTCTTAATTCAAGCTGTCAATTCACCAAACACACATTAAATCCCTATGTTCCCGTATTCCAAGGTCTCTGTCCCCGCCCCCCAACTTAGTGTTAACAGCCAAACTAATGAAGACTGTTCTCGTTCCATCATCCAGGGGTTATGCAGTGCTGGGTCCAAAACCCACACCCTGGAACAATAGTCATTATGCGATTTTAAGTTGGTGTTGCTATTTGGAAAATATCCCTTTTGTGCATGAATTTCTCTCGGTGTGTATAGTCACGTACTAGCTCTGCAACCTGGCTCCTATAGTCCTAGTACTTTAGTACTGCACAGAGCCCGGACTAACAGTCTGAATGAAGCTAAGATACCTGTGGCCTTCCCTGGTTCTCCCCGGCTGATTTTGGTCAGACAAGAGGACTTGACTGGCCTGACCAAGTTTGGACTTCCTAAAGCTGTGTTGGTGGTCAACCAGAACTTTGGTCTTCTTCGAGGCAATTGGGAAGTGGGTTCTTCTGGGATATAAGTCAAATAGTTAATATTTACTGAGCAGAACAGATTCAACACTGACTCTTCAAGACTTGGAACACTTGGCTTTGAGCTGGTCCTTTGCTCACTTTCAGAAAGAAAAGAGAGTGACTTAGGCAGGAATAAGCATCCCCTGAGAAGAGGTGCCTTTGAGCGGTGGGCTGGGAACCACAGTTTCCTGTGATGAGAGAGAGAGAAACGCATCCTTTCTCCATTTCCTCCCCAAGCTACTACGACCTTGTTAACAGATGAAACCAACTTTGACTTATTAATTTTGTGAAAGCCACATGCTCTGAGTGAAATGAAGAAAAACGGCTTTAGTTAACACAGGGGAAACATTTTGAATTGGCTGCTGGCTCAGAAAGTCAGCTTTGCCACAGGGGCAACTGATGCCTTTTACAGACTTCCAAATGGACTTGACCGTTATAGCAGAGGTAACCCTGGAGCTTATTTGGAAAGAACTACCCCAAGACCTGGGATTTCCCAGTCAGGCCTCGGTACTTGACCTCACACTCTGAAATACAGGAAAGCCATTAGAATCCCCACACTGAAGTTTATAGTCACCATGCAAGCTAAGATGCAGAAAGATTTGAGGCTTGGAAAGGGAGGTCTAGAAAAGGCCCACATTGCCAGATTTTGGTGACTCTTTCATATCATTTATTCTCTTCCTCAAAAAAGCTTCTTGCAACCCTCCTCTAAAGTCATCCACGTATCCAGAGAGGCACTTTCCCCCATTATTACAATTTATTTCCTCCAAGCTTATTGACTCTTTTTCAAAACAGACACAAAAATCACATTTTGTCTTCTTAGTCAAGGTGCATTCTAAGCGGCAGAGCATTCTCAAGCATTGAGGCCAGAGCTTCTACTGAAATGTACCAAGATTGTATTTTTAATACAAGGCATTACATGTATGAAGCAGCTCTCAGTAAAGAAGCAATTTCTATAAAGTGATCTCTCACTGTGTCCCTCCCAGGTTCAATGAGATAAATGTGATTCAGGAGGCTGAAAAGGAGCATTTTCTTTTGTGAGGGAATATATTGAGCCGTTGAATTGTGAATAGTAACGTCTTAAATTCAGCCCATTCAATAACCAGTGAACATTTAATAGGTACTAAATAATATGGGAATTACAAAGAAGCTATCCAATACATCTGCTTCTCTCCCGGGCTTGCATTTATGTCGAAGGTGGCAAGACTAGCGTGCATAAGTAACAAGAAAAAGAAGACAGTGTCACAGAACCTAATTCTATGGCACAGAATGAAAGTGATGTTAAACATAAGGAAAAGTTGGTTGTTACATCCAATGACGGGATAAGGAGATTTAAATGATCTCTATGATTCTGTAATTCCAATGAAAGGAACAAGTTGCAATATGTCAGAGCCTGAGACAAAGTTCAAGTATTCCTGGTCTTAGATTTAATGCTTCTCTTCTAGGACCCCTGATTCTATGCAGCCAAGTTCATACTTAGTAACTGGACTTAAAGAAGGGAGTTGTGGGAATCACAACCTCAAATGTCCGGGAAGCCAGACATGTGACCGAAGAGCCCATGCCCGCCTGTAGGATGTGATCTCTTCTCCCCTTTAGTTGAAGGAGACCATTCTGCCCCATGTTTCAAGAAAAGCTGTAAGAAAAACTTTCTGTGAAATCTTATGATTTTAAGTATTAACTACCAATGTGTGACTTTGTGACTTGTGCTTTGAGTAGTTCTAGTATTTTATGGTGACATATGTTAGCCTGAGATCTCAGGCAGTGAACATATGTGGGTTAGCAATGAATGATGTATCAGGCTGTAAACCATTATCCCCAGGACCGTCATATTGATACGAACTTATGAGTAAGTGGATTGTAAAGGAATTGTCTACCTGACTCAGCCTGCCCTCAAGTATCCTAAGGGGTTTCTGTGGTGTAGAAACTATTGAGTTTAAGAATATTCTACATAACCAAACTGTTGCCTGGCCAACAGCTACAATTCATTCTAATGGACAGAACCATCTAATATATGAATGACCTCAGGTTAGAGATATTTACCTTCCTAAACTCGGGCACAAGCCCAGTCACATTACATTAATAATACTAGTTGAGTGGTTTCTTTTCTCCCTAGAGTATAAAATTCTCAGAAGAGAAACCTGAGCTTTGAAAAAGCTGATGTGGAATTAGCGAGCCACTTGAAGAGTGGTTATCCCTGGGCTGCAGCACCAAACAAAGCTGCCTGGAGTTTTTAGGAAGGCAGAGTCCTTTACATTTGTGTGCGCCATTGCCCCAGTGCTTGGCGAGATAATCAAGGACTAATAGCAAAGGTGCTGAGCTATCTGTCTGGCGGACATGTGCACGGAACAAAAGCACATCTGACATGAGGCTGGTGGGTACAGCAAGCCGTCAGATGACTGTCAGAGGTCTGCTGTGAGTGGCAGTCCAGGCATCCCCTCTCTTGCTGCTTGCTCTCATTTAGATCCAGAAGTTGACCTCCTATAGCTAATTGGAAATGCATATAGCATATGATTTATGTTAGGGGGAGAGAGATTGGGGGAAAGGTCCATTAAAGAAAAGAATAATGGAACCCAAGTGCTTTAGAATTGGGGGAGATGTCAATTATCTCATTTAGTTCCTTTCTTCGGGAAGGGCCTATTACTACCATATAATTTATGGGCCTGGGGAGAACCATAAAACCATGGAGAAGAGGAAACAGATGAATCCAGGCTATTAACAACATGAGGTAGGACTTACAAATTTTTTATCCTTCATTTTTGAAGGAGCTCACTAAAACCTAAGTAGAGGGTACAAGTGAACGGTGGTGGTGAATTTTAAAGATTGTTCTATCTCCTTCATACAATTTTTTACTTATAAAAAAATACACCTCCATCACCCAAGCCTTTTTTCTTTCACTGAACTTTTTGTACTCAATGTTTTTATATCTTTGATGATTAAATTATAACAGCCTAACATATGTACTTTTTGATAGCAGGGCCCAGAAATAGAATGTTAATTTCGTAGATCTGAAAAAAAATAAGCGAAAGATGAACTAGTGTTAATTTTCCCATATCCAAGCTAGAGAGTTATTAAAAGTCTTTTGCATACACATATCCCCACCTTCCAATCCATCTTCCCATGAAGCATATGTGGATAGGAGGGAAAGCAGGCGTGTATCTTTAGCTGCAGCCATGGTGCATGGAGCCAGGAGACAAATACCAAATCATGTCCAAGAGAGAACACCAGCAGTCAGTGCTGGAGCAGTGCCCACAAATGAGACTCAGAGAATCAGGAGCCTGGACTGGCTTGGGGAGGAGAGAGGACAGGGCCAAGTGGTTGGAGATACATGGAGAGCCAAGACAAGGTCCTGGGGATTAAACACAGGAGAATGGAGGAGACAGTTGAACAATGTTTAAGATTGTTCATTATTGCTCTTACAAGCAAGTCATCCAGGGGGTGGAGTCATAGAAAGGCAATACAATGGAAGAAAACTCTAGACTTCTCTCCTTCTTCTACTGGTTCTGGAGTGTGCTTCTCTCCTAGAAAGGCGTTCTCTCTAGGAATGCTTTTCTCACCAGCTCCCTTCCATTTAGCCCAATTCAAAGTTTATTCAAGGAAGCATGAGCTAGCTACTGATATTCTTAGCACAAATACTCTAGCTTTTTCCATATTGTCTTACGTTTATCCAAAGACAAGCCTTCGTAAAAACTATTACTCTCAATAAAAGCATAGTAAAATGAAAACTAAACAAAAGCACATTGTTTTTTTTTTTATTCCTAAAAAGTGTTTCATTTCATTCTCTGGTTTTACTTACTTCATGCTTTTAAAATTTATTATTGTTTTTCCAAGTATCAGACTTTTTCATGTAAGCTCCATACTGAATTTCTTTCCTTTTTCCTTCCCCAGTTAAGTGAATGTTTATTCTGATTTAGTCTGCAGATTTGCTGTGTGGGTCTAGAAGAACATATATGATGACTTTTCTTTGAAAGTCATTAAAGTGGAGGCACTGGGTGGCTCAGTCAGTCTGCTTCTCTCTCTCTCCCTCTGTCCCTTCCCCTCCTCTCGTGCTCTTCTCTCTCTCAAATAAATAAATAAAATCTTTTAACAAACAAACAAAAAGGCATTAAAGCATAGTTGGTCCTTAAGAAAGATTCCAAGAAGCAAGAAGTTACCTTTTAAATGAGCAAATATAAATATATAAATAAATAAGCAAATCTATACTTCTCTATTAGATTATAAGCTTCCCAAGAACAATTAAAGGCACATTCTGCATATTTCGTATTGACAGAATCCAGTATAGTAAGATTCTAATCACAAATATGAATTATTTAATAAATGAATGAACATTTATTGAGGAATGCATTGAATAAGTGACCTTGTTCTTCCATGTGGGTGTCTATCTCCACATGTTTTGGCCTCCCTGCCCTCTTCTGAATTCCTTATACTCCAGTCAAATGGGATTACTCATTGTCACCTGTATAACTCCAACCCTTCACGATTTTATTCATTGGTTCATTCATTAACATTTCTTTCAATCAGTTGTTTACTCAAGAAAATGACAATATTTTCAAAACACTAAAAGAAAATATCCAGTGAAAAGGCCTCAAAAATTAAGGTAAAGATATATTTTCAGATAAATAAAAAAGATAATAAAATAAATCCATAAAATAAATCCAAATTTATTCATAATAAAATAAATATGAAAAGAAGCAATTCTGGGATGAGGGAAATGATTTCATGTGGCAGCTCAGAGATTCAGGAAGTAACAAAGAGCAATAAAACTGGTAAATATATAGATAAATCTAAATGGCTATTGACTGCAAAAATCAACGATAATAATGTTTTATGGTTTAAAGTACAGGGAGAATTTGAAAACAATAGCATATAAGATGAAATGGGATAAAAGATGTTAAAGAATGCTGAGACCCTTGCATTGTCCAGGAAGTGGGACGTGCACTGACTTTGATTTAATAAGTCAAGGAGGGAAGTTCTACTCTCTGGGTAACTACTGCGTGAAGAGTAGAAGAATGAGGTGGTGGGGAACAAACATAATAGAAATAATCAATCCAAAAGTATGTAAGAAAGAGGAAAATAAAAACAGAAAAAGGGTGGGACAAATAAAAAACAAATAGTAATTACACTAAATTTACATGGACTACCTGCTTCAATTAAAAGACAGAGTATTCAGGTGGGATAAAATATATGTATGTATATATATATATATTCTACTTCCAAGAGACCTCTCAAATATAGGGACCTGGGAGGTTGAAAGTAAAAGGATGAGGAAGATAAACTGCAAACTCCAAGCAAGAGAAAAGTGGAGTAACTATTTGATTAACAAATGTAATGGGCTTTAGGGCAAGAAGTATTACTAAAGATAAGGATAAAGATGGATGTGAAAGATATAAAATTTTACATTTCTATCTACCTAATAACTATATAGATAGATAGGTAGATAGATACACACACACACACACACACGCACACACAAAATACATAAAGCAAGAATTGATGGAACTAGAAATAGAAAACTTTGAATTTTTTCAAATTTGAAATAGTGGGAGATTTTAAAAGCTTTTAACACTTCTTCCTAGGGGCGCCTGGGTAGCGCAGTCGTTAAAGCATCTGCCTTCCGCTCAGGGCGTGATCCCGGCATTTCGGGATCGAGTCCCACATCGGGCTCCTCTGCTGGGAGCCTGCTTCTTCCTCTCTCACTCGCCTGCTCTGTTCCCTCTCTCGCTGGCTGTCTCTCTGTCACATAAATAAATAAAATCTTTAAAAAAAAAAAAAAACACTTCTTCCTCATTTACCATTAGAATGAATGTACAAAAGTCTCTAAGGAATAGAAAATCTGTATGATGTGATTAACAAACTTGACCTCACAGTATGTCTTGAGCACTGGCCCTGATGACTGAAAAATATACTTCCTTTTCAAGTTTATGTGGAGCCTTAACCAAAATTGACTATTTGTTGAGACATAAAGCAATTTCGACAAATTACAATGTAATGGCATACAGAGTACGTCCTCTGATCACTGTAAAATATCAATGACAAATTAGAAAATCTCTAGATACTTGAAACGTCAGCAATAGTCTCTAAGCAGTGCATTGGTAAACTAAGGAATCACACTGGAAATTAGAAAATATTTTAAACCAAATGATTAAAAGATCATTACATTACAACACTAGTAGCATGCAAATAATCCATGCTTACAGGGGTATCTGTGGCTTAATGTGAGAAAAGAAGAAAGGCTAAATACAATGTAGTCATTGACCTCAAGAAGTTAGGGAAACTCAAAGAATGTGTAAGAAAGGAAAGAAAAAGATAAAGGGAAATTTTAAAAAAGAAAAGAACACGAAATAGAATCAGCAAGTCAAAGTTTGGTTCTTTGGAAAGGATAGCAAAATGGAATAAATCCCAGTCAAAATACAGATGAAAGAATAAAGAAGACACAGATAATCATTACAGGGCAAAACTGCCTATTCTACAGATCATAAAAATATCATAAAAGGATAAATGAAAAACCATATGCAAATATGTTTGACAACTTAGTTAAATTGGACCTATTCTTAGAAAAATACAACCTATCAAAACTGACACAAAAAGAAAATAAATTAATTGTTTAAAAAAACCTTCTCAAAACAAAAACTGCCCACCCAGCTGACTTCACTAGTGAAATCTTCAAACATCCACAAAAGGTAATCCTATTGCATACAAATACCCATCAAGAATAGAAAGAGAGGGAGTATGTCCATATCTGTTAATGAGACCAATCTATACTGAAATATATAACCATGATACCAAGAGTATATAAAAAAGTCCCAGAGCAAATATCTTACTTAATATTAAAATATTAAAAGCTTTTCTCCGGAGATCAAGAAAGAGACAAAGATGCCCACTATCAGCACTTCCATTCAATCTGTTCCTGAAAGTTCTAGCCAGAGAAATAAGACAAGGAAGAGGAAAAAATGTAAGAACTGAAAAAGGAAAAATAAAACGTATCACTCACAGGTAACAAGACTATTATGTAGAAAATCCAAAAGGATCTACAGATAAAGTGTTGGAAATCAATAATGAATTTATCAAAGATCTTAATTAAATTCATTATTGAAGATTGTTTTTCATATATCAACAATAAGAAAATCAAATTTGTAAAATGATAACCATTTATATTAGCATTAAAAACCACCAAACACTTAGTAATATATATGAAGAAAGATGTGCAAGCCCTTTCCATGGAAACCATAAAATTTTACGGAGAGAAATTAAATAAGAACTGAACAAATGCAGAAATATACCACGTGCATAAGGGGCATGGGTCTTCTTTTAAAAAAAAAAATAATTTATTTTTTTATTTGAGAGAGAGAGAGAACACGAGTGGGTGGGGAGGGGCAGAGGCAGAGGGAGAGAGAGAAGAATACTCCCTGCTGAGCAGGGAGCCCGATGCGGGATTCAATCCCAGGACCCTGGGATCATGACCTGAGCCAAAGGCAGATACTCAATCCACTGACACCCCCCCCCAGGCACCCCAGCATGGGGTCTTCTGAGGGGCTGGTAATGTTTTGTTTCTTGACCTAGCTGGTAGATACCCAGGTGCATGAAATTATGATAATCTAAGCTATAAATGTATGATTTTTTACACTTTTCTGCTTGTTTGCTCTACTTACAAAGTTTACAAAAAATACATAAATAAATAAAAGTTCTTTGTTCTAATTTATTAATATATAGTTGTAAAAGTATATATTTGTATTGTCTCTTCTTGACCCTTTGTAATCAAGTTTGGTGTGTTTGTGCTATTAAATGTGTTTCCAAGAACAGAACTACAATGATAACATTGCACATACAGGAAATGAGTTTTGGCTTGTGACCCGCCAACCAGAAATGCCTTACCTTGAGCTTGATAGGAATGGTCCCATGTATTTCGATCTAGCTTGCACCTTTAGATTGTATGGAGGGGCATGAAGTATGATTTAGTCTAGACGTCCATACTACCAGTTCAGCTACCATTTTGTCTGATCAGGCTGGGCTATATAGTCGAGGACTAATGTCGCCATAGGACATAGGACCAGACTGTCATTACAACATGGCTTCTGAAGGATTGGTGCTTTGATTCGCTGTCCAAGAGGAGTGAGAAGCCTTTGTCTATGGTTCCCCCAGAAAGGCATTTTACCAAGGTATCAATGAAGTTTATCGTGAACATACTAAGTTGGGAAGGAAACATAAATGGTGGGGAGGGTCTGACAAATGATTTTGAAGATTTGGGATCTAAATTCTTATCTTAATTTGATCCCCATGGCGCAATGTGTGGGTCTATTCAGGCCATTTCCCCGATATGGATCTGGTATTTGCCTCCGGCCATGTCAAGTTATGGTTGTGATACTGATAAGGTAAAGATTGTCAAGTGACTTTTTACATCTTTCGGAATTTCTTCAAATATTAGGCACATTATTTTTGATTGAGCCAGGAAGCAGTGGAGAAATGAGGAGCAGATGTTGACTGTTGATTACCAGTTGGTTCCATTTTCCGTCAGCTGGCAACCTTCACGCACTTTCACTCAGGCTATATTTACCCATAAAGCGAACACATTCAGTATTAAAAAAAAAAAAAGCAATACAAATTAGATCAAAACATCTGGATATTTAGCAAATTGGCCAGATGTTTCGGTGGTTTATAAATAAGGCCAAAAAGAAAGAAAGGGCAAAAGAGTGGACAAGGATTTACATGCAGCTACCCACTCATTTCCTCCACCCACCCCCCCCTCCAGGATCGGGGATGATGAAACAGGGTGAATCACATGGAGAAGGTGGAATGAAAGCGATAATAAGTTTTGAAATTCAGCCCTGGACAAAGAGGAGTGACCTTCGTCGTATTGAGGAGAAAGGAGAAGTTGCCTTACCCTTTCTTGTATCTAGAAATTATTTCTCAATTGCTCATAATTTTGAATTACATTTATATGGTTTCTCAGATCCAAGCCAAGACATCAATCCTCTAAGAGAGTTAGATGCTTTGCCAAATTGAAAATAGATTTGTTTTCCATGTCGGAATAACTGATGAAAACTGCAGGCATAAATATCCCCTCCCCATCCCTTTCTTTTTCAAAGGTGAAACACATCTTGTTTTGTTCTATTTCTTTCTTTCTCAACACAACATGCGTCACTGGTTAATTCTCAAACAGTTTCGGGACGAGCTCTGGTTGGGGAATGCGTTTGTGCTCAAATTCCTGCTTTCTGCTTTTTGGCTTTGTGACTTCAGGCAACTTAGCCTTTTGCAGCTTCAGTTCCTACCTTTATAGGATGGAAATAATAATTACCTCATAAAGTTATTTTCAGGGGAAAAAAAAAGTTTAAATATAAAACCCCAGCACCTTTCCAAGTAGAACCTCACCTCCACCATTTGTGATTTGGAGGTGAGCAAGTCAGTTGGGGGAAACTCCCTCTTAGCCCACACCTAAACACCAAGTTTTTAAAAAGGCTGGCTGTCATAGATTGCCATGAAGAGAAGTGGGATCAGAGTGGAAAATTATCCAGTGTGTGTGTGTGTGTGTGTGTGTGTGTGTGTGTGTATGCAAATTAATGTGATACGCTAAAATAGAAAATATTCCACATGTATTTTTATTTATTCCTTGAACAATATTTGCTGAGTACCTGTGATAGCCAGAAATGGTTCTAGATGTCAAGGACACAGACTTTAATCCCTCTCCTCATAGCACTTACATTCTAGTGGAGAGAGATAGAGGAAAGCATAACAGAATAAGTAAACTGTACGGAAGCTAGAAGGCGATCGGCCTGCAACATAGCACAGTTAAGGGGTTGGGAGGGCTGAATGAATGAGCGTTAAATATGTTGGTAACTGGCAAATATTTCTGAGCTTTATGAAAAATGATGCATCCCTTGGATAATAGTAATAATAATAAAGTCTCTGAAACCTTGCCAGTGTAGCCCAGGGTAGGTTGGGATTTTTACTTAGTTGTACATGTTAAGCCATAGTGGATGGGCTTCCATTTGGGCAAAGATCTTAACCTTCTGCAGAAAAGAAACAGAATTTGCTCCCACTGCAATCTGGGAGCAAAATTTACAGAAGGCTCCCCACCCCGAGCTATATGTCAAACCGAATATTCTCTCCCGGGGTAACGAGCATTGCAAGGGGCTTGGCTCGACAGTCTGATACTTCCAGACATGATGTTCTGATTCCGAATTCGATGTGCTCTGAAATGATTGCCCTATAAAATGCTATAGAAAGAAAATCTATTTCTGATAATG
The DNA here is from genome assembly GCF_023065955.2 of Ursus arctos. Taxonomy (NCBI): domain Eukaryota; kingdom Metazoa; phylum Chordata; class Mammalia; order Carnivora; family Ursidae; genus Ursus; species Ursus arctos. The sequence continues at coordinate 68,251,252 of NW_026623089.1, forward strand.
GTTAAATCTTTGTAGAAATACTTCGAGTTTCCAAGTTTTTCTTTGATATAAAGAAATAATTAGTTGGAAAAGAAATTAATACCACAATGAAAGGGTCTATCAAAATACCAGAATACGTTGCTTGAGAGTAGCAGTTGGTAAAGGACTTTGAAGTGTCCGCAGGGAAGGAACTATATAAATCAAAGTAAGGTTTTTATGAAGAGGCAAGAATTTCAGTATTGATCCTGAGCAAATGACCCCCCCCACTTCATACAGAAGAACAAGGACATGAAATACTTCAGTTACTACCTCCAAGTACCCTCCTCCAAAATGACGCATGCTCCCGAGAGCGTATCCACAGCCACCGTTCACCCCCGTTCTTACTTTTTGCCCTCGACATGCACTTTGCCTTTCTTTCCCAAGTGAATAGGTTCCCCAGGGCTCTGGATCCTGTACCTTTCAAATGCTCAAGAATGTTCTCCTCTAATCTCTTGTTCTTCTCTGTCTCCTCTTCTTTTTCCTTTCTCCTTCCTCCAACTTTTCACTCTGGACTACTGACTCCTTTCCTTGTGCACATACTTACGCCTCTCCTCCTTTAAAAACAAACAAAATGCACCACCACCACCACCACTACCTCTCACAGCTCAACATCTCCCTCCAGGAACTGCCTGCCCTCTTACCAACACTTCTTTCCCACACTCGGCGCAGAGGGCTTCGGAGATGTCTCCACTACTTTGGCTCCCTGCCCATTCTCAGCACGATCTGGCTGTTTCTCTTTTGTTAATGAAAGCGTTTTTTGTTTGTTTGTTTTTTTAATCAGGTCAATGATGGCTTCTTGGCTATAAAATGCCAAGAATGCTTTTTGAATCCTTCTATTCCCTGGCCTTTGATAACATGAGACAGGTGACAACACCATGCAATTCCTGGACGCGTATTCTCTACCAGTGTACTGGAAGGACATATAAGAAGGTTCATGAAGGGGTGCCTGGGTGGCTCATTTGGTTAAGCATCCAACTCCTGATCTCAGCTCAGGTCTGGATCTCAAGGTCTTGAGTTCAAGCCCCACTTTGGGCTCCACACTGGTTGAGGAGCCTGCTTAAAAAAAAAAAAAAAGAAAGAAAGAAAGAAAAGAAGGTTCATGTGGTTTCTATTTAAAAGTATATCTTCTCTTGGCTTCTATGATATGATTTGCCGCTGGCTCTTTTTCTACCTCCCTGGTCTCCCCATCTCAGTGTCAGCTGACTTCTCTCTCTCTCTTTTTAAAAAAGATTTATTTATTTGAGAGTGAGGGAGACAGTGCAGGGGGAGGAGCAGAGGGAGAGGGACAAGCAGACTCCCCGCTGAGCGGGGAGCAGGACAAGGGGCTCCATTCCAGGATCCAGAGATCATGACCAGGAATCAAGAGTTGGATGCTTAACTGACTGAGCCACCCAGGTGCCCCTGCTGACTTCTCTTTTACCCTCTGTTTAAAGGTTGGTTTTCTCTGGAATTAAGTAATTAACACTTGTTTTCCCCCTTTCCCCTTCCTGTAGGCACTTCATGGGCACGTAACCCACGCAGTTGCAAAAATCAGGTGTTCGGAAGGACCCTGCCCTTGGATCAATGCTCTGCTGTCACCAACTGGAAATCCCTCATTTTTGAACAGAGACCCCTGCCTTCCCATTTGGCACTGGATCCCGCAAAGTAAGTAGCCTGTCCTGCTGCGGGTGATCTCACCCACACCCAAGAGCGCCGGTACCACCCATGACGGGTGAACTTCCTAGGTGTTATGCCTAGCACAGAATACTAACCTGTTGCTCTGAGAAATGCATCCTCAAATTCTAACTTCTTTAAACTTAGTAGCCACGGTGTGCGTGATCTATTCTGGCCTTCTGGTTTTCTGCCCCAAATGCCTTTACTCTTTCTTCCTGCAGGTAAAGCCCCAATTTTCCCCACGAAGCCATCTTGGGTCTGTTTCAGTAAATGAATAAGAGCTCGATTGTGTCCCTGAAGGGCTACAGCATAGAGCAAGGCTCGGGGGACATCGGCTTGGAAAATGTTCAAATAGGTTTTGCTCATCCGTCCCCACCAGCACTGTGGGAAAATCTCTAAAATGCCTCTGTGAAATGTCTGCCGAGCAAAATGGCTTCCTCAGGAATCCATCAGCATGGATTAGCTGCAAAATGGGGGGTGAGATAACGGCACAAAGAACAACGCAACAAGTTATTTGATTAAAAGTAACAGAATTCTCAAAATCTCTCCTGAATCACCATCTTTTAAAAGGATGGTTAGTTCCAAGCCATCTCGATGACAAAGTTGTTTACCAGAATGGAATGTCTTTTGAGATTGTTTGGTTAACCTGAGCGTAGAGAGGGATATCACTCCTGTGTCTCAACAGCAGTGAGGAAGTGTCTCGCTCATCAGAGGGTGATTTCACATTATTTAAAAGGAAGTAAAATAGAAGGGAGTGGAGCATAGCCTTGTTTTATGTCGCTGCTGATTGTTACCTGGAATCAATACTCTGCTCTTGCCAATCCTGGCTTTTGCAATGGCGTTAAAATTCAGATCTGTATTAGCATGAGAAAAAAATGACACCCACCCCTTTCCTGGTATCAGAGCCAACGGTGAGGAAAAGCCAGGAAAGATTGCATTACCTCGTATGGTTCTTTTCATATTTCTCTAAAAATTGATAGAAAATGGAATGATGACCAGTGGTAAAAAATAGTTATTCTTAAACCTTCTTGTTCCTCAAATACAATATGATAAGCCCAAACCTACAGGTTTTGTTGTTGTTGTTGTTGTTTGTTTCCCGTTGTTTTTTGAGAAGCAAGTTAGCATAATAATTTGAAGAAAAGTAATGGGCTGTTACTGTTAATGAATCCCAGTAACTTCTTTTTTCTCCTTGTCTCTGGAATGTTATCCCAGAAAACAGCCTCTTCATCTTGATTCCAAATGCCCCTTTTTGTGATAAGCAGGCTGAAATTATGATGGTACTAAAGAAAGACAAATAAATAAACAAATAAGAAGCTTCCAGATCCCTTCTTCGGAAGTCTGGTCCTTGCCTGTGTCTCCCATGTATGTCCCGTCACTTTTCCACACCGACCTCGCTCCAAAGACCCTCTGTACTGGTACCAATCTCCCTCCTGTTCAGTGGTCCTGACCTCTGTTGTCCTGGGGATAACCTAGGGGAGACTAAAAGAATCTCGAGTTTGATTTTCTTGTAGAGCCAGAGACAAAGGAAAGAGCAGGCAGTGCGACGGCTCAGCCCACGTGAAGCATGGAAACTTGGACACAGATTGGATAGCTGACTCCTTGCCCACGTTAGACTCATACCTGCCATTCTCCCCTACTGCATATTCTCCCTCAATGGCACGTCTCATACCCAGTTAGAGAGCAGGCGCCACTATCAGGAGGCAGAAGATGGGGACTTAGATATTCATTTTGGGAGCTCCCCTCTGGTGTTCTCAGCGTCTTCTCTCGTCTCTCAGGCCACTGGCATCTAGAGATCCAGAGTGCCACCTGTGGGGACTGAAGGCGCTGAGACGGCCAGGCATTCCTGACACAGGGGAGCTGGATACACTCTCCAAGTTCATGCCTATCCTTCCCTTTTGTTTAAATTTATTTATTTATTTATTTATTTATTTATTTATTTATTTATTTTATAATGATTTTTTATTATATTATATTAGTCACCATACAGTACATCCCCAGTTTTCGATGTAAGGCTTGATGATTCATTAGTTGTGTATAACACCCAGTGCACCATGCAATATGTGCCCTCCTTACTACCCATCACCGACCTATCCCATTCCCCCACCCCCCTCCCCTCTGTAGCCCTCAGTTTGTTTCTCATAGTCCATAGCCCTGATGCCTGGTGGCCATAGGACAAAATAAAAAGAGTGCTCTATAGAACAGAAGCCACTGTGCTCACTGCGCCCTAATCACATCCCAAGTCAATGCCAAGTCCCTCAGACAGCTCTCCATTTAGATAAAGAAAACTCAGGAGGTGAGAGACGTTATCTTCCATCATGAAAGCTTTTTGTGACGTCTTTTGTGAATAAACGTGACATGGAAAAGGTGTTCTTTATCACCAAGGCTTATTCTCAGAGACCATAAGGAGGAGAGGTGGCCCAGCCAGGGCTGGTTTTAAAACCATCTGTACCCCAAGTGGCAGGCCCCGTGCAGCTCCCTGTTCCTGTGGCTTTGTCCCAGGCCTTGACCAGACTCGCCTCTTCCCATTTGTGATGCCCTCTATTTAGAATACCCTTCCCCTCCTGGCCAAATCCTACGCCCTGGAAGGATTCAACTTCCCCGCCCCCTGTTCTGGGCTGGGCAGGAAGGCTCCTCTGACACCCAGGCTGGAGATCGACGTTCCTGCTCCTTCAGTCCTCCTTAGGGAGTGGCGGCCTCTGTCAGCTCTTCTAGGCAGGTCACTGTCCCTGGGCCCTGACAGTCTGGCAGCTGGGAGCCACAAAAAGAATGAAAGGAAAGGGAACAGGGAGGAAGGGAGCAAAGGCAGAGGGGAAGAAAGGATGTCAGGAAATCAGAAGTGAATGAAGGGAGCAGACAGGGAGGAAGGGCTTGCGGAGCACTCAGACTGGTGGTCTCCAAACAGGTTTAACTGTGAGGTCTCGCGCCAAAGCAGCCCATCATCTCACCCCGGTGAAGAGCCAGTGGGGGCTGCTACTGCCTTCATCCAGCCGGCAAATCTGTGCTCTTCGTGCACGCTTCATTGAGATAAGCAATAACCCTCCCCGCTTCGGCGGCTATATTTTCTCTATGAAAATATAACCCCTCATTAAGATCACAACATAATTGTAACGAAATGCTAATTGCTGCCTTTGTTTAACTAACAACCCTTAAAGGGAGAGACGATTTAGAATGAGTTCAGAGCCAGGTAAGTATCGTTTTGCTTCCCAAGGTGGCCAAAGGACGGAGCCTTTGACTCCCTGTGAAAGCGGCCCCTGCTCCAGCGACGCCCAGCTCTGCTCCCAGGCCCCAAGGCCTCCGCCCCGCAGCCCTCCCCGTTCCTCACCGGTTCTGACCAGGGCCTCATAAGTGAGATGAGCCCCTGAACCTGGGACACGTGGGTGTCATCTAACTTGCATCCTTACCCACCCTTCTGACTTGTCGACACCACATGCCTGGTTTCTGATCGGTACCGCCCCCCCCCCCCCCCCCCCCCGTGTCCCCAGGCACATGGAATCCCGCTAAACCTTGTAACCTATTTGGCTGAGACTCAGCTCCTTTGCCGGACTCTTGCCTATCTCCCTTCTCAAGAGGTTTAATTCCGTTCCCTGAACCCCCAGCCACTGGCCAAGGTCCTCGCTCAGAACCCTAAAAATGTTACCTGCCTGAGACAGAGTGCAGTCCTTCTCCAGCTGGTGTCGCTTGGATCCATCCACTAATGTGAACGGCCTGAAATTCCAGCCCGCATTCTCCGTGCCCCTCTAGGTCCTACGGATCAGATTGGCCACCTCACGGGCCAGTCCCATAGCTGACCTGACCCTGTGATCCTGGTGGTACCCTGGTCCTCTCTTCCTCAGTGCTCCTCCCTCCAAGGCCATTGAGGTGTTATGGTGAAGCACAGCCAAGCTTGCCCAAGCTGTGAAAATATCTCAGAAAATGACACACCAGGTTATTAGGCAGATGGCTTGTTCGACGTTTATAAAATAGTGTGTTCTTATCCTAGCGCTGTCCTCCCACCGGTTCGGAAATAAGATCCAAAAGACTAAGGAGCTGGGAAGGTCTCTCCCTGCTTGGTTAAAAAATGAAATAGAATAAAATTGAATGAGATCGTAGGCAGAATGCTGTCAAGAGCAAGAGACAATCATTAAGAACTTAGTCAAATATTAGGTCACTCATAATCTCCCCTCATTATATGTGTATCACGTATATCTCACATAGACATCCCACATATATACACGCACTCATAATATATGCACGGTTTGTTTCTCATCATGATTAGCATTTAAACGCTTAATATGAAATATATTAAAAGTCAGTTTCTGGGGCACCTCGGTGGCTCAGTCGGTTAAGTGTTTGCCTTCGGCTCAGGTCATGACCTTGGGGTCCTGGGATTGAGTCCCACGTTGGGCTCCTTGCTCAGTGAGAATCTGCTTCTCCTTCTTCCTCTGTGCTCACGCTCTCTCCCTCTCTCAAGTAAATAAAAGCAATCTTTAAAAAAACATCCGTTTCTATAGACCTAGTAGTACGGTGAGTGAAGTTACAAATGCCTAAAAGTGGCCAGGCGCCTTGCTAAGATTTGAAGCCAGCCCACCGCACCCCCAGGCAATCTTGGTTTGCATTCTATCCGGAGCAGAGCAGAAGGGCCTCCTCAGAGCTCTCTCCTTCGTCCCTGACATCCTCAGCTTGGGGGGGACCCCCCCTTGCTCCCCTGACACTTCTGCATCTCAGTTAGGATGCAGTGACAAGGGGTAAGCCAAGAAGCCCCCTCCCTCGCCCCCCTTTCTCAGTCCTCCATGTACACTAGGAAGCCCGGCTGGAACTGGACAGTTCAGTTTCCTGTTAACACGGGCTGTGCCACGAGGACAAGCCCTTTCCTCCCGACACTATCAAACACATTTGGACAAACAGAACAGTTTTTAGACAAAGTTAGCGCAAGGTCTCCTCATACCTTGGAAAAGCTGTTTGGCCTTTGGGTGAGTCATTCCGCCCACTGCGCAGTGGGAGTTTCTAACAAACAGCCCGCACCTGCCCGCGGAGCCCCTGAGAGGCTTTGCTGGCTCTTACGTTGTTTCTGTTGCCACAGCATGTGTGTATCCTGTGCTTAGCTAAAGAGCAGATCTGCAAATCTGAGTCACCAGTACGAGGGTGAGAAAAAGATATGCAAACCATGTCTTCCTAGCTTGGCAATTAACTAATTAATTGAGAGCCAGGGTAAACAGTTGAGTCTAACGTCTAAACTGCATTAATTACTGTTTATAGAACCCCAGGAAAAGCCTATGGGGAAAGGTACCGTCTAAGTGGAGGACGGTCTGCTTATAGCCGTGGCTGCCAGTGTTGGGGAGCACACAGGACGCTCTGTTGGGGCTCCTCGCTTCCTGGGCCTCCGGCTCTGCCAGCCACTCATTCTGCTATGTTAAAGGAAGTCACTTCATTTGTAAATTGAATTCCATAAGCAAGATCATTGCGATACTTAAGATTCTTTGAAATAGGCATGGGATAACTAGAAGCTAAAGTGCATTAATTGGTCGGCACTCGTGGTTTACAGATGCGGATAGTTTTAAACAAACGTCACATGAATTAATGTGCGGTCAAGGGTTGTCCTTTAAAGCAGGCACTCTGGAAGGCTTTGCGGTTATTCAATTCAATGCAATAAATATTTATTGAACACCAACTGTGCTAGGCACTGATGGGAATAAAAAGATGGGAAAAAAATGACTCTTTTGCAGGGAAGCTGATGTCGAGCTGAGGCATGAATACAAACAACTAAGATCCCGGGATAAGTGCTAGAATGTGCTAGAATCAAAGTTTTGGAAAAGATACTAAGATTGCCAAGCAAAAAGGTTAGTAACACGTTTGGCTGGGACATCAGGGAAGGTTTAGTGAAAGACTTGTCCTTTGATAAAAGCTTTGAAAGCTGGTCATGTTGTTTTGGGAGGAGTGGTGAGAGGAGGATGATTTGTAAAGGTCGTAAAATGCATTCAAAGCAGAGGGAACAGTAGATACCCGGAAGGCCCGTCAAGGAACCCTGGAAAGTTTCCCCTGTTTTTCCTGCCTTCTTCCCTTCCCTTCCCTTCCCATCTAAATCTTCCCCGCCTTGAAGTGACGACTGAAATCCCACCACTTCCTTCGGTTAAAGACTGTATGTTTATCCAGGGTGTGGTCAGCACTCTACAAGCAATCTCTAACCTACCAGGCAAGGCAAGGCAAGTCCTTGGAGCAAGAACCAAAGTACTAATACGTAGGTGGGTTTGACAGAAGGTACAAGTGTAGGCAGGCCAAGGGTCAAGTCTGTATAACGAACTCATCCACTAATACCTTCATTCAGCGCACATGTATTTAGTGTCTACGATGTTCTTAGCCTTGTGCTAGCTCTCGGCGGGGGGGGGGGGGGGTATAAAGAAAAGTAACAAATCGTCTCTGTCCTCAAGGACCCTATAGAGGCACCAGCAGGCAAACGTATACACGAGGATGACAGCAGATGAGGTAGGAATGACTAGGTCACAGCAGGGACACACTGGTGGCGGGGAGAGGTTCATGGACAGGCTTTAAGGAGGTGACAGAATGGCATGGCGGGACAGAATAGAGCTCTGCAGCCCTGTCAGAGGTGGTGTTTCCAAGACGCATGCGTGAGCTGTCCTGGCCCACAGCTATGGATGATGGGATGTGGGCGTGCTGAGACGCCAGTCAGGACATGCAGTTTCGGAGCCTGATATTCTTAACATTTATGTTCAGCGTTCATTAATGGGAGACAGGAAGAAACTTATTTTCTCTCAGTAAAAATTTTTAGATAGAAACATGTTAATTCACTCACCAATACACTTACTTGCAGTGACTAAAACAGAACCAACAACCTCAAAACAGTTGGCAAGATGTTCCCCACTTTCCTGAAAACGGATTCTTAGATTTATTTTGCTCTGAGTCCTTCTTAGGGGGCTCACTGAATGGATACAACAGCAGTACTAAGGCCCAACTGACATTTCAGCACCTAGGTAAGAACCGGGTATGAAAACCTGCGTTAATAAGCACCATCATCTAAACCGATCTAGGTAGTATTCTCTGCCAGTGCAGATCTGCCCCTAGGGAGTGGTCCAGCTGGCCCTCCCTGAGAAACTTCCTATCTCTGACAAAAGCAGAAACACATGTGAAAGCTGTCTGCCCCTTCACCCCATGCAAGGACGGTTTAGTGCTCTGGGCAAATAGATAAATCTTCAGTGCGCATGGCCAGTTCACACCCTCTCTTTGGAGCAGGTTGAACATGGGAAGCTGGAGAAGGCCTGAGCACCCTGGGGTCCCACAGGGAGCGCAGAAAGGACGGGCTGGGCAGGAAAGACAATGTTTGGGCCTCTTTCCTGCTCCAGTTGGTTGGAGCCCAAAGACAGGACTGTAGGTATCAAGACCTCTTTCTTTTCAGAAAAACACACCAAAAACATCTATCGCCAGATAAATTCTGGGTCTTACAGAAGAGTCGCCTTCAGGAGTTCTCCAGTGAATTTCAAAACACTGGCCTTTTAAAAGACATAATTTGAAACTCCTCGTGTGGAATGGACATTAAAACCAACGTCACCTTCTTTTGACCATTCGTAAGGAAATTAGACTCTGACTGCAGGTTAAAGAAGCGCCAAGGAACAGAGGTGGTCCACACTGGCCCCGGTGTTTTTCTGGGATGGGGACACCTGAGTTACTGTTGGGGATGCTGAGATGCTGGTCACTGCCGGAATGCGCTGTGGTCAAAGGTTAAAAAGATGGTGGAGCAGGAAGTTGGCAGTTCATTCTGGCTGGAGTCATCAGAGTTTTTTATGAAAGAGTTTCCCTTTGAAAAACGCTTTGAATGTCGGCAATGATTTCTTTTTCTTTTTCTTCGAGGGAGTGGGTTTTGCAAAGCACAAGTGAGATTCTTGGCCATGCGGGGATGGAAGAAAATAGCTGGGGAGAAAATCAAGGAGAGTAAGCGGTTTTTTTCCCCCTTTTACTCCAAGTGGTGGGAATAACTTTACCAAAGGATAGCAGGTGGTTACCATGATGAAAATCATTTCTACGGTTCTAGAAAATCATTTCTACGGTTCCGAAGGCACCTAGAGAATCGAGCCTCAGTGTGGGTAGGAGGCTGCTCTCACAGTGGAGATAAGTTCAACCAAGATTTTATAAATCAGTGTAATTCATTATTGAAGTTTCTCATCAAATATTAGAGGAAATTCCATGTACTTTACTCAGGAAAACACTTAACAATCTGCAGCCCCATAGAGACCAGCCCTCCTCCCCCAGAGCCTTCTTTCCTTCTGCTTTCTTCCTACCTTCCAGCTCTACCCTTGAAGAACTTACCTCAGCTCTACATTTGTGACTCAGTGGCTGGGCTGAGAAGAGCTGCCCTTTCTCCCACTGTGGCCGGTCACACATTGTTTCCGTCAGTGCCACGTCAGCCCAGACACAGCCATAAGAGTCCCTCACCGCTGTGGGTCTAATGTAGGCATCAGTGACCTCTGCCTTGTATACCATTTCCATGGAAGACTTCAGTGATCAGCTAGGCTGATAGGTCTTGGCATCTGGGGGCTGCCTGGAAGTGGTGTTTGGGGAATAGACAACCTGTACACCCTGCATTTGCAAGGAAAAAAATAGAAAAATCATCTTTCTCTCCTTCTTTGAAACTAGGGCATAGGTGTGAGAGCCAGGCTTTGCCAATCAGATCCACTTGCCAGAGACACTGTAGGTCCATCTCATTAGCACGTACAGAGGCAGACCCACCCTGCTTTTGAAGGTGGGATTGTTTGTGAGGTCATGACCCTTGGGCAGAAGTAGTATCCGTGGTATCAGTGAATCAATTTAGCTCATTACTGAAGCTTCTCAACAAATATCGAAGGTCATTTCATTCCCTTTACTTAGAAAAACAATTGATAATCTCCTGCCATTTCTCTCTATCTCACACAGATGGTAATGCCGACCAAAAGTTCTTCCTCTCTCAAAGTTCGGCTCCAGATTCTCTCTCCACCCATCCAGGCAGCACTGACTTTGCTTCTTACGCCCACCACACCCTCTTTCACTCTATTCCATTTACTTCTACCATAGCCCTTCGCCATTTTCAGTGTAAGCCCTGTCAAGCCAGTCTGGATTCCTTTCCCTTCCCCCCTCACTTAGTAATCCTATTCTATGATAAAAATGCCCAGGGAAAGCATCCTATAGAATTCAACAGATACCAAGAAGCCCAATTAAAAAGGTCTTATCCAATCCAACCAAGGACCATTGAGGTCAGTACATAGCCCAAATTTATAAGTTGGTTAAAGACTAGACTGGAACTCAGGGCTTTGGATGGTCAGTCTCGAGAACCCTGGGCCATGTCACACTGCTCTGCAGCAGCCCCGGGTGGCTGGGGTGCCTTGGAGTTCTCCACCCAACCACGGACCAAACCAAGGTATGCTCAGCTTTCAGGGACAGATCAGGTTGAAAACTCTCAGGGTGATACGGCCGTACACAATTGTGTGTGTGTGTGTGTGGTCTAAAGAATTATATAGAACGTAGTTCGGTGAATACAGGGAGTGCTGAGTGCTGAGCACTGTCCCTGGAGTAACTAAAATGAACTTTTCTCTGGTGGAGTCCTCATTGTGACCTCAAAATACTAGCATAGTAAAAATCTTCAGGAGTCCCAATAGAATCATCCAGGCATCTCTGGCACCTGTTCCTTCTCCTCTGTTTCCATGTTTTAGGCCCTTGTTGCCTCTCCGTGGACTATTGGCATGTCCCCCTAACACGTCTGTTGCTTTCCAGTTTTCCCCACCCATTATACACACAACTACAGAACACAGAATAATCTTGCAAAGTTGGATCATGTCACCGCTCACCTCGAAATCTTTGAGTCCACTGAAGGACGCTTATACTTTGGAAGCCCCTGTATATTTGCCCCAACCTAGATGACGTGACATTTCTGCCCCTTCTCCCTATTATACATTCTGGGAAATTGCTAAAATAAAGTGCTAATTTTCAGACTTAACATTCTGAATCCACAACTGCTTTACAAAGAAGGATGTGACTTCTGGGTGTGTATGTTATGCCTGTAAAAACATTCAGAAAGAACGGAAGATAAGTTCCATGTTTTTCTCATTGACAGAGTGCACATATCTAAAACAGGACTGGCACATAGGTGATGCTTAATAAATATTTATTGTAGAATAAAATATGGGCAGGGCTGGTTGTGTGGAAGGGATTACTGAATGGCTGGAGCAATGGGAGGCTGTATGCAAACATACAGATAAATTAACCAGTTGTGCTTGCATATGTCTGGTTGACCGGGCCTCAAAGGTAATACAACTTTACATCAGAAGCTTTAATTATTTATTTTTAAAGGCCCAGAAAAGTCAGTTGTTTGTTTGTTTGTTTATTCATCCACTCATTCATTCATTCAATTTATTCAGCAATGGCTGAAATGGTACTAAATTTTATGCATCTCCATTTGAAAAAAAAATCAGGTTAAGCACTGTATTACGTGTGGAGAAAGACACTCAAATTTTTAAAATAATTGGTAAAAGTAGCTCTTCTGAGACATACATAACTTTGTAGACTGCATACCCAATTTAGTGGCTTCAGTGAAAGGAACTAAAGACCCAGAAGCCCAGATGTCCAGTGAGACTCAACGTTAGATATGACCAAATTAAAAACATCCATAATTTTCAAAGTTTTTACCTAAAGTTCTATCCTATTTGCCATTAAGACATAAAAATTCACATGAAAATTTATTGGTTCAGCTATTCATTGAGGAATATTCATCAAATGTCGGGTATGGGCTGGCATCTGGAGGAAAAGATGACTAAGACATGGTCCTCAACCTCAGGAGTCTCCCTGTGGTAGAGGTGACACATGAGCAGATCTTCTTCAGACAGTGTGAAAACCAGTGAGGGTGACAGAGCGCTCTCAGAATCAGAGCTGGGACACCATGTGCTTCCACTAATTGTAAGATTTGCTTTCAATTGGGAAAACTGGATAACCACCTGCAAAAGAACGAAATTGGAGCCTTACCTTACGCCATGCACAGATATCAACTCAATACGGATTAAAAACTTCAGCGTAAGCCCGGCAACCGTAAAGCTTCCAGAGGAAAACAGGGAAAAATTTTTACGACACTGGTCTTGGCAATGATTTCACGATATGATGCCAAAACCACAGGCAACAAAAACAAAAATAAACAAGTGGGACTACATCAAACCAAAGAGCTTCTGCACAGCCAAGGAAATGATCACGGAGTGAAAAGGCAACCTGACGACTGGGAGAAAATATTTGCAAACTGTATATCTCTGATAAGGAGCTAATATATCCAAAATATATAAAGAGGTCCTACAACTCAATAGTAAAATAATCTAATAAGCTGATTAAAAATGAGCTAAGGAGTTGAATAGACATTTCTTCAATGAAGACATACAAATGGCCAACAGGTGTATGGGAGCAAAATGCTCAACATCACTAATCATCAGGGAAATGCAAATCAAACTCAAAACTACAATGACGTATGACCTCACCCCGGTCGGGGGGCTATTATCAACAGAAGAAAAGACACTAAGTATTGGTGAGGATGTGAGGAAACTGGAACCCTTGTGCATCGTTGGTGGGAAAGCAGTGTAAAATAGCCACTGTGGAAAACAATACTGAAGGTCCTCAAAATAGTAGAAACAGAACTACCATATGATCCAACGATGGCACCTGTGGTTGTTTAACCAAAAGAATCGAAATGGATCTCCAAGAGACTCCCATGTTCATAGCTTCCATGTACTCCCCGGAGCCAAGATGTAGACACCACCTGAACGTTCATCGACAGATGCATGGATAAAGAAAATGAGGTGAACACCTACAAGGGGATATCATTCAGCCGTAACAGAGAAGGAGACTCTGCCACACGCGATGACACGGAGGAAGCTTGAGGACACGATGCTAAGTGAAATAAACCAGTCTCAGAAAGAAAAATAGCGCATGATTCCGCTTACATGATGTATTTAAGTTGTCAACCTCATAGACGCAAAGAGTGGAACGGTGATTGTCAGGAGCTGGTAGGAAGGGGAAATGAGGGCGTACTTTCCGTGAAACAAGATGAATGAGCTCTAGAGGTCTGCTGTGAAACACAGTACCTACAGCCAGTAGGAAGGTACACTCAAAATTTGCTAGCAGGGTGGAACTCACGCTAAGTGATTTATCACAATAAAAAATTTAAAAATGAGTTAATAAAAAAAAAAACTCCTCTTAAAAAATTCTGTTAAAAAAGCCTCCTCTTTCCTATTTTTCTCTTGGCTGCCAGGAAGTTCAGAGTCAAGGTCTCTGCTGGTTGCCTCCTCTTCGCTCTAGGTTTCTGGGATTCCCATCCTCCCCATTCCATTACTCGGAGCTGAACCCACACACATGTCACTTTCATAGTTTTATTGCACTTGTGCTTTTAACATTTTGGGAAATGGACAGGGTATAAATGGAAAATAAATGAATTCTTCCCAGAAGCATAACAGCGAGGAAGGCATTAGAGCCCAGGCTCCCTTTTTATCAAATTTGTGGCTCGGCTAGGCGCCCTCATGCAGGAAACTGAATTGTTCGGGACTTGGAAGATCCAGGGCTTCTTCTGGAGACTTCCAGTGATATTTGCTTCCTGAGTTGGAAGTGGGAGTGGAGTCGGGCAGGGGGAAAATGCCAGAACCATCTTTATGGTGCTGTTGCCATTGGGAGCAAGTGTGAAGACAGAAGTCACAGACCACAGAGAGCTCCTTGCTTGCTCTGGAAACCTCCCTGCCTCTCCTCTGTGCCGTTGGACTGTGTTGGCCCCCCAGCACCCTGGAAGTGTCTTAAGGGCTAGGACCATGCCTTTTTTTTTTTTTTTTAAGATTTATTTATTTATTTATTTTAGAGAGAGAGAGAGAAAGCGTGAGCAGGCAGAGAGAGGGGCAGAGGGAAGGAGAGAGTTCCAAGCCGACTTTACTCTGAGCACGGAGCCTGATGTGATGCTCGATCCCATGACCCAGAGATCATGACCTGAGCCAAAATCAAGAGTCAGATGCTAACTGACTGAGCCGCCCAAGCACCCCTAAGACCATGCCTTTTGCTCCTGTAATCCCAGCACCCAGCACAGGGCGTGACTTGGGGGCACATACAATAAATGAGCAGACATGAAACGTTTTTTTCTGAGCTTTGGCCTCAAGACACTGAAGGAATGGTGACGATATTAATTAAAAATAGAGAAGCTCGGGGAAGAGCAGGTGGAGGGACAATGGAGAATTTAGTTTATAAAGTGCTGAGTGTGAGAGGCAGGCCATCCAGGTAGAGATGTCTACCAGCACATAGAAATTCCCTATGAACGCTACGTGCCTCAGTGTTCTCACCCATAAAATGGGATCCTAGTAGAACGTCTCTCATGGGGTTATTGGGAAAGCCAGATAAGAAAATGTAAGTAAAGTGTTTGTCACAGTGCTTGGTTCATCGGAAGCACTAAGCATAAGCTATGAGAAATAACTACAGGGCTAAAGTTGATCCCCTTCTCCCGTATATTTTGTATTCACTCACTAAGTCTTATGAATTTTTCCATAATCTATCTCGCTGTGTCTGTTTCTCCCTTTCTACTCATCTCTCGCTTACTCAGAGCCTCTTCCAATTTCAGAAAATGTATCTCAGTCTCTCCACCTCCCCCAGACCTGGTGTTGCCAGATGCCCTTCCTAGAGCATTCCTAGACACCCCCTCTCCATTGGCACTCATAACCTTCAGCAGGTCCCACTGGTCACTGTAGCAAGTCAAAGTAAACTTGGTGCTCTAGGCCTCGGTTCGTCTGCTTTTCCAACCTGATATTCGAATGCCCGTGATTTCTAGCCTAACCCAGACTAGGCTCTGCAGACAGCGGCTACAGTGGATAGTCTCTTGGTTCACACATAACCAGGTCATTCATTTATTCATGGTCCTGAAACTACCCTGAGCTCTTAGCTTCTCGCTGCAGACCCCATGCAGGGCACTCAGCCCCTCTGATGTCAGCTAGCTTATCTTGCAGGATGAGAGAAGTAATGCACTTCTCAGTTTCCAAATCCAGCCCTCATCTGCTCACTAAACACCTTTCTCGTTATAAAGGGTTTGTCCCCTTGTAAAGTAGTGACGTAAGCGGTTTCAAGAGAGACTGCCTTCTATTTGTCTTTGTGTCCCTACCACCCAGCACAGTGCCCAGCACACAGTAGGCGCTTGCTAAATGTGTGGTGAAGGAAGGAGGGCACGGGACTCCTGTTCCAGGGGCTTCCAGGGGCTTCCAGGGGTCCCTGTGAGGAGTTCCCCGTGGTGCCAATGGCAGCTTCTCAGAGGCCTGTCCCATTCCATGAAATGGGACGAACAGAAGTGCCACAGCTTCTCATCAGACCTCCGTGAGAGGTCATCAGGGCACCGCTGAAGCCCGCCAGTGGGGCACCGGCCCACTCTTCCCCCAAATCCGACACTCTTCTCATGATGCCTGACGGGCAGCTTCCTTGGAAAAGGGCTCTTGACAGGAGATTTCAAGAAGGGACAGCTGCCCCTTGCCAGAGACCTGACTCTCACTGCAGGGAAGGGCCTGCCTCCGTCGGCTGCCTGTTCCAGGACTCCACAGTGGCAGCCAGATGTTCCAGCCATCTGCCGATTTTTCTGGTTTTCTTTTATTAACACACCTCGAAGAATCCAGTTGTGGGTGGCCTTGTTGTGAGACTTTTGGGCCATAACGTCTCTTAGTTGGGACATGACTGCAATGCATTTCTAAATCGGATTCCAACTCTCAGGAAAAGTTGACCCCAGAGGTCCAGAACAGTTCTTTTGGCTGGCCAGCCGAGCGCTGACTCTGGGGACCCATGTTCTCCTCTGATCCTGACTTCCTTCCTTGGGAAGCCTGATGTTGCCATCTGATAACCTGTCCCCGGTGAGCGTCATTAGAACCTGGGCTTACTGATGACGGCCCATTCTCCCCGGACACACACTCCGTCAGAGTCACCTCCACTAATGCAGAGCAAGGAGGAAACAGCAGCTCCGCTGTCCCAGGCTTCCCCGGGGGCCATTGTCCCTGAGTCACCGCTGGCTACAAGGTCTGTTCTGACGCGAGTTCTCATCAGCCCCACGCTTCTTCCAGGGCTGTGACTCAGCTCGGCAGCAGCAACAGTGGCTCGAAGGCGACATTAGCTAAACTGTTTACCATCACCTTCCCCTACCTCTGAGCCCACGCGCCAGCCCTGCAGGTTCGTGCCTGTCCCGAAGCTGGTGGTACGCACGTGCCGTGTTGTGAGGGGCCATGGGAAGGTCTTTCGTCCCTGTCAGATGTCACATGCCCAAAAGTCCTTCATGACAACTCAGTCTTTCACTTCTCCCCTGCCCTCTTGCCAGACGAAATGTCAACAGGAGGATCCTGTGCAGGGACTAGTATTTCAGATTGTTCCTAGCTTTTCTACACGGCCATCTGGGTTCCTCCTGGCTTCCTCCAGGCCTCTCACACACAAGGAGGAGACTGCTTAATTTCCTTCAGGACCAGCCCTTCATATCCTTAAAAATAGCATTCAATTTTTTAAATGACTCAGAATCCACGTGTGAAGGTCATTCAGGGCACAGTATAGGCCGCTTCTTCTCGTGAAGGGCTCACTTGGGAGAAGGCATCTGGGGTCGCTTGGCTCATAGTAGGAGAGGTCTGACCTCGGAGAGGATCACCCCCTCAGCAGAGACGGGGTTCTGTGCTGTCATTTCGCTATTTTCTCTCAGACGCACATCCAGAGTTTTCCCACAGCAGGGGAGGACTGGGCCCAGGATGTCCCTCATTGATCCCTAAAAACACAGGCTGTCTCCAGGCCTGTGACATCGTCTCGCCTCTGTGCCCTCTGCTCATACTGCCTTTGCCTGTCACGTCTCTGTGGCACCATTTTTTGTTTTTTTAAGATTTATTTATTTGAGAGAGAGAGCGAGCATGAGCTGGGGCAGAGAAGCGGGGGAGGGGGAGAGCAGACACCCTGCTGAACAGGGAGCCCGACATGGGGCTCCACATGGGGCTTGACCCCGGGACCCTGGGACCATGACCTGAGTCAAAGGCAGACACTTAACCAACTGAGCCACCCAGGTGCCCCTCCTTTTTTCATCTTTAACTCAGCCTGGAGTGGTGTGTGTGTGTGTGTGTGTGTGTGTGTGTGTGTGTGTATGTGTGTGTGTGTGCGCGCGTGTGTTATTTGTGTTATTGTGTTTTGCAACATATACTGGTGATCTGAGGGTCTTCAGATCTTTGGGCAGTAGCACCCAATGCACATGACCTTGCAGGCTTACAGAACTCCCTCCTGCCTTCAGTCAGGGGTCTGTAGCACGCTGCACTTCTCCTTTTGGATGGAAACGAATGCTCGTCAATGCAAAGGAAAATACTACCTTTTGCATTTCAGGCTATCGTGTGTCTCTATGGGCTGAAATCTTCTACAGAGAAAAATTATTGCTCTGGTGATAATGGCCAGGCCTCCTCACCCCATTCACAAACCATAGCAAAAAAAAAAAAAAAGTTGTTTTTATATGTATTCATGCATCTTCTTTGCAGAAATCATGCAGGTTTTATGTTTCATTAACTCCAAGAAGCAGTGGTTAATTTTGCTAAAAGTAGTGATGGGTTTTGCCTCCCAAAGAGTTGAAGGCAAAAGATTTGAGAATGCTAGCACATTTATTATTATTTTAAGCAGCTCACTATGCATCAACCATCACTAGGCTGATTAATAACTTTTGTGCAAAATCTCCCAACTTGTGAAAAGACTCTGTGGTCAAATCAGCTTAGGAAATGCTAAGTATTGTTTTCTCACCCTTGGAAAATCACAGTGAAGGAGTATGAAATATGTATGTTACCTTGATATAGAAGACTGAACATTCCCCAGGAAAAGACACTGAGTTTATTCCATTTAATCTGGTATTTCTCTAGGCTTGTTTAGCACAGGTAATGCATTATGATCTCGGGGAATGCGCTCCTCTTTGTACATGTGTTGGGATATGTTGCCTTAGTGAATATCGTCTTGGTAGCTCAGAGAATGCCATACCTCTCTCCTCAGTAGGCCAGGCGTGTTTATTACCACAGTATAAGATAATAGCTTGCGACAGATAAGCCTCCTAAGAGCAGATAAATCGATTGGTTCGTGTTTGGGCTTTTTCTCGACTTCAAAAGGCCCAGGCCATGAGCAGCAGCACTTACCAATCTGCTTCCAATTTGCACATTCTAAACACAATCTGGCTTTCAGGTAAAGGGATGATTTAAAAAAAAAAAATCTTTTTTTTTCCATAGAAATCTGCCTTTTATAAATGTCTTCAATTTTCTGGCTCCAGATAAATCAGAAATATCCCAAGCATAACTGTCTTTCGAGAAGTTTGGGTTTTTCATGATCATCTCCAGGAAACCATCCTACGATGTGACTCCCAAGTTGACGGAGATTCAAGTCTGTTTAATGCCATCTATTCAGTCCTAATTCCAACACGGGGAAAGAGAACCGGGGAGAATGGGAAGGATTCTGGGTAACATCTGGGCAGCAGAGAAAGAAAGAAGGGGTCAGATTGAACCGTGCTATCGAGGAACTGCTGTAGTAGAGCTCGCAAGAGTCCCTCATGCCTTTTGGCCACGTCCACTCAGGGTCAAACAGACGGGACTGAGGAACGCCCCAGGCTGCGCCCCCCACCCCCCACCCCTGCCGCGCTGCACCTGGGCGGAGTAGGAGGAGCCTATTTTCCTCAGACCGCCCTTTGCATCTGGGAACTTGAGATTCATCCCACGACATCACCCCCATCCAGCTGCCCTCCTCCTTTCTCGCTTCTCGTCCCCCTTTCTTAATCAAAACCAGCTCTCAGGAAGAGTGCTTTCAAACTTCGGCTAAGTGCCTGATGAAGTTGAGGGCTTTATCCTTTCCAGGAGCCTTTGTGAGTAAGTAGAAAGCGCCTGCTGAGATTTCGCGCCTGGCCCAGCCTCAGCCCCGTCTCAGCTGTTCACGGGGAGCATCCAGGCATCTTCGGGGGACTCTCCTCTCCTTCTGGAATAACTTTTAATAGGATGGATCAAGTATTACTTTTTTTTTTTTCCCTAGGTGGCAGGCACTGTATTGAGCGTTTTCTGTGATTTAAGTCCCTCAATAACCTATGAGGTCGAGTAGTCGTTCTATTTTAAAACCGAGGGCAGAAGTCTGAGAGCGGTGAATTCCCGGGGGCTGGACGGCAGAGCGGGACTCCGTGCGGAGGAAGGTTCGGTGTGACGCTCGCTCTGCCGGGAGCCCAGCCCCGCAGCGCGTTGGTGCGTCCCACCTAGCGGCTGGAGCAGATGGTGAGTGAATACAGACAGGGGCCCACTGAGCCCCCTCAGCCACCCACGTAGGTCAGCCTCTTGGACCTTCTTCTTCCAGGGTCTTCTAAGTACGCACGATCGCTGTCAGTCCCTGCCGTCGGATCTCTGGAATCTAGGGCGACGGATCCCAGCTTTGCCCTCCACTCCAGAATCTCTTCATTCCTGGTCTCCTCTCCCTTGCTTCTGAGCACCTGCTTCCTGACACTTTTTTTTTTTTTTAGGATTTTATTTATTTATTTGAGAGAGAGAAAGAGAGAGAGAGAGGACAAGGGAGGAGCAGAAGGAGAGGGGGAGGGAGAGCGAGAGAATCTCCAGTCGACTCTGTGCTGAGCACGGAGCCCAGCTTGGGGCTCGATCCCAGGACCCTGAGATCATGACCTGAGCCGAAACCAAGAGTTGGACACTTAATCAACTGAGCCACCCAGGTGCCCCTTCCTGACACTTTCTATCAGCCCTTTTTTTCCTCATGAGAACCACTCCTCGTATACATCTTTGGCTAGGGGAACGTAATAGAAAAATATATTTTTAATAGAGGTTGTCTCAGTATTTCCCCGAATCACATTCTACATGTGTATACATGTGAATATATACACATATACATACATACATATATTACACATATAAATCTATGTGAATGCACGTGCACGTACCCACATTCACACACACACACATGCACAAAATATATGTGCCACACAATGGTTGATGAACGGAACTTTCCTTGACATTCTATTACCCCAAACAGTGTTCAAGTGATATTTCCTGGTGAATGAGGACATGCTGGCTGACATTAACACTGTTAAAGTCACATTATTCTGTTTCATCAATAATGTGCAAACAGACTCCTGAATAGTTAAGTAACTGGCTGAAAACTCTTACTGGCCCACTGCAGTCCATGTAAAGAAGTCAGTTCGACCAAGGGCAATGCTCAAAAAATTGAGCATCCAATAAATATTTCTAGAACACCTAGCACTGAACAGGCATCAGGACAGGCCCTCCCCACGGGGGCAAAGCTGAAAAGATGTAGTTCCTAGCCTCAGCGAGCTTACCTCTGGAAGAACACAGAGGAGCAAAGCATAATAATATAATCAGGACAGGGCTCCCTTGTCTGAGGGTCCCAATCAGGGCAGTGGCCCCAGAGAAAACTATTCATTTGCTTATGAGTTAAAATTGTTTGTTTGTTTGTCTTTTTAAAATTTGCAAATGCTTTGTGTCCCAAACCCAAAATGAAGAGAAAAAAATTCGGGGTTTTGTGCTCCCTTGCTCTCTCTGTTAGCTTTGAGCTGTCCCTATCTACGGCCAAGGACTAAGTCCTAAGTCAGGCTACTTCTGTGTTGCATAAGGAACAATATTGAAACGCCTCCCAGAGGTGCTCTAAGGACAAGCTAATAGAAATGAGGCCAAAGTGTTTTGTCAGTAAAATTTAAGAGAGCTGCAGAAATACTTTGCCACAAACTAATGGAGGAAATAAGGGCCAGGCTTCTAGAACAGATCAGAGTGAAACTCTTTGGTTTGAGAAAGTATGAAAAGCCACCATGAGGCACTGGCCACATCAACCAGTGACCAAGGGGCCATGAAGTAAATACAGGAGAAACCGGGACCCCAGAGGGCACCCTGCCCCCGGCTGGAGGAGGCTGGTGAGAGGCTGGTTCTCACTGCAGGTGTCTGAGAACTAATCGAACGGCCAGGATGCCTGAACAGACCTTTGCTGACAGCACCCTTAGGTGGAGAGGGGAGCTCTTTGTCTAGCCAGTACTGACCTGGCTCCCAAAAGGCAAACATAGACTCAAAGATATGACCATCCAAGGTCATTTGGGGTGTGCGGCCAACTCCGCTTGGCAGCCACCTTCCCCAGATTAAGGTTCCACTTCTGCTAATCCCCACACAAGCCGACAGCACGTTATTCCAGAACCCTGACTAAAGACGCCTGCGTTGACTGGGATCCTTGACAGTGTTGAACAAGAGAGAGCTGATGTCACTGGTAAGAAAAAGACCCCAGCTCTGAACTTCAGGAACCTAATCTGGTATCTTTTAAAAAACCATTTTATTGTTTTCATAAGAATCTTAATAAATACATAAGTAATAATGCATGAAAAGTGGAGACCTATAAATCGTATTTGTGAAAGGATATCATTTAACCTCATGGATTCTCTGGACATTCTGTGGACCTTGCCTCAGATTTCTTTATACAAAAGCGTTGTGTCATTTCCTATGACTCAAAATTGCTGTCATTTCTTTGACCGCCCGTCACTTGCTTTTGACCTCTCTATATTGTAATTTTCTATTCACCTGCATTTATCTTCCACAAGATTGAATTTCTGGAGGGCGGAAAATGTCTCTTGTTCAGTACCTTCCTCCCAGCTTGGTGCACACAAGTCAGTGCTACAGTTTGGTTGAATGAATGAATAAATGGTAGAACATTCATGTGATAAAGGTAGGGTCTTGGGCTTGTCATAAGGTTCTCAGCTAAGCCAACATGGCTTTTGGTTGTAATTATTTTTCACATGAAGAAGTTCTTACCCTCCTCAGTTGTGCTCGTAGTCACTGAGCTACTCAGAAATGCTCACTATGTCAGCTTCTCTTTATATTCTGGACAATGAATTTGCAAACTGATGTAAATTCCAGTCTTATCTCCTTTCAAAAGAATAAGGGGAGCTTTAGTCCTGTTTTGCAGAGTGAGATGAGAAAAGCAAGCTGTTTCCCCTCTTCTGTGGGCCATCAACTTTGGGCTGAGTCCAATGCCACCTACCTGCGTCCCAAGCTTCAGACTTCCTCATCCTCTGGAAACTCGGCTGAGGAGGCTTGAGGCTCACATAAAGCTTCTGAGTATCCTGCACATGTGCTAAATTATTTGCAGTTAGGTCCTGGCTCTCTAAGCTGGCACATGAACAAACAGGGCTCCGGCTCATTGTGGCATAAGAACCCTTTGGAGAGTAGGAAGCCGGCATGTAATGATGAGCTCTGCATACAGGAGTGCTGTGGACCCCCTAAAGGGGAACACTAACTATTTTGTGTGTGCATTTCCGGTTTTCAGAAGGTTCTCCTTCCCTCTTTCCTGAACGGATAGAATCTCAAAGCCCTTACCCCTATTCACATCTTCACCTTTGGAAAGTGTCTAGCTTGCAATCTCAAATTAGAAAGAGAATCAACTCACAAAGGAATGGATTTCCTCTAACCTGAAAAAAAAATAAAGCAAATCACTGTTCAGCCTCAAAATATCTCTGTCAAGTGAGAATGACATGGGAATGGCATGAACAAGATCGAGAGACAGTTTTTCAGACACTCATACTTGCTAATAACTCTATTACCTTGGAGGGTCACAAGATCAAAGTCATCAGCTTGGAAGGCTCGTTACGTCACCAAATCTGAGCTGGGAAACAGACAAAAGAACGAATCACATTAGAATTGTGCCCAACAGGGTTTTCTCAGGTGTTTTCAGTTGTTTGTGGTATGGTTAGGGGAGAAGTTTGGAGCTACAGGAGGAAGGGAAGGAAGCCTTCGGTGATTTAGTGGATTTTTCATATTTATTACTTGGAACCTGTATTACTCAAGCTAGGGTTGTGCATGCTGCTGTAATGACTAATCCCCAAATCTCAGGGGTGGAAGACCACCGAAGTCTATTTCTGCTTCTGTCCAGCACTGACTAGCAAAGGCTTCTGCTCTTCATAATTGCTCAAGGACCCAGACTGATGGGGGCTCTATCATTTCATGACTGCCAGCTTCACACAGTTTCAGAGTTCACTGGGCAAAGTCACTTCTGCCTGGATGCCATTAGCCATAGTGAGTCACACAGCCATACCCAGTTTCATGGGAGGGCAGAGATATGTACCCGTAGATGAGCCTTGGGTGGGACTTAATCCCCAAATCCTGTCTCCGGCATCCTTTTCTATCTTGAGCCAAGTTTAAAATAGACATGCGGCATAGAAAGAAACAAAAAGAAATGTATCCTTTTTTTTATTATTATTATCTGGACTTGAATAACCTTATTTATAATAGGTAAAAATGCCTCTACAAAGGACTCAGGTCTAAGCTCTGTGGATAAAGAATATGTCTGGCAAGAATTTATCAACACGGTGCCTGCAATGAGTCAGCAATATACTCTATGAGAAAGCACATTGGTAATAGCCACCCTAAGGGGCTGGTTAACATGAAAAAGTTTAAACGTGAGTTGTTTCAGTAAAATCTGTGTGCAAGATTCACAATGCAGAGTTTCTGAAAGAGTATTTTAGTGTGAAATCTTGCATTAGGTTTAAAATGTAGTTAGTTTGTGAGATTGCTACTTGAACACATGTTGGTTACTTTCAGACCTTCGGTGAACCTCTTTTATTTATTTATTTTTTATTTATTTATTTTTTTTAAGATTTTATTTATTTATTTGACAGAGAGAGACAGCCAGCGAGAGAGGGAACACAAGCAGGGGGAGTGGGAGAGGAAGAAGCAGGCTTCCAGCGGAGGAGCCTGATGTGGGGCTCGATCCCAGAAGGCCGGGATCACGCCCTGAGCCGAAGGCAGACACTTAACGACTGAGCCACCCAGGCGCCCCTCGGTGAACCCCTTTTAAAATGTCATGCTGCTGGGGCACCTGGGTGGCACAGCGGTTAGGCGTCTGCCTTCGGCTCAGGGCGTGATCCCGGCATTATGGGATCGAGCCCCACATCAGGCTCCTCCGCCATGAGCCTGCTTCTTCCTCTCCCACTCCCCCTGCTTGTGTTCCCTCTCTCACTGGCTGTCTCTATCTCTGTCAAATAAATAAATAAATAAAATCTTTAAAATAAAATAAATAAAATAAAATAAATAAAATAAAATAAATAAAATAAAATAAATAAAATAAAATAAATAAAATAAAATAAAATAAAATAAAATAAAATGTCATGCTGCTGTCTGGGGCTCCTGGGTGGCTCAGTCAGTTGAGCATCCAACTCTTGATTTTGGCTCAGGTCATGATCTCAGGGTCCTGGGATCGAGCCCCATGTCAGACTCGTCGCTCAGCTGGGAGTCTGCTGGAGATTCTGTCTCTCTGCCTCTGCACCCCACCTCTTTCTCTAAAGTAAATAAATAAATCTTTTTAAAAAATAATAAAAATAAAATTTCATGCTGCTGGGCTCCCTTGGGCTGCAGGCGATTATTGAAAATGATACAGAGAAAATTGCCCTGAGCAAGGATGACATGCAAACTCCTGAAACGGTGCTTTTTCCAGGTGGGGGAGATGAAAAACATTCTGTGGCTGGATGGCGGTAACGGTTACACAACGACAGGAGTGTACCTGCTCCAATGGTTAACATGGTTAATTTTAGGTTGTGTATCCTTTACCACAATAAAAATATCATGTTAAACTGGTAGTATTTGGGATATATTCAGTTAAATAAAATATATTATTAGCAATTTAAAAAGTTAGGGTGCTGATTCAACACAGCTGGATCAGACATCTGCCCCATGAAAGGCCATTAATAACTGGCCACTAGTTATAATGCTTTATTTCGAGCATCCAATGCATGTCAGGTGCAGGTGTAATGATTGCAGCT
Source organism: Ursus arctos (assembly GCF_023065955.2). NCBI lineage: Eukaryota > Metazoa > Chordata > Mammalia > Carnivora > Ursidae > Ursus > Ursus arctos. Next base: position 68,276,705 of record NW_026623089.1, read on the forward strand.
GCAGGAGGTCACTCATGCTGTACAAGGACACCGATGGAGTTACTACTCTCCCCATTTTCTAGATGAAGACACAGAGCTCTAAAGAAGTTGACTGGTCCAAGGTCACATGGCTGATAGGGACAGGGCCAGGATCAAACCCAGGCAGGCTGACTCTAAACATGTTTGTTGTCATCTAGCCCCAGTGATGTGAGTTGAGGCTGCCCATGGAAACTGCAAGCAGCAGCTGTGAATCCAGGGCTAGCATGTGAGCTGGTGACCTGCCTCCCCCCTGAGCCGTGCTTGGTTACCAGGGCAGGCATCCCAGCCATGTCTTCGGAAATGGAGGATGGACAAAAAGAACAGGGAAATGCTCAAGCCCAAGCCAACAATGTAGGGACTCTCTTCTGTTGTTTGCTTACTTCTTTGTTGTAATTCTACCATCCGCAGGTACACATCAAAGAAGACAGGCAGAGCTCTCTCAGGTGAGTTCCTGCCATGCCCATTTGTGGGGGCTTTGGAACTCATTCCTCACGCCCACAGACAGAGTTGGCAAGCAGTCCATGGGGCCAAGAGTCACAGGCAGGCAGCCCACCATGGGCTAGGGAGTGGGTCTAGCCAGTGTACAAGAGCCATTGGATTGCTTAGTTTGGTGATGCTTACAGCTACACCTTGACCCTTGGTTAACAGTGGTGGTGAAAATAAAGACTTTGGTAGGCAGCCAAAGTTCCATCAGGGGGGTTGGGGCTAAGAAAACTCACATTCACCCTCATCCCCTTCACTCCCTCCCTATGCCCACTCAACACACCCTCCCCCCCTCAGTCCCTGTGCCTACCTTCACTCCCTTCCTTGTCGCTCCCTCCCCGTGCCCACCTGAACTCCCTAAGTCCCTGAGTTGGGAGTTCTGAGCCTTCTCAGCTGGGCAGTTGAATGCCATCTGATGAATACTCATCCTTCCATGGACAGCCTCCTCTGCTGTTGCCTCTGCCTGCACTTGCCCAGGAGCAGACTCTGCCCACACATCTCTTCATCTCATCCTCAGAGAATCGTGGACGTGCAGTAACTAGGACACGCCTATGCAAGTGTGAGCATGAGGTCACAAACCTTTAAACTCTATGCTGTAGCAATAGTGGAAGAGCTAGAAGGCATTCATATACAAATATTATTCCTTTTCCCAGCACCAACATGCTTCTTTCTATCACAGCATCTAATTTAAAAGTGTTCAAGGAGTTGCTGAAGGCTACAGACTAGGAAGAAGAGTTAGGCTGGGTTTATTTTCCTGCAGAAATTGTCTGTCCATTTGTCAGTCTGCCTGGCTGACCACAAGATCTGCGTTGACCCAAGCAGTGGCTTTTATCTTTCATTTTTGTGGTCTGTTCCTTGAGTTACCCAGCCATGCTCTTCTGTGAGGAGTTCCCCAGATCACACAGGTTCACCTGTCACTGCTTTCAGAAGATCTGTGCCTTCCCTAACCATTGGGACCACATTTGCTACCCTACCCCCAACCTCCATCCCTATCTCGGTCATTCCTGATCTTTTTTTCTGGTACACATTTTAATCATGTATTTGTTTGTTGTCCTTTTCCTGCTAGAACATTAGCTCCATGAGGGCATGGATTTTTGTCTGTTTTGTTCACTGCTGGAACCCCAGTGCCTAGAACAGTGACTATTTAATGAATGAATGAATGAATGAATGAATGAATAGGTATATGAATTGTCAAGCCCCAAACAATCCATGTACTGAGACATTTCCATTCCTAATTTCTCCACTGAACTGCAAACAGCAGATTCACCTGCCAACCTGATAGCTGCCTTTGGCTGTCTAAGAAGAATGACCAAAAAACATAGCCCCAGAAACTGCCTGCCATTGGCAATTCTCTCCCCTCAGATCTAACTCAGTAAAAGGTACTATCATGCATGCAGATACTTAACCCAAAGTCTGGGTATTATCCTAAATTCCTTTCCCTCCCCTACACCCACATCCAATCCATTGGCTCAACCTGTTGGCTTTACCTCCAAGATGAATCTCTGTTGTTAACTTTTCTCCATCTCTCTGTACCATTCTAGTCCAAACCAAACTACCAGAATTTCTTACTTAGATTAGACAGAGGATTCTAACTATTCTCTCTACACTCTTGTCCTTCTGTAATCCTTACCCTCTAAAGCAGACAGAATGATCTTTTAAACATGCAGATCAAATCATGTCACTTACCTGCAGAAAATTCCTCCATGGCAGGGCCTACCACAGCATGTGGACCTTGATTCAGTCTCCTTACCATGGCCGCCCAGGCCCCACACTGCAGGCTCTGGCCCTCACCTGGCCTGCTATCACGTTCCTGTCGAATGCCTTCCTGTCCCTACACTCCACTCCGACCCCACCTTCCTAAAGCAACTCAAGCTCATTCCTGCTCCGGACCCTTGCACTTCCTTCTGCCTCCAGGTCTTCCCAAAGCTGGTTTCCTTCTCACAGAGTCTCACTGTGAATGCTGCCTCCTCTGTGGGACCTGCTCTGACCTCCCCCACGCCCCATCTAAACCACAATACCCCCACTCCCGTCACTCTGTCTCAAATCATCCTGTTCTACATTTCCTCATTTCCTAATGCTTATCACTATCTGAAATTACCCCCATGTAAATTTGTTTGCTTGTATATTTTCTGTCTCCCATACCCCATGTCCCATCCTCGGTGATGTATAAATTCATTTCCATGCCAGAATGAACCTTGTCCATGTAGTTTATAGCTTACCACGGGATCCCTATCGCCTTGAACGGTTCCAGGCTCAGAACCGATGATCAAAAATATGAATACGCATGCAGCCAGCAGTGACAGAGAGAATTGGAATTCACGGGACGGAAACTCAGGAGCTGGGCAGAAGCAGAATACCCTCACTTGGAAAGACCGAAGTAGACATCAGGAGACCCTACCATTAAGGACCTGGGGTCTAGACAGGTGTTCAGTCACGTACTAGGCTAGATCATCAGAGACTTAGTGACCAGACAGGGAAACCAGACATTGAGGGAGTGGGGACCCAAAGCGGAGGCAGGACTGGCCAGAAATCTGACTAATTGCCAGCAAAGCCCCAGCCAGGGAATCCTTATATACAACCTGACCTAGGCCCAGTGGCTGCAGGTGGGACGAAAGGTAGACCTCAAGTAAAGTGGCAGCCGGTGTCAGAAGAATGAGAAGTAGAGATTCCGGGAGGGTACATCACATTCCCGCAAGACTGGCTAACACCTGTACCTCCCCGGCTGGCTTTAGGCTTCTCATTTTCTTCTCCTGAACTGAAAGACACCCTGTTCTTATCCTGCCGGCCATTTGTGCTCCGCTAAGCTCCCAGCCCTGTGTCTCCCATTGCCACCCATGTCTTGACATGACACAGAAGAGTCACCGTGGACTAAAATAGTCCTATGAGTAGACAGTTTTTTTTCTTAAGGGCCCCAAATGAAATCACAACTAAATAGTACCATCTCTTGGCTTGGTGCCTGGGTGTAACTACATAATCTCATATGAGGAGCAAGCAGAGAGAGAAAGAGAGAGAGAGAGAGAGAGAGAAATCAATTTAAAGGAGGCTTCTTTGACCTGCCCATGGTGAGCAACAGTTTTTGGGGTGTCAACATTCACGTTGCTGGGTTCGAGTCTCCAAAATAGTCAGCAGGCAGAAGGTCTTGTCTGTTTAATAAGAGTCCTAGATCTGTCAGTTTGGCTGCCAACCCTAATTTGTAAGTTCTCTTCTAAAAAGATTGCACAATTGTACTTGTTTTCTGACGACCGTGGGCTGGCTAATGGTTGCTAATGGGTCAGCTGCCCAGTGACTCAGCATTCCTTTAACAGAGCAGATCCGTTCCTGCCTGAATCCGCTGCAGGAAAATGGTGCTTTCTGTGTAAGTTTGCTCCTTTTGGCCCCTGCTGAGAGCTTACAACATAATGCATTGTGTAAAGCATCCCATCTTCAAAGAGCCCACTCCTGCCTTTTGAAGCCTCTTGGTTCGACCTTGAGGGCATTATGCTGAGTAACATAAGCCAGGCAGGGAAAGACAAATACTGTATGATCTCACTTGTACGTGGAATCCAGAAAAGTCGAACTCATGGAAATACAGAGTTGAGTGGGGGCTGCCAGGGTTCTGGGGTGTGGGGGCAATGGGGAGATGTTGGTCCAAGAGTGCAAACGTCTAGCTAGAAGATAATTAACGTACAACATAGTGGCTATAATTAACCATGTTGTATTATGTACTTGAAAGTTGTCAAGAGAATAGATCTCAAATGTTCTCACCACACACAAAATGATAATTATATAGGGATGGAGGTGTTAATTAACATCACTGTGGTAATCATTTTGCAATATATACATATATCAAAATCGTCCCATTGTCCACTTTAAACTTATATATGTTATGTCACTAATGTCACAATTCACCTGAAGGGGGGGAAACCCCACAACGAACCTACTCTACCTTGCCAGCTATTAGGAGATCAAGAGGCATAGTAGACATTTCTGGTTTTGTTTTGTTCATTTTGTTTCTTCACTTGAGAATAATTACACTTGGATTTTGACCGGTGAACTTGAAAGTCTCATCTTTCTTCTGCGTAAAGTGTGCTGTTGTTTATCGTAATCTGCAGGTGAGAGGGAGAGAAGCTGGCCAGGCCTGGGTGAGTCAGGGTTGGGGGTTTACCGCAGGTGCACGGTAGGTCCTAGCAGTGAAGAGAAAGTCAGGAACAACTAAACAATCCGCTAGCACCGTAAAGCCTTTACAGTGTAATGGGCAGTTGGCAACGCCCTTGCTTCCTCTCAAAGAAAACTCAACATTCACGCACAGCTGTACACTGGCTAAAGGTTACTGACAAGGGCTTTCCTATCACTCATGAGATGCTTCACCTAATCAAAGGTCCCTTGAGGGGCGCCTGGGTGGCTCAGTTGGTTAAGCATCTGCCTTCTTCTCAGGTCATGATCTCAGGGTCCTGGCAGTAGAAGTCTACTTGTCCTTCTCCCTCTGCCCCTCTCCCCGCTTGTGCATGCGCTCTCTCTCAAATAAATAAGTAAAATCTTTTTAAAAAGACCCCTTGAAACAATGTCCAACATCATTTGGAGGGTGATTCACACCATGCATTTCTCCGGATCTATGGGGAATCAGGAATGGAAGCAGGAAAACCTGGAACAGAGGACCCGAGGCGGGACCAAAGCTGGCCTGCAGAAGGTGGAAGAGAAGCTGCAAACCCAACCTATCTTGGGGGCATGAACATCGGAATCACAGACCTGGAGCTAAACAAACCAAATGTGGAATCAAAGGTGAACACCTGCCGGCCAAGTCAGAGGTCCTGAGAGAGGCCGCCTTGGAACCAGTAAGGGCTTCTGCTCCTTCCTCCTTCCATGTGGCTCTTTTTTTCATGGGGCCCAATATCCTGAATACAGGCCACATATTTATTCTCCAAGTGCAAGTGTGTGTCTTTAGATTTTCTGCCTTCTTAGGTACAGTCCAAACCGAGTCGTATTAATCCTTTTTTGTTACGGGAAGCTTGGAAATATATAGAAGCGTAGCTCTAGGTTCTAGCATAAAAGGCTCACCGTTTCCCCCCTTGGGGACAACACTACTGGTGGTGTTATTTCGGTAACACTTCTCATGAGGGTACGCACTCCTGGTCACCCCACTACTCACCAGAAACTTATCCCTCTTCCTTCTGCTCAAGACATATTGAAACAAGTGACTCCTAATGAAATAAAAGGATTTCAAAGCTTTATACGTTCCCAATTGTAACAAAGTCCTCCTACCACATTCTGACACATTGTTATGCCAATGCTAAGAATTGCCCTTCTAGAAGAAACACATGAAGCTCCGAGATGTTTTGTGGGCTTGCAGAGCTAGCATAGGAACTCAGGCATGCTAACTCTGCTTCCGGTGGCTTGTCCCCAAGACCCCTGGATTGTACAGGTGACCCATTATGCAAATGGCCATGTGTTGCTAGGTGAGAGCCAGCAGCGCATCTGTTCCATTGTATGAGGACCATAGACTCTGAAAAGTCATTTTCCTGTCTTGATCTTCACTTTGCTGACTTCCTTGCTCCTGAATACCCTTTCCCTCCTCCTGTGTTTGCAACGTTGCTCATCATCTTCCCTAGCCCCAAAGACTCCTCACTCTTCTTCATTGACTTTAAGGCTTATGTTTGCTGCTCTTCAAAGCCTTCCTCCACTTCCTCCACCCCAGAGGATCTCCCACACCTCCATCCCTGTCACCTGCCATCCCTCCCACTTATCCAGGGCTTTAAAAAATGTCCCTGATGTTGTTAGATGCCTTCAAGGTATTGCTGTGTTCTCCCATTATGATATACGCCACTTATTACAAGCAGGGATTGTGCCTTATATCATCAATTAATTAATTGTATTTATCTTATTAATTATTTATTTCTTAAATCATTTATTACTCCCAATCCACAAAAGATTTGAGATAGCTCACGAAAATGAATATAATCGAAGAAGATAAAATTAACAGTTGAAGTACTTCAAGTGAAGGAGAAAACCACAGGAGGAGAAATATTCTCCCACCCCTAACATCCCGTGCGGTGTCCAACCTGGACACTCACAAATATTTTGCATTATAAAAATCCTGGTCTGTCCGATTTGCATATCATTTTACAATTTTAAAGGTATTCTCATATACTACATCACTGGGGTTAATGCATTCTCGGGAATGTATTTCTGATCTTTATTTTACAGACAAGGAAATCAAGACGCAGAGATGCGAAGTGACTTGGCCGGGTTCACTAGCTGGCAAGTAGCAAACTGGCGCCTAACACCGAATTTTCCTGATTCAAAATTTGGTGCCTTGTCTGCTGGAAGAACCAACTTTATCTAAAGAGGACAAGATGTGGAGAATGAGAACATGACTGGAGACTGACATGGCGGATACACACAAGCCAGGAAGGGAGGAAGGAATCAGTCGAGGGTGAGGAACTAATGCAGATGTCTCACATCTTTCCAGAATCAAAGGTCTACATAAGAGTATACGGACCCTCGGGGGAGATGGATTTATGGAACAGAATCACAGAGAAACTGACTCAGAGTGAAGCTGAGGGAGCTGCTTGGTCCACCTGGGGAGCTCCGGAAAGAGTTCTGGCTTAGGACTGTCACAGATTCAGGACATTAATTATCGCCAGCCTGTCACCCATTGTCGCTCTTGGTGTTTGCCTTCAATCAGAATGTGATCTGACAGTTCTAGAGCATAAGAAAGCCATGAAAAGTCTGTTGACCCAGTTCCTCACACGTCTGCTCTGAATGATGAGTGTGGAAAGAATAAGTAAACTGGATTGATGATCCATCAACATGGCATCCTGCTGAAAGAATTATTCATGGTACCCTGAAGGAGATGAATTCGTTTCCTTCGGTATCTAAAAGGAAATAACGCTGCTGAGATGGAGGACAAGGTTTTTCATGGTTTAATTGAAACCTTTACCTTTTTCTGGGCATTGTCTCTCCCAGCGTCCTATCTGCTGAAGGGAGGTATCTGCTCCCAGGGCTACCAGCACCTGTGCCCTGGGAACCAGTTACATCGCTGGTGATCATGCGCCTCGTACCCCAGACCCATGCTGAGCTCCCCAACATTTTCAAGTCTTGTCTTCCCAGAGAGAAGCGGACCCCGGTGGTTTCCACGAGACCACAGTGATCACTGTCAAATGCAGTTCCTCAAAAAGCCCACAAGCATCTTGAGCCATAGGATAAACATTAAAAAAAAAAATAATCAATTTGTTTGAAATTAGAGGAATAATGAAATTTATTTAGAGTAGCAGAGTAATTAGAATGATAAATCAAATATGAAAACATCTCTCTCTCTCTCCATATATATTCCCTCTTTACACTGCACACATTTTGCTCAGTATTGAGCTAGTTCCTACAGTGTGTGTGGAAGTCGAGTACCCTGGCCGAGGGAGGGGGTGCCTTGCCCTTGGGGGGGGTTGGAGCTTAGCTAGACAGTCACTTATTCCCAGCCCGCTCCTTCTTCTGGGTTTGGACCAGCTAATGCTGCAGAATGGACAGGTGCGTCTCACCTAGGTTCTGGTTGGGTCCTGAGACACTCTGCCCCCACTGACCTCCCTGTGGGAAGAACGCATTAACCAAAGTCAAACAAGAGAAAAAAGCCACAGATGGCCGAGCAATGGCAGCTGACTTGGGTGGCATGGGACGCATGCGCCCTAGTGATTGGGAGAACCGGGGCTGATGCAGATGGACGTTGCTGGGAAAAGCGGCTGAAAGAAGCAGGGGCGGAGCCAGCACCAGCACACCAGCCCCCCCTGACCTTGGACATGGTGCTTGACGTTTTATGGCAGTCTCTTCAGTAAACACAGATCGAGGCCTAATGGCAGCTCTGCGGAGATGGCCGCGGGCAGCGTCTATTCAGAGAATGTTACTGGGCAGGAACTTAGCCAGGTGGGAATTCGCTGCTAGTGACAGCTCTGTGCTGGGGAAGCATTTATTTTTAGACGTTCTAAACCTTTACAGTTTACTTTGGAGGATTCAGGGAAAGAGCTTGGGTTTTCCCGGTGGGATGAAGTGAGCTCCGAAGCGTGAGTCATCACTTGACCTCTGTGATCTCTTCGAGCAGGCTGTTCAGTTAAATGTTCCACAGGGCATTTCCCTACTTCCTGGCCAAATGCATAGTTGGGGGGGGGGGTGAGGGAAACATCGGGGACCTCTTCTGGGAAGACAGTTGTGTAACTATGACCAGGTGCACTCCAGGCGACAGAGGCCCCGGGTGGAACAGCTCTACTCTGCATTAGCGCCTAGGGCTGCGAGAGGGCAGGGGCTCCCAGACAGGCAGGGCTGGGGGCTGCAGTGGGGCGTGGGGGGCAGTGGGGGGCAGTGGAGGGAGCCTGTAACCCTGTCTGGAAGCAGAACAAGGAGCACATTGGGAAACCAAAAAATGACTTCTCTATTCTCAGCTCATCCAAGATGGTTACTCTGGGCTCTTCATGGAGACTTCTGTACCCCCAGCCCAACTGTGGGCCGGATTGCAGGGCTCTGTGGCTGGAATGGAGCTGCTGATACAGCCAAATCCCATCGTAGCTCCCTCGGCCGCTGGGCTGAGGAGCCCAGAGAACCCAACAGATGCTCGTTAACCCATCAGGCTTTACATGTAGTAATAAAATGGTGGTTTAGGCCAGATGAATAGCAGCCTGATGCAATTCGTAATAGGGACTTAGTCCCCATTAGTACAATATGAATTTTTTATTGACTCAAATGACCACATGTTTCTGTTCCTAGATTCTATATACCACAGAGAAAAGCCAAAGCATTACAACAGAAAAACAAAACACAGTAACACAAACCACTTTCCCAATAGGGTTTTTCTCACTTAGACCATTATTGTTGCTTTGTTTGTCCTTATTGAAATGCCCACTATTTTTCTAATTTCTCTCTCTGTATATATATACATATGTATGTATGTCTATGTAAATATATAGAGATATTAATAGAGAGAGAGAGAGAGAGAGCCTCTTTACATTCTTTTTTTTCATTATTAGAGAGAGTGAGCAAGTGGGGGGTGGGAGGAGCAGACAGAGAGGGAAAGGGAGACTCTTAAGCAGGCTCCCCGTTCAGCACAGAGCCCAACGCAGGGCTCGATCTCACGACCCTGAGATCATGACCTGAGCTGAAACCAAGAATCAGATGCTTAACTGACTGAGCCACCCAGACACCCCTACATTCTTTATTTTCAATGGAAGTTGGGTTGACACACAACGTCACATGAGTTTCAGGAGTACAGCATAATGATTAGATGAGTCTATGTATTATGCTAGGCTCACCACACGTGTAGTTACCAACTGTCACCATAGGACGTTGTCACAGTATATTGACTCTATTCCCTGTGCTCTGCCTTTTATTCCTATGACTTCCTCACTCCACACCTGCAAGGCTGCACCTCCCACTCCCCTTCGCCCGTTTTGCCCATCCCTCCACCCCTCCCCTCTGGCCGACCATCGGTTTGTTTTCTGTATTTATAGTCTGATTCTGCTCTTTGTTTATTCATTTGTGTTCTTTTTGAGATTCCACATGTAAGTGAAATCATATGTGATTTGTCTTTCTCTGTCTGACGTATTGCACTGAGCATGACGCCCTCTAGGTCCATCCATGTCGTCACAAATGGCAAGATCTCATCTTTTTATGGCTGCATAATATTCCACTGTGTCTGTAGACCACATCTTCTTTACCACCTATCTATTGATGGACTGCTGGGCTGAGTTCCCATCTGAGCTAATTGTAAATAATGCACGATAAACACAGGGGTGTGTGTATCTTTTGAATACCTGATTTTGTTTTCTTGGGTGAATATTCAGTGGTGGATTTAGAAGAACCTCCATACTGTTTTCCACAGTGTCTGCACCAATTCACATTTCCACCAACAGTACACGAGTGTTCCTTTTCCACTGTATCCTCACCAACGCTTAGTATTTCTTATCTTTCTGATTCTAGCCATTTCAAATTCATTTCTGAATTGTCACCTTTCTATAAACTGATGGGTACTGTGGCCATGACTTTCAATAAATACTCTGTAATTTCAGCTATCCTTAAGAGACACGTACAGCAGTGCTTAGATTTTTGAAGTTACCTGCATTCGTTTCTTGAAGTTTCCATGTACGCTGATTTTGTTACTTGTTGTTCAATAGAGTCTTTAGCTGAGGAATTGTCAGATACCTTTTTCCAATAGAGTGAAATGTCCTGGCATTTTCAGCAAATCTGACATCCCTGGAGCCATGTTCTGCCACCTCCTCTGAGTCCTTCCGTTCGCATGACCATCTCTTTCACCCCCCAAACCACAACAGCTCTCGGGTAAACAAATATTTTCCCAGGTTTCCAGGGCCTTCCAAGACACTTTCCTCTCCACCCTGTTGTGTGGTTGCATTTTCTTCCTTTTTGAAGTTTGTCACCGTGATTTACCAATTATTAATCTTTTCCTTTTTTATCTTCAGTGTTTACCATTTTAATCGTCTTCTCTGCTTTGCTGAAAGCCACATTTAACTTGTATTTTTATTTAAGTAAAAACCAGTGAAAAGATTTTTTTCTAAATACAACTCAAATATTACTTAAAACCCAGATAAGACGTTCTATGGTAATAAAAATCCAGAAGTAACATCGAAATGGCAAGCACCCACTCAACACCCTTTCTTTTAAGCAAAAAGTCGGACACACAAATTTTAAAGTATGGAGGGCAGCAGTCCATTGTGGGAGGACGTGGTTGGGTCACATCGCTTGGCGACACTTAGTGGGAGTGAATATCAAAATGCACAAGCATGGCAGCAAACACCCCCGCCCCCAATCTCTTTCCTAAAACTGGTCCAACGTGTTGTAACCCTTGGTTTAGCAGCCTTAGGTCCCAGGGTTCTTATTCTTACCCAAATTCTCTTTCTCAACTCCTCTTCCTCTTTTGTTTTTAGGCATTGGCTTTCTCCCTCCTTTGTTCAGTGCAAACGCAGTTTTGGAAAAGACCTGTCTGATTTCACAGAATATACCTTCATTCTTTCTCATTTTCTTTCCCTTGAAATCTACAACACAGTTAGGAATCTAGAAACGCACCGCTGTGTGGCTATCCTCCTCATTCAAAACATATGAGAGTATCCGTCAAACTAAATTGCTCCTAAGGCCCTGCCGAAGTGATGTACAGAATGTGACATCCTCTTACTTAATTTCCACGTGCTCATATCTTCCCTAGCAGATTGTTCAGTTTCTTGAGTCTGCAACCTATTCCTTTTACAAGCACCTCCCCACCCAGAGTCTGGCCCACGCTTTATACTTGGATGCTCGTTACATCTTTATTGAATGAATAAGTATCCCAGTTAGCTACAACCATCTTCTTCAAATCCAAATGGAAAATTTCCAGTTTCAGACTTCTATTCTATATACTCTTTAGTCCATAAACTTTGCCAATTATCTCCTTATAAAATAGTGATAAATCAATGTTTTTTCTGCCAATGTTTCCTTGGAAAACAGGATGTTCACAATGACTGGTTAGCACCCCGTGTGGGTGTGGAACACTGTAGCATTGCCTGGCTGTCCTCATTTAAGGCTCACTTCATCATTCTCCCAGAATACATCCCATATTACTTGAGTGCTAAGGCTTCTTTTATTTTCTTCATTCTGGATGTTGGAATCATTTTGGATAGATTTAGGATTGCAACTGTGATTCATTAGCAGCAATCCCATGATTTCATCTCATTGTAATTAAATTTTAATTTTTTTATCAAAATAACCCAGAAGCAGTCAAACAGTGCTCTGAGGCTTATAATAAAAAAACAGTCCCCACATCATGCTTCTCTTTCCTAATTTCCACTCCCCAGGTGGAATGACTTTTAACTCTTGGCTGTTTCTTCCTGTTTATAACTTGCTATTTTAAAATAGCATTCCATCAAAAACTAATGATGTACTATATGTTGGCTAACTGAACATAATAAAAAAAATTTTTAAAAATAAAAAAGCATAAATGAAAAAAATTTTCATTTTTCAAATTTGGACATTGTCTATTACCTTTCTATTATAAAAGATGGAATTCTGCTCTCCTTCATGCCCCCCACGCCCCCAATATGCTCACATACGCACATACACGCACACACACACCACACCCCATACTGTCCCTGTACCCAATTACAATGTTACTTTGTTCAGATCAATAATGAAGGTTTACATCTGATTACGTCATTATTATTTATAGCTAAATTATGTAAAGCAGTGTTATTTTACTTTTTTAAATGAATGAAATTAATTAAATTACTGTCTTGTTGTTGTTGTTGTTGTTGTTTTTCTTATTTTTCTATGTTATATGATACCCTGGGACTTTCCTTAACAACCATCCTGTAATTCCCTTTGCCTCTCTCCTGTGCTGGATCCCTGATTCCTAAATGACAAATCTTCCTTTTTCTTTGGTTTAGCCCTTCAGTGTGGTGGAACTATTTAGCTTCTGGAGCAATAATGAGAACAAATGGAGATAACTTTTTTGAGAGTTTGAGTTTTGGAAAATATTTTTATTCTATTCATTTGATTGATAGTTTGGCTGGCTATAGGATTATTGGTTAAAAAGTACTTTCTCTTAGAATTTTGGTGATATTATTTAATTGTCTTCAAGTTTCCCATATTCTTTTGAAGAAATCCATGCCATTCTGATTCTCAATAACTTATATGTGACCTGAGTTTGATGTTTTCTTTTGGGAAGATTTTAGGATATCGTTCATCCCTGAATTCTACCCTGGTATGTCATGGGATGGTCCTTTTAAATTCTATTCATTACACCGTATAGTTACCTTTTGATCTAGAAACTCACACGCTTCTGTTTGAGAACTTGTATTATTTCTATGATACTTTCTTCTCCACTTTCCATTTTTCTCTTTTTGGAATGTCTACCAGTCAGATATTAGATCTCCTGGATGAAGCCTCTATTTTATTTCTCTTCTTACTGATCTTTAGATTTCAGAGAGAGGAATTAGGGAAGAAGAAAGGGGGGTAAACAAAAGGGGGAAGGAACCATGAGAGACTATGGACTCTGGGAAACAAACTGAGGGCTTCAGAGGGGAGAGGGGTGGGGGAATGGGATAGACCGGTGATGGGTAGTAAGGAGGGCACGTATTGCATGGTGCACTGGGTGTTATATGCAAATAATAAATCATGGAACTTTAAAAAAATAAATAAATTTTTTTAAAAAGAAAAGAAAAAAAGCAGAGAGAGGAATTAAAAAGGTAAAGTAAGCTCTGCATGTGTAGAGAGGATCTGTTGACAAGTGAGTTTTACTCTCAGGTGATAAAGCAGAAAACCAAAGTTTTCACGGAAGACACCAAAATGCCCGTGTTCGCTGGTTGTTTACTAGTTGACTAATCTCTCTTTGTTTCTTTTAATTCTTTCTTGCCTTCTCTTGGATTAACGGAGTATATATTATCATTGTCCATTATTCATTATGATCATTCCACTATTGGTTCATTAAATGTAAGTTTTATTTTACTTTTTTAAAGTTGCTTTAGGTTTTGTAATGTCATCTTTATTAAAATCTCCTCAAATAATATTAAATTTCTTCGTAAGTGGAAACAGAATTGAATTCTGTTCTGTCCTTTACCTTTAGTATTTTTTTTTTCATTTCTTTGTTCTGGTATTCTTTTTTGAAATTCCTGAATTGAAAGTTGGGTTCACTTGCTTTTTTTATTTCATTTTCTTCTGATAAATATATTAAAATTATAAAATTCTCACTAGGTATGCTTTTATTATGTTCCCTTAGTTTTGACAAGTAAATAACTCATCATTCAATTTCTAGGTATTATAGCATTTCTTATGATTATCTTTGTCTCAAGGGTTTTGGTAATATTCTGTTTAGTTTTGTTTGTATAATTTAGTGTAGACACTTAATTTACTTATTGGTGAAGTCACTTGGTTTTATTCATTTAGTTCTTTTCATTCAGTTAAGTTTGTTAGTATAGTGTAATTACTTATGAGTTGGGTACTAATTTGTTTTTTGTTCCATTCAGGTTTTTTAGTTATTTAGATGAGCTATTTAAATATTCAGTTTAGGGGCGCTTGCGTGGCTCAGTTGGTTTAGTGTTGGACTCTCGGTTTTGGCTCAGGTCATGATCTCATGGGTTGTAGGATCAAGCCCCGTCCCGTCTCTTGCTTAGTGGAGAGTCTGCGGGAAAGATACTCTCCCTCTGCCCCTCCCCCTCAACTCACTCTCTCTCTAACAATGAATAAATAAATCTTTTAAAAAAGAGTTTAAATATTCAGTTTATTATTTTAGTAATTTTTAGTATGTTAGATTTCTAGATATTATTTTGTAATTATTAATAATTATTATTAAATTATTAATTATTATTTATTGTTATACTACTTTTAGAAAATACTATCTTATGATATTTTCTTTAGAATTTATTGGAATCTTCATTATGGCTTAATGAGTAATTGATTTTTCTTTTAAGATTTTATTTATTTATTTAAGGGAGAGAGAACAGAGTGAGAGGGAGAGGGAGAAGCAGACTCCCTGCTGAGCGGAGAGCTTGACATGGGCCTTGATCCTAGGACCCCAGGATCATGACCTGAGCCAAAGGCAGACAACCAACTGAGCCACCCAGGCGCTCCTGTGCAGTCAATTCTTGTGATTATCCCATTTTCACTCAAAAGAGCTTGTATTCTAGACCTATCGGCTATGGATAAGTGCACAGAGTAAGCTATATACACGGTGCTTCAATCTTATTGATCATATCATTTAGATTCTTTTGTTATTTTTTTTCAACGAATATTCAATACCTGTTATTTACTAGACACTGTTCTAGGCATGAAATACAGTGATAAACAAAACAAAATTCTTGCCTTTCATGGATCTTATATTCTGGTGGGGGGGATAATAAATAAGTAAACCATGACACATTGTATGTTACACGTACACACATGCAGTAGTGCTAAATGCTTTGGAGAAAAATAAAGTAGACTAAGGGTGATAGAGAATTTAGGGCATACGTGACAAGAGTTAATTCATAAATGTTGGGTCAGGAAGACCTTTCTGAGAAAGTGATACTTAAACATATCTTTATATATTTGTTTATTTCCTTTGTTTGATCTGTGAATTTGAAATGAGGATGTTAAAAATTACCAAATACAATTGTTTTTCTTTTCACCAGTATCTGATGTATGTTTTTACCAGTGTAATTTTTTGGTCTTGAATTCTGTTTTGTCAGATGTTAACATTTGAACACCTGCTTCCTTTCAATTCATATTTGTATATCTTTCTCAATTGTGGTTCTGGCACCTGGGTTCAAATCCCAGTGGTGACACTTACTAGTTGTTTGCTCTTAGATTGATTATTTAGCCTCTATGCTTCAATTCCCTCATCCATTAAATGGGGCTGCCAATAGTAACTACTTCATAATATTGTGATAAGGATTAAAGGAGTTCATTGTGAAGTGCTTAGAACAGTGCCTGGCACGTGGTAAGTCATATAGCGATAAGAAGCTATAGTAAAAGATAAAATCTTTGTTTCAGATATTTCTTTTGCTTTTATTTCAAGTGTGTCTGTTGCTAACAAATATTGGCATCTATAACTTATTTTTAAAAATCCGAAGTCGGTCTTTATGGGTGTTTTAAATTCATTTACATTCATTCTAACATTAGAACATATTTCTGCCATCTTATTTAACATTTTTCCATTTGCCGTACTGTTCAAATTTCCCCCTTCATTTCCCACTTTACATTGAATATATGGCATTTCCTCCCCAGTAACAACATTAAGAACTAATTGCACCTGCCTTTTTAAGGAAACGTGCCCTTTCCTTCCCCAATATTTTTACTGTTTCTCATTCATTCTCTTTTATACATATTTTGTTATCACTTACGAGTGGTTATGTACATTTTGACTTCCATTAAACAGTTCCCATATAACACACCTCTTTTTTCATCTTCCTGTATCACCTACACTTCTACATGGTGTTTTTATGCATTCATGGCTTCCACCACCCTCCCTATGCTAATGACTTCCACATCTTCCTCTCTGGCTCTAATCTCCATCCCGATAGCAAACCTGTGCATTCAACTGACTCAGACATGCCATGTGCATGCCCTTCAGGGATGTCAAACTCAACATATCCCAAACTGAACACACTTCTTTGTGTTCTTTCCCTCCAGGATGGATGCCACCATCTTCCCAGTCGCCCGAGCCATTACTTTGACGTCCTGTCGCCTTCGTCGACAACTTCCATATGTCTTGTCAAGTCTGACTCCGAAATGTGACTTGGATGGCAATGCTGTTTTCTCTCCATTGACTTATGTCTGGATTGTTGTATGACATTTCTATAACTGGGCTCCTCCTCTCCTGCCCACCCCAACACACTCTTCTACTCTATGACCCAAGAGGTCTTCACAAACCAAAGATCAGTTGATCTCACTATCTACTAAAAAATTCTTTGACGGCGTCTTATTGCACTTTGGATTAAATGGTAATGCCTTTAGATGGCTTGTGAGTCCATGTGTAATCTGGTTTCTGTTAACTCTTAGCTTCTCTCCTCCCAAACACCTTGGAGGACTTTCTTATAGCTCCTCAAACACATCAGGCTTTCTCTTACCTTCATAGTTTTCACAACTTGTTTCTTTGACCTAGAACACATTTTGCTTCCTCTTGGCCTCAAGAAGTTTTACTCAACATTCAGACCTCAGATCAGATGTCATTTCTTTAGGGGCGCCTGGGTGGCACGGCGGTTAAGCGTCTGCCTTCGGCTCAGGGTGTGATCCCAGCGTTCTGGGATCGAGCCCCACATCAGGCTCCTCCGCTATGAGCCTGCCTCTTCCTCTCCCACTCCCCATGCTTGTGTTCCCTCTCTCGCTGGCTGTCTCTATCTCTGTCGAATAAATAAATAAAATCTTTAAAAAAAAAAATTAGATGTCATTTCTTTAAGAACCCTGCCTTGTTCAGGATGCTCAAGCTCCTTCACGGCTCCCTGTAGTCCCTCCTCAATCCAGTGCTTTACGGATGTTTGATTTCAATATGCTCAGCAAAGACAGGGGGCTATCCTTGCATCCTGTATCCAGGACAGGCCTGATATATAATAAGTCCTCAGTGAAATAGTTTGACTTGAAATGTATATCCAAGCCAATACATCAGGTTCCTGGGATTCTTTTAACTCTATAAACTTCTTTCAAATTCCTCATTCATTGGCTTCTCAGAGACAATCTAAGTATCCTCAACTTTTCACACTTTATTACTGGCATCTTTCATGAAAATAATCTTTTTATTGTTTACAAGGTAATTTTCCATGAACTATCTCATCTAACTCTTTCAATGTTCCTGGGACATAAGTAGAAATAAATGAGCCTTCCCATTATACAGCAAGACTATTACATTTCTAAGAAGTTAGTGACATGCATGATAAAACCAGAGCCAGGATGTCTACTTGGGTCTTTTGAACCAATTTTTCATCTTAACCATTTTTAAGTGTAAAGTGAGTTGTGTTAAGTATATTCACATTGTTGTGCCACCAACTCCAGAACTCTAACCACCCTGCAAAACGGAAACTCTACCAATTAGACTACTTCTCTTTGTCTTCTTCCTCCAGCCCCTGACAACCATTACTCTGTTTTCTATCTCTATGAATTCGATTACTCTAGGTGCCTCATGTGAGTGGACTCATAAAGTATGTTCCTTCACGTGATTGGCTTAGTTCCCTTTGCATAATGTCTTCCAAGTTCATCCATGTTGTAGTCTATGTCAGAACTCCATTGCCTTTTAAGGTTGAATAATATTCAATAATGTGTACATACTGCATGTTGTTTATGCATTCATCTATCAATGGACACTTGAGTTACTTCCACCTTTTGGCTCTTGTGAATCATGCTGCTATGAACATGGATGTAACAATATCTCTTTGAGGCCCTGCTTTCAATCCTTTTGGGTATATATCCAGAAGTGGAATTACTGGATCATATGATAGTTCTATTTTTATTTATTTATTTTTATGTGTGTGTGAGGAATTGCCATATTGTTTTCCATAGCAACTATCCCATTTTATATTCCTAACAAGGGTTCTAATTTCTCCATGTCCTCGTCAACACTTGTTATTGTCTGTTTTTTTGATCATAATTGATCATAATGAGTAGTGATGATCATAATCATCATAATTGGTGTGAGATGGTTTCTCTTTCTGGCTTTGATTTGCATGTCCCTAATGATTAGTAATGCTGAGCATCTCTTCGTGTGCTTGTTGGCCATTTGTATATCTTCCCCAGAAACATGTTTATCCAAGGGCATCTGGGTAGCTCAGTCATTAAGCATCTGCCTCTTCGGCTCAGGTCATGATCCCAGGGTCCTGAGATCGAGTCCCACATTGGGCTGCTCTGCAGGAAGCCTGCTTCTCTCTCTCCCACTGCCCCTGCTTGTGTTCCTTCTCTTGTTGTCTCTCTCACTCTCTGTCAAATAAAAAAATAAAATCTATAAAAAAAAAGTTTATCCAAGTTTTTTGCCCATTTTTTAATTGGGTTGTTTGCTTTTTGGTTATTGGGTTATACTTATATTTCCTGGATGCTAACCCCTTATAAGATATATGATTTGCCAATATTTTTCTCCCATTCCATAGGCTGCCTTTTCACTTTATTTGTTGTGTCCTATGATCCAGTCAGGTACTCTTGACATTACTTTACATCATCTCTACAGGGTTATTTACAGAAGTGGTAAAAGGCATGAATGGAGTCATGGTAATAGTGCTGGGGCCCAGATATCAGAACAGACACATGAGCTCAAAGGACTACATCGATGGAATAGATGCTGAGTCCCACAGTATGGGAATGTTGTGGGAATGGAGGTACACACTTTTGTCCTGACTAGAATAAAGATACGTCATAGATACTGGGGTGGGCCTCTGGCAATAGATGGGCGCCAAAGGATCCCAGCAGTGGTAAAAAAAAAAAAAAAATGGATGCTAAGTTTGGAAATCATTTAAGCCTCTGGCCTTTTTGATTGATTCATATATAAGAAGACTAGAGATTAGTTTCATTTCTTCTATAGGAGAATTGAACCACTACTCAAGTATACAGAGTACCTGTGAGAACCCCAACAGGTACTTGAGAAGGCATCTAAAAACCACCCAACCAAATGCCAAGTCTTGGAAGACCAGGTGCCTGGGTTAAGTTTATTCTCCTTCTCTCTCTTTTTAAAGATTTATTTATTTATTTGAGAGAGAGAGAGAGAGGAAGGGAGAGTGTGCGAGCAGGCGGAGGGGCAGAGGGAGAGAGACAATCTCCAGCAGACTCCATGCTGAGTGCAGAGCCCGACACAGGGCTTGATTCCACATCCCCAAGATCATGACCCGAGCAGAAACCAAGAGCCAGCTGCTCAATCTATTGAGCCACCCAGGCACCCTAAGTTTTTTCTTTTAATGAAACTCTAGCCTTATAGTAAAAGGAATCCCGGACCTCAGGCAATATATCATCAAAACTTGATTGAGGTTAAGACTTATTATTTGTACACAAGGAAGAAGCCAAGAATTATACATATCAATGTCAGATTATCAGTAGAGGATTGAGACCTTTCAGTTAAGGGCTAAAGCCACCTGAACCAAGTTAGAAATAAAACCCAGGTTAGCAATGAGCCAGGAATGACAGTTGAAAGTGGATTTAAAGGAGACTTTGGGGGAGGATTGGTTTGTTATCTGAAGTCCATAACTGCCATTTTTCCACCTGTTTGTATTTAAAATGATCTGTCTTCCAGAGGGAACAGACAGCCATATGTAGCATTGCCCATATATTCCCTTTAGCTATATAGATTAATATAGAATCATCTCTATGAGTTTTCTACCAATACATTTCTAGAGACATTGGAAGCTTTCTTCCAGAACAAATTATTTCAGGTCCCAATGCCCCCAACAGGTGACATTAATGGTTTGCATACTCATCTTATTTTATTCTATTTTTAATTTTCTTAAAAATTTTCCTTTTTTTGAAGTGCAATTGACATACAATATCCTATTCATTTCAGGTGTCCGTCATAGTGCTTCTGCAAACTCAGCCATTACACTTTTCATTAGTCTGTGTTTGTTATCGAGCTGTTGAAGAACAACATTAATCCCATGATATTTGAAAAGTCTCATGGAGAAAATATTGTAAGTGTTCATACCAGAGACTGACAATTACAAGGAAAAGAGAGGAAGAGGCTTTTACAAATTGAAAGCCGTAAGGAAATTGCATATGCAGCCCATGCCACTGAGATAAATCATTTGACAGTAGAAATTATCCTTTTGGATAAAATGTGAGTCAGCAATGAATGAGAAGGTCCAGGCCTATGCCGTCTTCAATAACAGGC
Source organism: Ursus arctos (assembly GCF_023065955.2). NCBI lineage: Eukaryota > Metazoa > Chordata > Mammalia > Carnivora > Ursidae > Ursus > Ursus arctos. The sequence goes on from NW_026623089.1 coordinate 68,297,469, forward strand.
AAGAGAGATTTATGTGGTTGAAAGATCAACCTCAGTATTAGGTGTTATTAGTCTTCTCTGTAGACTCTCTGGGCCTTAGTTTATTAGACTAAACAATCTAAACCTAAGAGTTAGAGAACGTGAAGGGAAAGTGAGGGACGTTCCTGCCAAGGAAACTTCTGTCATAAGCCATGAACGGTTGAGGGGGCTGTCATTTGAGTCTGCATGAGATCAAGGTGAGGAGTGACAGATGTATGTGGGGTTTTATGGCATCTAAGGAGTTAACAGAAACACGTTCAAAGACCCTAAGCGGTTGGGATGGGAATGAACTGCCTCGAAAACTTCAGATAGTAACACAAGTATCAGCTAGGAAATATATATGCCTCATCTTACTGAGTCAGAGTCATGACCCATGCCCATTTTGGTGGGCACGTATCCAGGGATTTTAAACTTAAGACAACCTCCCTACCTCGGATTTATGAGCAAATGGCTTTCAAAATGCCTTTTAGAACTGACTTGGTACATAGGAAGAGGAATGTCTATAAATCTATTGAATTTGTTTTCCATTTTGCTCTGTATCAGCTGCAAACTTGATCCAAACGCTTTCTCTGTCTTCACAGATATCATTGTTACAGTATTTTAGACATGACCAAGGACAATGCCTAAGGACATGCAGCTAGAAGAGCATTTCCCAGAGTATGCTCCAGGGCTTCTGTAGGAAAAAAACAAAAGAAGTTTCCATGATCTAATAGGTTTGGAAAATGCTAAAGCACTCAGTTAATAAAAGTTGAATGTGGTTCTTTTTGAAGGAGATGCATGAAAATGATTGTCCTCAGAATACACCTAGCTGACCTCCAACTAGAGGGAGCATAATTGACCCCGAACATCGGCTGCTGCCCTCCAAAATCCATCATAGCAGGTGTGGTGAGGCCAGCTTTCCTACAAGCTGTTTCCAGGCAATGGGAAAACGGGGTACCCAGGTAGGCTCATTGTTGATGACACAGGATTCCTCTGACAGACAACTTTGGCTCAAGGGTTTCCTGAACTTTTCTTAGATTTCAGGGCAGTGTAGACCACTTCAATTCAACTTTGCTTCACTTTCTCCTTTACTCAGGGTCTGATGCCTCTTCCAGCCCTCCCAGCTCCCTCCCCATTCTCTCTCACAGGCTGCTCCTCTGATGAAATGCATCCATCTTTAATCCTATCTGGGTGCCTGCGTCTCAGACAACACAGACAAACAAGACAACTCATAAAGCCCTGGGAACATACAAAAAAGAGCAGCTAAATACATGAAGCAAAACCTATTAGAAACAGAGGAATTATATAACAAGGTAATAGTAGTGGGAGATTTTAATACAACCCTTTCAGAATCAGTCATATGTAACAGACAAAAATTGAGAACATAAAGGAATTTATGAATCCATAACCCCTCAAGTAGATAATAAAAAATTATTTTCCAAGTTGATGGAACAAAGAAAGGAGAGATTCTAAAGTCTGTGCTTCTATCATCATCAAATGGAGTTAGATGAATCATAGAAAGTGATAAAATCAGCACTCAGAAATTAAGAAATACAGCCTCAGACAAACTTGGGAACAAAGAGGCGATCCAAACTATAAGTGTAAATTGTGCTCAGAGGGAAATCTAGAAAGTTCCATTTTTTTATCTAAAAAGAAAGACTAAAAATAATGAAACTTAGTCTGTTTCACAGAAAATTAGAGAAACAACAATAAAATAAACCAAAAGAAAATATGAATAGGCAATTAGCAACGATGAAACTGAAAAAAGTAATAAGAAAGAAACAGAGCCAAACAATAGGAGGAAAGATAAATGCATCTAAAGGCTAGTTTTGTGAAGGTACCATTATACTAAACAAATCCTTTATGAGTTTAATTATGACTTAAAAAAATTAAAATACAAGCTGAAATAAAAAAGACTGAAAAATATGTATGATTAGAAATAGGGCAGGAAACATAACCATAGATATACAGAAGAAATAACATAGAGACACAGAAGAAATTTAAAAGAACTACCGTCTACAGCCTCTTGGTAATAAATGTGTTTCTCTAGAGGAAATGCATTACATTATAACAAAACATAAGTTGACAAAATTGACCAAAGGTAAAGTCGAGAATGTACACAGAGTAATTACCACAAAAGGCTTAAAAAGGTATGTAAAAAGCTATTAATATAGAAGTTCCCATGTCCAGGGGTACCTGGGTGGCTCAGTCGGTTTACTGCCTGACTTCAGCTCAGGTCATGATCCCAGGGTCCTGGGATCGAGCCCCACGTCGGGCTCCCTGCTCAGTGGGGAGCCTTCTTTTCCCTCTCCTCCCTGCTTGTGCTCTCTCTCACTGTCTCTGTCGCGCTCTGTCTCTCTCTCAAATAAATAAATAAAATCTTTAAAAAAAAATAGGTTCCCATGTCCAGATGGTTTCACAGGTGAGCTTCATCTAATCTTTAAGGTCCAGGTTTCATTGTTCTTTAAACTATCAACTCTAAGCCATATAAAGAGATGGGAAGTCCCTCATGACTAAGGTTATGAAGCTAGCATAATTTTAATACCAAATTCTGGTGAAAATGATTATTTTTTAAAACATCAACCAATATTTAAAAAATCTCAATCAATATTATGCAGGCTAAAAATTATAAACTAAAAATATGGCAAATACAGCTCAGTAATTTTGATGTTTCTGGAGACTAATACACTAATACACTATGGCCAATTTAGATTTATTCATGTATTTCAAAGACGCTTCAATACTACAAAATCGATCAACATAATTCATAACATCAATAAATCAAGAGGAAAAATATGAAATGTAGGGGTCCTCAATAAAGAAAATTATAAAAAAGCATATTGAAGGAGATAAATGCTGAAAAATGAGAAGGCATAAACTCTTTGGATTAGAAAGTGTAACTTCATAAAATGCGTAGCTTTCCACTTGTATGCTACACGGTTAATGCAATTCCAACTAGAATCCCGTGGTAGAGATTTTTTGTCCTCCAATGTCCTTTCTCCCTTTCTCCATAAGAACGTTGCTATTTGTCATTAAACTGTGGTTGCCCGTCTATGAGAAAAGTCTTTGGTTGTCCTCTTGTGTCTTTCTCCCTTTTCTTTCGCACAGAACACTTCACCAAACGTGTGGGTTTTTCCCCACACCAAGCAAGTCTGCGTCGCCAACTGGATTTTTTACAGTTTAACTCAATTTTGACATTATCCGCCTTCTGATGCCAATCGCAAGTAGTACTAGGTACCTGAGTTACCGACAACATCTGTCCAACTTGGCTACAAATTGGAGATCCCCTTCATCTCCTTCCCCTTGGATTCAATTATTTGCTAGAACAGCTCACAGAACTCAGGGAAAGACTGACTGACGCTCACTGGCGTATTACGGGATATGCTAAAGGAGACAGATGAGGAGACACATAGGGGAAGTCTGGGAGGGTCCCAAGTGCAAAAGCTTCCGTCCTCATGAAGTTGGGGGTGCATCACTCTCCCACCACATGGATGTATTCACCAATCTGGCAGCTCTCTGAACCCCATACTACTGGAATTAACGGACCCTTCCTCACATAGGCATGGACAATCATTAACCCCATTTCCAGCCCCTCTTTTCTCCCTAGAGAAGGAGGGGCTGAAAATTCCAAACTTCTCCTTTGTCTTTCTGGTGACCAGCCCCATCCAGGAGGCATCTAGGAGCCCACCCAGAATGACCTCAATAGAAGGAAAGATGTTCCTGGTGCTTTTATCACTTCGGAATTTATAAGGAGTTCAGAAACCTGTGTTAGGGACTGGGGACAAAGACCAAAACATATTTCTTGTTATAAATCACGACATCACAGCCAGCTTCCTCTATGTTCCTTGCAACTGGGTGCTGTCACATGATCAGGCTCAGACCAGTGAGGTGCAGACGAGTCGTATGTGCGACCTCTACTCTTCAAGTGTATGCGGTGCTGGGGGGAAGGAGGGCAGCTTGACCTTTCCTTGCTCCTTTTCCCTTTGTTACTGGAGTGCAGACGAGCAGCCCGCCGTCCCCACAGATGGCTGGACAAAAGATGGAAAGAACCTGGCTCTCTGTTACCATGAAACTGACACCTCAGTCCTGGACTGCTTATATTTGGCATTTTTTGTAAGAAAGACACAAACAAAATCAAAACTCCTATCTGTTTAAGCCACTCTCACTCTGGGTCTTTATTATAACATCTGAAACTATATCCAAAGCAATGCAAACCCTAACTGTGTTTTTTAAAATTATGACCTGGAGTTACATAAATGTTTAAATGGGAAAATAAACGCCAACAGACAGGTAGAGAAGTTTTTGCTTTGTTTTGTTTTCATTGTTTAAAGAGGGGAAGGAATTGCAGAACTATATAAACTGATCAAATAAATATGTCAATGCTTTCGGGATAGAAACATAGATCAGTGAAACAATATAGTAAAACTAGAATGACACCCAAGAATATATAAGACTGTAAGATGCAAGTGTGATATTTTAATTCTGCGGGAAAACCTTTTGGTTAGTCAATGTGCTATCATAAATTCCTATCTGTCTGAAAGAAAACAAAATTGTGCCCTGTTTCAAATTGCATGAAAGTCTCAATTCCAGATAGAAGAAGATTGAAATGTAAACATATAACCATAAAAACCTTCAGAAAAAATCTGAAAGATCCCATGCAAAATTTAGAGTACCTTATTAACCAAAGCAGGAAATCCAGAATCTGTTAAGGAAAAATTGATATATTTACACAAAAGCTTAACTTTTATGTAGGAAATGATAGAATATAGGTAAACAGAAATTGCATTTGAAATCTGATTTGAGGGGCGCCTGGGTGGTTCAGTCGTTGGGCGTCTGCCTTCGGCTCAGGGCGTGATCCCGGAGTCCTGGGATCGAGCCCCACATCAGGCTCCTCCGCTGGGAGCCTGCTTCTTCCTCTCCCACTCCCCCTGCTTGTGTTCCCTCTCTCACTGGCTGTCTCTCTCTGTCAAATAAATAAATAAAATCTTAAAAAAAAAAAAAGAAATCTGATTTGAAATCTGGCAAAATAAAAATGATACCATACAAAGAACTCTTACAAATTGACGAGAAAAAGACCTACAACCCAAAAGAAACGGGGAGCAGGGTATAAACAAGCAGTTCACAGGAAAGCAACCCCGAACGTTTGGTACATATATGAAAGGACATTCAAGTTCAGTAGTAGTGGGAAAATTGGAAGTTAAATTAACAGCGATATATGACTTACATCCATAATGCCAGGCTTCAGGAACAGCCTTCTGCTGGCAGGCAAGAGAGAAGAGCACGCTGTCCCATTTGCTGGTGGAAATGTGAGTATTTATAGCCTTTGGGGGAAAGCAATCTGGCAAAGTCTACTAAAAAGTAAAATAAATTGCAATCCCACTCATGGGAATATTTACCATAGAAATAAAAGTACCAACATCATAAGGCCAGCTACATAAAATGTTTATCTAAGATGTTGTTTTTGTTTGTAGAGTTAAAAATCATAAACACGGTATATAACGATGAATAGGGAAGTTGTTGAATAATTTATGACACATCCACTCCGTGGAATTTCAGAAAGCCATCACAAAGAATGAATTAGTGCTTCTACTGAACGAGAAGAAAAGATGCAAAGAAATTGCCATAATATGATCCCATTTTTGTTAAACAGTGCCAATGACTGTGTGTGTGTGTGTGTGTGTGTGTGTGTGTGTGGTGGGGGTGATTATATTTTATGAACCGAGGAAAGTAAGGAAGAATTCAAATCACGTCGCTAAGAAAGCTCAATTTGGGGATAGTTGCTCGGTCAGCAGTTTGACAAGGAGAGGAGGAGGAGGAGAAAAGAGAAAAGTAAGCTGTAGAAGATCCCCCAACATGTGGGATGTTGTCCCTTTCAGGTAAAATTATAGGTAAGTATAAATGCAATTAGAAAGAAGAAATGATCAAGCAAAGAAAGGACCCTAAAGCTATGTAGGAAGTTTTGTTTGTTTTGTTTTTGTTTTGTTTTGTCTTTTTATGTTTGGGGGGGAAGTTTTTATATTATAATCTATTGTAACATCAAGTAAAAAATAAATGGTTATAGGGACGCCTGGGGGGCTTAGTCAGTGAAGCGTCTGCCCTGGGCTTAGGTCATGATCCTGGGGTCCTGGGATCCAGCCCCATATCTGGTTCCCTGCTTAGCAGGGAACCTGCCTCTGTTTCTCCCTCTCCCTCTGCCTATCTTCTTGTGCTCTCTTGCTCTCTGTCAATAAATAAATAAATAAATAAATAAATAAAGTCTTTAAAAAATTTTTTTAAAATAAAAATAAAAAAATAAATGGTTATAAAGTCAAACATAACCTATGGCTGTCTCTGAATAAAACATGCGGAGAGGCAGGCAAAGACGGGCGTGTGCTAATTTGAAAACTGTAGAGCATGTTAGGTGGGGTTTGGGATTACTTCCCATTTGATTTTCCAGATTTATCTGACATGACTGTATTATTTTAAAAAATATTTACAAAGTAAATAAAAATAATGATTAGAGATCGGAGAGCACATGTCATGTACAGACTTTGAATATCGTCTGAACTCGATGAGCACGAGTGAAGTAAAGGGAGTTGATTCTGCGGTTCTCTGTTTTTTCTCATTTTATGGTCATTTTCCAATTCCTTACCTTGGGCCCCCAGGCAAAAATGAGATCATAAGATATATTCTGATCTGCAAAATAAACTTTTCAAAAAATGGGTAAAATAAATGTGCATATTCATTGAGATCCTCTCAAGGGATCAAAGAGAACTTTGGAGGATTCTTGAGAAAATTAGCAATTCTGTAGCTTGTAAGGCTTCCCTTTCTCCCTCCTAGCCAGACCTGTTCCCAGCTGACTGGGTCAGACAAGGGGTCAGAGAAATCAGGTCTTGGGAGAGGGCCCCAGGGCCCCAGTGACAGCATGCAGGAAATAAAGACTCCAGGTGGAGTGGGGGGAGAGCTAATCATATGACCATCTATCTAGGTGGTGAAACCGGAAGGCAGCCCAGATAACCGAGCACACCCTGGTGCCTGCAAGATTCCCATCGGGTGGATTCCCCTAAGGTCATCCAGTCCTTTGAAGCGGATGATCAAAGTACTTGGGACAAGTGTGCTTTGCTCTCCTGAGTGGACGTTTCCCACCTGAATGGCTTAGGATGGCTCTCTGTGAACTGATACTGAAGGGCCCACAGAGTACAGCCTGCTCCCGCCTCCCTCTGCCCCCCAGTGATAGGTTACTCGAATTTTAAAATGGCAGCACCGATAAAAAGTTGGGGGGTGTGGGAGAAAAGAGAGCCCCGTCAGAGCACAGGTTAACTACTTCCACAAGGCTACTTCCTTGTGGCCACTCACGTGGCCTCATGAGGCCACGCACCCCCTGCCCCCCGCACAAGGCCTAGTCCATGGTGGACCCTCTAAGTGGCTCTCCTGAATGTGTGCATCAAACAGTGAGCTTCACACAAGCCTCGAGGAAGAACTAATGACAAGAGGTATTATCTGGAGAGACTTAAAACATTCTCTATTTTCTCTCCGTCGCTGAGAGCACAGCGATTCTCTGGAATGGTGTCAAGGTCTCTTACTGCACTTGACTTCCCAGGCTGCCAAAAGGCCATCACCAGCTCTCAGATGTGTAGGGAAGAGTGTGATCCCAGGTCAGCAGATGACCAGAGTGGGTCTTTCTCACACTCCATGCTCAATTGGTCTCACCTCGACATGTCTCCAGTCCTTAAAGTGAATCATAAATCCTCTGTCAAATTCCCAGGCTGGGGCCACCTTCCTCCGAGTGAGGCAATGTTCTACCTGGAGGCATTTCTGGGAAGGAGACACTTGAGGACCGATGTCCCCACGTGTCTTACTGCACGTCACCTGGGGAAGCGATCACCTTGCAATTGCAGGCCTGTGTTTCGTAATTGCCCCCGGGCGGTTCTAAAGGACAAAGCATGTGTGTTGGCCACACCCTCCACTTCTCCCCAGCTCCTCCTGCTCCCGGGTGAACGCATTTCACTGGAACGACCCCATTCAAGAGTCACAGACCTGGTTTACGTTCTGAGCAAGGAGTCTCAACAGAGCAGTAAAATAAAACGATGCTTGGTTTTTCCATAGGAAACCATTTTTTCCCCCTCAGTTTGAACAACCCCAGGCATTGCTTTTGCCCTTATTCCATCTTGCTTTCTTTTCTGTCTCCAAAGCCCTCGATGGGTTCCTTAAGGAAGGTCTTCCTAAACTCCCTGAACCAAAGGGGAAGGACTGTTTTCAGTATTTATTTATTTATTTATTTATTTTTATTGGTATTTATTTATTTTTATTTATTTTTTAAATTTTATATTTTATTATATTATGTTAGTCACCATACAGTACATCCCTAGTTTTGATTATTTGCATATAACACCCAGTGCACCATGCAATACGTGCCCTCCTTAATACCCATCACCAGCCTATCCCACTCCCCTCCCTCCCCGCCCCCCCCCCCAAGCCCTCAGCTTGTTTCCCAGAGTCCATAGTCTCTCATGGTTCATTCCCCCTTCTGTTTATCCCCCCTTTTTCTTCCCTTTCTTCTCCTACCGATCTTCCTACTTCTTATGTTCCATAAATGAGTGAAGGACTTGGCATAAGAGAAAAGCTCCAGATTCATTTCACGAATAATGCAGAGTTGATGATGTCCCTGCCTCAGTCTTACTCCTGGAGGCCAGGCTGTGTGATAGCTACGCACCCTTACCGTAGACACCACACAAAGTCCGACTGCACTTTGCTTGAGGAAGTTAGAATCCCATTTCTGCCTGGGCCTGAGTTTCCCTTTTCTCACTTATTTTAGGCAATACGAACTATTTTTAAAATTTAACTAGCTCTCTTGAAGTTCAATAGAAATGATCCCATTCTGCGTTTTATGCCTAACTGGTCTCTCCCAGTGAGCACATCTATGTTACTTGGCGGAAAGCGACGTAAGGGGTGCTCTACTTCTGTGTGGTCTTCAAAGGCCTGAGACACTACAAAGACTATGCGCAAGATTTGGAAATAACTTGAGACTTTCTAGAATGCCCTTTTCTTGGGAAGGCATGGGAACAGTCGTGAGCAGGTTTGTTGATCAGAGAGTTCGGAATGGCTCACCCAGCAAAGGCTCTTCTTCCTTCATTGGCACTATGAAAGGCTTTCAGAACGAATCCTTAGAAAGAATTCACTTTCCCCTCTTTGGCATAAGATCACAGGTTTCCTGGCATCTCTTGATGAGAAGGAAACAAAAATCTGGTCCTTGGTTTGATAAAGTGGGCTTGCAGCTTTTCATGGCTCCCTCCCATGGCATCTCCTCGATAAAAGCCTCCTTTGTTCTGCCTTGCACCCTTGCACGTGGACTCGTATTGTGTATCTTGGTCCATCCCTGGACGCTCAGGACCATCCTTCCAATTGCCGAGCCCAGCACGTGGCTGTTGGCGGGAAACCACCAAAGTCCCTTCAGCTTCACCATGGACTTTGCCAGCAACATTTCCTATGTCCCTGCTGCCTCTGTGCTGTGGAATCCTGGCAAGTACATCACTTAGGACAAATTGTTGTCAGATCAAGACAGGTCCTATTGGGAGCAAGAGAATTCACTCAAAGCCAAAGCCTGAACCCAAGCCAAATGGATGTCTGCCTCCTACACGGCTGATGCCCAGGTCCTCTGTGAGCATGTGAGTACCAGGGAGCACGCCTGCTCTTCTCCCTCTTCCCTCTTGCTCCTAAGCACTTTGAGGGTTTTAGTAAAGAAAAAGAGGATGAGTTTGCTTCCTTCCAAACTGTCTTCAACTGGGATATCCGTGATGATTATCCTCTCCTGATGACGTTTGAGCTCTTGGAGCAGCTCCACGTGAACAGACCTTCTTGTGATCTAGTCCATGTCCAGAATATGTTAGAAGACAATGCATGGAAGATGCTGTTTATCTTCAGACTGCCTCATTTGACTTCTAGTGTTTGTTAAAGCACATCTTATATCACCTCCCAGACCCAAGAGACCTGGTCAGGAATCCATCGACCCACAAATGGTTCCATGAATAGCAGGGATTCTTCAAACTCCTTAAAATTGTATGTGAATTGTTCCATATGTAATGTTTATTTTCCAGAGGCGAGAATCCACAGTGTCCATCATGTATTCAAAGAGTTCTGCAATACCAAAAAGATTAAAAACAGATGTTTCCTTGGACTACTTTTCTCATTCTGACATTCTAGAAGACTCTGATCATGTTTGCAGCTTTACCACCAAACCCAAACCTAAAAAATATTTCTCC